>NC_136633.1:15611474-16261536 GCF_933228915.1 Telmatherina bonti
ACAACATAAAAATAAAAACAGATTCACACTTAAAAACATACATGCACGTTACCCACACACGCACACAACCTAACCCTTCCCCTGACCATTAAAGCCAAAATAAAAACTAATAACTTCAGGATTCTATTATCTGTTTCTGGCTTGTTCTATACAGAACAGCAGCGGGGACAGGGCAACTCCTTGATATATGACACATTTGATGGAGACCTGTGCATTGACTTCAAGTTGGCCTCCAGGGTGGTCTGACACAGCCACATTGAGTTTGCAATGAAGGTCCTTATGCTGCTGTTGATCTTGTACAGCTTCAGACATTCCAGGATCCATGTGTGCAGCATTGAGCCATAGGCTTTGCAGTAGTCAATCCAGGTTTGTACAGGTTTGTCGTTCTGGTTTTAGTCTCGGGCGACTGTTCTGTCAACCAGCAGCTGGTGTTTGGCTCCTCTGGTTCCTTTGCCATTGCCTTTCTGTGTCTCCGCCATGTATTGATCCATGTACCTACTTACCTTAGCCGCTATGATGCCTGACAGGAGCTTCCATGTCGCGGAGAGGCAGGTTATTGGCCGGTAGTTGGGTGGGACTGATCCCTTGTGGGCGTCTTTCAGTATCAGGACTGTTCGTCCCTTGGTCACCCATTCAGGGTGTGTCACATCCCTCAGGAGTTAGTTAATTTGTGCTGCCGGGCGTTCATGGAGTGAAGTCAGCCTCTTTAGTCAGTGGGCATGGATCACATCAGGGCCAAGTCCTGACCAGTTCTTTACACCTGAGAGTCTAAGCTAAATATCTGCCACCGTGATTAACTGGACCTTGTTCAGGGAGGGAGCTGTGGTCTCCTCTGAGGTCTTTTAACCACTGTGCTTCACTGTTATGTGATGCCTCCTTCTCCCATATGCCTTTCCAGTATTGTGGGTCTTGGTGGGTCAGCTTGTGTACTATTACTGTTGCCTTACAGGTACCACCTGTGCTGTGGCTGCTTCAGTCCTCAAACTATAAGAGCTGAAGCGCATACATTTGTTAAATGCAGCTACAGCAAAGACTGATACACTCTTTGATTGATCTAAAATAACCAGATTCAAAACAATCAAATTTGGGGCACAATAACAGATTTTATGCAAACTTAGTGCCAGTCTGCTGCAGGATTTGGTGAACAGCTTTAAGTGCTAGTTATTTCATCGACTGATATCTTATCTCTGGCAATTATGATGGGGTTTTAGAGGGAAGGCATAAATTGATAAGCTTTCTGAGTCATGCATGTCTTTTTAAACTCACATTTACTGTTGCACTTTAGGTTGTATCAGTAAGTTTGATAAAACAACCAAAACAACTCACTAAAAATTCCTTCTACTGGCTTTACTTAGCGAGAAGCTTCCCAAACTGGGTTTTATTTTCTCTCTTTCTTCTTAGTTGTTCCCAAGAGATTTCATGTAAATATATATAAATGTACTGTAAATTTTAAACTCTGTATCTTGAAATTACACCCTGTAAGTGTTAGGGGTGGGAAATTGAATCGAAAAAATTGAATATTGGGATTTTTTTGCTCCACATTTTAAAATCAATTTTTGTGAAAAAATGTATTTATTTTTTCAATTAAATAAAAATAATCCATTATAAACTTTTTGTCATTTTTATTGATCTCTCTACTTGTCTTCTTGGTCTGGGTACTTTGTTGTTTTTTAAATGAAATAAGAAAATAACTTGCAAAAAAAGTTTTGTTCGTATATTTTTTGTTTTTAGTCTTCAAAAATCAGCAATATAAAAGATTAATAAGAATCTCAATTCAAATCAGCACCCAAAAAAATCATAATCAAATCAAATCGGGACAAAAGCATATTGTCACAGCCCTAGTCAGTGTAGCTAGGTATCAAGACAGTGGAGGGTTAACCTACACTGATCAATGTGTTTTCAGTTCGGTTGACATTTAACATCCTATACTGCTTTCTTCACAACCAATGGACTCCATGCCATCATACATTCTTAAATCTGTACAAGCTATGAAATGCTGCACTCTTCAGGCCTTCAACTGTTGTCGTCCTGGCTATGTAAAAAGATAAATACTTGTTAGCTAACAGTGACAGAATTTTATCAGGTATTCGTGTTGCAGACATCACAATACAGAGATGATGACACCTGGTTTGTATATGTTTGGAGGAACATGTTTTAACTGTTCCACAGCTGTCATAAATGTCAGAAGTAATACATTGAGTATTTGCAACATTACCCAATCAAAATTCACACAAGTGAGCACATAATGCATTTGAATTACGTCTGAAAAGTTTGGACACACTTTCCCATTGGATTTCATGGAAAAGCAGGTTCACACTTTAAACTGGTATCTGAAACAACAATGCAAGTTTTAGTCATAAAACATAAATGGCTGTGAAATTCTGTTTTACTTCCAAGAATGTGGCATTCTCCAATGATCTAGTACAAAGTGAATTGATGACAGAGCCTTTTCCCAACAGAAAA
Source organism: Telmatherina bonti (assembly GCF_933228915.1). NCBI lineage: Eukaryota > Metazoa > Chordata > Actinopteri > Atheriniformes > Telmatherinidae > Telmatherina > Telmatherina bonti. Next base: position 15,613,938 of record NC_136633.1, read on the forward strand.
AGGGAAGCAGCTTTGTTGTTACTGAGGTTCTGGGAAAGAGGTGACCATGCATTATGGAGTTATGCCACTGAGATACTATTTGCGTGGACTTCATACTGTAATGCCACTTCTTACCACTACATGAAACATGAGTTAATGTAGTTTCCAGTCCACCATATAGCTAATAAAAGAAGAAGAAAGAGTAACTAGTTGCTGGAATGAGCAGTAGCATCAACACTAATTGATAGCAACTACAGGCCTGTGGAAGTCATTGTGAAACTTTTTGTGCGCAAACGCTCTGTTCATTCCCCTAAAGAAACCATGTTTATCAGTAAATATGCAAAAATATTTGTTAAAAACAAGCTTTTCAGAAGAAATGGATTAGAATCAGCTGCCAAACTTGCAACTTTTCTAATGGATTGGTAAGTAAAAGCTTTTAACCTAATTTAACTTTCGTAATGCAGCTTATGTTGTCAATTAATTTATGGCTTTAATTATTTGTTTGTCAGCTACTTGTCTTGATTGTTTGCCTTGAAAAAATATGAGTGGTTTTGTGGTTATCCAGGTCTGAAAAAAACAGAAAAGCTTATTTAAATTAATCCTTTATGAATTTATTTTAAATCCTAAACATTAAAACATACAGCCTCTTGAGCAAAACACTGCCCCCTTGTGGTGATAACTTCGGTTGATTAAACCTGTTAATTCCACCTTTGGCGAGCACCGGGTGCTCGCCATGTGTTTAAAGTTTATTTTTCAAAACTCTTCCTCTCATCTTTGGTTTTGCTCTGAGTTCCAATGATCTTTTCATGATGTTGACTTAAGTTTTATATTTGAATTCTGAAACATTTCATGGTAGCAAAATGAGGTGAATAATTATGGGATGCCAAACTGAGACCAACTGAAATATACTGCAGCATGAAATCCTGTTGAATTTATTTAAAGGAAATATAAAAAATATGTAGGGATTCATTTAAAATTTTGCTTTGTGCATGCCCATGCCTTAGTCTTTGATCCAAACTCCCACTGTCTAATGGCACAGCTTCCATCTCAACTTTGCTGCCCTGCTGCGTCGGCTGCTGAGCTGGCACAAAAATATTGGTCGACTGCTGCTGGTTTGTGTCTCTTCTAATGAGCTCGGTGTACAATTTAAATCTTGTTTCACACCCCCAGCTCCTGGCATCTGAGAAAAACAAATACCAGAACAAGCGATCTGTCACTGGTAAAGAAGACATTAAGCAGATGTCAAAAGTAAGCCTGATTCAAAGAAAAGCTAAATGCTCTTCAACCTGAACTGGGAGAGAAGGTGAGAAAACTGTGATTTTCCTGTTAACTGGACTGATTCGTAGTGTGTGTAGTTGCGATGTTACATGGGGCTAGGCTATTGAAATGTTATACATGACTGAGCTGCAGTGCTGTGCTGGCTGCTGAGAGTCAACAGTCCCTTTTACAGCAGCTCTCATCAACACAAAACTGCTTATCTTTATACATGTTTTCATTTGCACAGCGAATGAGAAATGTTGGCACTGCTGTTTTGGTGCAGGCAAGCCAGAACGCACTCATGCGATATCCTCCAGCTCATAACATATGTTAAAGCCGTTATATTGTTATATATTTGTAAAGGGAAGGCGGTGTGCTTTGGACTGCAAATCCACCCAAGAACAATATGTATAGTGTTGTAGAGAATTAACATTTCCATCAGTGTTAGTGCAGAACTTCAAACCTTCTGAGCCAGCATTTCATCTTATTTTTCTTCATATGCCCTTCTTCTAAATTACATTTTAGTGTCAAATATTTTAACGTTTTTACTGCTATAAAAAAATAAATAAATAAAATAATGATAATAATAATAGCAAAGTAGTTAATTCTGTCTTCAAGTTCACACGACAGGTTCATTAGTGTTGGTCTTACAAAGGTCTTATTAAAATAAATATTATTGTTAAACAGAAAGCAACCTAACCTTTTGAAACATGTAGTTCTTTTAAGTATAAGGTCAAGCAAAGGTCATATCCATCTATGATATTGCAACTTATAGTTTAACCTCTTGAGGAAGTCTTGTCTTTCTTGTTTCAGTTTTAGCTGAAAGCCAACTGGACAGCGGGTGTGAATAGGAAGTTAAAAAAGAAGGACGTTTGAGAAGCAGTGGAGGAACAAATCCCTTTGGTGATCTATGGAGTGTGTGTTTTAATATTCCTTTGCGTGCTGTGATCAGCAAATGCATCAAAGTGATGATTACATGCTGAGTAGAACAAAACTGCCTGTAATAGGCTTGGGGATTGCTTAATCGGAACAAAACAGTGGAAAGGTGCACCTATGTGTGTTTTCTTATAAAATGGATGGAAAACTCGCAAAAAATGATTTTTTTGTCTACTAATTAGCTTAGTGTTCTTTTTTATGCAAAAGTCATAAAATACATTTTTCTGTTTTAATTGTATGAACCGCAGTATTGCTCTCAAACCTTTAACACTAACTTCTAAGCAGAAATAATCAAGTGTCAATGCTGGTGGGTCGATATAAGAGACATTTTCTTTCATGAAAGCTTTACAGCTGATCTGTTTAATTATTAATAAATGGATGCTGAAAGAAAAATCTTTAATCAAATACTGAATGACTGAGTCACGACGGATAAGATCTTGTGTTTACTTTAGTCATTGAAGCATGATGTACAAACAATGTACTCAGTTTAAATTTCCATCCATCCATCCATCACATTGTACACCCAAATGTCCTTAGGATGTACAATATGAACAACTCACCAATGACCTTAGTCTGATCCCTCCTCTCAAACCAATTTGGTTGGAAGACCCTATCAGGACTTATACCTACAGAAAACACAGTCTTCTGGATCACGGGAGTCGATTAAACTCCTCCATTATTGGGTAGTGGTTCTATATAGGGGTTTGGCCCAATTTGAAATGTAAAAAGACAAAGTAGCTGCTTGTGGATTTTATAAGGGCCAGATGTAAGCCAAACACTATTTCAATCCTGGGAAAGGATGAGGAAGTAAAGTTGAAAAAAAAACAACAAAAAAAACAGATGGATGTTTATCTGTATAAAAGACTGAATTAGAAAGAAGCAAGGATGAAGGTTGGTACATACACCATCTTGTGTGTCATGCATGTAATGAAACAACTAAAAGTGAATTAATGTTTTTTAGCCTCTTACTATGTGGCTGCCCATTCACAGGACAGATGTAGGCTACTCAGATTTTAGTGTTCCTGAACTAAAAACCTGTTGTAAAATCTGAGGAATCATGTCATCTCATTAACTTTATTCCAGCTAGTTTGTGTTTGTGGCACAACAAGTTCAGTTCGCAAATTTCTTCCCATGGGATTTGGTTCATTTTAAAAACTGTGCGCATAAAAAAGAAAAAATTCTGAAATAAATTAAATAACGCCTAGTATACAGTAAACTGATGTTTTGTATCTTATTGGAAAATCTGGAGTGTTGTCTTGTTAACGGTTGAGTGTTGGCAGCTGTGTTATGTATTCCTAAGATTCAATAAAATGTACATAATAGCATTTTCCTTAATTTGACTAACTTATGCATGTTCAATGTGACATATAAAGTAAATTGTAGGCAATTTGCTGAGGGCTAAATGATGACCAGATGAGGAATTTGCTCGTTTGTTGGTTGTCTTGTCTATGTTAATTTTTCTTGAACTACCTTCAAATGCATCATTCAATAGGTCCAGTTTGTTTGTGTGAAAGAACATTGGGACAAAAGAATATCAATCAATCAAATCAAAGATACTTTATTCATCCCCAAGGGGAAATTCAGAGTTCAAGCCAGCTCGTCCAAGGTCAGACATACAGACATGTAATATGAATGACAAATATGATATGTCAGTCCCCCAAATCTTAATGTCTTTGCGCATTCTTTAGAGATTAATACAGAAGGATTCTAAAATCATTTTGCAGACACTTTTATCCAAACAACTTATATGTGAGAAGTGATCAATTAACCTCACATGCAGGAGTATCTGGAGAGAACTTGCACATACACGTGCAAACTCCAGACCTCCTGCGCCAAGACTCGAACCAGCAACCTTGTTGTTGTGAGGCCACAGTGCTAACCACTAAGTCTCCGTCATTGTTACTGTTGTACATTCAGGCATATTGACACGATACTGGAATAATAATATGTTAATGTCAAGTCATTGATTTACTTTTTCCATTTCTTATCACCTCTGCCAAGAGGAAGTTTGCAGCAGTGTTGGTGTGTCTGTATGTCTCTCTGGGTGAAGTTTAAAGACATTTTCAGGAAATGTTAAAAATGGAACAAGGAACATGTGAACAAAAATTTTTTTCTTAACCCTTTATGGGGCAAGTGATTATTTTATATTACTTCATTTTCTTTCATATTCAGCATGAAACTTTTTTTTTGTTAATGTGACAACAGAACGGAGGTCTTGGTACATACCAGAAGGACAATTTTAGGTTAAAATTTCGAGTTTCAAGGTATTTCATTGAGTGCCCTATAAAGGGTGAAATGATTCTTTATTTGGGGAGATAGGGATAGTTTTGTGATCAGTGCTTCTAACTAAAAAATTATGCCTACAATTACAAAAAAAAAATTTTAAAAATAGAACAGCACTTGGAGAGTGCAACCCTCCACTAAAGGCCACAGTTCTCCTCATGTTGTAATTATTTGTTCTCTTCTTATGATAAAAAGGCCCCCCTATCATAGTTTTCGGAATGATTCCTTTACCTGGATCAGTCTTCAATATATTTTACAACCTGTTGGACGCTTATCCTGTGTTTTTTTCCCAAGTGCTTCGAGTTAAGTGCACAAATGTTGAAAATGGCCCTATGTCATAATGTTAAAGAATCCTTTAAAAAAAAAATTCCTGGATGTAAATGGTGATCCGGATCACCAAAAACATTTAATCACGTCTTCCTTTTCCCATTTCCAACAACTTCTGAAAATTTCATGAAAATCCGTCCATAACTTTTTGAGTTATCTTGAACACAAACAAAAAGACACAAACATACAAACAAACAAACAGATGAATGCTGATAAAATCACACCTTGGCACAGGTAATAAATAAATTCAGTGACTTGGTCACAATGTTTGATCGTGACTTTAGGTATGCTATTCGGTTTGATTCTTGAACTTACTTTGCTTAAGTCAAGTAATACTTCTTTATTAGATCAGAGTTTCTAAAAATAAACCGCTATCTAAAGAAAACAATCCAATCTTGAGATACACATTAATTCTGCATCTCTGATGCTAAAAGTTCTTTCAAGCATGGCTGCTCTTAGCTTCTACTGTTGACCACACAGACTTCAGAAATCACACCACAGCAATCAAAACCTGAACACAACACAGATGAGATAACAGTAAGTCATCAGTTCATTGAAATCATTGAGTTTTATTATCTTGGGTTCATACATGCCAAATTTCATACCACTCTGTTCTAGATTCATTGAAATCCTGTCATTCTGGACTGATGTCTAATTAGATCATTAACAAACATGCAGTTAATGCATGATCCTCTAAATTTTAACTGGACTGTGAGAAAACCAAAGCACTGACCCCAGAACAGTAACAAACCCACAATAGATGTTTTGTTGACCTTCAAGATCAAGTAACTTTACAACAGCCGGAAGAGACTGCAATAAGCTAATGGAGCAAAATGGAGGAGAGAATTGGGGGAGGAGACCCAGAGACAGTGATGTATAGGTCTCACACAGTCCCACAGGCTGGATGAATGTGACGTCTCATCGTCCATGTCTGCCTGAACATGAGCTCTCCCAGTTCTCTGTTTTGTTTCTATCCCACTCTCTCTCCTTTCATGTCTGCATAATCCTCTTTTCTATGACTCGTTCATACACTCTGCTTTTTAATCTGGATAATTAGGCTTAGACTTCTCCCTCGCTTTTCCATTCATACAGAAAATGGTGGAATATATGTTCTAAATAAAGCTCTTGTCATGAAAAGACAATCATCGAGACTAAAATGTAAAGGTTATGTTTTTGTGACGGCAGTGAAGGTTAAACATGAGGAAGTGAGCTTGTGGTTGATGATACGATGCTCAAGATTGTCAGGAAGGAAAGAACAAACTGAGTTTTAGAGAAAGCGCCAGAATTTTAGGAAATTAAATGAGGATGTAAGGCTGCATTGTAAGGTTCTGCTCCACTTCTGCCTTGTGTCTAAAAAACAGGCTCCACTAGCTGAAGGTCACTTCATTGCCCACTAAATATGTTATATTTATATTTACTTCAGGTCATAATCTTGTTTTTGCAATGTTTAGGTGAAAAGATACCAGTTTAAATGATAAAGATAGAAAAAATCTGATTTTAGAGGATAATTTTCCTCACATACCGAAAGCATGTTTCTCCTCCATGCTGCTTTCTATGTTCTCTTTTCCCTGACATGATGTGTTTCTATTGTTTCAAGGAAAATGAAAGAAAGAAAAAAAACATTAGGACTTGACATTTTTTTGCAGTGCAGTGTTGTTACGCTGCTCAGCAGCTAAAGTAACAGTTAACAGGATTAGGCATGGCTTACATAAACATCTCCCATGGCAACAGTGCACCGGTGCCAGGGAGAGGCAGAGAGGAGAGCCATCACCGGAAAGCATCATCAACATCAGTCTGATCAGCTGACTGTCAGCTGGTTTTGATGCACAATGTTAACAACCATGTGCTTCCTTTGCATGCCGGATCAGGCGATTTTAGCTTGTAGCATTGTAGCCCATCCAGTGAGCTGCTGGGCTGTAAGATTACCATTTATTTTAGGGTACAAAAATGAGTCCCTTGTAAATTTTTTGTTAGACAATATTTCAGCAAAAGAGCACAGCCGCATGTCAACCGGTTGGCGGTTTTTGTGGTTTTGTTTGGAAAGGTGTCTGTCTGTTTGTGTACGCCAGTGCCTTGTAGACTGCCAGTGTTGTGACAGTTTGGCAATGTTGCCTTAGGTTGTGTCCCATTGGATATTCTAGGCCTTTAGTACGGTTCATTTCCCATGATTCCCTCAGGAGAAAGGCATTGCTCACTGCCTTTCATGGCGTCAGCCCTGAAAGAGAGTCTCTCTGTATCCCCAGCTGATCTTGCTGTTTTCAAGATTACTTTGTAAGGGTTATCAGTACAGGTAAGCATCATGGAAGCAGTTCTCAGCAAAATTCACAGAAAAGCATTTAATTGACATCGATTGACTTCATATCAGGAATGTTACAACTCTCATTCTTGTTTCTGTGTGCAAAGAATACTTCACAGATAGCTAAGCTATAAAAAAAAAAAAAACAAAACTAAATAAACATCTAATCATGATGATAATGAAAGATATAAAGGTACTTTCCGCATCTAAGTAAAATTCTGGTATTCAGCTTGACAAAGTTTTCTTTTATTTATTTATTTATTCATTTATTTATTTATTTAATCATATGAATTAAGGATTACAGAAAATTTGGCGTATTCATGGCCATTTTTCTGACATGTTAAAAACAATGTGCAGGCATTTAAAGCAGCAGAAAAAGTTTCATGCAGCCATGAAACACCCAGCTCATACGTCAGACTCCTGCTAAGGTGGCCTAAAAGGGGCTTCAAAATGTGCAAATATCCATTTACAAGCTCACAAAGGTTGATTATGTTAAAACACAATGAAACATACACATGTATATCTACCACACAATTTGGTTGGTCATATTCCAATAAGCTCTTGTGGGGATGATGTCACTCTCATGGTTCCCATTAGCATCACATGGTTACTTTTAATCTTCCACTGGTCTTTTAAAGCTCTGTATCTAATCTGAGTTCGTAGTTCTTTTTCTTTTTCCTAAAAATAATCTCCTCGTATATTTAAAATGGCTTAGACGTAATTCTACCATTGCCTTATTTAGTATTTCACTATGGCTATGATTATGCAAAACAGCCGCCTACTAGTCTTTTGCCATTCTGCACTCTCTCTGATGGGAGGAAGCCTGGTCTGTTTTTCAACCAGGAGAACCGGTCAAAAGTAGGTAAGTGTAGGACTAGAATATAAATTTTGCAAGTCACATCTTTCTCCTTAATTACAGACAATGTCTTCTTGTTCGGTGTACATGAGGCACTACCACTTCTGCAGTAAATATGTGTTTTAGTTCCACTGCAGACCAAATGTATCACAGTTTCAGCTACCCAGTCATGCACCATATAACTCTAAACCTTTCTTTTTTTGCATTTTCAGATCTCCTGGGGCTGATTTCTGATTTTAACACTTCAAGTCTGACTAAAAATTTCTACCGCTCTTATACACAGACCAATGGGATTACCCTCATAACTTTGAACATCTAAGTGTTATGCAGACCCCTTTATGGGCTAACTGTGATATCCAGAGTTGAATGAGACTCAGGTGACCCTGAATCATAGCCTCGGCGATTGGAAGATCCCCCACAGTGCACCAAGAAACTCTCCTCTGCTCTGTGTAACTCTTCATGACAGTAGTGCCGTTAGCTTTGTGTACCTCTCTTCTTAAGGTTCTACTTTTTCTCTCCTTCTACTCCCTTCTGCAGGTATCTTAAGGGACAGCTGGAGAGTACCACATTCTGCAACTACTGGCTTGATCATAATTACTGTTTTACCTTGTTTTACTGTTTGTTCTTTTTCTCAAACTTCGTTTTCCTTCATTTGTGTCCCCGAACATTGTGGCACGCTGCCTCCTTTCAGAAGCTCGTTTCTGTCTGACTTTTTTTTTTCTGTGAATCTAATAGCATGAAGAAGCAGATATGCTAATCCAATCCTGATTGGCTATGTATTTGGTTCAAGTGGAAAAGGAAGAAGCTTCATCAAGAGTTCATTGGTAGAGAAGCATGAAAACATAACAAAGAACACACAACTTTGTCCAAATGGACGTTTTTGAAGTGAACTCTTCTGAAAAAGTTTGGTTGGATCCCAGTTCCATTCATCCATCGATCTTCTGCTGCTTATCTGGGGTAGGGCCGCGGGGGCAGCAGCCTAAGCAGGGAAGCCCAGACTTCCCTCTCCCCAACCCCATTTGCCAACTCTGTGGGGGGGGATCCCAAGGCGTTCCCAGGCCAGTTGGGAGATATAATTCCTCCAGCGTGTCCTGGGTCTTCCCCGGGATCTCCTGCCAGAGGGACGTGCCTGGAAAACCTCACCAGGGAGGCGTCCAGGAGGCATCCTGACCAGATGCCCGAGCCACCTCAACTGGTTCCTCTTGATGTGGAGGAGCAGTGGCTCTACTCTGAGCCCCTCCCAGATGACCGAGCTCCTCACCCTCTCTCTAAGGGAGAGCCCGGCCACCCTGCGGAGGAAACTCATTTCAGCCGCCTGTATACGAGATCTCGTTCTTTCGGTCATGACCTACAGCTCATGACCATAGGTGAGGGTAGGAACGTAGATCGACTGGTAAATTGAGAGCTTCGCCTTCTGGCTCAGCTCCTTCTTCATCAAGAAAGACCGGCACAGAGTCCGCATTACTGCAGATGCCACACTGATCTGTCTGTCGATCTCACGCTCCATCCTTCCCTCACTCATGAACGAGACCCCGAGATATTCAAAATCCTCCAACTGAGGCAGGACCTGACTCCCGACCTGGAGAGTGCAAACCACCCTATTCCGGCTGAGGACCAGATCTGGGTCTCAGATTTGGAGACCCAATCCTGAGGCCACCAAGCCGGATACCCTCAACACCTCGGCTGCACCTAGAAATTCTGCCCATATAAGTTATGAACAGAATTGGTAATAAAGGGCAGCCTTGGCAGAGTCCAACCCTCACTGGAAATGAATCCAACTTACTACCGGCAATGCGAACCAAGCTCTGAAACCTTTCGTACAGGGACCGGACAGCTCATGCAAGGGGTTCTGGTACCCCATACTCCCGGAGTACCCCCCACAGGAGCCACCAGGGGACAAGGTTGAATGCCTTCTCCAGGTCCACAAAGCACATGTAGACTGGTTGGGCAAAGTCCTATACCCCCCTGCAGGACCTCAAAGAGGGTATAGAGCTGGTCCACTGTTCCGCGACCAGGACAAAAACCACACTGCTCCTCCTCAATCCGAGATTCAACTATCCAACGGAACCTCCTCTCCGGAACCCTCGAATAGACCTTACCAGGGAGGCTGAGGAGTGTGATTCCCCTGTAATTGGAACATACCCTCCTTACTGCCAAAGAGCTTTTTAACCACCTCAGCGACTTCAGCCCCAAAGATAGGAGAGTCCACCCCTGAGTCACCCAGCCTTGCTTCCTCATCGGAAGATGTGTTGGTAGGATTGAGAAGGTCTTCAAAGTATTCCTTCCACCGACCCACAAGTTGAGGTCAGCAGTTCCCCATCTCCACTGTACACAGTATTGACAGAGCCCTGCTTCTCCCTCCTGAGTCACCAGATGGTGGACCAGAATCACCTTGAAACGTCTGGAAGTCATTCTCCATGGCCTCGCAGAACTCCTCCCACGCCCCGAGTTTTTGCCTTGGAGACAGCCGAAGTCACATGCTGCTTAGCCTGTCTATAACTATCAGCTGCCTCCAGAGTCCCACAGGCCAATAAGGCCTGATAGGACCCCTTCTTCAGCTTGACAACATCCCTCACTGCTGGTGTCCACCAATGAGTTCTGGGTTTACCACCTCGACAGGCACCAACGACCTGACGGCCACAGTTCCGGCTGCCGCCTCAACAATAGAGACATGGAACACAGCCCACTCAGACTCAATGTCCCCCACCTCACTCGGGACATGATTGAAGCTCTGCTGAAGGTGGGAGTTGAAGCCTGCATTGAGAGGGACACTGCCAAACGTTCCCAACAGACCCTCACAACATGTTTGGGCCTGCCAGATCTGACCAGCTTCCTCCCCCAGCATTTGAGCCAACTCACCACCAGCTGCTAGGATCTTCTGGACACACAAACCACTCCACCATGATAAGGTGACGACTCAGGGAGGGGCCGATCCCAACTCATGTTTATTTAACCACAACAGTAAAGGATTATCTCACTCCTATGTCAGGGGAAAATCATCAAGAGGAAAAACAAATATAAAAGATGAGGCCTACATTTCCATCCATTTGAAGCTGGACTCTGTCCCAGCAATCATTGGGCAAGAGGCAGATACACCCTGGACAGGTCACCAGTCCATTACCAGGTCTACATTTCAGTTTGAGCCCATATTTTCTACATTATTTGCAAGAACTGAACCTTCAATGTCATCAAGTTTGTGTTTGTGTCTCGTAAATGCTTAATCTCTGATCTGTGCATCTAAATGTGTTCTTTGTTTCAGCTTGGTGGCCTGTCATAACCTGCTTATCTTAGGTCATTTGACAATATTTCTATTCATGGCCATTGGAAAACTTTTACTTTAGTCATTCTTTGGTTGAGCAACTTGTGTAATTTGGGTTGTTTTCTTGCTGTATGATTAAATTACGACAAGGGACTAAGGGAATTAAGACATTTTTAAAAAAATCATTTTAAAGATGCAATACATAACTTTCTGACCTGAAAACTCCTTGTTGCAGGCCTTTTCGATGACACAGTGACATCTATCATGTGTATTTCTTCCCAGCAATGTCCTGAGCCTGTGAAACTGCACTATACAACATTTACATCTGGGACGCTATGTCTAGCTTCATGCGAGAAAACACGTTTTGAATGTGCACTGTCGCTGATTCATCAAGGAAACGCAAGATGATTAAAAGATAGAATGGGTCAAAACAAGAGTCATCGTAAGATCATATTTTGCTGGATGGACAGAGTTAACAGGTTAGGTAGGAGACAAAATGGATGCTGAATTAACCATTAATAAGGGGTGTGTGACAGGGAAAATGGCAAAAGTTCTGTAGTGTGTCTATAAGATTTACTAGTTTGATTCTAAATCCATGGTTCCACTATTAATGACTTGCCTTTGGTAAAGATGCAACCTGACATCACAACCATTTTTTGCTCATGATAAAAGATTGTCATGCTTAAATGGATTGTTTTACATTTTACATACTGTCTGTTGAGCCAAAAATCTTGCCTCCAAAAAAAGCTTTTCCAAATGAGCTTCGGCAAATGGCAAACTGGTGGCAACATTTAGTAGCTTTTCCCTGCAGCCCTGCCATGCAAGTGTTGTTTTTTCAATCTTCATCAGACATTGGACTCATTGGCATTAAATACTTGGTGGCAGATGGCTGTTAATTTTCTCCATTTATGAACTGAAACCAAATGTAATGTCTGATGAGCATCAACATTTTTTTATTTATTTTTTTTAGAACTTTATATTTTTTCTAACAGCAAAAAATATGTAAAAATAAACTGAAATAATTGGAGCCATTTACGGCCTTTTTTATGCTGTGCATTTCAGAGTCTCACTCAATCTTAAAGCTATGTTCTGTGATCAGTCAGAAGACAATAGTTCTCTACCCAATGTTCTCTCCCTCTGGCTCTCTGGTTATTTTCTCTAATCTTTATCCTCAGCACTGCAAATTGCCCATATCCTGATATCACTCTGCTGAGTCTCTCTTTACGGATGAACTGGATTGCGCTGATCTGTCACTTTGCCTCGCAGTACAACAGAGCCTCTGCAGTTGCTATTCAAATCCAACCCTGTGATTGGTGATAAATGCGTATAATTAGACTGAGTAAAGGACTGTAGCCCTCCTATTGATTTCTATGTTCTTTTAGTGTATTACGGGATCTGAAAATACCTAAACACAGCAGACAGGAAAGGAAAATTAAGTGGAAAGGGGTCAATCGTTGACGAGAAAAAGCCTGCTTTTTCTACATGTGCTTTTAGACATTGCAGAAAATTTTGTGAGTAAGGTGCAAATGGCCCAAAACCTTATGCAACAAAGAGTTCAATTTTGCTCTGAATTGCTTTGTCCTCTAAATGATCCGGTTAAATGTTTCCTTTGTCCCATTTTACGTGGCTGAAATGTGTCTCTCTGACATTGTTTTTTTCTGTCCTATTTATCGTTGCTGCCACCTCTGAAGAGGGAAAATATGATCTGAACACAGTGTTCACCTTGAGATGTCTCCCCTGGCACTGGTGTGTTTGTTGACCATGAGGGGGTCTTTAACCTACATAGGTAGCTACATTAGCGGGGCTAAAAGCACGCTGGAAAACAGCCAAGTCAGCAGCGGGATGTGAGCTATGAGCTCGATGTTTGGACATAAGGGGGGGCTGGATAGCTTCCCTCAGGCCTTTTCCAGGCTTGCTGCAAATGAATTGCCTTATAGCATCCTGCCGCTGTGTTTCCGGCATACCTCAGGTGATGACCACAAAGAGGACATTAAACTGTACAAGCATGCAGCAATTTATTTCAAGGGTGACAACTAATAATAGTGGCAAGTTACACAGCAGGTGATGATATACAGGTGTTGTTATCAATATCTCTTTTGGGATTTATCCATTTGATGACTTTAGTGTGTTTTATTACATTTGAAAAAAAAAAAATAAACAGGCTCACCACTTTAAAGGCATTAAAAAAAATCATAATTTTGAAAAATCCAAACAAGAGTTGGCCATTTCTTTTTTGCCTGCTAAGGTGAAAGCTACATATGTGGAATACTTAAAGGCATGGAGTGGAGAGTTTGAGGTCGATTCTAATTTGGGTTCAGACTGAAACTGATTGTGGCGATAACGGCGCTGTTGAGTTGCATTATACTACTGTCGTCTAGCCAATACCCGATTGCAGCTTATCGGGGACATTCGCATCATTGATTACCTTTATCAGGCAGTTTGTGAATGCAAATCATCCATTCTTACCCAAACTGTAAAAGAGTTAAACTGGCAAAAGCCTGCAAGACTTTCTTGATAATAGCAGTTATACTTATGCATGGCAATAAAAACTATATGAATCTCTGACTGAGGTAAATGGCATATACTTGTTCACATTCGTGTGCTCATGAAAACTTGACTGAGGAAATTATATTATGCAGGCAAGTTGGGCTTTTTGTGCAATATCGGTTAAAAGCCAAGAACCTTGGTGCTCTTTAGTGAGTTAGCCCACATTCCCACTAGTCAAATGCCAACCAAACTGGGAGGGTTTTTCTCTGTGGATGTACATTGGTGAGCAAAATGGTGAACCTTGTACATCTATGAACTTTTTCTGTATTTAGCAGAGATTTTATTTTTTCAAGACCAAGTCAAGTCTTAAATCACTTTCAGATGTAATAAATAATCTGCAATGCAATGCGTTTATGCCACATGTGTTTATGTAGAACGATAAATATTCTCTTTACATATCTTATTCAAGAATCTTTAATTTTTACAAAAATCCATCAGGACTCACAGAGAAACAGCAGTTCATTGCAATATTCTTTTCCTGATTGTGTAGAGGTGGGCCAGTATGCTTCACCTCAGGGACTACCAACTGTCCTGCAGGTTTTAGATGTTGCAACACACCTGATTCAAATCTTGCCAAGTTCTGCTCAAGCCTCCTAATGAACCAGAATCAGTTGACTCAGGTGTGTTGCAGAAGTAAAATGTAAAATCTGCAGGACCGTGACCCAAGAGGCACATAGTTGGTAATTGTGGCGCAAGTGTATCAGATTTTTTCAGTTTTTTAAAGTTCAAATAACTGAGATGAGTACAGATATATGAATTTTAGACTTAAAATTGAATAAAAACCAAATATTTTATTTGCTTTAGATCAAATACTTGCAAGGCCAATACATATTTGTTACATTCCTAAATCAGCATCAGCTGTACTTTTCTAATAGACCCAGTAGAACCATGTTGTTTAGAGTGAGTCTAATCCCAGTTTGGTTTAACATGTCAGTTTAATGTCATTATGGCAAAGTTTGCATTACATGCAAACTAAAACACACCCAGTTGAGTCTAACAGATAGAGTTAACGTTATTTAAGTGCAAAGCTAACATTTCCACTGTTTTAATGCTAAGCTAATTGCTAGCATAGATGCTAACTTTAAGCTTTCATAAACCTCTCCAGGTAGGAGGGTGGATGTAGTGGCTCTAGCGTCCTGGATTTTAATCCAACAAGATGTTTCAGTTTGCTGCTTTTTATACCCAAAATTTACAATGGTTCTGCAGCAACAGCTGTGTTCACTGGTGCTGCCATTGTTTCAATCATGTGTATGGCCACAATCTGTGTTTGTGTGATGTTAGATCAGTGTTATGTCTGTGGAAAGGACAGCCCACAATGCGGATAGCACGTAAGAGAAAGAACACAAGGAAAGGTTATGAAAAAAAAATGAAATAAATAAAAAATAAAATGTTACTGGAAATGCATCTTAGGTCTGACTGGAGTCCGAGTCTATAGTCTGTAGTGAACCCACCATCTTCATTTGAGGAAGACGCAGAAGTTTGAGGCAGCTTACTCGGTTGGCTTTACGTTGTGTTGGTGCTTTCAATCAGCAGGCAAAGCTTTTTCTTAAATTTTTTTTTCAGGTTAACTGGTTAGTGAAACATTAACTTGACCATCCTGTGGATGCAATGCCTGCAATTTTAGAGTTTCAGTAAAGCAGTAATCTGGATAAAATAAAAAACAAGAAGAAGAAATCACACATCCATAATATATTACACTCAAGTTGTCGTTCATAAACTGTTACTAACTGTTACTATTGTCCTACACAAGTATACATTCTTCTGTTAGTTCACATAAAAATGTTCATCATATTCTCTCACCTGTTGTCTTCTCCTCCCTTGGGGCTGCAGTAAAGTGGTTATGCGTGTGTGAATGTATTGGGGAGGGGAGTAGATGTTTCAAGATAACTAAGTTTCCCTTGGCAGCAGGCCCTGGAAGTGTCACCACTCATAGACTTCCACTCTAAGCATATCCAAGAGCCTCCCTGTCCTCTCACATAATTTGCTACTACTAAAGATCATCCTTTCACTTGGAGGATTTTCCAAGTCGAGGCAGAACCCATACCCAACATGTGTGCAGTGCAAAACGGTTTTTTATTTTGAGGCCATTTTCCTGAGCACCATATTTACATATTCTTCTTAGCCTATAAGAAAAACTGAATTTAACTTTAAACAGATATAAATCTCTTTGGGTGCCTGAACCAAAATGCTCATGTGACATTGAGATTTACTGATAAAAGCACCTTCACTTGATAGGCTGAATCATTGATCACAGGCCAAAAGGGTTACCTCTGTCTCTGCTGTCTCTTCTGGATTAGACGCATGAAGCAAGGCGTTTAGGAAACAATGATGTTCCATCATTATTATGTAATATCCACGGCACATTCTGCAGGACTCTGAACTGGCAGGTCGGCAGTGAAAATGTGAGATTTTATCCTGAGTGCTACTTTTTATGTGGTATGTGTTTTTGAGTTTAAAAGGAATGCTTTTACACAAGAAATGTTTCAGAACAGATTTAATTTCTCCAAAGGAGTTTAGACAGATCTCAGTTGTCCAAAGCGAAGCTTTATTTGGGAAAGCAAGAAAAATGTAAATTGGGAAAAACAAAACACGGGAGGTGAAATGAAGGAAAAAGTTTAAAAAAAAAAAAGCAAATGTAAGGTTGAGCTGAAGAGGAGTAGATGGCAAATGAGTCTACATAGAGGATGATGAGGTTTGAGGTGGGACATAATCTGCTGTCTGCCCGCTACGGTGCTCTGAATGTGCTCTGAATGTTGAAGGGGATGCTGGTGACAAATAAAAGAACTAAACCTTTCACCCTCCACTCTTTTGTTACTGTTACTGTAGCTTCTGTACTAAGCTGTTCAGCACGTAGGCCCGTGCAACACAGTGAAACCCTTGCTTTTTACTAATTATATTGACTCTGTGCTTTCACAGACTAATTTCTTTTACCTTACGTTTTCTGTTCTGTAAAACTGACCTTGACCAAGTCCAACAGTTTCTTGTTCCTGTTCTCTGTTTGTAACACACCCCACAATCAGGTACTGCCATGAAATTTAGTTTATCCACATGCAAATACCAATTTACCCAGCCATCATCCCCTGCCTGCCAGCTCAAGGATGTTGCACCCACCTTAACCTAAATGAATTAAGGGCTGTCACTGCTTGCCTTTAAGGCCAATTTATGCTCTATGCCAAAAATGGTAGTGAAGTGTTACTTGGTGTTTCTTGAAAATGTACATATATGATGGTTATGAAAATTACAATTATATTAACATCCTGTTGATGTTTGTTTTATAAGTAACTTATTCTGTGTATTGTATTGTCTGTTTCTTTTGATTATGTGCGCCACATTGGGTTGCCTTCTACTGTGTGTTTAGATAGATTTACCTTGCCTCCTGTAATCTATGAAGTCAGTGGAAAGGATCATTATTTAGATATAATAATAATAAAAAATAAAATAAAATAAAATATTGTATGTGAGGTGGTTGCTAAATATATTTTGGTGCCCATTAATAGTTTTCAAACTGCATTGTGAGACTCTCTATACATATTCATCAACATTAATGATAGTACTGTAGTATATCGATATGAAAACTTTAAGAGCATGTTGCAAGTTAGAACCCCCTTAAATCAATATGTAGAAAAATATTGTAGGTACTAATGTTGAATTTAAACACACTTATAAATACACTATTTTGGGCTTTTGGAGTAGATTCTGTAAGAATTTTACTACTGCGCATCTAAAGCTGCAAGACAGGAAGGGACGTAGGTACTGGTAGATGGTGTTGTTCTGAAAAAAAACACCCCTGCCGTGAAAAGCACAGGAACAGCATCTCGCCTGTAGAAGGCATGCATTTATTCTTTTTCAGGGTAATTACGAATAAACGCCATCTACAGGCGAGATGCTGTTACTGCGCCTTTTGCAATTGGGTTCATTTCACGATGGGAGTACGTTTTTTGGCACAACACCATCTACCTTTTCCTGGGGGTGTTCTAATCTGCAACATGCTCTTTAAAGTAATTTAGGGCTAAAATGTGAAAATCAAATCATTATTTAAATGGAAAACCATTAAAACAGAGGAAGTTTAAGCTGACATTGTAACGTCCTTGTTTTGTGCATTTGATGAAAAAGTCCCGTCCTCCTTCAGATGACAGAAGAAAGTCACTGAGGGGAAATTTGTTGGCAGCCGGCACTTTTTCACAGGGTATCCAGTCAAATGGATGGGCCAGTCAATAGAAGTCAGCAGTGATTATGCAAGTTGCTTATGTCTAATGAGAAAGGTCAGCGTATTGCCAAGAGAGTGGGACACAAGCCCAGTCTCACACTGAGATGTACAGTACACAGTGCTGCATGCGTACATACATATTCCTGATTCATCAGGGAGTAAAAAAGCTCTTTCAAGAGAAACATTATAGATTAAAAATGGACAAATATTTGTTCTTTAATAGAAGGCTAATGTCATTTTTTGCAAATCTTTACTATAGATGTGTTGCAGCTCTTGCAAAGAAGATCAAGGCACCAGTTCAGTTTTAAAAAAGCAGGTCCTTGGGACATCATCAATAATGTTGACGTGAAGAAAAAGTACAGTGTCTGCTGTGCATTTTTTGTCCTATTTGCCTTTCGGTGGAACATTTTTCTTGTTCCTTGTGAGAAGTACCCACTAATAGATGTGAAAATGGGGTGTTAAATTCACAACAATATGCTCTTAACATGCAAACCGAAATTACATGTTGGACCAACCAGTTCTTAATTTCAGCTCATCATATACAACAGCTGTTTACTTTCAGTTTTCAACCTGTAAAATCATCAGAAAGAAGTTGATGACCATGACGCTATGCCAAATATGACTTGCTGGTGGATTCCATTGCTGCAGGTGTTGCCATAGTAACTTGAGAAAATGAAGGCAAAGCTTCTTGTAGAAAAGAGTGTCCTCAAACAGGAACATAACACATTAAACGGATGTGCTTCCATGTACCATGACCTAAACACAAGTCACAACATTTTCTTAACTTAACTTAACCAAGCAGCGACCAGATCACGAAAAACGTAAAGCAGAAATGTAGAAACAGACATTTAAGTGCAGTGACTCATTCTTTCACTTTCTATGAGTTACAATGTGCCCTTTAGTGCTATTAACTCATCTTTATGATGAGGCTGAATCAGATTAACAGTTGCGGCATTTCCATTACCCCTAGAATTGCGCAAAACCTAAATAGATTTTGACATTTTGAAAACGTTTTTTAACATTTCGATGTAAAAGTATATCGCTAAAGTGTAATGGGAACGATTATTTTGCGAGATCTACGAGAACTGAGGCTTATGCGCTAAATACCATTAAGTGGAAACACCTGCAAATTGCAATTTTTGTTTGTTGAAACCAATGAGCGACCTCTGGTGGTTGAAAGTAAAGCCTATGCGGTAGTGCAAAAATTGCAGTCCCCCCATCATCCATTAGGGGCTCCACAACAGAACAAATCTCCATAAAGTCCCATGTTTAAAAGATCAACTTCACAGCAGAAATAAACATGTTAACAGCCTGGTCCAAAACAACATTTTAGGTTTTATCGTTCAGTTTTACCTTCTTGACAACTGTGGGGGGAGTACATTTCTTCTGTTAAGAAGTAATTTCATCTCAAAATTTGGCATAATTAGGGGCATGTCCTTTTGATTGACAGGTACTTGATGTCCTGCTGCAAGAAGGAGTGTAGCACAACCACGGTTTTTAGCAAGTTAACAGCGTGACTTAGCTTTAGCCTGCCTACTTCTGTTAGCTGATTAGCTTCCATGAGCTCCAGGTTGATTTTGGCTAAGGAGTGTGACTATGCTTTTTAGTATTAAAGAGTCTCTACTAAAAACATACCGTATTTTCTGGAAGCTTTGTGATATCTTATTGTCTGTGAAACTTCTAATTCTCTGACTCCTAATGCTGTGAACTACGAACTGCCTCTGTATTATTTCATTGAGAAATATTTAAATTATTGAAAGACAAACACCGGACAACATTAGGTACATAAAATCAATGAAGAAATTGTTAAAAGCTTCTGCCACTGCATACATTTTGTTTATAAGATCTCCATTTATCTACATTTCCAGATCTTTCTTTCTTTCTTTATTGTTGCCTGTCATTTTTCAGCATTTACGTCTAAACTTGTCTTTGTGTGGACGTGGCTAAAATCTCAAGTTCTTTGGTTTGTGGATAAGAACGTGTTAGTTTGGATGAGTTGGAGAGCGCTAACTTGAAGCAATATGACTATTGTCTATTATTATACAGTATGATGCATATATTTCTGTTTCACTTTACTACTCAGATGAAGGTGATGCACTTAAAAGCATTGATTAACTATGTCACTTTCTATAATGTGCCATGCACTTTGTGTGTGTATGAGAGTGTGTGTGAAAGAGACTATAATGAGATGTCTAATGAGATTGTTGTTATACTATGGTTTCTGAAGGATTTTTTTATATTTTTCCATGAATATCCATAATTGTTTTTGCTATATAAAACTCTTTTTGTTGCTTTGTGCATGAAAAGTGTTTCATAGATGAAAATTTGTTTTGATTTGAGATGAATTCACCTCTAAAGTTATTTATTCTGAGATCCCTTTCAGTTTCAAAAACCCTGCAAAAACAGTCTTCAAGTCGATCACGAAGACATTTCTGAGAACATTAAAATTTATTAAACACCTCGCAAAGAAGTGAACGGTGCATTTGCAAAAACCCACTAAAATGTTTTAAAAAACAGATTTTAGAAAACACAAGTTTTATTAAAATATTTCAACATTCCAGGAAACTACAACACAAGAAAAATCTCAGCACTTCAGGCTTATTTTAATCTTCTTTTTACTGTTTTTTTTTTTTTTTTTTTTTTTTAAGTCCTCATGGGGATCTTCCACATCCGGGGCTGTGCCTACTCGGTCTGCAGGGTTGTTGCTGTGGAGATGATCCCTTTTGGGGTGGTTGGTTAGATCCTGCACTGCAACCGTTTCTGAGGTGTGGACTCCTACCTGATATGTTTTGGGTGGTTTCCGTGGTGATGCTCTCTGCGGTCTTTAATTGGGTGACTCCTAAAGTGGATGAATCCCGAAGATATCATTTCCTCACCTCAGTGACAAGCTAGATATTTATTATTAGACGTTTATCACCAGTTATGTTTTTATATCGATGTTACAGCTTAAGAACAGAAACTAGAAGTTAGGGCTAGAATATTTGTGCAATTAAAAAAAAGGGTATGGGGGTGTATGCACGTGGGTAATGATGTATATGCGATTAAAAACATCTGAAGGTGTGTGTTTTTGAACTATTCCGTTGTTTACTTGAGTGTGAGGTGAGTGTGTCATAATTTTCTATCTATCTATCTATCTATCTATCTATCTATCTATCTATCTATCTATAGATATATTAACTTCTCTCTCACCCCCTCTCCCATCTCCCCAGGGTAGGGCTGGTGGCTGTTCATCTCTCAAGCTCGGGTTCTCTACCAGAGTCCTGGGAGGTTGAGGGTTCTACGCAGTATCTTAGCTGGTTCTAGGACTGTGATTTTCTGAACAGAAATGTCTGATGTTTCACCAGGTATCTGTTGAAGTCCCTTCTCCAGTGTGGGGGACTCATCCCCCAGTGCTCCTATCACTATGGGTACTATTGTTGCTTTCACCCTCCAGGCCTTGGTACTTCTCCAGTTTCTCATGCTTCTTTTTCCTCATATTCCCATCATTGGGGATGGATACATCTCTCACTACAGCTTTCCTATGCTGCTTATCCATAATCACTATGTCTGGTTGGTTGGCCACCACCATTTTATCTGTCTGGATTTGGAAGTCCCAGAGGATCTTAGCCCTCTCATTCTCCACCATCTTGGGGGGAGTTTCCTACTGGGACTTAGGGGTCTCCAGTCCATATTCTGCACAGATGTTCCAGTACATTATGCCAGCTACTTGGTTATGACGCTCCATGTATTCTTACCCTGCCAGTATCTTGCACCCTGCCGTGAGGTGCTGGATCCTTTGCATAGTCTGTACCTGGGATCCTGCCTGGTATGGTAGATCTGCTGGGCATCAATCTCTCTGGTGCTCAGGGCCTGCTCCTGTGCTGCCATGATTAGTGGCTCTGTGCTGTCCTTCAGCCCAGCCCTCTCCAGCCATTGATAGGACTTGTTAAAATCAGCCACTTTGGTGATCTGCCGGTGGTACATCCCATGTAGGAGCTTTTCCTCCCATGATAGTTCTTCCATCTCATGTTCCTCCAGACTCCATTGTCTGAGACATTCACTAAGTGCTTCATCCCTTGGTACCCTCTTCATGATGTATTTGTGGAGCTTGGATGTTTCATCTTGGATTGTGGCCTTGATGCTCACTAGTCCCCGGCCTCCTTCTTTGCACTTAGTGTATGGTTGCTGGATACTGGACCATTGTGTTGCTTTGTCGTATGAAATGTTGTGTAAAAGAAGAAGAAAACAAAACATTTCACTTTTATTTTTGTGGTTTGTGTCTTGAGTAAACACCATTTTCCAGGAGTGTGAGTCACACTGATTGCAATACTCTACTGATTCAGTTGATAGTAATTAGATGATTGAAGATACAACAAATTCTCCCATGATCCCATTTTTATTTCAGTTAAGAAGCCAGTGATGATATGAGACTATATATCACAAGCTGATTTTACACAATCACAGACATAATTTTCTTCTTCAGCACACTCACACATTTAAATGAAAGACAGGTCACATCCTGTATATCCTTTGAAATGTTCACATAGTACAAAAGAAAACTCAAAGAACATTAACGTGAGTTATAGTGTAAACTTTTCTTTACAAACCAAATGTTTTTAGCAATTATTTTGAATATAAAAGGTAAATAAAAAGAGGTATTACTGCATTGATGTTTGATCATTACTTAGAATTTGGGTTGATTCTATGGAATCATTGAAGCGATGTGTGGGTGCAGATCAATGTGTTGTTATACTCCTACTCTTTTATCTTCATCATTCAATAGTCTTTGTTCTATACAATACAATATTGATGAATAAATAATGTGTATTCATTATGATTAGCTGCAAACGTGTGGTTTATTAAGTTATATGCACATGATGAAATGTTAGGTTTTTCTGTTCATGTAAGCAGATTTTTTTTCTTTTTAAAAATCTGGTGCATTTCCATATTACCAAACAATTTGTTATTTCACCCCAAACACCCCCATCCCACCCCTCAGGCTAAGCTAGCTTTGGATGACAGAACAGCATCCTCTCTACACTTTATCTCCCTCGCTTATTGCTTTGATGTGCTGTGATTGCGTTGGTGTGCTGGGTGGGAGGGGTTGGAGATTGGATTGGGGGGAGAGGGGGGTGGTGGATTGGGGGTATGGGGGGGGGGTAAAGTGGGGTGTAGCAGAGAAAAGTGTTCTGCAGTGAGAATGTGCTCCCACTGAAGCGTAGAGAGACTGCAGCAGAGTGAACGAGCCTGTGCACCACCTGCATTAGAGAGTGTGTGTGCGTGTATTTGTGTGTGTGAAAGAGCGAGAGGGGGGAAATAATCACCCAAGACACAATGATTCAACACCCTGCTCCTCTCCTTCTCTGTCATCCTCTTTCCCTTCTTTCTCTCCTCCCTCCTTTGCTCCCTTCGACCCAATTCTCCACACACACACCACAATCATTACCCTGCGTCTGCCTTGTATCAGCTTTGCACCGTGACGACTGCTGCACGTCTGTTTGTGTGTGTACCTTGCGCATGCTGGTGTGTGTTCACCACTAGTCTCTGCTCAGTATTCTCAAATACACTAGACACCCCCCCCCAACGCCCCACTGCCAGCCCTCTATCAGCAACTTGCTGCTTTCCTTTTTGTCATTCTCCTCCTTTCCTTGTGCCTCACATCCATCCATTTTGACTCACACAATCCATTCTTCATCCCCTTCATCTCTACTCGTTGCGCACTTCTGTTAATGTCACCGTTTTCTCCTCGGTGACTCTAGCCTCAACTCCAAAAACGTGCACATTAACTGAATTCACTCCAAAAAAAACAAAACAAAAAAACCTTCTGTTATCCATCCTGCCTTTTTTTTTCTTTTACTTCCAACTGCTCCCAGTCATTTCTCCCCCCCCCCCCCCCCCCCTTTTCCTTACTCCTGTGCTCCCCTCCTCCCGCTCTGACTGAGTAAGTGCTGCAGCATCAGTGCAAGTGTGTATGTGTGAGAGAAAGGCAGCGCGGAGCGAAAGAGATGGACAAGTGTGTGTAAGCTGAGTGTGTGAGCGTGAAGCACGGGGATCCTGAGCCTGGAGGGGAGCCGTGCGATCAGAGGGGGGACTCTGCCTGTGGATGTATGTGCCAGGACAGCGTTATTTGCAGGCGAGCGGATGTGTGTGCGTGTGAGACACAGTGAGTGTGGGCATGCCAGCGTGCATCTGTGTAACACTGTCGTCGATCAGCGACAGGCTCTTCGCATTATGCAGCCGATGGTGCTCATCACACTTTGAGGACTGACTCATCAAGCCCGGCTGGTGAAGACTGTAGAACGAAAGACGGACGAAGATGGATGGATAGAAAGACGTGGACAGAGATTTAGGTTCTTGATGCTCTGGGTCCCTCTAGAACATTCAAGGGTTTAGTCTGTTTGTGGGATGCCAGAAGCCCCCCCTTGTTCCCCACAAATTGGAATTGCAGACACAGCCAGACACATCTAAAATTGCTCAAAAAGCCCTGTAAGGAAAATCAATCCCCAACCATCGTCTCACTCAAAGGAAGGTGTTCACTTCTCCTCTGCTCCACGGTTGAGGACAATAGGATCTCCAGTCTTTGCGTGGTCTTTTTCCGCTCAATATCGTTCTTTTTTGTAGTGGGGGCGGTTGCAGGATACCATCCCAGAACTGGGAGATAAGAGGCTGGCAGACAAGACGGGACAGACGCAGGCATGGCTCGCCTCAACTGGTGCCTGGCTGCTGTCATCAGCTGGGGCAAGTTCCTCTTTGCTTGCTTCTTTCCTCTGCGGGGGGCCAAACGAAACAAGGTAAGCCCTCACAGAGGGGGATGAGGGGTGCTATGAATGGGAGACTGAGAAAGGACTGAACAGATTTGAAGGACTCTTCTGCACATGTTGTCTGTCATTACTTACTTCAACCTATGCCGGTGTCATCTGACATTACCATTCTGCATGCAATGAACCTCAAGGCAGGCCTTGGTCTGAATCATGCCACTCAACCATGACTTGCATGCAGCTGGCTTTACCTAAACCACTAAATGACATAGCTGTGAAAAGAAGCTTGGCAACTGGTTCATGGACCATTGTCACTGGAAGATTGGTTGTCTAAGTGTTCATTCAAGGTCAGTGTTAGCTCTGCGAATGGTCACCAGGCAGTTGCAGTGAATAAAGGACGTGGGAAACTATGAGGATCTTGTTTTGGATTTGCCAAAGGATTCGGGCACTTGCAGCAAATTCTCCAGATAAGTAGGGTCACCTTGTTTTCCAACTGCAGAATTGTAATGCACCATTATTGAGGGGGGGTCTGCGCACTCCAAAGAAAGAGCTTTACGACATTCACTGCCTGTCATCCTGCTTCCCCTGTTCTTCGGAGGGAGGTTGTAAGAATATCATGCCATGACATACTACTCTGGCTGTGTGGCGCATTTGCAAGACCAAACCGAGTTCACTGAATGGTAACGGTCCTTGCTATGGACTCCTTTCCTTTAGCAGCTAATCGGTCATGCATAACAACTATGGCATGTCTAAATGGCACTATTTTGTCTGTCATCCTATAAATGCCTCACTTGCAATACACAAGAATCTCTGCTGCTCAGAAAACCTTTTCCGAAGCACTGCCCCTTAGGCTAGAAACAGCTACCAACCTCAGCAGTATTTAAAAATGATCTATTATATGAGCAAAAGGCTTTAAAACTTGAGTGCAGCTGATTTGAGAACAATTTTAGGCAGCAGTGCCAGTCTGGTGGCGATGGGATTTTTCTTGCAGTGTAGACGTAGCTTTCAGTGCTGCAGCCGCCTGTCTACTCCAGCCCCAATACCCTCCCACCAGCACCAATACCAGCAGCAACTCCCCCCACCCCAACTGCTTCCTCACCCAATTGCCGCAGCTCCTTATCTCCACACCCCGCATTCAATCCGTCCACACTTCCCCTGTTGCTCTTGTACTGAACGTGTGTGTAAATGTGCGTGGAGCTTGTCAGTGCCTTTGTAGACACACACTGATTATACATCCTGTTCAATGTTTAGCTCAGTCTTTTTTCCCTCAGGTTTTTTTCTCCGCAAGAATTAAAAAAAAAAAAAAAAAAAAAAAAAAAAAGCCAGCATTTTTACTTTTATTTTTTTTCATCTTTTCATCAACCTTAGCTTTATTGTCTTGGCAATGTTTAACATTTTTAATTCTTTATGGACAGAGTAAATATTTGTACCCACAGATGTAACTTGTTAAGGTTATCGTGGCCTCTGGAATGGTCTGGGTTAAAACCCTTGTTCTTTCTGTAGGAACATTACAGCCTATATGATAATATTCTGATGTGCAGAATCCAACTTTTGACTGTAACAGAGTAATTTTGTTATCGTCAAGGTGAAACACATTGTTACACTAAGTAAAGAAATTCAGGTTTGAATATCTATGTCTTTTTTATCTAATACTTTTTGGGAATACATGTTAAACTGTATACCTTGTACATGGTGCCATATTTGCAAGAAAAATGCATATGTGGGATGAGCAGCAGAGATAACCATAAAAAAAATCTCAAAAGGAAAGATCAACAGCTCACTTTGCTCTTGATCCTTGTTTGGTGTCATTCATTGACTGGGATCATTGAAGTATCAAGAAACAAAACTTATCGACAATTCAACTATTTATTCATGAAACAGGTGCCTCAGCGGCTTGTGGAAGAACTATACGCAGCCAAAACTGCTTGCCAAGTTTGTCACCAGCTTGGTCACACACACATACACACACACACACACACACACACACACACACACACACACACACACACAGACACACACATACTGCTGTGGTGTGGTATCCCATTCTTCAACCAGCATTTGTTGCAAGCCAGGCAATGTGGTTGTGTTGGTCACTGACACAAACAGCCTGTCCAAGCTGATCCCACCATGGTCAGGGCTGCCACGCAGGGCTTCCCATCCCTAAATTCACGAGGTCTTTGATAAACCTTGCTCTTTGGGTGTGAATGTTGTCTTCTTGGAGGAATTTGCAATGTAGTCATCATACTAAGACCATTTTATATGAAGACTCATTGATCAAAACTCCAGGTCCATAACCCTGCTGTGTCATGTATACCCATGAACACAAGGCAAAGGACCCCTGTGGTTAGTTTATGTTTTTGATGTCATTTTTGGATCCTTTTGCTAATTTGTTGTCAATTTCTGCATCTGTGAAGTCCCTTTTTTTGTATGATTGTATGATTTGGATCTCTTTGCAGTCATTTACATCTCATGTAAATTGATCTCCCTCTGTAGCCATTTAGTTTGTGTTTGAGGTTCGTCTTTGTGGTCATTTTCAGTTTTTTTTTGTCACCTGTCCTTCTTTGTGGTGGTCTTTCTCTTTTGTAATGTTGGATTGACTTTACAACAAGAAATATTCAGTGACTTCCAGCAGAGGCACACTTCAGGAAATACTGATACCTTTTAATAATCCTCCCATGCATTTGTTTGTACTATAAGTGAAGGTTCGACACTCTTGTCTGCAGGTTTGTTACATTGCCAACAAAGATGCTCTTATTGTGCTCAAAGAACTTTCAGGTTGTGATAAGAGAGCCGCTTAGGTCTTTTGTGTCTTGTTTTGTCTGATACATAAGCCTGTATGTGCTCAGACCACTGCTTTAGGACATATTCTGCAACACGCATCACAACCATTTATTCATTCATTCTGACACTCCAGTTGCAGCTCTCAAACCGGTCATGTGACAGACCGAGAGGTGAAAGTGGAGAGGTAAGGCTCTGTGTCTTCCCTTCAAGGACCACTGCGAGGTGTTCAGTTTCCATGGCAACATGGCTCACGCAGTCCCCACATGATGGGGCTTGGTTACTATAGGAGACAGGCTGCATGTTTGATTGTGAATGTATGGTGGTTTTGCAAGAGGGAGATGGGAATGCAGAGAGGGAGGTGGAGGGATGCTGTGGAAAGGTTTTCTCCATATGTGTTACTATGGCGACACTGCTGAGCTCTGTGGAAGCATAACCCTCTCCTCCCATCAGTTTTCCTCTCAACATCTTCCCCTTGTCAACTTTCTCGCCTTTAGTAGACTGTTATGACATTTTCATGTATTCATTTGACCATTTTACACTTATTTTCCTATCTTGGTTCCCCATCTCATCTCCATTGTTTGCTTTCCATCTCTGCCAATGGTTTAACTTCATTTCCTCTCCTCTTGCCTCCTTTTTAACCTTCCCTCTCCTATCTTCCTCCTAACCTTCACCCACTCCTCTGTTTCTTCTCCTTTCCTATCTTTTCTATCTACTAAATCTGGTGTTTACTTGGCTTTGTATTTGCTTTGTATGTCCTCCCCGTCAGTAAATTCCCATCAGCCAGCACTGCAGACAGCCCAAAGAGTAGCCGGTGATGGGAAACCTGTCGAATGACTCCTTATTCTCTCCCTCAAGATTGCTTCTCCAGCATATGCATGAAAAACCCATTCATTGCTGCTTGCATTTGTCACATGCTTCCAGCTTACCTTCAGCGCTGAGAAATATTGGCCAGCCGCAGCAAGCAGCACATAGGTATACTGCGCCTAAAGAACGGTCGACTTCTGCCCTGAATGGCTCACTGTACTCCGAAGCCGTGCAGCATGATGGATGCTTTGTTATTCTAGCATTAAAGCTTTAATGTGATGGATTCTCTCGCCCCTAGAGGAAGAGTTGCTGTATGTGATGTATCCTCAACTCTCTTTTTCTCTTTTTTCATCTCAAACATCCAGCCACTTTTACATGGTCTGTTCATACTGGTGGATCCGCTGATCAAATATCCCCCTCACCGTACTTATATTAGTTTATATACATCATGTAAATAAGAGTTTTCTCAAATTTTAAATAGGTAATCCAGCTGTTATTTTTTGTTTTCTTGTTTTTAACTGAGGGTTTTACCAGTTTAAACTCAATTTGAAATTGTGTCTGTGTGTGTGTGTGTGTGTGTGTGTGTGTGTGTGCCTCCCTGTCTGCTTGTTTTCAGGGAGCTCTGGCTTGTTGCATTGGGAATAAGGGACTAAAGACTCTGACCTCACTGTGCAAAAATGTTATACCCCAGAAAACACACACTCCCAGCAGCAGCTCTTGAAGTCAACATGTTTTGCTGGTAAAATAACTCGAAATGTCTCTTTTCTGGCTTCATCAGAGGAGAAAAACAAAAGACATACAAATTTTGCATATGTTGCACAATTAGGAGATCAACACAATGATCTCTCATGCCTGTCTGCGGAAGCTGTCTGAGGGCTATTTGGAGGCCACTAGAGGCTGCTAGCAGCCCAGTTTAGAAAAGGAAATGTTGTCTGTCATGTTAGAAACACATGCACCAAAATCCATTTAAAAGCCAGTCCAGGAGTTAACATGATTGTTACAGCACACTGCTAGCTCACTGACATTATGTAAATAAAACATACACAAAGGCAGACACACTCATAAACACACACAGATTATGTGTCAGGTTAGCCTATGGATTGAGGTAACTGTATCAGTGGTGGTGATGGAGAGCAGCATGGATCAATAGAGGGTGTTTTCTCAAAATGAATTGGCTCTTAGCCCTTTATAGATCTGACTGTGGAGTGATGTAATGTGCCTGTGCCACTGGTGTAATGTTGATTCAGTGCTCTACTTTATGTGGACACACAAGTGCATAATGAAATCCTTTACCATGTGGCTATAAAATGCTTGCACACGTGTGTCTAAGTAGCTGGTTAAACACAATGCTGACCAGGGAATGCAAAACGACAAAGTAACTCAGTAAAAATTTCCTCAAGTGGGATATTTCTCATCTGAGCTTCTAGTTGCTTGTTGTGAATCAACTAGAATGAGAGGTTTTTATAAGTTACAGATCTCATATTTAAGATTAATTACAAATCCTCCTGCTGTTGGTCTTTATAGTGACGACGCGATGCAGATTGGCTGCATTAAAATATCAAGTCAATTTAGAGATTTCCTTGAATAGATCTTGATCACAAAGTTGTTTCAGACATTTTGCTTTTCTTTTTGGACATTTTGCTTTCCCTCTCCTCTGCCCAGCAAAGCCTTTCTTGTGTTTTTTCATATTGTTCTTCCTCCTCCATACATAGGGCCCATGGGCTGCAGCGTAGGTTAACCTGTGCATGAATCTGTGCCAGGTTGGGGGTATTTGTTAAGCTCTGGTTCTACATGGCATTAATGGGAAGACAAGCATGGGGGGTATGCTTTCATTTTCACTGAGAGCAATAAAGTTGGGATGGCAAGAGTGGGCTCATTTTTTCTTGACAGAAACACACATTTACTAACTGTAACACCTCACATGCAGGTCCTGCAACATGATGCACACAAACAAGTGAGCAAGTTAAGATATAATGAACTGAATAACCGGAAGAAAAAAATTGTGATTTGCATGTTACACTGTAACATCACCCATTCATGATGCCATTAACAGACCTGCAGACAAAGTAGAAGTTACTGTGTCAACACTGCCTCCCAGGCCCCTAATGGTAAAACCACCACCAGTAGTGATGAGAAAGTACTTAATAAGTTTGGTTTTTTTTATGTTTCTTTCAAATGTTCCCAACCTTTGTGGGGATATAACATCAAATTGCTGGAGTTCTACCCCTGAGATGCACGCAGCAAAGAGTCGCCATGGCAAGACTTTGCTTGTGCTTTATTTTAAGAGAAGAGATGTCACTGCTTTCTTTGCAGGAATGAAGCATGTGTTATGCCACATGCTCATTATGTACAAATGCTACCTGCACATGCCAATGTGTTCACATGCATCGTCTGTCAAATGCAAGAATGCATCACTAATGCTTTCAGCAAGTACCTGCTGCTTGTACCCTGCAAGCATTTTGCTTGAGCTCTCAGCTGTGTCACAGCAGCCGGTGAGGCCTGCAGATATTTTGCAGGGGAGCAGATCTGGAAACAGGAAGAGACTGCAGATGAAAAATTGAAGTGACATTAACACAGACATGAGCAAGCATGCTTGTGTAGGAGAGGTGGAGGGAAAGAGAGGTGAGGTATGCAATGCAAGAAGCTAAAGGGGTGGAGGGTGGTCAGTGAATAGAGTGTGTGTACGTGAGTGAGGGGTGAAAAGGGAGGGGAGTGAAAGGAGGGGCTAACAAGGAGCATTTGAGGAGAAAGAAGTTTTGAAAGAGAGAAAAGTAGAGGCCGGCACTCACCTCCCTCCAGAATACTCCACGGAATAAAGTTACCACACTTAAAGAGGGACAGAGAGGAAGGCAGAAGTGAGCAAGCGGACAAGAGGGAGAGCGAGAAGGAGCATGACTGGGAGAGGGGAGGGAGCTCACATGAGAGAGACTGACTGAGGCCGTCAGAGAGAGAAAACGGGAACAGCATTGCCTTTCTTGCTGCTGTGTGCATCTCCTGTCTGGCATGGATCTATGTTGCCAAGGCCTGCGTGGAAGTCACAGGAATTTCTGGGAAAACTGTGGATTTCAGCCGTGAGAGCCTTAACAGCCTTCAACTAGTGCTTTTTTCCAGGATGCCCTCCGTCTCTCTGTCATTGCCCTCTGCTTTGGCAGGGAGGGCCAGGACCTGGGTTTGCCTCTCCTGCATGTTCTGGGTAAGCGTACGTAGAAACAATTCAGTCTGTGTTTGCAAACCCAAACCAACGTTAAGTCACATGCTTAACTGACCTGAAGGGGGCTTTTATTTATTTATTCTCCTGAAAAAAAATCTTTCCCTGATGTTGTCAAATGGGCACTTATGTTTCCATCTCTATCAAAGGTTGCTTAAGAAATGTCTGCACACTGGGACCACTGTGTCGGCGGATGTGTATATTACCTGAAAGTAGGACCATGGAGGATTTTTTTGTTGTTGTTTTTCTGAAAACAATTTTGTTAAAATTGGCAAAAATCACAAAAAAAAAAAAAAAAAAAAAAAAAAATTCCTCCACTAACATAATTCATTATACCCTCTGGTGTTTTGCTGTCCCTTTCTGATTTGTCCCACCTTGCATCAACTAGCTGCATGGTGGGAAGACCTCCAGCAGTCCGCTCCATCCACTGATCCGGGCAGGACTAATCTAGTTGACTGTTCTGCGTTGACTTGCATCACCGTGATGTTGCGTCGAGTCCACGCGGCATCAGCACTAGAGCTATTTCTGGGTTCTCCTGTATAATTTAATCTGCTGCTGCTCACTTCTGCATCTATCTGGAACTGACTGAGTGCGTCAAGAACCGGGGGCTTTCCATGCAAGCACGCCAACCTCCTGACGTGAGTTGACTTGGTGGTACGTGAATATGGACATAAGATCACCAAGTCTTGTAAAGTCTGCCCCCCCTAAACTACCATGAGAAGAAAGTGCACATTATTTTAAAATACACAGGAGAATCTGTTAACACAGTGCAACTCAACACATTCATTTGCTTTTTATGTATCTAGCAGTGGATTAACACCATCTTTATTTTGTGAAGAGGCTGGATTTATGGCTTTTTTTTTTCTTTTTTTGCTTGTATAATGTATACACATTGTGTAATGATCGCACCCAAGTGTAAATGAGGCATCTGCCCTACTTTCCCCCAGCTTGCGGTGGGGGATAGAGCCATTTAGATGCAAAGAGAAAGAGGCACGGTGAAGGGAAAAACTCCCACACTTGCCACATGGAAAGTAAAGTTATCCAAATGCAGCATCATCATCTCAACAGCAATCATGACCAAAGGAGATGAAGAGGGAAGAAGGGTGGGTGGGGGGAAAACAGCTGGATGATGTGAGGTGAGACATCATAAGCGGGAGGAAGAGGAGTAAGAGGCCAAATAACGTGCGAGAAGCTGGTTCTGAGAAAGCTCCTCAAATACATGCTATTAATAATTTATCAGCCCCACACGCAGAGAGAGAATATTAGATTTGACATGCTGACAGGAAAAAGCCACAAATGCAGGCTAGTTTTTTTTTGTTTTTAGTTGTTTTTTTGTTGCACAAAATAACAATACTACAGATAGGCAAAAAATTATGACTTTACAGTGCAGGAAAAGGCAAAAAGGCCAAACTGGATTATCTAAAGCCTCCTCCAAAAAGAAACCAAAGAATTTAAAATCTGATTACAAAAAAAAGAAAACAAAAAAACAATGACAGTTATTTCTATGAGGCATAAAAGAACAATTTGATTGGGATGCAATCATGGTCAATTCATTATTAAATGATTTCTTAAGACTTTTAAAAATGTTGAACAATGGCTTGCCAAATGAGAATAATTGTTCCAAACTGTTGTACCCCTGAATCTAATGGAAAACTGACCTTGACAAGTGAGATACTTCAGTGGATGAAGATCTTCAGACTTGCGTGTTCTGCATAAATGAATACATGAGTTTGTTTTGAAATATGTGTTGAAGTGTTTAGGAATGTTACCCTTGACTGAAAAAATCTTATGAAAACAAAAGGACATTTGAAAAGTATTGATTTCATAAACTGTCAAAATTTTGAATTTCTGAAATAAAGGGGTAGAAGAAACGTGTGGTACTAATCCAGATGCTCTTCTAACAAAGCATTTCTGAAGCAGTGACATTTTGTTGAGAGTTTTAGAGAAAGTGCTTCCTCATACCATCTTGCAACAGCTAAGATATGGATACACAAAAGAGTAGTACAGAGTAAGAAGACATTCTGTTGTAACAAAAGGACTAACCCTCCTTTTTATACTGATGGAATTATTGATCTTCTCATTAACATAATCAACATGCTCTCTCCAGCTCACACTCTCATCAATGAGAACTCCTAGGAATTTTGCTGTTGATACCTGATGTAGCTCATTAGATTCTATTTTTATTTACTAGTCTTTACTGTGTCACTTTTTGACACTGAAAATAATAAAATAAGATTTTGTTTTTTTAATATTTAGAGATAATTTGTTTAATTTGAAGTATGCTTCATAGGCACCCTAACCTGCATTTGCATTCTCAATCAATGTGTTTAAGTTTGACTGAGCCAGAACTAGGGTGGTGTCATCTGCAAACATTATTGGTAAAAGCACATTTGTAACATTGAATAAGTCATTTATATAAATAAGAAACAACAGATGTCCTAGAATGGACCCCTGTGGGACCCCATAATGCAATTTATCTCTGCTGGAAGAGCAACCCTTAACAGAAACAAACTGAATTCTATTGGAAAGATAATTTGATAACCATTCATAGGTAACACTCCTAAGGCCATATTTATGTAACTTAGCTCATAGAATTTTGTGGTTTGTAGTAGTTCCTGCAACACTGGCAAAATACTTCTGTCAGCTCATTACTCATCTACTTCATGTAAAGCAGTTTAACACAAAGGGTATTTAACATTATTAGGGTTTGCTCCCTGTTTTCACTGGTGTGCATTTTAGTTTAGTTAGTTTGATTATGACCTGAAACATCATTAGGTTCTGTATCAAGGTTTCAAAGCAGATAAAGAGAAACCAGTTTGTCTTTTGTGTTGACAACATGATCCACTATAACATATCTGTGAGAAGCAAAAGGATTAGTGGTTAATCGAAAGGCTTAATGAGAAACTAAATGAGGTATTTTCAGTCAACAGGATGGCAAACAGGTGTGCCAGATCTATCAAACACATTTATGGTAGTCCATCAAGGCACGAATAAATATGTTTGAGGATGTCAAAAATATAGTTGATAATGCTTAAAGGTTTGATTCCACTATAAAGAGAAATAAAAATACTTAATGATAGCATTGAGAGAAGGGAAGTACCCGACCTGTTGAACACGGTGATGGTAGCATCATGATAAGGGCAGGTTTGGCTGCATCTGAGCCAGGACAACTTCACGTTATTTAATTCTATTATATATGACTGTAATAGTAAAATATCAGGTTTTTTTTATTTTATTATTATTTTAAGCATCTTCTAAATAGAACACTGATACCCAGTTCTGCTCCTTGACGATTGCTATCAAGGAGAATCTAGATGTTCTCTGTTTCAACACATTTGGTCTAAAACGATGAGTCATTGATCATCACTTGACAATAAGTTGTTGAATCGGGTGTCTTAGTAAAGGAAATGTAAAACAGCAGTCCAAGAAGACCCACATTAAACATTCCTGCAATAGAATGGCTCTTAGCATGCAAGTCAGTAAATTAAAGTAAGACTTAAGATTAAAAATGTTCATCTTTTAGAATGGCCAAGTCAAAGTCCTGACCTGCATCCAACAGAAACACTACAGAATAACTTGCATCAAGCAGTACATGCGAAGAAACCTGCCAATATGCTGGAATTCAATCTTTCATCTATAGTAGCATGAGTTAAATTACGAAAAGCTGATGTGCAAAACTAATCATTTGTTTCTAAAGGTTTAAAATAGTCATTGCTCCAAAAGATAATCACGCTAAATTCTGAGTGGAAATGAAAATATTTTTCCAATAACTGTACAATAGCGAGAAACT
Organism: Telmatherina bonti; assembly: GCF_933228915.1. Taxonomy (NCBI): domain Eukaryota; kingdom Metazoa; phylum Chordata; class Actinopteri; order Atheriniformes; family Telmatherinidae; genus Telmatherina; species Telmatherina bonti. Next base: position 15,649,205 of record NC_136633.1, read on the forward strand.
GTTCACGGTTCAACCTTAGGATATATCTAATCACATTTAATAGGTTCTTCTTACTACTGTTATAGAGTTTTTGTGAACATGTCAAGGTGTTTTGGATAATAATTAAACAGAAATACAGAAGATTTGATAGTTTGCGGACTTTTGACTTTCAATGGATCTGGTTTTATCTCAGTCAAATGACAACTTTTGTTTTAGTTTGAAATGGTTTTAAAGACATTTTGTGATGCTATTCAAAAGAAACTTCTAATGTTTCATGAGTCATGATTTTCCAGACTACTCCAACATGATTTCAATCCTTGCTGTACACAAGTACAAGGCAGCTGCAAAACTGTATTTCAGTATGTATGGTAGATCCATCATGTCTTCAGATGTCTAACAGAGTCTGTTATTGACTAAACAGAATCCCCAGAGGGCTCTGAAAATCAATCAGGCTTTGATCGGATGGTTGCTGCCTGCCACGCCTCTGCGTGTGTCACCTCTGCATGAGATTGTGACGTGTGTTTGTGTGTGTGTTTGTGTGGCCCGGTGTGTTCTAGAAATGCCATTTCCCACTGGTAATCATTGTAACTCTGTTAGGCCAGAATAGTGATTAGCTTGTGTTGAGTGAGGAAATTCTTGAGTAATGAATCTGTCGCTGTGTCTCACTGTGCAGCCCACAGGACTCTCATTCCCTACGGCGTCACGCCAGCTACATCATATTTATCCTTTCACATTGAAAGGACAAAAGAAGATCATTTGGAGGAATGACAAAATTGGAAGCAAGTCTATTTTTATATTTTTAAAACCTAAAAGATCTCCAAAAGGCCACATTCTCACTCCAGTAAACCTAATTCGGATAAATTAGCTGTACATGCAAACTTAATATCCGGTGAAAAAAAATTGGTTGATCTACCTTGGAAAGAAAGATAAGCTAAAGTTTTTTTGTTTTTTTTTTCCCATCTTGTACCACTAATGTTGATAATAGTTGGGTTTTGATGTTGATGTCCACCTCCAAATGACATGAAACTGCACTCAGACCTAGTTTCAGTTAACAGCTTCCAAAGGGACCTCATGTCTTGCCACACAGGCATCCCTCCAACTCTCACTACAGCTTCCTCCATGCTCCCATTTTCTTACCAGTGCATTTGTGTGTTCGTGTGTGTGTGTGTATTCAAGCATCACCAGTGGTTCCGCAGCTTCCAGACTCAGACTGTCTACAGAGAATGTAGCTGTCACTCTGGCTAAACAATGCTCTGTGTACCTGTGACCAGGTGATTTATATCCGATGTGACTGGACACATCCCTCCAGACCCCGAGGCCACCACCAGCTAGCTTGACCCAGCTTCCGCACACTTCCCCTGGCTGCTTTGTACTGCTTTGCCCCCACTTCTCATACTAGAGGCTGGTTATCTGCCCAGGAAAGTGAAGCAGATTCTAGCTGGGACTCAAAAATCTTGCTTTAGATGATTTAAATGCTATAATTGCCTTTAGAATTACAATTATTCTATTCTATTCTACAGTCATTTAGCAGACGCTTTTATTCAAAGCGACTTACAATTAGTTTAAAACTACATTTTTATAGAGTAAAGCAGATGTGTCCAAAGTTAGGGCTCCATGGCAGCTGTCCTGCAGCTTTTTCAATGTGTCCCTGCTTCAGCAGACTTGACTCAATTTAAGTGGATCCAACAACCTATAAATTCTACACAGTGACTCATTAAATATGAGTCAGGTGTGTTCTGGGAGTAACATGTTGAAAATCTGCAGGATTCTGCTCCTCAAGGACAGAGATAAACACCCCTGGTTTAATGTAAGACCAAACTGAAAAAGAAGCTATGATTATAAAAACGCATCGATGACATACTGAAGCGTGAATTAGCCATTTAAACTATGAATAGAAGGTATACGTTGTTATGGACAGAGCTAATAAGAGAGACAGATGTGCACTGTGAATGCAGTCCTAAAAAATCATTTGCATATTTGTAGTACAACTAACCTAACAATAATTTTAAGCCATCAACAAACTTTTTTTGAAGAAAGAAATTAATTTCACCAAAAATGTCTGCAAATTGCAGAGCATTCTTGAACAAATATTTAATTTTTACAATGCAGGAATAATATTTCTGTTTCTTTTTTTTTTTTTTTTGTTTGTTTTCACAGAAGATGTGTCATCTATAATCATTTAGACATCACACGATGCCAATGGAAACTTGAAATCTAGTCAATTACAAAGCAATTTATCTGTTGGGCAGATGTTAAATGTTAAAAAAAAGACTTCATTATCATTGTTCTTTTAAATACAATGATCTTTCAACATCATTGTATTTAAAAGATTCAACATCAATTCAACATCTCAGAGGGAATAATGTGAAAAGACATGAACCAAATATGAGTTTGATTACATAACACATCTCAGTTAGTTCTACATATCTTATCCTATAGGTGGTGGTAGTGTGCCACCTAACCAGTTGCTAGCTGCCTATTTAAGCCTTTTAAAATATGTCTTTTTTGGTGAAGGCTAGGAGTGTGGATAACTGTAAATATGCATACTTCTATTGACTACAAAACAAATGTCCATGTTCATCTCCTCGCCAGTTTCTTGACTGGTCTGTTGTTGGAGTCACATGTTGAATGCAAAGTCAAATCGGTGCAAAAAACTTGGTTATATACTGGTATGGTTATAGATATTGTTGTTTAATGGCCTACATGCATAGAAGCGGCTTATTCATCCTAAGTGATTGGTGCAGATTAAAATTATAAAAAGAAAATGTCACAGGCTTTTGCATGGTATATGTATGGAAGCCAAGTATTAGGTTCAGACAAAACAAAACCAGGGCCACAAATTCTCTGCTGGGTTATTGCAGCATTTGTCACATTGATAACGCTCAAACATGGAGGATAAACTCAATGCAGTGACTTTGTAAAAGAAGGTATTTTCCTCATCTTAACCCCAAGTAGTTTTAGTACCAAAACCTAATCAATCAGCCAATAAAAGCAAAATCTACAATGTAGAAATATTGTTGGCTGCATGGTGGCATAGTGGTTAGCACTGTGGCCTAAGAAGGTCGATGGTTTGATCCTCGCTTGGGGGGGAGGCTCAAACAGTGGCCTTTCTGTGTTTGCATGGGTTCTCTTTGGGTACTCCGGCTTCCTCCCATGCATGTTAGCCTCAAGCTATAATTGGTAATCTTGCTCAGAGACTTTTTTTTTACTCTTGGTGAAGTGGTTCCTCTTCCTGATAGTAGTCTGTACATTTTGTAATCATGAACGATAAGTAATATAGTGACACCCCTTAGTTTACTGTAAAGCAGTAAAAGCTCTGACCAATCCAAATGTTTGGACCGAAATGGTGTCTTATATTTCGTAAGCTTCTTTTCCCAGGTCACCTCCTCCCTCTCCCGTAGCGCATACCTAATAGCCACACCCTGCATATAAATAGAAACACGAAGTAGTGGAGAAGAAACTCTGAAAGCAAACATGGCTGAGAAAATGCAGGAAGGATTTCCTCGACTCGGCTCGGTTTATTTGCCTCCTCCTGCTAAACAGCCGAGAAAGAGAAAATCGTTGGTGGAAAAAGCTGCAATTAAAAAAAGCCTTGGATCGTGCAAGGAGCAAAACCAGATTATTGATTGGAGGGGGAGAAGCCTAGACAGGGTGCCACTTTCAAATCTTGCTTGGTCCCCAACATTACCTACCCCACCTTTAAATGGTTATGGCTGTGTGAGTGTGAATGGTTGATTGTCTCTTTGCGTTCGCCCTGCGATGAACTGGTGACCTATCCAGGGTGTGCCCTGCTGGAAGAGGCTCCAGCTTAATCGGACTAAGCAGTTTAGATAATGAATGAAAGATATTATCGGCAAACCAATTTTACTGGTCAATGTCGACATGAAAATGCAAATGGAAATTACTGGTATCGCTTTTTACTTTTTCGATGACATACCTTTTACACAACATGTGCTTTTTATATATTAAACTGTTCAGCTAAGTCTCCTTTAACTCAAATTGACAAAGTATAAAAGATGTCATCTATAGTTCTTCAGATATTTTTGTTTGTTTGGCACAGCTCACTCCAAAAATATTGGTTGATATTGGCATTGGAAAATAAGAGTTAAACAAAATTAGTATATTGGATAGTATATTGGATATTGGATATTGGATAATACGGTAGTATATTGGATATTGGTTTAAAAAAAAAAAAAAACAATATCGAACATCCCTACTACAAATATGTACTAGTAATTGCACTACCGCTTGCACGACCAAGGAATTGGTCCTTGTTACTTGTCTTGTGTTTTATGTCTTCACTGTCTTTTCAATCTCTACACTGGTTTTGTAGTATGTTACCTAAAGGTGTTGATGTCCCCAGACCAAAACAAGTAGCTGCATGTTGCGTTGCATTCCTTTGATATACAGATCAAGCAAGCATAAACAGAAAGCAGGAGATTGAGAAGCCATACACAACTATGTGCTGTATGAAACATCCATAGCTACACATGTATAGAGATGGTAGGTGTGTTAAAATGCATCAATACTAATGATGCACATTTCAAAAGTGCATCACGGTTGCAGCTTTTCATGTATATACTGTGTGTTTCCTTTTTTTTTCTGAGATGAACTTACGAGAACAGAGAGCTCATTAGTAAGCATGGGAGTCTAAGTTCATTAGCTGCTGACTGATGATCATAAGCGACCTAGACTTCATGATCAGAGCTCATTGATCCTTCTGTCTCTCTGTCGGCACCTGGTATTGATCATAGCGCATGCTCGTGCAAACACAATAGCAGCTGCAGCCTCGTGCTAACAGTCCAGTGTATGTGCTTGCAGGTGGATTTGATGCTTTTTTTTTTTAAAGTTACATTTACATAAATCCTAGATAACTATTGGCACACACATACACATACATATGCATACTCATAGTGTTTAACTACTTGGTAGTTCCAACAGGAAGACTCAACCACGGTCTGGCAAGTGGCCCACACTGTCATTTCAGTAGAGGCTGTTTGTATTAACATAAATAACAAATCTTAAACACTTTTCTATATTAATGTATCCTGATCTATGCTCCCATACTGTGTAGTGTAGCCACACTCAGACTAGAAACATTGATAAACTGGAACATTTCTGACTGTATTGTCTAGTTTTTTTTTTTTTTTTTTTTTTTTGGCTTCCTAATGAATGTGATAACTTCAAGGACTTCTGGTTGTGTTTAGTAAATTTTAGCAGATATGAGAAAGATTCTTGATGTATGTTTTGAAGTGCTTTGTCTTGTTTTATTTTGTTCATTCATTCATTCATTTTCCAAACAGCTTAGTCCAATTCAGGGTTGCGGGAACCCATCCTAGCAATTAGCAGATGAGAGGCAGGGTGCAACCAGGACACGTCACTAGTTCATTGTAGGGCTGTTTTATCTCTTTTTTTGTTTGTCGGTTTTGTTTTTATATCATTTGTTATAGTAATGCAGAGTTGAACACTTACTATGCTTGTGTATTTTAAAGGCTGTTCAGCTTGCAGTAATGATGAGGGGTTCTTCCGTGCTGGCAGTCACTGATGTAGTCATAATCACAGGGAAGGAGGCCCCATGGGGCTTATAACCAGAATAATGACTATCCCAATATGAGATGTCACTCTTCCCTCTGTTACTCCTTCATGCACTGTAGACATTTTGTCCATAAATGCATAAGCCTGGAAATGTCTTAGTCAAACTGGGATTCATCATTAATCATTCATAAATAAGCCTGAGTAGAGCTGGTGTTGTGGCATTTTAGTCTAATCTGAATTGTCTTCTGAATTGTTCTTAACCAGTGTAAGTATTCTGGCTGTTTGAGATGTCATCTGTGAATAATATCATACATTTAGAAATAGTTAATGACTGAAAGCTGCTAGGGGTGGCACAGTTTAAATCAATTGATAATAACAGTAAAGATTGACCCAGAGTCAACATGAGCCTTAGATGACCATTTAATGCTGACTTGTCAGTCAACAAAGTTGCTTTACCTCGCAGCAAACCCTGCTTCATCTATAATTTCCAAAAAGGAACATAATCTGGATAAGGGGTGCCCAAAGTTGATCCTCGAGTGTTGCTGTCCTGCAGGTTTTCCATGTTATTCTGTTCCAACACACCTGGCATCGATTAAAATGGTTCCAACAGCCAATGAATTTCTGCACAATGACTGATTAGTTTGAATCAGGTGTGTTGAAGCAGGTATATGTGGAAAATACGCATGATCCCTCGAGGACTGGAGCTAGGCCCCCCTGATCTAGATCATCCACATCATCCAGCACAAGACATGGTTTCAATGTAGAATCTAACTTAGTCTGTAATATTTAAAGCTAGCTTTAGATCACTTTTAGCCCAAGCATTGATGTAGTGCTTATTAAGCTGCCCTCCCTGAGCCGGGTTCTGCCGGAGGTGTTCTTCCTGTTAAAGGGGAGTTTTTTCCTTCCCACTGTCGCCGCATGCATGCTCAGGATGGGGGATTGGATCGAAGTCATGACTCAATTCAATCAGTTGGTTTCTATTATAGGATATGAATGAATTGCCTCGAATTGATGCTGATTTGTGTATGTAAAGTGTCCTGTGACAACATTGTTGTGAAGTGGCACTATACAAATAAAGTTGAATTGAATTGAATTAAGACATATTTTATTTATGACATAAATATGCATGATGCACAAATGAAGGCTGTAAATCAAGACAGAATCAAAGTGAGCCTTGATTGAAAATTGATGGATTAAAAAGCAAGATGCACCTGAAAGACTGTGAAATGGTCCGTCGTATACAAAAATGTAAGAAATTATTGTCATCTCTCAGGATTTTGCTTCAAATCAACAGTTCCACAAACACGCTTCTCCACAGATGGTCTGTCTTCCAGAATCAATGACGATATAATGAATGAGTGATACTGCCTTCAACAGAGATGTTAACAGCTACATAGAAAATAACCTTTTAACATGACAGTGCTCAAAAATACAAACTGCAAAATCTTGATTGTAAGATAATTAAGACAGTTTGGGGATAGTATGAAAGTATTTCTCCAAATTAATACTCCAAAGGCAGAATAAATTTAATAATTGAAAAGATGTAATTTCAGAACATGTAATGTTTTATGAGATTCTTTCAAACATTGGAAAGACAGCAGCTGAATCCATAAATATCAGAAAATTGTAATCTTTTGGCATTATTTAGGAGTAACAACTCCAACTATGATAGTCTTTGTGCATCCACAAATTATGCAATTAAATGTGCGAGCTGAAGATCCTGAACTTGAGTTCACCATAAAGGTTCGTAATTTACATCAAGGGGGAGGGCTTTTTGCTACATATCTGTACATCTATAAAACTTTCCCTTTCACATTTAGACCAGATTTTATCTAAATCTAGATTAGGCCTCCATGGACAAATGAAAAAGCTCAGTGGAACAAATGATTAAGAGAGGGGAGAAGTCTGTAAAACCAACCTCTATAACTACTACTTTTAAATAGGACATGCAAAAAATGTTATTGTCTATATTGTAAGTTACAGGTTTTAGATTTTCAAGCGCACTTTCAACTCCAACTGTGTCATAGATTGATGACAACTGGAAGCTGAGGACTTAGTTCAATCGCCACATTGCAACTAAATGTTATCTTTAGTATCTTTAGGATCTTTACTAACACACTTTACTAGCACACACAACATGTTCATCTACTGTCACCTGGCATGTGTTGTGCATATATGCATTATATGCCATGAATTGGGATGCTGTAAAATTGATAATGATGCATAATAGGGGTGGGAAAATCAAATCGAAAAATCGGATATATTGGGATTTTTTTCTTCACAATTTTAAAATCAATTTTTTTTGTTAAAAAATTGTTGTTTTTTTTTTCTTTAAATAAATTAAATTAATGCACTATAATTTTTTTTGTCATTTTTACTGTTTTTATTGAACTTTTTACTTGTGTTCTTGGGTATCATAGCAGCAAAATGATGGTCTAGCTACCGTGTTGTTTTTTCCTCATTGAAATGAAGAAAAATGACAAGCAAAAAAAAAAAAAAAAATTTTATACTTTTTTTTTTGTTTTTAATCTACAAAAATCAGCAAGATTGGAGAATTGTGAAAATCACAATTTAAATCGAATTGGTACCCAAAAAAATCGGAATTGAATTGAATCGGGACAAAAGCATATTGTCACACCCTTAATGCATAACGTATAAAAGTTCACAGAAACAAGCTTACTGAATAATTAAGGTCACATTTAAGGTGCTCATAGTGATAAATTGTATCTGCGTTCTAATCATGCCGTCATAGAGTCCATTGCTCTTTTGAGTGTTTATGCAAACTGCTTTCTTTTAAATGTTTACGCGTTCTTGCGTACAAACATTATAAATATCCTCCTGGCTCCAGTGTTCCTCCATGTTGTTGGCTTTCTGCAGCTCTCTGCCTCACAAAGACGGCCTTTGTTCCTGACAGAGTTTCAATTTGGTGGAAATTGAAAGCAGGTGTTGCGCGTACTGTTTCGTCAGGGGGCTTTTCTGTTTCTGTGGTCGGTTCCTGAGGCTCAATTCATGCAGTCATGTCATCCAGCGTTTGGCTGGTCTGGGTGCCCTTTTCTTTTTTTTTTTTTTTCCTGGGTGAGTCATTCTTTCTGGGAGTTCGCCTCGTCCATCAGCAAGTTAGTCACTCATGCAGAAAATCCTTTACTTTATCACAAAATTTAAAGTTTTCCATTGCATTATTTCCAAGTAGAAGAAAAACATTTTCAATCACATTTTCTTTAAAAAAAAAAAGGTTTTAAACTCATATCTCCAAACTGCTGCATTTATTCATTATTGCTCCTTAGAGCTGATTGCTGCCCATTGAGGGACACTGAATGAGTCGCGGGCTACACGGTTTGTGTCAAATGACATCAATTTGCAAAGCGATATTGTACATCTTTATTCCAACACTCCTTGCTTTGTGTTTTCAAATCATTCTTCCAATCCATGTAGAAAGACTTCCTTCTTACGGAGCTGTAAATGGAACCATATGTGGTGTTTTGCATAAGATGAAGCTTGTTGGCCATACATATGGGAATGAAGATGGATGTGGGGAAGTTTGCATTCATGTATATGTGTGGTTTTGCGTTCCCAAGGATTTAGTTCCAGATGTAGCAGCTCAAAAGGCACCTAACATAAACGAATCTGTGAACTGCAATCATTTACGCTCATGTTGAGACTTTACTCTGTTACCACCACAGACTATGTGTATTTAAAAGACTTTCAAGTTTGGATTTATACTTCTCAAACATGAAATAAGCTAAACTGTGGTGATAATAGCTGTGGTATTGGCTGCTTTTCATACATTATCAAATTACTTGGGGTTATTTATCGCTGTCTTGTTAGGAGTCAACTAAGGCTGTGTCCATACAGATGAGTTCAAATAAATCCACAGAAGTTTTTTGATCATTAAACATTTCATCTACATGTAACAAGCATTTTAGGTGCCTGATAATGTGATGGTTTAGATAACATAGGCTTACCTTTCTCCTCATAACCACAGTCTAAGAGTTAATTCATAATGTGATTTGATTTTAAAATGGATAAAATGTTGCTTTTTTTTTTTTTTTTTTTAAAAAAAAAAAGGAACAAGGTTTGTTATAAATAGTAAAGTACAATTCAGTTAAGAGTTAGATATTTGTTCATAAGATTTTTTGTTATCTTGTCCAACATAATCCATTATGCATGGGTGAGCAGCTAAAAAGCCTTAAATCCTGTTGCTCTTGGATTGATTGGTTGACCTACCACTAGGCAGATCCAAGCGGCAACCTCCGGCAGTTAAAAGTGAAGCCTATGCAGAAGTGCACAAAACTGCAGTTCCCCCTTCATCCACTAGGGGCTGGTTGCAAAACAGAGCAAATCTCCATAGACTCCCATGTTAAAAAGGCCAACTTCACAGCAAAAATAAACATGTCTACAGCCTGGTTCAAAAATCCATTTTCGGTTTATAGGTCAGGTTTACCTTCATGACAACTGTGGGGGGAGTGAATTTTTTCCTAACTCGCCCATTTTAAAGTAATTTAATCTTGAAGTTCGGCAAATTTAGGGGCGTGTCTTTTTGATTGACAGGTACCAATCTCCGGCTTCAAATAAGAAGAACGTTGAACACCCGTGGTTTTTAGCCGGTTAACAACCTGACTTAGCTTTAGCCCGCTTACCTCCGTTAGCTGGTTAGCTACCGTTATCTCGGGGTTAGCTTGGTTAGCTCCTGTTAGCTCCTGTTATCTCTGGGTTAGCTCGGTTAGCTTTTAGCTACAGAAAGCTTGGAGTTCGCTCGATGTCAATCATCCACCATGGCTCACGGCTCCACCTCTTTGCCCATATTTGTATTTTCTGGACGAGACAATGCGCATGACTCTGCCAACATTACGACGGTAGGAACCACCCACCAAGCTTCAATATAGCTTTGCAGAAACCTATGGGTGACGTCACAGAGGCTCCGTCCTTCTCTTTATATACAGTCTATGGGCGGATCGCTCGCTGTATCCTCATTGTAAACACACCGCATGAGGGAAGCAGTAGTAATAGCTCATGTGATTCAGGTAATTGTGATTAACGTAAATGTTTTGATGGTGTTTACAGTTTTTAAACACATTACAGCATGTTAAATGTTAGTTTGGTGAAGTCAAATTGAGGTTTTATGCTGTTTTGAGATGTACTGGTTTTACCTCAATATGTGCCTTGCTACGGGAATTTTATAGCAGTTGTCTACTGTTGTTCATGACTTCCTTTGCATTTTTTATATAAAATATGTATTTTGGATTGCAATAAACCCACAGCATGAGGGAAGCAGTAGTAATCACTTGTGTGATTCTTTCCGCCCTAATTCAGGGGTGTAACAATATCACACACGTGTTTTAATTTTTTTAATAAATAAAAAAATCTGATTACTCTTTTCTGACTTCTTTTGAAACAATCGCTCCACCTCTGTCTTCACCCACATTTACAAACCCTGCCAACAGTTCCATCAATGATGGTTTACAGTGTTGCATTTGAGCTATAGAGCAGAGTTATTCAACTGGACGGTTGCAGCCCTGCAGGTTTTCAACATATCCCTTTTAAAACTGCATCAGTTGTCTGGTCCTCTGTGCTTTTTATTTGTTTTATTTGTTTTTTTCAGTTAATTTCTTGGGTATAATTTTATTTGAAACTGTTTAACTTATTTTTTTTTTTTTTTTTTTTTTTTTTTACATTATTTTATTTAATTTTTATTTTGTGATATTTGACTCTGCAACACTTTGGAGGAGTTCTCTTTTTAAATTGTTTCTTAATAAATAAAGTGGATTGCATTGGACATATCCCTGCAACAACACACCTGACCCAAATTCAGTTGGGTCAGTTGTTTCGCAAAACTTCATTGGCTGTTGGATCCATTTAATTTGGGTTTGGTGTGTTGAAGCAAGGATACATTGAAAACCTGTGTTGAGTAGTCCTGCTACAGAGTATAATATGGACCTTTACAGCTTTTTCTCTGTTATGGCTCACTATTCACCTTCCTCTTCTTTGTATATTTGTTTACATCACACACACATTTATTCTTCTTCTCTGTTTTGGTGTATTGTTGACAGCTAACAGATTTCTTGAAACAATTCTGTTTTTACGTGAACTTTTTTGAAAAAAAATTAAACTGGTTCCAGTTTCATCTGGAAGTAGCCTTTACCTTTAACAAAACATTTGTGTTCCTAAATAAAATTTGAGCTCCATGTAAGGCTATTATCGAATTTGTTATCACCAAAACACCACATTTTCAGATGGTGTTTAATCAGGGTTTGGCAAACAGATTGATTGGTTTTATTTGGGTTTATTCAGGATAAAAAGCTCCTCTAAGATTTAATTGATTACATTTTGAACATTATAACCCTCTTCAGCAATTTCACACTTTAGTTTTCAGCTATAACATTTTTCTGAGAAGGGATGCACCGAGATGTGAACTATAACTAAATAAGATGGTAGTTTAGTTACATTTGCTCTAGTTCCAACTATACATTCATTCATTTGCAGTGATAAATTGTTTGCTTTTTATAAATACTTGCGCGCACAAGTCCTAGATAGTGAATTACATTCAGTGTAAAGAAAAACTTGTCCATACAGTGTCCCACTTAGCATTTCACTCTAGTGACACGAAGAAGGAACAGAATTTCTTTCTGAGGTTCCAGTGAACAGTCAATGAAAAGATTTAAGAAAACAACAAAACAATAAAACAAAATTTAAAAAAAGAAAAATCAACAAAAAACTATCAAAATGTGCACACATCATTAAATCGTAATTTTTCTTGGCACTTTTGCAAAACTGTTTGTAAGTTGGTGTAGATTCTTAATATATAGGTGATGAAGTTTTTTTTTGTGTGTTATTTTTCAATACTTTCTTGTATTCCAGCTTTCCACTGCTGATCACTGTCAGGGGTCGAAATGGGCCAAGTTATACATATATATGGTATGTTATCATCATTGAACATTTGGAAGGAACATTTAGCTTCCTTTTCTAGTTTTTCCTCAACAAGAGATTGACCATTTAAAGATAAAAAGGAAGCTTTTCTTTGGATCAAAAGGCATGCAAAGTGTCAGATCATGTTACTGTTTGTTAACGCATCTGCCCAAGTTTACTTCTCTTCCTCCTGTCTGTCAGTAAATGCATTCAAATATTGAGTTTAGGGCGTCTCAGTATGAGCTGCATAACCCTAGTCACAGTTTTAAGCTGTAAATCAGAGAAAGGATGCTTTATTTTCTTTTCTGTTAATCACAGTTACATACTAAAGCCCATAAGAGCACATCTGCAGCTCTGCATGTCAGCACAATCAGCAAAACTCATTCCAATCTGTCCAACTTGTGCAAATTGTGTCTAGATAAGAAGGAAGTGGTGAACGAAGCCTTGTGGAACTTTGTTTTTGCAGCTTGTGCGTTTAGCAAAAATGCAAAATGTAAATTCAGCCATCCAGTCACTTATTGTACAGGAGGATGGTGGTGGGTGGAGGGGTTTGGAGTATAGTGGCTGAGGAAAGAAGAGAGCTGAGAGAAAGTCCAGAATCCGGTGATATAAGTTAAAAACAGGCAGCATCAGGCATTTAGCAGGTGACATCAACAAATCTATTATCAGAGGGTGTGGAAATATTTTTTAGCTTTACTTGATGAGACCAGAACATCTACTATGTAAATTAAGTTGGTATGTGCTGCTGATAAGGTTTACATATAAAATGACCCAGGGTCTATTTTTATTTTTTTTATTTATTTTTTTTTTACCGTATATGAATATCAAAACAATACTCTTAGGGTTTTTTTTTCTATTATTTCTTTCTTTTTTAATTTTTAGTTTTTTTTTTTTTTTTTTTGTTTTTTTAAGTGTGTGTGTGCGTGTGTTTGGTTGTTTTGATTATGTGTTATTGTTATACTCTTGCTTTTCTTGCTTTAATATCAGATTTTTCATACCCCTGATATTTATGTTTAATTTTGTTACGTAGGTAGTGTCAAATGGTACATGATTATAATATATGATTGAACTTTGTTCACTTTAAAAAAAAATCAAATAAAAAAAAACCAAACCAGACAGCATCAAAACGCAGGCAGATATCAGGTACTTAGCACAATCAATAGGAGGGGATCAGGGCGTGGGTCGGTGTTTGGACCGCTGGTTCAGAGGCTGTGGCACTCAAGCTAGTTTCTCTAGACTTTAGACTGTTTCATGACTTGTTAGAATGAGTTTCAGTGGCAACAGAAGAGAATTTTACTGATGATTAATCTTTCCAAAACTAAGATAATCGGCAAAATAACGCACCAAATCCCAAATGAGTTGAAGATAAAGCAAAAAGGATGCAGGGCCGGAGGGAAGAAGAGATTAAAAACAGTGGAAATTCAACCCATTTCTTACAACCATGCTAATGGGTTACATGCATCACTAGTTAACAATGGATGAATGCTAATAAAGTTTCAAAAAGACTTCAGGGAAGGTAGTTTTTTGTGCTTCTTCATGACAAGGCAGCCTGAACACATCCTGGACTCTAATGTGTCTGCACACCGCTTTAGGACACTGTGCCTCGCCTACTTTACTATAAGATCAGACCATAATCTGGTTCTTCTCACCTCTTTCTACAAGATCATTGTTCAATAGCAACTGGTCATCACACAGACGTTAAAAACTGTGTGACAGGTTACATCAGGGGGGTCAAACTCCAGTCTTGGAGGGACGGTATCCGTCAAATTTCTGTTGTATCCTTGCACCAACACTTCGATTCAAATCAAATGGATCCATCAGCTTCTTGTCAACCTTCTCATTCATTTTGGTCAGGTGTGTTGGAGCATGCAGACGATAAAAACCTACAGAATACTGACCCTCAAGGACCGGAATTCAACACCTGTGGATTATCGCAACAATGGTGAAGACAGCATCATCCTAACAGCATCAGTGAGGTGCTTCCCCAGGAACAAACCTTGGATCACTAAAGGCCTGAAAAAGCAGCTGAATGTCAAAAATAAAAGCATACGGGTTATTAAAGACAACTAGAAATGAGCTTAAAATAAAAGTAAAGAAGTGTGAGAAGGATGATGGAAAAGTCTGGATATGTTCTTAAGCAGGTTCAGGTCAGCATATTATTCAACAACGACATGTACATGCATCTGCTAGGGAGAATGGCTTATGTTGCTTTTATTGTGATTTTCACAAGATTTTAACCTATCTCTGTCTGATCAATTATTTATTTTTAATACGCACTTGTGAGAGGTGGAAGAGCGAGTGTTTTTCGTGTTTTTATTGAGTCACCCGACCATTTGAATTTCCCTTTTAGTGATGAATAAAGTCCTATCTATCCATCTATGTATCTATCTAGCTAGCGCCACAGTCAGAGACTTAAAAAGGCTGAACAACCTGATCAGGAAGGCAGGTTGTTTGCTGGGGATAATTCTGAAGCTGCTGGAGCTGATTGGCCATGAAAGAATACAGCAAAAGCTGCTGATATTTTCTAATTATTAAACATTATTTTTCATTTATTGGGTTTTTTTTTTTTTTAAGTGTCCAACAATTTCTATAGTTGATGGTGCAGTTTTTAGCTTCCCACTCTTCCATCTAGTGTGCAGACCAGAGGATGTGTCACCTTGATATGAACACACACACACACACACACACACACACACACACACGGTTTGTCACACAAAGCTGAAAAATACTCTGTTAACCTTTTTAAATTACGCTACAAATTAAAGTATTAGTATTCTGACTTAAAGAATGTATACCTTTTATTCATCTTGAGTATAAGAATATGGTTGGATATATGATTGTTGCCACGACTAATTTGTGTTCATGTCGTCTCTGAGCTCAAGGACAGAACGGTGCCTTTGCCCGAGTCGTTCTTCCTCCCTTTCACTTCCCTCCTCCTCCAACATCTTGGCTCTAAGTGGGGTCGCGGTCGAGGTAGCGTAGTGATGCTTTTCATTAGCTAAGTGCAGCTAACGCAGAAGAGCACTAGCCCTTGATTTACTGGGCCTCCTCCATATGTGTTTGGCCACATGCACAGAGATACACACTCAGGAGAGCACTTCCTCTCCTCTTCCTCCATCTTTTGCTCTTAGACTGCCCACTCTGTCCCTTTAAATTGACTTTTTTTTTTTCTCCATTTAAATCCATTTCCCTCACCGTCTCTTTCTGTCTTCGGCTCTCTGCCTCCCGACACGATTCTTCTTTCCATTTTCTGTGTCCAGCCCCTCCTGGGAGTCTCCCTGTAACACAACGCAGAGAACATTGCTCATGGTTTTTACGTTTTATGTGGTGGATTTTATTTTGGACTGGTCTTGAAGTCCGTTGTTGGAAAAAAAAACTTTCTATGGGATTTGAACTAATATGAAGAGAATATGTTACTTTGCACTGGGCACTGGTGCACAGTGCCCTTTCTGTGTGGAGTTTGCATGTTCTCCCCGTGTATGCGTGGGTTCTCTCTGGGTTCTCCAGCTTCCTCCCCCCATCTAAAGACATGCATGCTAGGTTAATTGGTTACTCTAAATTGCCCCTAGGAGTGAGTGTGAGCGTGAATGGTTGTTTGTCTCTGCGTGGCCCTGCGATGGACTGGCGAGCTGTCCAGGGTGTACCCTGCCTGTCGCCCAAAGCTGGCTGGGATAGGCTCCAGCTTCCCCGTGACCCTGAATTGGATTAAGCGGTTCAGAAAATGAATGAATGAATGTTACTTTGCATGAACCTAATTCCTAACAAGGTTGGAACATGATGCAAAGTGTGAAATAAAGAAAAAGCAAAAGTTTGCAAATCTTAGAAGTCAAAATTTTATCTTCAGTAGAGTATAGAAAATCATAAAATGATTATTTAATGAAAAAAATATGAAAGGATCTTTAATATTACAGTCATCCATGTACAAGGTTGGGACAGCACCGTGTTTACCAGTCTCCTTTTAGCAACACTGTAAATGTTTAAGATAGTGTTAATGTTAATGTTTAATCTGATAGTTGATTCTAGCCGTTCCACGGTCCTATCTGTCATATCTCACATTTATTTACATATACTTAGCAATGCTGTTGCAGAATGGGGTTTAGCGTTGTTTTGCTTAAATGTGCAAAGCCTTCCTTGAAAGAGATGATGTCTGGTTTGGTGCATATTTCCCTTTCCAGATGTGCAAGATGCCTGTTCTGTAGCCAGTCCACTCAAATACCACCAAGGATGAAAGATTTTTGACTGGGTTGAGATAAAAAGCTGAATTGTTCTATTCACCTTTCACCCTTTATCGGGCAAGGGACAATCGTTGATCACTTCATTTTCTTTCACGTTCAGCATGAAACTATGTATTTATTTATTTATTGATAATGTAACAAGAGGTCTTGGTACATACCAGAAGGACAATTCTAGGTTATAATTTCTCTTTTCAAGGTATTTCATTGTGTCCTACAAAGGGATACTCTAGAAGACCTTGCATCCATAACTTCCTAAAAACTATTCCAATCTAGATTTGATTACTGGACAGTTTTGTACTTTGCCTCGAGGTTTAGCTTATTTGTTAGATGGAGACCTGCAGTTGTGGATTGCACAACAAATTGTGTTCATAAATAGTGATTTATGGAAGTGTTTCTGGCCTAATGCAGATATTTTGATGTATCTTTTAATGCAGTGCAACCTGAGGGATTGAGCTGTGCCTATTGTGCACAGAAATCTCTCCAGAATCTCTGAATCTTTTAATAACGTTGTGGTTTGAACATGATTTTACTTTACTGAACTTTATTTCTTCATCGTTTATAGATGCAGTATTTTGCAGATGGCTGAACCACTGCTTTTTTTCCAGTCTTAGAGAGACTCTGCCTCTAGTAGGTGCTCTTACAGATGGTCATGTTACCAACCTGTTGCCATTTGATATTACTGGTTCTATTATGTTCATCAAGCTGTTTCTTTTTGGAAACACTTACTTTTCCAGTCTTCAGTTGGTCCATCACAGTGGGTGCTGCCACCATCACATTCTAGATGAGCTGATATTATTCATAGAACAGGAAAATGCCCCATTTTTAATGTACAAAATGTTGTCTTTGGTCTGTTGTGCATAAAATATTAGGTTTAGATTTGTAAATATTTTTTTTGCAAAATTTCCTTTACTTACATTTTACATTTAAAAAATTACATTTAAAAATTGACATTTTAAAGTGAAAAAAAAAAGGTTCTTCCAGATTCTTATCAACTTACCACCATTTGTGCAAAAAGTTGCATTTTCCTTCACCTTGGGTCAAGACCCTAAGGAACCAAACTGTTACATGCCACATTATAAAACATATGAATGGTTAAGAAACTATTTGGAAATTACTGGTCTGATTACATGTGTCATCACAAACTTATTGTTAGTAATATATCTGCTCTCTGCAGAGCAGATTTTTGAAGAAGACCTTGGAAAAACCTTGCAAAGGTCAGGTTTATTATTCTCCTCTTTGCTGATTACCTGCAATTTAAACTGCTGAGGCCCTTTCCCTCTTATTTGGCAGAAAAGTTAAATCCCAGATGCTACATGGCAGACATCCAAAAGCCATTTGCACTCCTGTTATCTGCATAGTCAGTGCGGGCCCACATGCTGTCTTGTCCATTCCTGTTTATACGCAGCCATTTGTGTGTGTGCAAACTTTTGTGTTTTGAATGTTCTTCCCTTTTTTTTTTCCTATATTACTTCATCCATCATTGTGTGACAGGATATGTTGACCCTAGTTACCGTGACAGCCAGGTAACCATGGCACCTGACCGTGACACAGCTGGCTATGTGTGATTGGTTTAGCTGGTGGCTTTCTGCCAAGTCATCTTTAACATCAGGGTTGTAAAGTGGCACCAGGGTTCTTTACATGTTATTTATAAACCTGACCAGGCTTACACTGTAAAAACTGTCCGGCTACTTTTGAAAATAATTCTACCTTTGTATCACGTGATTCCTCAAGTGCAATTCTTTTTCTTTGATTTATCTCAGAAAGAACATCCAAGTAAATTTAAATTTCTTTTAGGACATCATATTTCAGTCATGCATCTCGTATTTTGGTTTGGTTTCCATGCAAATATTTGTAAACGTCTAACAATTCCCAGAGTTTAGCAAAATAAGTCTCCCGCTATCTTTTTTTTTTTTTTCTCCCCTGTCTGCACTTTCTCCTTACATCGGCAGTTTGAGCAGCCATCCAATAACCAGGATGGATGACGGTCAGCTCAGATTACATCCTTCATTTTAATCAGAGTTTGCATGAAAGAAACGTCTGCAGCTTGCGTGTGTTTAAACCTGCGCTGCCTTTCACTACATCAACAAACTGACAGGGGAAAAAAAAGTATCCAAGAGACGGACGGCAGAGAACTATCTGCATGCCTGTAGCGTAATGTTTTCTTTGAAGCTGCCTGCTCTGATCAGCTTGTCTTGCTCCGTGCAGCCAAGGTCAGCCGCACCTCGTCTCTGGAACTTCTTGCGAGTGTGTCACACTGTGACAAAAGCCATTAAGATTTAAGGAGATAAGAGAGTGAAAATGCTGAGAAACACAGTTTTGTAAAATCTATGTGCCTGACGGACTGCGGCTGGGGGTGGGGGGGGGGGGGGGGGGAGTGCAGGGAGTCTTAGAAAGCAGCCATAAAACGATGCAGTAAAAGATTACATGACTTAGTGCAGTTTATTTAGCGAGCCTAATCAAAAGCTTTGGGTGATTGGAAAACTTTGGTAACAGATATCAAGTTTAACCGTTCATAAGGTTTATGAAAGTATTTTACAGAGTAGGTTTAGTTTGGAAGATGGCGTTGGACCATTGTTCTTATGGAAAACATTCAATGGCCCGTAACACAGATAGTAGATCCACCGTCTTTGTGTGTGATGATAGATGCTGAGAATAAAACAACGCTTCCTCTTTCCTCTCTGGATACATTGATATAAAAAAAAGAAAGTTTCAGTGCAGTTTATCATATTTCAGTGAAGAGGAATGTTTTCAATCATTGGTTCCGTTTAATGGATGAAAGTTGCACAAAATATTTACAATTCAGGGACTTTTGATGTAAAAGATCTTCTCCCTTCCCCATAGATTCTGAATCTTCACATGCACTGATCTATTTTATAGAAAATAAATGTATAATTTGACATGTTGCATAACCTAACTAGTTACTTCAGTTTTATTCTATTTAGGTCTATTAGACTTTACTACATGTTGTAAAGTGTTGCTAAACAGGACATCTGTACTAAATTATATGCATCCATTGGATGTGATGTCGCTAATAAGTGTCATATATGTTGACATTTGGGTCTGTTTGCTTTATGTCCCTTGCTCTAAGGCACTAAATAATGATTTGTGGAATTAGTTACATTTACATTAATTATTCCTAGAGGGGCTCATTCCTTCATTTACTTATTCCTTTCAAGGTGATAGCTGGAACAAGGCGTCCATAAAGTTCTGGTTTCAATAAAGAGAGCTTAGATTTACAATCCGGCAGAGCCCAACATAGAGTGGCCCAGCTGCACAAATACACAGAGGAAATGGCATCGTTATGATGACACACCGATGAGGTTCTTCAGGCGACGATGCAGGGGTAAGAGGACAGAGGGAAAGAGTAAAGGGCGTTCGCGCTCCTCAGTTTGATTTCAAGTTGCAAGATAAAGACATTGAGAAAAGATCACGTTTCAGTTTGCTGTCTGTCCTGATTTTCCTTTTTGATTCATATGAACTCAAACTAATCCGCAAAGCCTTGTACAAAAACACGCAGACCCTTCACAGACATTGCAACTTGGAAGACATTTATATTACACTGCAAAAACTGAAATTTCTGATAATTCTTAGTTTTTATGCCAGAAAATTCCTTTTGTTTTAAGAGAATTTTTACTTGTTTTGGGAAGTCTTGACAAGCCAAATTTTCTTCTTCTGTTGACAGATGATTTATCTCATTTTAAGCAACATTTACCTCATTTTTGTATATTTTTTCTTGTTTTTTAAGCCTGAGTTTTTGCAGTGTATCAGGTTTAAGTACTTTAGAGTTGCCTGTAAAAGCAAAGCTTGCAACCCAACAAGCTAATCAAAGCAACACTGAGTAATGTGCAGCTGTCGAGAAGAAAACATGCTTTTTAAAAAAGTGATTCTTTGAAAATATTGGAAATGTTCCTACATGGCAGGAGTAAACCAGCTAAGTCATTGGATGAACTTTCAAAAGGTCTCTGAGGATCCTCTTTGTTGATGCACCGTAGTGATGACATGCACGCCCTGCAGCTGCAGCCTTCATAAGCATCATCTGCATTCCAGCTTTACATGAGCATCGCTTTTGTCTCTTTGCTCAAGTTGTGGTGCATCTTCCAGGTCTGCTGTGTCAAAAGACGGATTTGTATACAGTACAGTGTGTGTGGACACACAATACATGCAAGTGTTCATCATTCGTGGAGTTTTTTGACGTTGTTGGCTGCAGTGGCAGCCCTCACCCCTCCTCCTTCTTCTCTTCATCATTAATTAGTCATTTAATTAGAGAACTTCAAAGTGAAAACATCCTCTGCTGCTGGGTGGACTGGGGTTAGTTTGTGTGCAAGCATGTAAAGTATTCACATACAAAAATATAAGATCATGTGATGAAAAGTATTTAAACTATGTTAAATTGAAACAATTTTTATGATAAATGAAAATACTCCCAGTCGCTTTATGTTCTTCAGCAGTTAGGAAATGACAGATTTAGAGAAAAGAAAGCCTGAGATCAGTCATAAACAACTGTGGACAAATAATATGAATCATTTCTGAATACCAAATGTGCTGTCATGTTCACCCAACGCCATCACCCTGATCTCTCTTCCTTCTTCTTCTTCTTCTTCCCTCAGCCTGACGAGCTGGAGGGCGTCCACACACACACGTTCAAGCTGAAGCCATTCAAGAAGGCCAAGAGTTGTGATATATGCAAGCAGGCCATCACCAAGGAGGGCCTCATCTGTAAAGGTGAGTGTTGAGCTGGAGCTATTTCTTTATAGAGTGTCATAAGGATGGACCGACTCATTAATACGTTTTTTTTTTCCATCTCTAAAAGGATGCAGTTGCCTTTTGGTTTTATTGTCTCTCCAGAAAAAAAGTCCCAGGTTGCCTCCCGCTTCCTCTCTTGCTTTCTTCTTTTCTCCACCGATCCGTCTTCACACACTTTTGCTCGGTCTCTTTCTTATTTTTGAACTGCAGCACAAAGACAGCGTCTCTAGCCGGGGCTAAGATGACAAACGCAGAGAGGCCCAGCAGTAGAAGAGCAGGCTTGCGCGGGGCTTTGGCTGAGGATTTGGTGTTAAAATTAGCATGGCTGCTGCTGCTGCATTAGCCTAGATAAGAGGGAAAAGAGAGGAAAAAAAAAGGGATGAGGGTTGGGTGGGGGGTGGGGGGGGGGGGGGAGTAGAGCAAGGCAGAGGAGTAAGAAACTGGGGTAGAGAGAAAGGTGGAAGATAGATGTGGAAAAACAAAAGAGGAAGAGGGTGCAAAGCAGAGCACAGGAGAATTACTTTCCCTTTCATCTTCCTTTTGTCTATTAATCCTCTGCGTTAAGATACAGCGCAGACAAACCTCAAATCCAGCTGTAACTAATCGGATAAAACCGAGTTAATCGGCCGAAGCAGGAGCACACTGGATGTATGCAAAGAAAAACACCTGGACATTTTTGCTTGTTCAGGCGTTTTGTGCTGTCCTGCGCGGCTGAACAAAGTGCTGCCAAAAAGCCACATTTCTAATCTGCAAGGACTTCTGCATGTTCATCGTTTAGACGTCGAGCCTTTCATGCTGTTTGCTGCAATCCCGACTGCAGAATGTTTATCCAGATGCAGTTACACCAAAAAAAATCCACCAGTCAAGAAGGAACAGTACACACTTTGCATGTACACATCATGGACATTTTATTTATGAGATATGCATCCATTAGGATGCTGGCTGCTTTCCTGGACATAGATTCATATGGCTCAGCACACAGTATGACATGTAAGTCTAAGGAGACCAGTGAAAAAGGTGACTGTTACCACAGTTATGCATTAAAAAAATGACCTAAAAAAAATGTCACTTCGAGTTTGCCGACTTGGAGAAGACTTGTCATCACATGACCAAAGTATGTGACAACAGGTTGCAGCTTTGTTCTCTTTGTGAGGATCTTCTTACATGATGTGATGACAAAAGAGGAGACACCGTCCTGCTGGTGAAGTACGCTAAAAGCTCTCCAGCACTTTGAAGACTACTTTCAGTGTCAAGAAGCTGAACTTTAAGAGCTCAGATAACACCCGTCTCTGGGTTTTATCCTGTTGCGGTTACAAAGTCCTGGAAAACGGTTCATTTCTAATCAACCCGTCAAACAGACTTGGGTTCAAAACAAATGGCTTCTCGAATTCATCCTCAGGATTAATAAATATTCCCAAAATTTCTCATTGATTTGGACAGCTGCCATTCTGATTGGTTAGGCAAACATTCCCTTTACAAATAATTACCAATCAGTACTTCACATGCGCCGTTTCCCAGAAATCCATTTACCACGATCACACAGATTTACCCTCATCAGCCTGAGTGTTTTACTAAAAGTCGGATTGTGCTTCAGACCAACCAGAACATTCCTTCAACCCTTTCTTCCTTACTTCCTTCTTGCTCCTTTGCACACCCACACCACCCTGGAGACCACCTAGGTTGACAGTGAAGAAGCAGGTGTTGAAGGGTGGGTCAAAGGGTCATACCTGCTCAGACATCAAAACATGGCTGTTTGATGGCTGCAGGGCCGCAGCCCCTCACTCTGCTCCTGCTCCTCATGAGCGCTGAAGTGTTTTAATGGCGTAATTCCTGGCTGAACCTCATTTTGTGCTCAAATTTTATGATGCCAAGGCTGAAAGGTTCGCACATCATCGCATAGGAGTACTCAGTTCTCAGTTCTATCCTACGAGGGCAAGTCGAGTTCATGAGTCTTTGTGCAGAAGCTGTTAGATCCATTTAGTTTGATTCAGGTGTGCTGAAAGCAGGAATACATAGACATTTACTGGACTGGGGCTGAATTCTGTAGCCCTGTCATAGAGAAATCAAAGGAAAACCTGAAATGACTTTATTAATTGATGGACGTTTGCTTTGTTTGTCCACGAGGGGGCAGCACCACAGCATGTTAGTGTCAGGACTGGAGCTCGCTTTGGTTGCAGTTCTTTTTTTGGGCCATTCAGCAAAACAAAGAAAAAACAAAACAACAAAAACAAGAAAACGTTTTATCTGTTGATTAGTAAAGGAATCACTCTACAGATCTGAGTACTTTATGGCTTCGCTTTCTATGCTTTTGGTCTATTTTGGGACATACATCAGTGTTTTCCAAGCCCTTTAAAACTGCTAGTGTGTGGTAGTGTTTTGTTTTTTTTCCCCTAATTTTTCAGTGGCTATTTTTGTCTGTGTGTGTGTCTGTGTGAGAGAGAGAGAGAGAGGGAGAGAGAAACAGCTCCTGATTTTAAAGGAGCAACCTTAGTATTACACGAATTAACAATGACTTTTTCTTATTTCAGCGTGTCGGCTCTCCTGCCACAAGAAATGTGAAGTAAAGGTAAGATATTGAATATCCTTTGCTTCTTATTATTATTACAGTTACTTCTCAGTTGACTTTCACTGTGTTTTTTAAGACTATATAGACTCTCAACACTTTTACATTATAGCAAAAATCCACTTCTGAATAAATGATTATTAGGGATCAACACTGCATGATCAAATCAGCGGAGTCCAGAATCTGCATAGAATCTGAGTGATGTGCTTGATTCCCCCCCTCAGCATTTCAAAGTCAATGAGAAAAATGAACGAAACACTGAGAGAACGAACATGTTGTGACTTAATGATCTTAATGAGACCACGCCACAGGGAATGTGTAAAGGCAGAAGCAAAAGGCGATTGAGCAAAATATTAGTTTGCATCTTTCTTTCCTCAGCTGGGCAGTATATGTTATCCATTGCCACAGTTTTCTTTCATTTTGAATATCAATACTCAATTTAATATTTTCTGATGGCTTCCTTAAAGCAAGGTCCGAGCTGCAGTTAAAGTTATTACTTAATTATTACAGTAATTCTTCCTCGTAAATCACAGGACTCCATGGTTTACCTCTGCCTTCAGCTGTGCATTTTCACACAAATCTCACCAAAGTGTCCAGTTTTGGAGTAAAATTCCTGCTTTTGTCGAAGGAGTCTGGTGAATCTAAGTGCAGCATTGACAACTCTTGCTGAGAAGGTGTTTCATGGAAGTGTGTGAGCGTCTAAATTGCCTCAGCAGGAGCATTCTGTGACATTAGCAGTAACTGTTTTGATGCTATATTGAGAGTGTGCCTTTCTTTTATCCCCCGAATTCCCAATTCTTGCATATGAATTTTGGAAAGAAAATCTGAAATGATTGTAAATTCTCTCACCTGCATGATAGTTGCCGGAGGGGAGAGGTCTGCAGTAGGATTCTGTACTGCAAGACACAAGGACTCAGCAGTTTCTGCTGCAGCTTAATGTGAAACAACCCAACACCCTGTATTAAACAGTCAAACACGTGCAAATACACAGACCTTTTATATTTTAGATGGTAAACGTGCTTGTTTGTTTGCTCTCATTGTATTATGTACCTTTGAATAGCAACTGACATAGTTTGTGGCTTTATCTCATGAACAAAATCAACGTTGTGTGTATCAAATGGCCAAAATTGACAGTTACTCCATAGATATTCATTAATCGTACATTCACACAGCCTGACCAAATAAAACTTCCCACGTGGCCTTAAATAAACAAATAGGTATCAGCCTCCTATTGGATGATACAATTTCAGCTGGAAAAAAGTAATTAAACCCCAACTGATGCAACGGGTAGCTTCTAATTTCTTAAACAACCAGTGTTAGTTATTCTGTTTTGGAAGGGTCACATCTCTGACATGCATCAAACAGATTGCAGACATTACTAAAATGGGATTGAGAACTAAGAACTGGCAAATGCATTAGGAAAAACTGGAAGTACTGTCGTCTCCTGGGAGGAAATGTTAGGAAAAAAAAGTCCTGAGTGATGCTGATGGGCAATCACTTAAATTTTTGGTGACATTAAATTGAAGAAATACAACAGTAGACTGTGTTTAATAGTGAAAGAAAGGACATTTCCACACGCAAAATGCAAAGGGAGCCCACTGGAACTGGAACTGAACAGCTGTGTAGACAAAAAAAATCACTAATCGTGTGTCAACTGGAGAAAAATAACTTCAGTTAGCAGGTCTTGTGATCATGTGATCTCATGAGTCCCGATTAACTCAAGTCAGGTCTACGTTCAGCAACATTATGTGCCCAAAGAACAAGGTTGATTAATTACCTGAATATACTGAATGAGCAGGTTATTCCATCAATGGCACGGCATATTCCAAGATAATAATGCCAGGATGTACTGTGGAAGAGTGGTTCAGGGAGCATGTCACACATGGATTGGCCACCACAGAGCCCAGACCTGAACCCTATTGTAAATCTTCAGTATGTGCTGGAGACCACTTTGCACGGTGGTTGGAGTCTCCCATCATCAGTAAAAGATCTTGGTGAAAAACGAGTGCAGTACTGGATGAAATTAAACTTTTTACATTGTAGGAGCTTATCCAATCAAAGCCACAGTGACTGCCGTGACTAAAGCTTTAAGGTGTTTCCACAAAATATGACAATTTTTTTGCATTCGATCAGGCATTGTATTTGCATCAAAACCACTTTACCTTGTATAGATGAGTCTTGAACCTTCTGAAAGTGCCGAGAAAATGAAGCCATGTGGTGCACCGTCTTAGTCTGTACCATAGACTGTATATAAAGAGATGGACGGAGCCTCTGTGATGTCACCCATAGGTTTCTGAAGAGCTGAATTGAAGGTCGGTGAGCGGTTCTTACCATCGCCATCTTGGCAGCGTCATGCGCGTCGTCTCGCCTGGAAAATACAAATATCGGCAAAGAGGTGGAGCTGAGAGGGGGGCTGTGAGCGTCATGGTGGATGATTGACATCAAACGAACTCCGAGCTTTCTGTAGCTAAAAGCTAACCGAGCTAACCTGGAAATAATGGGAGCTAACCAGCTAACGGAGGTAAACGGGCTAACGCTGAGTCACGTTGTTAACCGGCTAAAAACTGCGGTTGTTCTACGTTCTTCTGACTTGAAGCCGGATATCGGTACCTGTCAAACAAAAGGACCCACCCCTAAATATGCTGAACTTCGAGATTAAATTACTTTTAAACGAGCGAGTTAGAAAAAAAAATCACTCCCCCCACAGTTGTCATGAAGGTAAACCTGACCTATTAAACCGAAAATGGATTTTTGAACCACGCTGTAAACATGTTTATTTCTGCCGTGAAGTCGGCCTTTTTAACATGGGAGTCTATGGGGATTTGCTCTGTTTTGCAGCCAACCCCTAGTGGAAGAAGGGGAACTGCAATTTTTTGCACTTCCGCATAGGCTTCACTTTTTACCGCCAGAGGTTGCGGCTTTGTCTGTACACACTTCAAATGACATGTTCTCCATTATTACCAACTCACAATCCTGCACACCACATTAGGTCCCAGTATGCAATACGAAGGAGGAAGAATGCATAAGGATTGCAGATGAAAAGTTACCAGCAAGAGCAAGGAAAAAAGTGGGGAGGAAGAGCATAACAAGGCCACTTTTAGTGGTTTGAGTTGTTCTTCTCTTTGCTTTACTCTGATTCATATCTCTTCATCCGCAAAGACATCCCTCGACCAGAATATTACTTTCGGAACAAAAACTGTGTGTTTGCAAAACATCCGAGAAAAAAGCTGCCAAATGCCTTCGAAACCAGGCAGAGCCATTTGTGGTGACAGTATGAGGAATAATCGTAATCGCTTCATGAGCCATGCATTTTGGTGGTGACAGACATTGGACAAGGATGTATTGAAAATGGGGAAAGATGGAGGTGTATGTATGTTGTTGGACGGAGTAGTGTTGACAGTAGATAACTTTAAAATAGCAAAAAAGCCTGAAATTTGTTGATTGGGACCAAACATTTGCATTGGTTTGGTTCAATGAAAAGGCCCTTGAATGGAAAAAAAAAATGGGAAAACATCAAAAGGATAAAGTGTAGCAGTGTCATTATCAGCATTTCAGGCTATAAAACTTACAAGTAAACGTTTTGTCCCAACTGCCATGTGGGTTTTGGCTGACTGCGATGCCTTTCTCAGGAGACTCCATTCTGACCTTGATGAGTTAATTTATCATGAGAGACAATGGGGCTGTTGCCAGCATTTGCACTTCACTAAACATGATGGTAACTGCTGCTTTGCACTGATTTCACTTTTTATGCTTTATATTTCCACCCATTTTTTTATGCCACGCAGTTATTTCAATGTTTCAATGGTGTAAAATTCATGTTTTATGCAGCATCTCTGGTTTTTTTTATGGCCTTTAATGGCGGCTATAATGATTTTAATGAGGTTGTGATAAGCTGTGGGACAATATGTGCTTACTCACCAGTAACTTGATGAGTAGATTAGGGTTAGAGGATTAGGTTTCATTACATCTTTCACTGGAATTTGAGACACAGACAAGTCATGGAAAGTTATTTTACTTCCATGATTGAATACTGATTAATGTGGTCTTAAATTGGATAAATGCCTGAATAATCCTACCTGCAATTAAGTCATGCACTTACTTGGGCCATGGCTTATATTTAGTACTGAACTCTTGGTTTTCTAAGAAGTAGCAGCACATTAAATGCTTATACTTATTGATGTGTAAAACTTTCCAATGTAAATGAAGTGTTTGAATTTGGTTGGCCAAAGAGTTTCTGACCTTTTTTACCTCTGCTATTAAGGAGCATGAAAATGGCCTTTGCATGCCAATGTGGCTGCAAATGACTTCAGGACATAGTGGTAGTAAATGTTGTGTATCATTGTGAGTGTAAATGTTTTAAGTGTTGATCTTTTACCCACAGGAGAAGAAAAGTTACGAAAAGTATGAAGTATTTTACTTGTCAGTAAAAAAAAAAGTTGACTCATTGCCCCTTTAAGAGTCATTTCTCCAAAGCCTCTGCAATCTTGTCAGTGCAACGAAGAGCGTCGTTCTGCTAAGCTTTACAAATCTGTTACCGCCGGAGGGTCAATCGTTAACTTCTGAAGCATATTAAATTGTCAGTTCGCACATCTAAAAGACAGATGTCCAATAATGTGCCTCAATTAAGATCAGCTCGTAATTTTTGGCTGCCCTTCATTTTCTGTTTTTTCCTTTTGTTCGGCCAAAACCAGCTCTGTGTATGGCTGCTTTTTGGAGCCCTGTGGATGCTCTAGATTGGCAGTAGATTTCTGTCCTGTCCTGCTGGGTAAGAGGCAGGCTTTGGTGACCTTTGTCTGTTTGTTATGCATGGGCTTGTTAAGATGGAGACTTGTTGGGACAGTAGTTGGGATTCTGCCAGAGGCTGAAGAGACAAGAGGGTTTTCAGCTGTCTGTCCCTAACACAACACCTGGCATCTGAGCTGAGTCTGTTTGTTTTGTTTTTTGCTGGTTTTTTTTTTTACATTTAGAGTTGGGATTTTTTTGCCCACCTGATCAGCCATTTGCAATGGGAGTTTTTGCATCAACAAGGAACAAACTTTAATATTTTGCTGTTATTAAGAGCATTAATTACAAATGTTTTTTGCATTGCTTGTTTTTGCTTTTTTGGAGGGGGGACTGGGAGGGGGGTCTTTTTGTACTCCATTAGCTCTAGCCAACACCTGTGCACTTATAATTTATACAAATGTCAAATGCTTTTACATATACACACAAATACACATAAATAAACATGAATATGCACAAATACTAGAAGAAGCACTTAATTAGACCCTGGTAAATGACATGCTCCATAAAGTGCAACCCAGGAGTTTGTTTAGTATTACAAGATACATGACTGAAACCCCCGTTTTTATCACCTATAGTAAAACTTTGCGCTATTTATATAAGCTAACATGTGTAATGTGTGTCTGTATACAAACCCTCGTTTTGGGGCTCCATCAGCTGTAGCCAACACTGGCTGCCATTCTTTCTGGGGTCCATTTGTTAAGTGCAGTCAACTGTCTCTGTACTTATAATTTATACAGTCAAATGCTTTTACATATACACATAAATACACATAAATACACATAAATAAACATAAATACATATAAATACATTACAATAATGTATATGAAGTCATTAAACCATTTATTAAAATATTAATTTTGATATGCTCACATATACACTTACACAGACATACCTGTTTGTGCATAGATAGATAGATAGATAGATAGATAGATAGATAGATGTGTTAGAGATGTTCGATATTGGCCTTTTTACTAATATTTGCCATAAGCAATACTTATATTTATGACATAAATTATGTGAATGTAAATAAAACATGCAATAATTAGCTAATTTGAAACTAACATAATTATAATCGAACAAAAAGCTTAATAAATAAAAAGTGTGACATTATATTCTTCTGTGTAAAGTATGAACATATTTTGAGTTTGACATTAGGAATATGTCTTAAAAATTTGGATTGGCATAAAGACTGAAAAATAAGTGGTTGTAAAAATAAACAGCTGGAAAAAAACATGTTGTAAATCATTAGATTAAATTAGAACAGGTCAACAATATGATTGGGTTGACAAAGAGCATGTCAAAGAGGTAGAGTCTCTTAGAGGTAAGAACAATGAAGATGTACCGCAATCTGCAAAAAACAAAACAAACAAAAAAAATAACTAAGACATTTGCAAAGTAACTTTTGGCATAATTTCCCTCAACACAGAATTACAAAGACTTTAAGTATTCCAACATCTACATTACATAATATTGTCAAATTAATGCCAGAATATGGAGATGTCTGTCTGCACTAAACACCAATCACAAATCGATGGTTGCCAAATGAATATTTTTCTTTTCTTTTGCATTAATAACCTGCTAGTTTTACATTGATTTGTTATTTTTTGGCCTCATATTCTCCAATGAGATCAGCTTGAAGGCACCAACTAAACAACGGTTTAAAAACATCCATGAAAAAAGCTGCGATAGATGTCAGTCCTGAGAAAAGAACTAGTCCTGGGTGATACCCCTCAGAGGACATATGTGGTTCTTAAACCAGGAAATGTCCCACAGTTTTCATTTGTCTGTCCCTCACTGTGAGAGTTTGTGTGGTCAAGGCCAGATAACAAAAGATGGATTTACTTGGGATGTATTTTCTTGTCAAATTTGTTGTGAAATTTAAGAACATTAAAACAAGGGAGCTCAGAAATACCTTCTTTCATTAAGTCTGGATTGTCTGAATTTTTTCATTTCCTTCCTTTATAGGTGATGCTACAGTAAAAAAAAAAAAAAAAAAAAGGACAAAGGAAATTTAAAACACAATAGCATATCTGACCAGGTTAAATGTGTCATAATGGCATTAGATTGCCAGTAGTTTCCACCGGTTCTGTCTAAAATTGTTTTCATTCCTTTAGCATCCTGCGTAACTCAACAAACTCCTGCATGGTTTCAGTTTGGCACCAACACACAACAAAAAAAGAAAAACATTCTAATAAAGCCTCATCAGTTTGCTTTTGTGTTCACTTTGAACACCATCAGTCAGCTCCCTGCTTTACTTCTCCTCCATGGTCAGAAGTCCTCATTATTCCTTATGGTTTACCCTCGCCATGTCTTGGAGAAGCCTCCTGGAATGCTGTTGCAGTGGTTTTTAGTGTTCATTGGGCTGATGGGTTGGAAAACACAGGAGAGGTTTGGCAGGGAAAAAGGTAGAGGCAGGGAGGAATTACGGGAAAGGGTCGGACAAGACGAGAAGAGTAAAAGAAATTTGAATATTTATCATGTAAACAATGATGTCGGAAAGTTAATCTGTCTTAAGCTGGCTTCATTGTATAAAAATGCAGCCTATGTGTTTGTGTTTTTCCTAAATGGATGCGGTTCCGTCCGACATTTTGCATATACTTTTGCATCTTGACTGCACAACTAATTTGTTTGGACAACCTGTGAGTGAAAAATGGCTGCAAGTTGGACGATATTTCTGTATGTCTGGACTTAAGGATTCAAATATCACTTTGAGATCAAAGCATTCAATGTAGCTCCTCTAAATTTGTAGAATTATAAAGGGAAATATTTTGTTTCACATGTTGAAAGCTTGTCCCATTAGCAGGGAGTCAATCTGACCTGATCAGAGATGACCTTTTCTGCAGCCTTATTGGAGTTGAGGAGATGTTTATCTGACAGTGTGAACAATGAAGCACTGTGAGGGATGTTGCAATCAGATGAGACAGGGTGTTGAAGGTTGATGATGGCTCACCACAGTAATCACTGTAAGCCATCGCCATGGCATCTTCCTTCTTTAAAACCCTCACAAAGATACTGTGGCGGACTAGTAAGATACCACAGACAGACCAGTTTTGTTTGGTTCTAGTCCTAGACCACAGTAGCGCTTGCTGGTGTGTAGCCCACGTTCATCCAGGGGTCATAACACAATCTTCATATGTCACCATCCAGCCAAACAAGGGTTTTATCAGCTGATGCTGCACAAAGCACGCCTGTAATCAAGCTTTCCCACTTCCTGTAGTTGAAGATGGGAACAGACGTTAGAATAGCAGCAGGGGTGAAACAGGGTGACAAGGAAGTGAGTCATGGTTTCAGTCCAGGAAAAAAATCAACCAAACGGGCATGTATCTGTTGACATGTTTTATACTTGGTCGTCTGCCATCTAAAAAAATCTCTTCTTCGTGCTCTTTATGGTTGCATTCTGTAGGGTGTAAAACAAAAGAGCATTTCTTATCGTAACAGATCTCTTAGAAAAACAAAAAGAGGAAATAAAAACCAGGAGCTCAATGGAAATAAACCTAAAACAGTGCACCATTGACTTTGAGCTGTTAAGGTTTGGAAACAACTGAAAATCCAGTGAAGAAAGATACATGTAGAAAATCGCTAATGTAATTAGTCCTACACTGGGAAATCCAGAGCACATCACTGTTCTCATGAGACTCAGACAGTCGTGTTTTATCTCTAGAGGCCTGAAATCCTGCTCAGTTAGCGGGCACTCACTGGCTGCTGGCATAACAGCTCTGAAGTGGAAGAAAAAGCATTTTTGAAAGCAAATGGATGTCCTGTCAGAATTTATAGTGCTATTAAAACAGCCCAAGTAGGGTTATCTGTTGCAGAAAACTAGATTTACTGTTATAAACTGACAGTAAAGCTGATTGTTTGCACAACTCATGCACATTTCAGGCTCAGCTGAACCTAGATTCAGTCGAACTTGGCCTCCTTCAGCGCAGAAGCCTGAGGACAAGGTTTTAAGGTTTAGGTTTTCAGTCATTCAAACGTTTTAATCCACGTGTGTGTGCTGTGTGAAAACTAGAAGAAGCACTTAATTAGACCCTGGTAAATGACATGCTCCATAAAGCGCAACCCAGGAGTTCTTTTAGTATTACAGGACTCATAACTGAAACCCCTATAGTAAAACTTTACATGATTTATATAAGCTAACATGTGTAATGTGTGTCTGTATACAAACACTAAAACACTAAGAGGAAGTGTTATGTTCCATTTGAAACCTCAGATGTAAAATTAATAATATCCAAAATCTGTTAAATAACTCGATCTGATCTTTGGCTAAATCTGGAACCATGTTTTTTTTTATTATTTTTTTTATTACAATAAATGAACTAAATACATCTAAGTGTTTACAAGTTTATGAGCTGCTAGAACGACAGTAAAGATGGGTTTTAATGTTGAAAGTCATCGAGAAATGTGTTTGTTTTCATTTAAACATGGCATTGACATGTTTATTTTACTTCTTCCTACTTAATCAATTGATTTTGTCCATCCAT
The DNA here is from genome assembly GCF_933228915.1 of Telmatherina bonti. Lineage (NCBI taxonomy): Eukaryota > Metazoa > Chordata > Actinopteri > Atheriniformes > Telmatherinidae > Telmatherina > Telmatherina bonti. Next base: position 15,682,429 of record NC_136633.1, read on the forward strand.
TTGCTTTTGCTCACTTTTACTTATCCAGAAGTATGGTGCTGTCAGTCAAACAAAAACAGACCTTATGTCATCATAACGTGATAGTTTATTGTAAAAACGTGAAACGTTGTGTATGCAAATGTTGTCGAAAACTAGAAATATTGAAGCAAATGACCTTTTATGGAGATTATTCTTGTATGGTTTCAGGGTGTAATGTCAACAATATGACATTATTGCCCAACATTCATCATGGTCCAACCTCTCCTTGTCTCAGCCTAGTATAAAAGACAACTTAACCCCATTTCTCTGACCTGCTATATGCGCAGAATCTTCTTTCAGAGTCAAATACAGTTTATATTCTTACACTAAAATATTCACGTTTACAGAGTAAAGTCCCTTTTTTGGGGTCACAGCTCTATGCTTCCATATATTTATGTTTTTTTTTTTTTATATTTATACTGTTTATTTATTAGATATCTTTAGTTATTTATTGTTATTGACACATGAGTCAACACTGGTCACATATGCTTAATCATATATAAATGCAGGTATAAATACCACCAATTAACATGAGGCTTGCATCATCCCATGCTTGCTGAGCATTCACCCCAACATCCCTCCAGAGTATTTGTAACAACTGCCTCCCGTGATTTCTACCCTGAATGTGTGCGATTCACATCTAAAAGGTCACTTTCTTATAGAACATGTGTGTGAAATTGGCTTGAAAGACTACAAAGGCCTTAGTGTAACTTGGGTTGGTGTCTTACCAAAAGTGATAGTGGTGTCTGGTTATTGCGGTTATCGCCCTGCTGGCTCACTAGTTATCTAAATACTTGGAAAAACTGAACCCACACAGGTTTGAAAGTTGAAATGTCTTTTATGTTCTTTGTAGCAAGAAAAACAAGAAATTTTTGCAACGACAACCTTGTTTATATTTAGCTCTCAACGTGTTTCAATAGCTAATTTTTCATGCTGTTTGAGAGTTTTTCCTTCTATGGTTCTCCATTTTTGTCTGCTTCATTTTCCAAAAGGGAGAAAGTGGACTAAGACCAAAAACATTGTAAGCGTGTGCGGGGATGAGGAGCGTTCAAGAATGTTGGCGTGGAAAAGAAAGTACCCATCCAAGCATGAAAGTGAAAAAGGTATGAGAGTGAGGGAGAAGGAAAAGTGATGAGACGCACATGCGCACGCTCGTGTTCGCCAGAGCCAAGCCTCCTCATTCCTCAGTAGCCCTTCACAGAAGAAAGTCTGTTTCCCCGGTGCAAACATGTCACATCAAAAAGCCATCAGGGCATGTTTCCATGGCAACACCCTTCAGCGGTATAGATGCAGCACGGTAGCCGGGAGATAGTGTTGGCAGACAAATGCTTGGGACAGTCTAATAACCGAGTGTTAGCAGATGAGTGATGGCCCAATTCACCGCAGTTCTCATCTGGAGGTCAAGAGCTAAGTTCACTGTGAGAGCTTAAATCCCACCAGGAGGCGTGCAAATGTTTTCCTTAAAGAATATATGACAAAATGATACACTGAAGTGGGATATGTAAGTTTTGTTTTGGTCAATATGCATAACGTTATGCTATATTTTGCCATTTTATTTCCTATTTTCTTTAGTCATTTTTATAAAGAGTTGGGAAAAAAAAGACCTCGTAAATCTCCAAAAAGAATGTGAAAGATCAACAAGACATGAATGTTTTAGGAAAGACATGATTAAATGGATTTGATTAAAGGATGCTGCATTCCATGGTGGTGGATGCATCATGGTTTGCATTTGATATGTTGCATCTGACCCAAGATAGCTTCACGTCACTGATAACCTACGAAGTCCTAAAGAAAAGGAGATGATCTGCTGGAAATACATAATCAGCCATATTTTTGTCCCATTTAGGCTGTGAAATGAAACATTCTTGCTGATCTTTATCTGCAAAAACAGACATTTTCAAGCACCATTGTACATCTGTTTATAGAGCTCATTGATAAATATTGAGTTAAAACAAGAACAATAGAGTGATTCTTCCTCTCCTTCCACTTCGCCTTCTCAGTCTCTGTCCAACATGTGTCAACAGCTACAGAGAGTGGTAAGGACTGAGGAAAAGGAGGGAGGAGAATGAGAGAAATGGAGAGACATAGCGGGTTAGCGGAGGGAGGGATGCAGGGGGATACAGTTACTGTCTGCCCCCGAATGGTTTTTTTTGCTCTCTCATTTTGAGTACCGGAATCAAAAGGAGCCCCAAGCCACTTTCTTGGCCTTATATAGCGTGTTTCAAAATTTCTTGGCAGTTGACGGGGAGGAACTGAAGCCAGCAGAAGAAAGAGTGTATCCTGGTCCAGTCCAGAGACATGCACACATATACACAGCATCGAGTTCAGTAGCTCCCTGGCACGCGTTTGGGATTACTGCTGTTGTTTAGAGCGAGAGGGGAGGGGGGGGAGGAGGAAAGTGTCAGCATTTGGTTCTCCCTCCCTTGCCGTCCTTCTGTACTAGAAGGGGGTGTGAAGGCGAGACAGAAACAAGTCAGAGAGGAAGAGAAGAGAGAGCGTGAGAAAAAGTGGCACCAATGTGCAGGTAAGCTCCGAGTTTCAGTTGCATTGAAGGCATTTCAGCACCGTATCTGCAGTTAGAGGGTTTACTTTGTTGAAAAATGATCATGTCATTATTTATTTGCCATTTGCAGCTTGCAATGGGTTGTCAGAACGAAGGTGTCAAGTCTAATTTTGAAGAATGGGTTGCTTTGCAACAGGAGCAGGGGGTTTTTAGACATTGTTTCAGCTGAATCTGAATTTCCCTGACTGGTTTAAGCACAGGCTGGTGGCATGCCGCAGTCATGGGAAAGTTGCTCCCACGGGAACGAGACAGCGAGAGTTCATTTATGTTGCTGTTTGAGGCTCGAGAGCCTTTTGTGACCCGACGAGCAGTGATTTGTGGCAGTGGAGTCAGTGAGAGCTGAGGGGCAACTGGTCAAGCACAGCAGGCAAACATGTGTTTTCTCCTTCGGCATAACCTAAATTTACTCATGGTCTTTACAAGACAACAGGGACAGCAGCTGGGCAAGTGTATCTTTCTTTCCTTTTCTTGGATTTATTCTCCCGTCACTATTTTCCTTGCAAGCTGATGATTCATTCACCTCTGACCTTAAACTAACACAGAGATGGCGATTCAACATGACTGATCAAGAGGTTGATCAACTTGCATGTTCGGTCCCAAAACACGAGAATGCAGTTTCAACATGTCACACTGCATCCCATTTTTCCTTAGTGCTTTTTGAGTTTTATTTCAAAGCATTACATAACCTTGAACCTGATGCTCTTGTCCTGGCATAGCACTTCTAAAACTGCTCCTAAATCTCAAGGGAAAAGAGCTCTTTTACTTTCATCTTGCCTAGCTCTAACTCATGTCTCCTTCCTATTTCATAACATAAAAGCATGTTTAAGGTGGGATGTTATGTGGCTACCACTCCTGCAGATTTTGTCCAAAAAGTCACTTTGGATCATGAATGTATTAGCTTTAACTGGGGAAGGAAATTATTTCTTTTTGTACAGAAACTCTGTGTTTTTGTTCAGATTGAGGCTTTTTGTGGCTTTTTGTCTGGGAGTGGTGAAGCACAAAAACGACAAGGTCTCCCAGCTTTGGAAGCACTGAAGTATGTGCTAAGAAGTGTTTAAAAAAGCAATATCGGTCAGGGGGGATGGCATTTAGCATGCCTGGACGTCATCTTACCTCTGTCAATGAGTGATAGTCTGGCAGGGGAAATTAAATCAGATTAACTTCACTAGAAATAAACACTTTCAGCTCCACATTTTGCACTTGCAAGATGAGCGTAGACAAAACCACAAACGGAAGATTTCACAGATGGAGTTGCAGCAAGCTTCTCAGTTTTCATAAACCTACATTTCATTGAGCGTTTCTCTATCTTTGATGTTGGCTTTTCATTGTTTCCGTTCCCTTCACTGTGCTATTAGTGGTCAAATAAGAAAAGGCATCCTGCAGTCACCCCTAATTAACCTGGAACTGATAGGCAAACACTGCCCGGAACTGACATATCCAACTCAGTCTGGTAATAATGAAAACATGCTTGTTTTCGACATACGCAGAAGCTCCATCTTTACAGTGTGACAAATCTGCAGACATTTCGATTGCAAATTTCCCATGAAAGGACACCAGAGATCTTGCAAATCAGGAGAATTTTGATCTTTCTGTACCAAATTACACCTCTCCCATGACTGAAAACCCATATCGGATTACCTAACAGTTAACAATGCGTGGTCATGCCTCTCTTGCGTAAAAAACTCCAAGACAAACCCTCAGAATCTGAAGGTTTTTAACCTGTGTCCAAAGTGAGCCACAATCACACATCTGATATTCATCATTTCCTTGTTTAATGGGGTATTTTGTTGCCCATAACTTGCAGGGATTTCAATTGTAACCAGAGGTGAAACAGCCAAGCCAGAGCCTACTCACCACTGGCTGTGGTAACCATGATCAAATAGTTGCTTCCTCAGTGATCCATAATCTTTGGCTTCTTGCGTGTCCACTTCATGAAGTTCCCCGAGGCCTCAAACCAAACATCGGCATGTTGGTTTTTGGGGAGAAATAATGTCAGTGCATTTGTTGGAAGCGCAACTGAGCTGGCTGGCAGTGAAAACACTTCAAACAAGACGGCAATCCACTGTGATAAATCTCATTGCGAATAGCTTTCTGTATGTTGTGGTGTATTTTGTCTGAATCGTTTAGAGGACAAGCGAACACTTATGCTTGTCGACCAGTTTCTATGCTCATTTATGGTCTGTTAAGCACTTGGGAGTCATTTTGTCCTCACGTAAAAAACTTACCCCTCCTTGTATTATCCAAGCTTTAGACCATGGACTCTTCATGAAAACATGGAGAACGTGTCGTTTGGCAGGTTGCATGTTGCAGAGAAAGCAGCCCTAGATCTTCAGTGGTTTATTTTTTTCATCCACTAAAGGCATGGTGTGGGAAGACTAACTATCACCACAGTAATTATTTGACACCCGTGGAAATGGCTGCTGGACAGCTTATGTTCCACAAACACAATTATTTTGTCTTGCAGTGTGTACAAAATCATTTTACATCCTGTTTAAGTGTTCTGGGAAGCAGCAGTTGGACCCACAGTACAGTACAGGCCTCTAAATTTAGGTATCCACCAAGCTGTGCAGACTAAATAACATGTTTTCTGTTTAAAGGACATTGAATCATGAGTTTGAAGTACCAGACAGTATTTGAGTAGTAAAATGTTCCCACGCAGTATTCCATTTTGGCAGCATTGAGCCTGAGTAATTTGCCATTAGATCGCCTCTATCCAATATTATTTAACCATTGATGGCATTCAACACTGCCAGCTCCTCTCTGCCAGCAACACCCTGCCACCCTGTCTAACTGGGTGCATTGCACACTTGACATAATGTCAAAATGTCAAAGTAGGAAGGAACACACACTCCACCATCCCAACACACTGCGGATTTATTAGCCCTCCAAGTAAAACAGAAACCCAGTCGATGTATAAATCCCTCCAAAGGGGCTTGTTGAGCTTCAGTCCTTATTTGGCCCATGTTTGGAAAGTGAAGAATTTACTTTCTCAGGCAGACTGCCATCAATGTGGCGAAGCAGCTCTTGTGTGGGCAAGAGGACTGCTTGAGGAATTCTTAGCATGGTTGGACCAATGGCGGGCTTATTTGCTGGAGCCAATGAGATGATTTATGCACAGTGGCAAACGCATACTTTCTCCCATCAGATAGGACGAAGCTGATGCACTAAGATCGGAGTGATGATCAACACTGAGGGATGAAGAGGGAAAACCAGTCGACGTGCAGCAAAATAAAAAAGCAAAACATAAAAACAATGGATTTGAGTCAGAAAACGTCACACTCGCACAAATTGCCGCTATTGTTTGACAAGGTGCAAACAGAGAACGGGAAGGTTGCTGAGCAAGCCGGACTCATTCTGCCTCTCTTATCAGAGGATGCCTGTTTGAAGTTTGTGAATACAGAGAAGGTTCATCATTATCCTGCTTGAACTGCTGCATGCTAACTAATTATACAGCGATTCAACTCGCTGCACCCGGTTTCAGAGGGGATTCTTTGATATTCTGCACTCTCTAATTCCATATAGACCCACTTGAGTTCTCAAGTAAAACTTCCTCTGAAATCGTTAAAGCTTTTGGAGATCCAAACCGACTGTAAAAAGAGGAATTAGAATGAAAAAAATACCAGGAAGGCTGTTCGCTGAAGCTGGAGCATCTTACCTGAGACATTTAACCTTTAGATTTCAACAATTCCCAGCCTTAACTCACCTCTGTTTGCCCCATAATGAGGCCCCTTAACTGGATTGACATAGCAAAGGGGCCCCATGGGGCGTCTCAGTTGACTCCTTGTTCGAGTTCGATGGCTTCCCAGACGCCCCTTGTGACCCAATGAGATTATGTTTTAAAAGACTAAACTCACTTTGACCCTCTCTCTTTTGCTATTAGGGAATTTTCATTGTGGTCTGCTGGTCACAATGCTCCCCATCTGATGGGAAGTGACTGGGGAGACTCATGCAGGGGTCAAAAAATTAGCCAGCGTTCTTTTCTTTGTTTTAAATGGAATCATTTCTACTTAAAAGCCAAGTTATTCTTAGGACTCAAAAACATAATCAAGGCAAGTTTCCTTATATTTTGCTTTATATGATGAATACAAATATAAACTGAACGTCACTTTGCATGTTCTCTGCCACAGATGCATGAGGGGAACAAGGTAGCATGTTTTTTGTCCAGCAGACGGCACAGTTGGTGTTGCTCTATCAGTTCCCAACAGATGAAGCCTACCTGAGATTCCCACACTTCATCCGTCTGGGCTGGTAAATACCCTGAAGCCTGTGTTAGTCTCTGCTTCTAGCTGCACCAGACTTATATGGATGAGGTCATAGTAGCTGTTTTTCCACTCAGTTTGTTGCCCATTGTGGATTTCAATGTTTAAGGGAAAACAAGAAGTGCGCCTTGTGACTTTATCACCAAATTTATGATGTTCGAGTTCAGATTCTTTGCAAATACTTTCCACATTCCACATGAATATAAAACCTTAAAATCAGTGCTGGGGGGAGTCAGCAGCAGGACATTTGTTAAACTCCAACAATCAAGCACTAGATTTGCTTGCTGCAAGACTGTTGAAGCAGCGGGGCAACCAACAATGACATACAAATGTCAGTAGCAGCCTCAGGTATTGCAGGGACAGTAAAGCATTAACATGAGTAAACACACTTGTAGCCCCTGGTGAATGCAAGAAAAAAATGTATGTCTTCTCTTAGAATATTAAAATCCCCCAGCAGTTATTAGCAATTTTAGCAAATGTGCCCTTTAAAAGCAGCTCCGAATGGGAAAATGTTTTAATTATCATCATTCTTTTATTATAAATTCCATTATAAAGTGCAATCCTGTTTTTCCTATTTAAGTAAATGTAAGATGCAAAACTGTTTCAAACAAAGTTATACTTAGAGGTCAAATTCTGATGTTCAGCCATGACAATATCAAGATTAAATTCAATTCAATTCAATTCAACTTTATCTGTATAGCGCCACTTCACAACAATGTTGTCACAGGGCACTTTACATACACGAATCAACATACACATCATTTCGAGCCAATTCATACATATCCTATAATAGAAACCAACTGATTGCATTGAGTCATGACTTCTATTCAATCCCCCATCCTGCGCATGCACGAGGCGACAGTGGGAAGGAAAAAACTCCCCTTTAACAGGAAGAAAACCTCCGGGAGAACCCGGCTTAGGGAGGGCAGCCATCTGCCTCGACTGGTTGGGGTGGAGAGGACAGGAAAGACAGATCAACATGTACAACTGCACTTATTCAGGAAACCTGCGGAAAAAAGGAGAAATAAGTTATAGATGGCAATATTGGCATAAATTCATACATTAATATATTAGAGAAATAGAGTGAGGTACTTCTCAGTGCATCAGGTAACATCCCCATTGCTACGTAAGTAATGAATGGCTAGACTATCCATAACTATAAGAACAATGAGCAGTAGATCTTGCCTATGAGCTTGCATGATTTAATTTTCTTCATGGAGCCTGAATCATTCGATGCTGCAGAAGAGCTGAAATGTTTTCACTTCACAAAAGAAGATATTTGGTCGCTTCACAACTTTGCAGAATGACTTTCTGTTTATTGGAGGTTCGAAAGTAAATCCAGTGATACAGATTTATACTCTGAATTTCATGTCCATCTTCAAAGTTTTCAAAAGAGGCTGGATTTTTTTTTTAAATTTTGGTTTTTTCCATCTGGCAGGCTGATTTACTTTGTTTGCCAGCATGTTCAGACAAACAAAGTAAAGAATACAAGGTAACTGGATTAATTCTACTCTTTCATCAAGAGAAACTACATGTTCTTTGCTTCATTTAGCCTCATAATACAAATGTCCACAATGACTAGACTAGTGAAACACATCACGGTGTGAATTCTATCAATAATTATGAGGCTACTACAAGGGCGTTACATCCTGCCTGTCCACTCAAAAGCCACTGGTGTCCTGTAAATCATCATCAGAGGACGTGTGGTAGGCTTTCCACAGAATTGCTACATGATGTGTAGGCTTTCAGTACCTCTTTCCGAAGATGAAAAGCTGTTGCAACTTGGTTTTTCTATTTATGGACACAGTAAGATTTAACAACTACTGGTTTCTTGCTCCTTGTTGTCAATAAGAGCATGGTCCCTTAAGAGCATGGCATCAACTGTGAGGTCACAAATCAAGCGCAGGAGCTTTAAATGTAGTCTAGCTGCTCTGAATTACAGTTGATCAATGGTCGCATCTCACTTCTTGCAGATTAAAGGTCAGCCTTCTTTGCAGCAGTGATGCGACCTGTAAGTCCACTATTGATTGCTTGAAAGTTGATGAGAAGCAGAGTAACTACTGAAGATGCGCTGGACACTTTCAGAATGACTTTTTTTCTGTAATAACCAATAACAGGGCTAGTTTAAATAAAATAGGCTAGATTCATTCATTATCCAAACCGCTTAATCCAATGAAGGGTTGCAGGGAAGCTGGAGCCTATCCCAGCAGTCTTTGGGCAAAAGGCAGGGTACACTCTGGACAGCTCACCAGTCCATCGCAAGGTCACACAGAGACAAACAACCACTCACACTCATTCCTTGGGGCAATTTAGAGTAACCAATTAACCTAACACGCATGTCTTTGGATGGTGGGAGGAAGCCAGAGTACCCAGAGAGAACCCATCTTTGGATGGTGGGAGGAAGCCAGAGTACCCAGAGAGAACCCACCCTGACACAGGGAAAAGATGCAAATTCCAAGTCTTGCCACAGCTGAGGATTGAACCAGCAACCTTCTTGCTGTGAGGTCACAATGCTAACCACCAGGCCACCATTCAGCCCAAATTTGGCCAAATTTGCCAAATTATTTATGTAACACTGCCACCGAGTGGCACGCGAAAGCTGCAATAAGCAGAAGTGTTTTTTGTTCCATGTGAGGACCTTTTTGTCAGCGCAAACTAGCACAACAGGAAAGCTTAATCTGCACACTAAAAATGATTACAACAAAATAATCTTGTCTCAAAGAAATTATGCATTGGCTAGCCTTTTAAACAGGTTTAGTCCTTTATGTTTTCATTTGAGCAAAGTCCACATAAGCCTTCTGTCTGCATATCAGCATGCACTGGGTGGGATCATTTCTAGTGTGATGCTATCCAGTTACTGTACTCTGATAGGTTTGATAGCATTACAAAGTCAATGAGCTTTTTGTTTTTCCAGAGCAAACTAATTACAGCGACTTCCTTCCTGTCTGTGTCTGTTGTCTACTGATAGGGCGCTCTCATCCCGCCGCTAGTAAACATCCGCCAACTCGCAGCACCTTGGTATACATGGCACTAAGTGCACTCGCTTTACTGTGCTTGCATCTGTAAACATCCAATGTACGTTTTTATCTGTAAACACTAAAGTACATACAATCAGATGGAAGCCACAGCTTGACACTGAGAGGCTGTTTATGCATTGTAATCAGGTACTCGTGGCAAAACGGCTAATCAGACGATTAGGAGTCACTCTCGCCTACCATGAATTTTGTTTAGTTACTGTTTTCAGATCTAAGCAGCCTGTGACGCCTTTACTGCTATTTAAAGATGTTACATTTAGCCTTGCAGCGTCACGAAATCAACACCCCTCTAATGTGAGGTGACAGTATAATTAGGGTAGAAATGATACTGCGTCTGGCAACAGGTACTCACCCCTCAGCTCTGCATTCATGGGACCAGTGGGCTATTTGGCTCCATTTGTTGGGAGACCAATGCCGCTGTTTACTACAAGGTAAAAAAAAAAAAATCTGTAACATAAATAGTCAAATGAATTCTTCTTCATTAATAAGGGTAATTATGTTGATGTCGATGATCATGAATCAGGAAAAGCTTACAAAATCATCGTATAGTAGTTTGGACACAACACTTTATCATCAAACAGAGGATGAATCAAAAAATCTAAGCCATCAGCAAATCTTGATCAACCAGTGAAGATCATATAATAGTCATAAGTCAATCACAATGTGGACTGCATAAAGACCATGTTGTCATTTGAAATTTGTAGAAAAAATTGTGTCTTGTGTTTAAATGAGACTAAATGCTTCAGAACAAGGTGTTGGCGGAATAATTTTTTTTGACTCGGTTTGGCCATTATAAGGGTTTATATCTTGATAAAATAGTCAATGTCTTTGTCTAAAAGAGAAAAAAAGGGATAGAGAAACATGAGATTAACTGATAGTAAAGGAAAGTGAAACTAACCTCAAACCAACTATGTATCAACCAAAGCCTCACTCTTCAAAAATTGCCCCAAATTCCAAAAGTTATTTCAGAAATATGTGTTACATGAATAAATTCCTCTGACTTTCTCACTGCCAAGACAGAAAAATAAGTGATAAAATGTGGTAAACACAAATAGCGAGAGAGGAAAATAACACAGTCGACTTGTGGCAGTTTGTTTCAAAGAAGAGCTTCCAGGCAGCTGGTTCTGTTTATTCCTATTTGTTTTGCTAACTTTAAAGCAGCGACTCTTAAAATGGGGCGCCACCCCCCCCAACCCGCTGGGAGGGCATAGAGCCTCTGCATTGGGAGGCTTGGATGACCAAGGGAAATTTATTGGAACACATTAAGTTGAATGACATGATTTCTAAAAAGTAAACAGACAGGAGTTTGCTGCTGATATTGTCTTAAAGATAGATTAAATATAGATTTATGAATATTTTTTACTCATTTTTTCTCCTTTTATTGTAATTGATTAGTGATTGAGATTACCTTAATCTATTTGGGATCATGAATGTATCTGTGGTCTGTAATCTTGCATGCATAATGGTGGGAAACGGTGTGGGAAACATATCAGTCAGTGCGCCTTAACTGAACTAAAATGTATAGATTGCTGTTTAGGAAAAAAAAAATAGGTGCCTTCCACTGCAAAGATATGCTGCATGAAACAGGGTGTAAACCAGATTCTTTTCATAATATTAATAAAGTCAGAGGATTTACTGTTACATGTGCAAATCATTCATTCAAACTATCGTTTCTGCCTAAATGAGGACTTTGTGTGATACAACTTTTTTCTGCCTGTTGTTGGAAATATTCTCTTAGTGGGAATTTAGTGCCTGCATTAGATGTCACACAAACAGTAAAAAGGGCGTTTTGTTGTGGTTATTTTTGTCCAGAGGTTAATTTGAGGTTTACTTATGCAGCCATGGGGGAAGCATTAGATCCTGGAATACTTCAAGTAAGAGGATGCAAGATGTATTTGCATCCTTCGGTTATTTTCTTGCATTCTTCTGCTTTTGCTGCTAAAAGATGAGTTCTCAGCTCATCTTGTTGCTTTTTTTTTTGACTCGTGATTTCTTTGTTTTTTGTATTTCCAGGTCACTACATCATGTCAAACGGCTACCAACTGTGAGCCGGTGAGTATACGAAGCCTGTGTGCTTTTTCTGCAATGTGCCTGTTCGTGCTAAAACGAGACCATCAGGGAAACGTTTAAAGAGCTTGTTGACCTTTTAAATCCCCCTCACATTGTAAGAGGTCTTTCCCAGAATTGCAGCAGAAAGACACACAGGGAGCTCTGAGAGGTCTCGGCCAGATGGTCAAAGGTCTGAGGCTGGAACCATACGAGTTTCCTCTCTTTTAAAATTATAATTTTTTCCCTCATTTTTCTAAAGAGAAAAGAACTTGATGGAGAAGCTGGCAGGGGCACTTATAAAGATGCTGATCGTTATCTCCAATCACTGAAATAACTTTTGCACCACTTACAAAAGAGAGATCCAGATGCAGAAATGGACATGAACAAATGCAGGAAAAGCTTAAACTCACAGGGGAATCCCATGTTTTAGTCCTTCTCCAAGGCAAGAAGTCCATTGTTGACAAGATGCATTAACTTGCATCAGCGTTGTGATGAGCCGTCCTGCTTACTGCAGTGCCCCCCCCATAGTCACATGCCACATAATTTGTATTTCATATTATTGTGCTGTAGAAGTTCATTTTGTTTTGGTTTGATAGAAGAGTTGCTGTCAAACTTTATGTGACAGATTTTAACTGGCAGTGATGGACGTGAAAATCGAGCGTTTATGAATCAATCAGTCTGGAGCTCAATGGCTTGCAAATTTTCTTGAAGTATGGTGCACAATGTGGCGTGGAGACACTGTCCTCAGCTTGATTTGCAAAAACAGGAAACCTGATCTACCTCGTTTGTTAGAATGGAGAATATAGTTAAGAATTTGCTTGCAACTTTAAATTTACTTCCAAAAGGGGCCTTCTGGTGGTGCTAGAAGACTGGATGGTCTTTTACCGGTGGTACAACTCCACACCAACCTTCATGAAAATGCGCCTGATACCTTATTATGTAATCCAGCAAACAGATAACAAGAAGAAGACTGAACATGGAAGCAATCTTAAAATACAAATGTCATTAAACATTGTAAATGCCTTCCTGCATCAAATTTCCTTCTGGGGTTTTCTATATTTGGTTGTCTGTCTGTATGTGTTTGTGATGTTATTTCTGGATTTCTGTCTTTTGTTTGTTTTCCTGAAAAAGGCAGTACTAAAAAACATGCTTATAAAACCCTAAATCCCCCAAAAAAAGATGGTACGATGTAGCTATAAAATGTAAATAAAAACAGAATGCAGTGATTTTAAAATATCATGAACCAACATTTTATTAAGAGCAAATAATAAAAACAGATTACACGTTGAAAGGGATACTTTTTACCATTTTATTAAAATATACGCTACAGAAACACATTCCTAAAGTTGGGACAGAACCACGTTGGCTGTGTAGCATCTACTTTTTTTTTTTTTTTTTTTTTACATCAGCCTGTAAACATCTGGGAACTGAGGAGAACAGCTGCTGGATGTTTGGCAGAGGACTCTTGTCTCTTCCCCCTCAACAAAACATGGTATTTGTGTGTGTTTCATGATGCATCAAATGTTTTACATTGGTGAAATGTCTAAACTGCACACAGATCGGACCAGCACCTGGACCCTTATACTACACTGCCATTTCGTCGTAGCTGATGCAGTTTGTGGTTTTGCATTGTCTTGCTGAAATATGCAAAGATTTCCCTTAAAAAAGACCTCATTTGACCGGGTGCATTTGTTGCTTTTAGATCTGTATCTTCTCCTCAACATTAGGGAGGTTTTTGATGAATGTGCTCAGATTAGTTTTTTTCTGATCTCAGTGCATTTTTCCATTTTAAAATGATCTTTCTGGATCATGTTCACATTTGGACTCAGCTTTAACCTGCATTGTAAGATGCTACGGTGGACTGATGATTTCATAAGACCATGCAGTGATTACTAAGGCTCTCTGTTTGAGGGTCTGAAGATGATCCATATTTAAAACTGATTTTCGGCTGTGTCCCATGCACACAGAGATGTCGCCACATTCTCAGAATCCATTTAGGGTATTATAGATTGATAGATAGATACATAAGATTAGATTAGATTAGATTAGATTAGATTAGATAGATAGATAGATAGATAGATAGATAGATAGATAGATAGATACTTTATTCATCCCCAGGGGGGCAATATTTGGGGTGTTCCAACAGTTCCTTTAAAATAAATAAATAGATGAATAAATAAAATAAATTCATTCATTGTCCAAACCGCTTAATCCAATGATGGGTCACAGGGAAGCTGGAGCCTATCCCAGCAGTCTTTGGGCAAAAGGCAGAGTACACCCTGGACAGCAGTAGTTGTAGATAGTAGTTTTACACAGTAGCATGTTCAGTAGATTATAAAAGTTTAGTTTTTGCGATCTTATACTGAGCAAAATGATTTAAAAATCCATCATTTATAATCAAAGTTTGATTTTTACTACTTGCTGAACTTCTGGCCATCTTGAGCCTTTCTAAGGTGTTCCTGTGACTGACCGGTCTACAAGTAACTGGATTAGCTGGACCATTATCCTTGAGCTCAGATGTGGGCTTTGACCTCACACACACATCTGCTAATTACACAATGGTTTGATTCAGGTGTGTTGCAGCTGGGAAACTCCAAACACGAGCAAGACTGCGATGAGGCTTTTTTTTTTTTTTCTGTAGCAAAACATCTAAATTTCCAGATTTGAGAAGTTTTCTGTCTTCTGTTACCAATAAATTAAGGTTCATAATATTTGTGAATCTTCGCATTCTGTTCTTATTTCAGTTTTTTTCTGCATTCCAACATTTTTTTTTGGATTGGAATTATTGAATTCTTGTCATTTCTTGAAAGCCAAATTTCAAAGCCCTCCTCACCCAAATTACTTCTGAGTTCTGACTGGCACATCACTACACTGTTTTGGCAAGCTGTAGACCATTGTTGTTATTTCTTGGAGGTCATTGTAAAACCTACATGCTCAAACTCGCACAGGCTCAACAACAAACAGAAGTTACTGGAACACACCATCACAGAAGTCTATATTTTTCTAAGCTGGTACTTTTGGTGGACATTTGACCCTGCACAAGTTTTACTACTGATATATACCGTAGTTTGGACACTGTAAATGTGCACATGGAAATAGAATTATAATTGTGACAGGAAATTAAATGCACTAAAAGTTCACAGCTTGATGTGAACCAGGTCTTAAGAAAACACTTTTTTTTTAAATCAGAGATTTGTTCTCAGGCTTTTGAGGCACTATTTAACGGCAGCACACAGAAGAAAGGGGAAGATCAGCCGCAGCCAAACTGATTACTCCAGCTTCTTGTAAGGGTGGATTCTTTATAGGACAGAATGTGATTTATACACTGCGACATCAACGCTTTAGTCATTTTCATTTTAATGAGCTTGAAATTGGAGCTTCTTTCACTTCCATGAAGAGTGCGAGCTCAGCAAATGGTTGATCATGATTAAGAATCCGACAGGGATGGCAATCTATTCATTTTCAAGATTTTTTTTTTTTTTTTTTTTGTTGAAAATCTCAATATATGTTGTACTCTGTTTTTTTCGCATCCTCAAGATAAATGTGACCAACTCAGCATCGCTTCAAGCTAAAGTAACTTCACATTGACTTTGCAGTGTCCATATCTGCCTAAGATCCAGCAGCTGTCTCAGTGAAGAGATTTTCTTTAACTCATGTCTCAGTCTTGTTTTTTTCTCTTTATTTTACTTGTCATCAGAGCAGAAAGCTTGAATGCAGGAATCAACGTGTGTTTATTTGTGAAATACGCACATATCAAGGTAAAATGGAGTTGTCAGGCTGCCAGGACGATTTTCTGGTTCTTTCACTGTTTTACAGTGGAAAGCAGAGCAGTGATTTCCCAGACAGCTTGTGACATTGGTTGAACTCAGTTCAGAAAGAAACAGCATGTAGGAATAGATGATTGCATCTTCCAGATGATGTATATAATATAGATATAATAAAGCACATTTTTCACAAAATCAAATAGAATAACCATGTCTGGTGGGTTAATCTCATCCAGACGTGTAATGGTTTGTGTCTCATCATGATTCTTCCTCGTTGTGAAAACAATGACTAACCCACTGACTGTCTCACTTGTCTCTTTAGCCTCCTTCTCTTCAGCTGCCATTAAAGCATGTAGATACACCGGTAAGTAGTGGATTCTTGTCTTTACACCAAGTAGACCTGCTTTAAAACTGTAAACCGTATAGCAAATCGTATGCTGACAACCCTGTTTACACACTGTTATGGTTGTAGTCAGGGCAAATCTTATTGCTACAGAATGTAAAGATTGTTTCGAGTGAATAATGTGTGTGCATTTACTAAGCAAAACAAGGAAAGAAAACTTTTGCTTTCACCTGAAAGAGCTCCCACATAAATACTGGCTCATGGTAGCAGTGCTGCCAGAAGAGAAAACAATGGCTGTTGAAAGAGGATATCAATGTTATCAGGCAAAAAATGTATAATAAGAATGAACATAGGATGATTATGAAATTAAGGGTCAGATATAATAAGATTGCTCTTCTTTCTGCTCCTTTTCATTCAAGCCATATTTAATTGGCAGTCTTATTTTGTATTTGTTTTTATGTTGTTTTCTATGAAATAAATAAAAATGAAATGAAAAATGAAAATCAGGCCATAAAATTTCAAATTAAAGCGTTGTTTTCCTTGAATGTTTAATATGTGTCAGGTATCCTGATGAAAAGTGCTTTGTTTGTTTTTCTGTTTTATATTCTTTAGATTTGTTTGAGAAAAATGAAACATATTCCAGAGACAAAATGACATGCTGTCATATTGGCAGCAAGCATGTCATGTAGGGTCATGGCAACTTTTGTGCCAGCTTTGAGCTTATTTGCAATTATTTTATTAGCTCGTGATATGTAATAAATGAGTTACAGATAATCAACAACAATAAAAACCATGCTTTACCTTGCTAACTGCACAAGGTGGCAGCACCATGCAATGAACAAAGCAAACACACTTTCTACACATCATAAATGAGTCGTTTTTTTAAATTAAACATGGATATTTAAGATGTAAATTTACATAAAACAATATTTGTTGAATTGATTCATTGTCTACAGGTTGGCTAGAAATATTTATTAAATCAGAGCAGTGGAAGTGACATCTGTGACCGGCCCACTGCCAGAAATCAAAGCCAAGAACTGGTTGGAGACTAGGTTCGCATGTTTTGTTTGACACTGCAAAAGCATGAAGGGTGTGGGTTCAGGCGATGTATCCAAGAAGGCAAAATTCCAGTAAAATAAGAGACAGCAGCTGCTAATGCGAAAAGGAAACAGTTTATATAAGCCAGCAAGCACAAGAAAGGCAGAATTTGTTAGCTTGTTAAAAATTGGTTTAGATAAAAAGGGACTCCTTTTTCTTCAGTTCTTTTCTCCTGAAACTAGAAGCAACATAGAAGCAAAGATGAAAGCAGAGTGCTGTTTTCTCTCTTCTTCTTTTTGTGAGTCAGTGTTTGCATCAGACATCACCCAAATGTTTAGATCAGCTCCAGAAGAAGGCGGTGACTCAAAGAGAGATTATAAACACAGATCAGCCTGTGTACTCCAGCTTCCTTGAAGATTAATGCAGATTCTGAATGGAGATTCAGATTCTGGAAAAGAATTGGACAAGCAGAGAAAGAATGATGTATCTACTGTCTGTTCAATTTTACCCTCAAGTGAAATATGTCAGTTTCATAAGCACAGCTTTGAGACTGTTTTTTATCACGTTATGGTTGAAACTTTCGCAAAACGCTGAATAATCTGACACGTATCTCCTGTCCCATAATGGACACCTGGAAGCAAAAGACTTCATTACAATCATTTTGACCTATTACACAGTAATAAATGGTAAAAAAAAATAAAAATAAAACAAAATACACCCATTAAAAAATTCACACTATGCTACAAAAAGATCAAATAAAAACATCAGATTTTTTTTTTTAAAAATGGCCTTTTCTCTCCAGTTCTTCATGCTTCAAAGGGTTAATGTGTTGATATTGGCCCAAATTTTATATTTTTACTTATGCTCAAAGGGTAGTGAATGGACATGGGTCCAAATGTGTAATGTGGGCCCAATTGTGCCAAACACATGAGGGAACACAGGTGGGCAATTCACATTGGACTAATATGAAGCTTGTGCACAATTTCATAAAGGCCTCATTCTTCAACCTATTGAAAACTCATATGGGCCTCTTTGTCTATAAGTTTGGAAGAAGGTTGCTCCTGAAAATTCAATTCAATTTTTCAATTCAACTTTATTTATATAGCGTCAAATCATGGCAATGCCATCTCGAGGGGAAAACATAATGAAGGCCAATTCATAATAGCCTATATAAGGAAACCAACAGATTGAGTTGAGTCCAACTCAATCTCCCATCCTGAGCAAGCACACTGGCAACAGTGGGAAGGAAAAAACTCCCTATTAACAGGAAGGAAACCTCCGGCAGAACTCAGGACAGGCAGCCATCTGCCTCTGCTGTGTGGGGGGAAGAGGACAGAAAGACAACAGACAACAGGAACTGCTACTCCCGGCCAGGGAGACCTGCTGAGACAGGAGACATACATGTTAATGATGCAACACTGTTATTGGGGGGGGGGGGGGTAAAAGAAAGAGATAAAGAGAAAAAGAAAGAAGCTCAGTGTATCAGGAAATGTCCCTCAGCAGTCTAAATCTATAGCAGCATAACTAAGGGATGCTAACCATCCCTAGCTATAGGACTTATCAAAAAGAGAAGTCTTCAGCCTAGTCTTAAAGGTGGGGAGGGTGTCTGCTTCCCTAACACTAACTGGGAGCTTATTCCATAAGAGAGGGGCCTGATAACCAAAGGCTCTGCCTCCTGCTCAGCTCTTTGAGACTCTAGGAACCACAAGTAAGCCTGCAGTCTGCGAACGAAGTACTCTGCTTGGTATCTAAGGAACAATGAGGTCTTTGATATATAGTGGTGCCTGGTTGTGGAGGGCTTTATATGTAAGGAGAAGGATTTTAAATTCTATTCTAGATTCAACAGGCAGCCAATGAAGAGAGGCTAAAACTGGAGAAATATGATCTCTCATGCTGGTTCTGGTCAGGACTCTGGCTGCAGAATTCTGGATCAGCTGAAGGGTTTTCGGGGCATATTTAGGACAGCCCAGTAATAGAGAGTTACAGTAATCTAGTCTCGAAGTAACAAAAGCGTGAACCAGTTTTTCTGCATCACTCTGAGACAGAATGTCCCTAATTTTGGCTATATTACGTAAATGAAAGAAGGCTGTTTTAGTAACCTGCTTAATATGTGGACCAAAGGACAGGTCAGGGTCAAATATTACTCCTAGATTTCTCACTGTAGCACTGGAAGCTAAAGTAATGCCATCCAGGTTCATTACAAAACCGGAAAATTTAGCTCTGAGTTTTTCAGATCCAACGAGAATTACTTCAGTCTTATCTGAGTTTAAGAGGAGAAAATTTCTAGACATCCAAGTCTATGTCTATGAGACAATTTTGTAGCCTATTGGGCTGATTTGTTTCATCTGGTTTAAAGGATAAGTATAGTTGAGTATCATCTGCATAACAATGAAAGTTTATTCCATGCTGTCTAATAATTTTGCCTAAAGGGAGCATATATAGCGTGAAGAGTATTGGTCCAAGTACAGAACCTTGAGGAACTCCATGACTTACTGTAGTTTGGGAGGAGGACTTGTCATTTACATGAACGAACTGAAGTCTATCAGATAAATATGATTTAAACCAGCTTAACGCTGTACCTGTAATTCCAATCACCTGTTCTAGTCTTTGTAACAGAATGTTATGATCGACTGTATCAAATGCAGCACTAAGATCAAGCAAGATAAGTACGGACACAAGTCCTTTGTCTGAGGCCATAAGAAGGTCATTAGTAACTTTCACCAATGCTGTCTCAGTACTATGATGAGCTCTAAATCCTGACTGAAACTCCTCGCATAAATTATTTCTGCTCAGGTGGGCATGTAGCTGAGCTGAAACTATTTTCTCCAGAATTTTGGACATAAACGGGAGGTTAGATATAGGTCTATAATTTGCTATCACCTCTGGATCCAGAGATTGCTTTTTAAGTAAAGGCTTGATTACAGCAGTTTTAAATGATTGTGGTACATATCCTGTCACTAAAGACATATTGATAAGATTTAGTAGTGATGTATTAATTAAAGGGAAAATGTCCTTAAAGAGGCTCGTTGGGAGAGGGTCTAAGATACAGGTGGATGGTTTAGATGAAGCTATTATTTTAGTTAATTCAGAGGGTTGGACAGGACAGAAACTATTTAGACACAAGTCAGATCCTGGTTCTAAGGATGCTTCGGAGACCACAACAGGCTCAACATTATAGGTAGAAGGAAGAGTATTGTGAATTTGATCTCTAATAGTGTCAATTTTATTCCTGAAAAAATACATGAAATCATCACAGCTAAGTGAGAAAGGAATACATGGCTCCACAGCGCTCCGGCTCCTAGTAAGCCTAGCTACAGTGCTGAAAAGAAACCGAGGGTTGTTTTTGTTTTCCTCTATCAATGATGAATAATAAGCTGTTCTTGCCGTACGTAAGGCTTTTTTGTATACGATTAAACTTTCTTTCCAGGTTAAGTGAGACTCCTCTAGTCCTGATGAACGCCATCTGTTTTCCAAACGCCTTGATGCCTGTTTTAGAGCTCGAAGCTGGGAATTAAACCAGGGAGCCTTCATAATCTTACCTAATTTCTTCTTCTTTAGGGGAGCAACATTATCCAAGGTTGTACGCATTGAAGCTGTTATAGTATCAGCATGTTGATCAATCTGAGCAGGAGTAAGGCTTAAAGGGGGACTCTCAGTCATGCTAACACATGGTAGATGTGAAAAAATTGATTCAATTGATTGTTTAAATTTTGTAATATTATTGTCTGATAAACATCTACTATAGTAGAATTTATTTTTGGTCAGTGAGTAATCAAATAAAGTGAATTCAAAGGTTAATAAGAAGTGATCGGACAAGACAGGGTTTTGAGGAAATACTTTGAGCTTATCAGTCTCAATACCATATGTTAGAACAAGATCAAGAGTGTGACCATGAGAGTGAGTGGCTCCATTGACATTTTGTGAAAACCCAATTGAGTTTAGAATAGAGCTAAAGGAAATGTTTAAACTATCATTTTCATCGTCAACATGAATATTAAAATCACCTAGTACAATGACCTTATCAGTAGTCAGCACTAACTCAGACAAGAGATCAGAGAATTCGGTCAGAAACTCGGAGTAAGGTCCAGGTGGGCGATACACTAATGCTAAAAGGAGCGGTTTCTCTGAATTCCATTTTGGATGAGATAAATTTAATGTCAGGAATTCAAAGGATTTATAGTTAGTTTTGTGCTTAGGATTAATTAAAAATTCTGACTTAAAAATAGCTGCAACACCTCCTCCTCTGCCTGTAGTTCTAGGAATGTGAAAGTTTAAATAGTTAGCTGGCGTAGCTTCATTAATACTAACATAATCCTCTTGCTGTAACCAGGTTTCCGTAAGACAGAATAAATCAATGTGGTGATCACCTATCAAGTCATTGACTAATAAAGACTTATTTGGGAGGGATCTAATATTCAGTAGGCCACACTTTATTGTCTTATTTTCAGATTTTATTAGATCCATTGTTTTTATTTTTATGAGGTTTTCACGATTAACCCCAGAAGTGTTTTTGTGTTGTTTAATTCTTACTGCTGGGAAGTTGTACAAGGTCGGAATGGGGTTTTGGGTGGGCGGCGGCAGGTGGGAAGCTGCAGAAAAGTGTGTAGGACTACATTTCTGCCTCCTGGTCCCAACCCTGAGTTGTCAATTTAGCTGACTAATAAAAGAGTCCATATTGCTAGATAAGAGAGCGGCTCCATCCAACGTGGGATGGATGCCATCTCTCCTAATAAGACCAGGCTTTCCCCAAAAAGCGCTCCAATTATCTATAAAACCCACGTTGTTATCGTTACGTTGTTAAAAATTGTTTAGCATGCTAGTGAATATATATTTGATCAAGCTACAGTGGTTTTACAGTAATTTTTGTTTCCACATTACACAACTTCTATCTTTCAGCAACATCATTTGATTAACTGTTTGCATTTGTTACAGCAAGTGATATGTTAGCATGCTACGGGGAAACAGCTAAACATGCTAGCAACAAACCGACATAGCTACATACATTTTCTTGTAACTTGAGTTTTACAGAAAATGTAATTAGAGATTTGAGTGTTATGAGGATATTTTAAATAAATATAAAACAGAAGATATGGAAATTGGTTAACTTATTCAAAATGTTTTGCTATCTTGTTGTGATATTAGGTTTATAATCCAGCATCTAGCTATGCTACATGCTACAACAAGCCAACTACAGACTATTCAAATTTTCAGAAAATTTTTCATTGAAAAATCATATACAATAGTTTTCTCAATACATCATTCATTTTACATCTAATTCAGGCTGCTTTTATGTTGTGATCACTCTTTAATGATAACAACCATCAAATTTACTGAAAATTAATGACTGCACTATCATGCTCTTGCAAAAGCAGGCAAGCTTTTAAGAGAAAAAGGCAGCACTTTGGAGAGACTCTGACTGCAAACACCAGACTACTAATTGTCATGATGGTCCCTTTTTCCCCACTGTAATTACAGAAAGTTGTCACACACAATGTGACAATGACTTATTTGTGTTTTGGGTAATTATACTATTTCTCTGCCCAACAGACTTTTTACATAAAAATTAGTTGTTCTCTTGCCGAAGGATTTATAATTCATGTCATTTGTTTGTCCAGAAGAGTAAACTTGTCAGAGTTGTTTTTCTTGCTTGTGTTTCATAGACAAAGTCTTGCGCTTTCTAGCTGAGTTTCACTTTCATAGATTTTTCCATTGAGATATGTAGGATTCTTCTGCTTTCTGCCTTGATACGTTCCAGGCATCACCAATGCAAGAGGTTTCTCTATACAAGAGTCTGTGTGTGTGGATAGCAAACAGGAATCCTGATGGTTGTTTTGCAGAATATGTTGGTTTTAAGTCAAAATGCCTTGTTGTGACCATAATTGAGTCAATAGGTTACCCAATCATACAAAGTGGGAGGAAGAACAAATGCATAAAAATTCCAGACATTACCCATCAACAGAAAACACAGTTAATAGACACAATTAAATAATTGATTTTTTTTTCCTAAACATAACTTCTATTTCACTTTGTGTTCATTTACAACCTGTTTGTGTTTCCTGAGGCATGTGCAGCAGACTAACACACACTGTACATTCAAGAAGGAGCATGCTGTATGAAAACACATGGCATGGGAAAAGTGGGAAGTCAGAACCGGGGAGAGGATAGAAGTAATGATAGATAATGACACAAAAGGAGGAGCTGCAAAGATCAGAAAGTGGATGGGGGAGGAGAAGACGGTTTGGAATAAAAGAAAATTTACTGTGGCATGTTACGTAAGCGCTGATCACATTTGGCTCGAATGCAGCATAGTTTTTATCATGATGATGAAACATGAGCTCTTTATTGTAAAGTTCTAACATCTGGGTGATGATCTGACATTGAGATAAGGTTGATGGAGGACTTTGTTTAGACATCATCAGGGACACTTCTGGATAGAAACGGGGCTTTTGTTGCCACTCTAGCCATGCCTCTGGGCAGCTATATTCAAAGATATTTTGGCCACTTGCGTTTCTTTTGGAGGTGGACCACTGGGTACCTGTTTGGCAAGGTGAGCCTCTCCCACACAAGGCGTCTTTTATAATTCCATGTTTTCATTATTGTTCACATAAGATTAGAATCAGACAAGAGTCCACGTTAATCTGCTGTTGAAAGAAAGGAAGTGTCATTTCCTTAGATTATTATAAAAGCGAGACAATAATGCACCTTGGACTATATATATGTGTGTGTTTTTGGCAGCGAAGAAATGTTTTAAATAGTTAGAATTGAGGAATTGAGGAGACTTATATTTAAAAATGTGAAACTTGTATAATTATTTGCTTATCAATCAATCAGTCAACAATCCTTTATTTGTCCCCGAGGGGAAATTCAATGTATTGGCCACTTAGCCTGCTGATTGATATAATTTGAACTCCATATTTGTACATGCTAGCAGACTGCTCCTGTGATGTGCCATGTACAGGAGTAACACCCCTGAAGCTTCATGTGAACAGGCTGTTTCATTTTGCCAACACCATCGTCCGTGTTTGGCCTCACATCTGGTTCCTGTCATGTCTCTGAGAATTTCAGGCCATTGGGGGGGTTTGGGATTATCTTTATGTGTGAGGAGCTGCTCTGCAGCAGTAGGGAGAGCTGCGGGCTGTGTGTTTAACCTTGTGCCAAGATGCTTTTTGGCAGCATTAACGTTTAACTGCCTCACCAGTAAAGCTGAGCTCTGGCACTGGTTCACGTTGTGGCTGAAATGTTAAGCATGGAGATAAATTCAGCTGTCCTTTTGTCTTTTTTAAGAACGGCATCTTTTGGACAATAGCCGACTCCTGCAGATATTGTCCTTGCTAAGCTGACTGAATGAGGAAGAAACAAACTTATTGTCACGCTTTTCCTCCAGCAGTAACTTGTTTGTTCCAACAACTTTAATAATGTTTATAAAAGATTGACATAATCAAAGATAGCGGCATAAATAGCTATTGGTGATATGTAATTTTATCATTTAAAAGCTTCCAGAAGTATCACATTATTGTAAAACCTCTGCACAAGTGAGCTTTAAGCCAAGAAAATATAAGAAAAGTCTTTTTCTTTTTTTTTTTTTTTTTGATCAGAAGTTTTTATTTGTACTAAATTAAGAAAAATAATTAAAAAAAAACCAACATATTTTTGTATACTCACTGTTTATTACCATTTGATGTGTTAAAATGATTGCAGTGTTATGTTATATTATTATTGTATCAAACAGGGGGCAGAAGTCATAGATTGTGTACAATGTGTGTACAATTTTTACCATAAAATGATGCAAAAGGTCTCATAAATTGAATATTTTTATTATGATACATGCAGCATTATATGATTAAGGCTCCAGATGATGGGCTACATTCAGTCTTGGTACTTCTGGACCACAATGCTGCTTTTGACAAAGCGGTTTGTGACATTCAAAGAGGCACATGTCGGGGATTTCAGGCCCAGATTGAAAAAGGTTTTGCAGAAACAACTTTATCTTTTAATTTTTATTCCCAGTTAAGTGCAACAAGCTTCACTTTTCTTTAAATTTACAAATTAATCCTTTCATTCTGATTACATTTATTTTACCTTTATTTTTCCTTCCACCATGTTAATAATATATTGTATTAATAATTCCTCTGAATATATTTTTTTCAAAGATGTGTTATTATCTAACTAAATAATTATCTGAATTATTTTAAAAAAGGAAAATAATTCAATGGTTAGCATGTAAACATACATGATAAGAAAGTTAATTTGACTCAGTTAATAAATTAATTCACACAATATTTGTTTAATATTTACATGTATATTTATTTTTACTGTTACTTGCTTTTCTACTTATTTCTGTGTCCTCTTCCTTTTTTTGTATTTAAATATGTTTTCACCTTTGCCCCTACAATCTGACTTTTCTTTTTCACACTACATGTGATGTCAAATATGATTCAGTGACATAATCATCGTTACCAGATCAATTTTGCTTATGAATCATTCTCTCTCTCTCTTTTACTCTCTCTCTTTATGTCTGTTTGTGTTCTTCAGGGATCCACGAGATCCTGCAAAAGCGTGGAGATAAGGCGAAAGCAGTCGCGGTAAGGCGGCGCTGTCATACTGTCATGTTTGCGTACGCACAAGATGTTCACAGATGTGCACAAGAGCAGAAGATCTGAACATCATCAGTTCTTTTATCCCGCGGGAGAAAAACTCGCCTCTGAGGATCACTAAATGATTCCTCTAACTTCATTAAGATCTCTAAATCGCTTTAATCCCTGATTATTTAAGTGGGGCTCTTTCTCATGCCCACCAGTCGATAAACCTGATCGCTGTTTGGCCCGAGAAAGAGGCTGCACAACATCAGCAGAGGTCATGTCAACAGTCAGGGAAGGAATGTAAATCTCTGCCTGTCTGAGAAATATACAAGCAAGCTGCCGGAGTTTACATTTGATCAAGTAGATGTTTGAGATCTGCTCTGTGGTTAGTCCCTCGGAGAAACTGGAGAGTTTTAGAAATGTTCTCGTAGCAGCTGTAAAAATGACTCACAACAGATGGTTGCTGCTGATAAAGACTGCAGTTTGAAGGGACCAGATTATATAACTGTTTTTTGCCACAGCTTGCGGTATTTCCGTCTGTGTCTTACTTTACTTCCTGGTTTTAGCGCTAGTTGCCACTCACTTAGCTTGCTGTAAATCCCTCCATTTAAAGCTGGGGAAGGTGATGTTGGGGAGCTAGCAAGATGTGAAAGTAGCAACCTGTCTTGGCTCCTCCTCATTTGGTTTTGCTCCTTGCGTGATCCAAGGCTTTTTTCTTCCCTCCACCAAGGAGGTCATGTTTTTTACAGGCGTTTATTTGTTTGTGTTCAAGATAACTCAAAAAGTGACAGACAGATTTTAATTAAATATTCAGGAGTTATTGGAAATGTGAAAAGGAAGAACTCATTTAAATTTGGTGGTGATCCGGATCACCGTTTGGATCCAGGAACTTTTTAAAGCCCTTAGCGGAGGTTTGCGCTTTCCGACTGCTTTTCTAGTTCGCAGCTTTTTCCACCAACAATTTTCTCTTTCTCGGCTGTTTAGCGGGAGGAGACAAATAAACCGAGCCGGGTCGGGGAAATCCTTCCTGTATTTTCCTGAAGTTTCTTCTTCACAACTTTGTATTTTCATCCTAACACACTATTTATATGCAGGGTGTGGCTATCAGGTATGTGCTACGGTAGGAGAGCTGGGAGAAATGTATGAGAAATGAACACCTTCAATTCGGCTTAGCGTTTGGATTGGTCAGAGTTTTTACAGATTTACAGTAAACTGAGCGGTCTAACTATATATCTTATTGTTCATGATTAAGAAATGTATAGACTAGTATCAGGATGTGGAACCACTTCACCCAGAGTAAAAAAAAAAAAAAAATGACTGAGTAAGATTGCCCATTATGGCTTTAAAGAGGATTGCATGAATTCTGGCAGCTTTCTGCCTCCGTACTGAGATCTGTTTGGGGATTTCAAAGTAGAGCAAACTCGCTCTATTCCAGACTGTAAACCATCAGGACTGCTGTAACCCAGTCATGAAGATTTGAAACTAAATGATGTACAGACCGCTTGGATTAGCATTAGATGAATGTTTTCTTTTGTTGCTGACCCTCCAGGAGTCAGAGTGTGGTTCTGGACATGGAGGAGAGTTATGAGGTGGACCTGGTCTACATCACAGAGAGGATCATCTCCGTCTCTTTCCCCGCCGGTGCAGATGAGCGCAGCTACATCACCAACCTCAAGGAGGTGGCGACAATGCTGCGGTCGAAGCATGGCGAAAACTATCTGGTGAGAACGATCTGCAACATTAGAATCCTAAGTCAACAAAGAATACCTCAAAATTTTTAAAATGTTTGTGTTCGTAATGTTTGAACATCTGTCTGGTTTCAGGTGCTCAACCTGAGCGATTGGAGGAACGATTTGTCAAAATTAAACCCCAAGGTAAAAAGAAACTCAGCCGCTGCGTCCATTCTGTTTTTTCAGTCATGTCATGCTTAAAAAGAGTTAATCAACAAAAAGGAAAAGTTAAACTTCCCTCCTCAGGTTCTGGAGTTTGGCTGGCCGGATCACCACGCACCAGCGCTGGACAAGATCTGCAGCATGTGCAAAGCTATCGATACATGGCTCAATGGAGACACACACAATGTCGTCGTCCTGCACAATAAGGTGAGAGCATAGACTGTATATAAAAAGATGGACCTAGCCTCTGTCTCGTCACCCAGAGGTTTCTGAAGAGCTGAACTGAAGCTCGGTGGGCGGTTCCTACCATCGCCATCTTGGTAGAGGCATGCGCGTCATCTCGCCCAGAAAAACACATATGGGCAAAGAGGTGGAGCTGAGAGGGGCACAGTGACCATCATAGTGGATGATTGACGTCGAGCGAACTCAAAGCTGCCTGTAGCTAAGAGCTAACCGAGCTAACATGGAGATAACAGGAGCTAACTAGCTAACGGAGGTAAGCGGGCTAAAGCTAAGTCACATTGTTAATCGACTAAAAACCGCAGTTGTTCTACGTTCTTCTCACTGAAAGAGTGAGGTCGGATACCTGTCAATCAAAATGACACGCCCCTAAATATTAAATTATTAGATTGTTACTTTTAAACGGGCGAGTTTGAAAAAAATTTACTCCTCCCCCCCAGTTGTCATATAGTTAAACCTGACCTATAAACCGAAGATGTATTTTTGAACCAGGCTGTAAACATGTTTATTTTTGCTGTGAAGTTGGTCTTTTTAATATGGGAGTCTATGGGGATTTGCTCTGTTTTGCAACCAGCCCTAGTGGATGAAGGGGGAACTGCAGTTTTATGCACTTCTGCATAGGCTTCACTTTTTACCGAACTGAAGGCTACTGAAGGCTCCATCCATCTTTCATATATGGTCTATGGGTGAGAGTCAGAAGTGGAAGAAACTACGGTGGTTGGGAAGTGCAAAACAAATTAAATAAAAAAAAAACACATTTTAAAATTCAAACACAAAATTACATTTTGAAAACCAATTCCCAATATAAAAAACAAATTTCAATTAAAAAAAACAAGTTTCAATTTTAAAAAAACAAATTTGAACAAAAAGAAATAAAAAAAAATAAAAAAAATCAATTTCCCATTTTAGGAAACAAATAAATATTTTTAAAAACAAATTTATATTTCAAGAAACATTTTTACGTTTTTAGGAAACAACTAAAAATTTAAGGAAAAAACTAAAATAAGAAAGCAAAATTCCTATTTGGGGAAACAAATTTATAGTTCAGGAAACACTTTTAAAAGAGCCGAGATCTACAACTGGCAGAACACTTTTACAAATCCCGAAACAAATGAACAAAAGGCAGTTTTACACAGAAAAGGAGGGACTTAAACACTGGAAGTGGCACAATGGTGACATCATTTCATACTCAACAACCAAGAGAACCAAGTTTATGAGAGAGAGGTCAGTAGTGTTTTGGTTCAAGCACACTGCTATGGGACAGCTGTTTGCTGGTTCAATTCCTGCTTGTACTTTTTGTCAGAATGTTGTGCTTTTTCTTCTTTCTGTCATATGTAAAACAAAGGTTTGTAAAAGCACCATTTCAGCCAATTTTTTTTTTGTCCTTGTGGAATTACTTTTGTGAAATTTCCAGAAAATGTGAATTGGCTAAGTTTAAGCCAACGTTTTCATTTTTTGCTGCCAACCTAAAAATCTTCATAAATGTTAGAATTTTAACTCTTTATAGCGTGTAGTTCATTCCTTCTTGTAAAAACACATCCAGCTGCTCAGTGTTTGCGCTTCTTGTTTCAATATAACAAAAGCAAAAATCCTCAGACTCTGGAAGAAATCTATTGCCTTTCAGTCTCCCTGCTTGCTGTAAACAAACAGCAAGATTAACAGCATTTCATCTTATTTATTGCTGCAGCTTTCGGGTTTTATGTGTTCAGTAAGTCGTCTAGCTTACTGACCAATCCAGAGTATTTAAAGAATAT
Source organism: Telmatherina bonti (assembly GCF_933228915.1). Classification (NCBI taxonomy): domain Eukaryota; kingdom Metazoa; phylum Chordata; class Actinopteri; order Atheriniformes; family Telmatherinidae; genus Telmatherina; species Telmatherina bonti. The sequence continues at coordinate 15,711,963 of NC_136633.1, forward strand.
TTGTTTGATCGTTACAAAGACTGATATGACTCCTGTTTCAAATAAATCTAGAAACTTTGTGTTGATTACCGGAGTTTTGCCTGTTTCTGTGTTACAGGGGAACAGGGGTCGAACAGGGGTGGTTGTGGCTGCGTATATGCACTACAGCAATATATCTGCAAGGTATGACTGATATTCAGTAAAGCGCTGTAATTACCTGAATAGAGTTGAAACCACACTGATCAGCAGTAGATTTCAGCCTGTCAGTAATAGAGAAGTGTTTTTGAAGTACCTGATCCTCTAAATCTCCTCGCATGTGGATTGGAGCGGAACCACATCCATCAAAGTTCAGCTTTCAGGTCTGGCTTCCCGAGCAGCCTTGAGAATTTTACACCAATGTGATGTTTTAGTTAAACAGTCTGCGCTGGCCAGATTATTTTTCTGGCTTAGTGAGAGGTAAAAAATCTGAAAATGTCATCGTTGCACTAATGCAACCAGATGTTACTAGGCTGGGAGGAGCCAGGGAAACTTACAGCTGCTTTAAAATTCAGGAAGGCAAGGAGGTATTTCTACAAGTGTAAAAGATTTGCCAAGTAAATGTGATTAGTGCTGATGCTTTGCAATCTCTTTAATAATTCCTTTTTTAACCAATGATAATGAAGCTATTTTAATTTCACATTATGCAGTGCTGACCAGGCACTGGACAGGTTTGCCATGAGGCGTTTCTACGAAGACAAAGCACTTCCTGTGGGTCAGCCATCGCAGAGAAGGTAAGTTTTATGTTGCATTCAGCATTAACTGGAAACTAACAATATTTTTAAAAAAATAAACTAATGAGAAGTCAGATTCTCCTCTCGGGAGCTGACAAAGCATATTAAAAACTAATTTAAGCTGCTTTTATTTCTTTCATGGATGTGAACTATATCACTGCCAACAAAAAAAAAAAAAAAGAAAAATTGTGTCAATATTTTTAAAGAAAAAGCAAACCAGGTATTTTATCTACTTAATGTACATGGATCAAAGCTACAACACTTGATGTCACCAGGCTTATATAGACAATCTACAGAAAAGAGTAGGCTAGAGTAAAATCAGTAAAGTCTGGAGTATCACCGTATTAATGCTAAAAGAACCCAAAAGGTTCCTTTAGACAAACCAAAACTCATCTGACAGACTTATCCTACATGGTGAACATACAAAAAAAGATAAACAAGCAACCACAAGTGCACCTTACATTCTTAATTACAACACCGACCAAGCGCAGGTATAGATATCCAGAGTTCTATTTCCAGACCAGGCAAGTTAAGCAAGGGTACATTTGCTCCTTTCCAACTTAATATTCTGCATAACTTCCCAAATCCAATAGTAGCAGCCTTCCATTTAAGTAAAGGTCAGGTGTCTGGCTAATAGGGATGAAAAGGCATTGACCATCTGTAGAGGAGGGGGAACACATCCTGCAGGATCAAAAAGCCAACCAAAACAGAAACCATGCAAGAAGGTGAGATATAAAAACCATACACCAATGGCTTCAAAAGAGGAAGACCGGAAAAGAACAAAGTTCAGAAAAAAAGAGCAGAACATGTAATGGGACACAGTCTGGAACTGTTTGTATCTATCGTTATTTAGGTCCATGTTATTGGACATATTCTCGCTAATTTGACTTTTGAGAAGTGTAACCTAAGTGTAAGACTTGGAACTGTATGAAAGCATGCCTGGAACATATGGAAGAAGAATGGATTCTTGCAAGAGCCATGGTCCATCCATGACATTTGGGCCCCCCAGGTCCTTTTCCCACTGTTCTCAAATATGTGAAATAGAAAGGTTACAGCTGTCCATGATACAGGAGTAAATACATGAAATTCTTCACTTATTCAGTAAGCTAACCCTAAGTAAAGAACCCAGACATGAAAGAGGACATTGGAAATCTACTTTACTTCTTACCAGTAAAAGTAGCTTGCTTTATTGTATTCATTTGCATGACAGAGGTATAGTGCACTTCTTTTAACCCTTTTTTGGGGGCAAATGAGCATATTTGAACACTTCATTTGACGTACAAAATCTCTCCACATGGTACTTCAAAACATCGTAGAACCACACCAAATTATCCAAACCAATCATGAAAGATCAGGCTACATCAGCTACTCCACTGAGATCAGCATATAAAAAACTGTTAGCACCGACCACTTACTACAGCATAACCTTTGATATTTTAGAATAAAACGTCCAACTTTTAAAGTCTTGTAATATCATCCAATATTCTAATAAAATTCTTTTTTATAGTTGAGTGGAACAACAAATAAGCACCGTGCACCAGTGCAAAGTTGTCATTACTAACCCTGTCCATCACAATGCACCCAATGCATGCATGCATATTATTCTGCACCCTGCTTTCCTCTTGTGTCTCCTCTTATTATCTCTTATTAAGTATATAAGTACAGTGGGCCACTGACAAACTCTTCAGGTAACTATAAAGAATGAGCATATAGCTAAAAGAAACTAAGAAAACCATCCAGCAAGCAGTTGTATACGACTTGCATGTATGTCTATGAGGTGCGCCTGTGTTTCGCTGGAAGGCAAAGTCACAAAGGTTAGTGTGCTTAGATAAATAAATGTGTTTTCATTTAGCCAAATATAACATACCTGGACATATTTATTTCATATTTACATATAAGGCATCATAAATTTGAACAAATTCTCACATTGATTTGATGCACTTGCATTTTGGTGCTTTTTGTTTCTGAAAAATACAAGCAGAGCTCACTTCACAACTCTTTGAGCTCACGGCCATTTAGTCTCAGAAACACTCTTCAGATGTGAATCGTTCCTGTTTTCTTGTGATCACTTCCAATTCAGATTTAAAGGAGATAATTGTGAGTGAATGTCAGCGCACAGAGAGAAGCAATCTGTCTTGTCTGTCAGAAGGATTCCACTGGTGTCTCCTGGGAGGCTGCAGGCCATGTTGAAAGTTGATTTTTGTCTTTTAAGAATATCAGAGCAAAACATCCATCAGTCTCTCATACTTCTAACATTGTAGAAACCCTTTACATGAATTTACAGTACTCTAAATTACAAATCAAAGCTCTCAAACAAGTTAAGAAGGGATTAAAAATAAAAGCAATATATTATTTTCAAGTGATTATAAGTCATGAATCTTGTTAACTATTAGACTTCTTTGCATTATTAGACAGCAGGCTGGTGAAAGGGCTCCTCCAACAAAGTTCCCCTTTCCACTTGTGGAGTCCTGAGTTTCTGAGAGAGGATGAGGAGGATAATAAATGAAGGAACACAAGAAATACCAGGAGTGTGACACCACTTCATTTCAGGTCCAGCAATTTAGGCAGCCAGGCATTCTTTTACAGGTCTATAAGGTTACCCTCTGCCCTGCTGCTATTTCCTGCTTTGGATATAATTATCTCTGCCCCTTGAGTCTGCAAGTATAATGGTCTGGAATTTGTGGCATCAACATGAAGAGAAGAGCGGAGAATCCTGCTGCCATGCAAGCTGTAAAAAGTTGGACAGTGAGATTTATGTGTAGCCTATTAGCACCATCAGATGCCGATGAGTTTGTAGCATGCATGCTGTCCGGGTGGATCAGCTCGTTCTTGTGGGACTGGGGTAGATTCAGCTGGAATGAAACAAGGAGTTTGAAATGGAAACCCAGAGTTTAGATGTGGTGGTCTTAGAGGGACACAAACCAGAACAACGTCAAGGCCACTATGATATTCAGTTTGTGGTCTTCCAAAAACAAAAAAATAGCACGCCATTTGGATAGAAACATGTCTATTCGTGCATTTTTGCTGCGTTTAATTTAAAATTTACTCAAAGTCAGGAACAAAACATTAAACCGCAGCTGCTAAAGGATTATTATAAACAAGCATTAGATAAAGATCAAGCTGTGATTTTATGACACATCCATAGTGACCACGATGTCTTGATTAAAGGCAGAGCATGACTCATATCACACACATGTGCTGTAGCTACAAGCCCCACACTGCTAACATAACACATCGGGTCAGTCTAATTGAATTTCACAGAGACTAAACCATATGCTCACTGACAGCAGGGCAAGAAGAGTGTGTGCATGTGGCGACCCTGTGGTCAAGGTTACGTTTGGTACCATCATCATTATCATCATTAACAACCAGACCACACTAACTCAACAGACCCCCAACTGACCTCTGAACACTCTGATTCACCTTGACAGGTCCTGTAGTGATAAAGACTGTGTGTTTGGAGAGGAAGTCAGTTCTGGCTGCGATGTTGGAGCAGACAGGAGGGAGAATGAGGATTTATTCAGTCTGGTTTTGTGCTCCAGCCTCGAGTGATCTGATGGCTGTTTAAGATCCTGCTTCTCAGACAGTATTTACTAACTGCAACAAAATTTAGTGTATAGATTTTTGTCATGTCCTGATCTTCATTTTAGTGCCGTCATTGTCTTAAAAGATGTCATTGAGCTATTTTATCCTATAAAAAGAGGCCAAACCAGAGATATTACGATGGTTACTCATTTCCAACATCACACACAAATACTGATGTTTAACACTTTTCCTTTTAGAAAACATGTTTAAAGCTTAATTAATGATCTATTTACATTTCTACCTTCATCTATAAAACACACACAAGCACAAACAGTGCTTTTCAGCATTGAGCAAACCACTTTATTTGTTGTTTCTCTTTAAAAGACCCCAAAAAAACAGCTGAGTCAGGCTGCAAAACTTTTTTTTTTTTTAATATATATAATTGCATGTTATATTTGTGAGTCATTTGAAGGGTTTTACAGTATTTTCTTCTATTATTACTGAAACCTTTCTGGCTCAATGACATTAAAAACAAAATCAGAATCAGAAACTTTATTGCCATTGTCTGTTGACACAATTCACAGACTAGGAACTTGCTTCGGTGATAAGGTGCAACATGAAACCACTGTAAAAGTAGAAATACAGCTATTTGAAAAAAAATAAATAAATAAATAAATAAATAGGCAAGGACATGCAGAAAAAAATTCAGTCAATATTTTTTAAAAATTAATAAAAAGTAAAAGTAAAAAAATCTTGTATAAATTTATTTATTTATTTTATGGAATGCCCATTGAGATGTACCATCTTGTTTTTGAAGGGGTCCAAAAACATAAAACATATAACAATACAATTTAACCAAAAATTACACAGATTAAATGCAAAACAATATTTAAGATACAAACAAAACAATACAAGACAAACTTGCTCACTCCTACATCTCCACACTCCTGCCAATGTACAGATGTAAAACACAGAAATTACACAACTACATGTCAGAATCAATAATTATTGATCATGTCACAGAATTACGTAAAAAAGGCATATACAGATATGAACAGCAGCATCCAAACAACTGTGAAAATTGACTGGATTATAGATGAATTGTTGTGACATGACTTATTTGAGTGACTGATGTTATAAAGTGTCCAGCTTAGCACAGGTATGAGTGTTCATGAGTCTGACGGCAGAGGGGAAGAAACTGTTCTCATAGCGACAGGTTCTGGTCTGGTCAGAGCAAAGTGTTGTGGTTTCTTCTTTCGTTTCTATCCTGCATATGATTAAATCAGAAGAACATTGCTTGAAAATCATGTCTGTCTTTTGTTTTGTTTTTTCCTTTTCTTTCTTGACACTGAAACAGTATTGTTCAGGTTTGATAACTCAATGATGTGTCTGTGTTTCGGCTGCAGGTATGTGCGATACTTTAATGGCCTTCTGTCAGGACACATCAAAATCAACAACAAGCCTCTGTTCCTGCATCATGTCATCATGCACGGCATACCCAACTTTGAATCCAAAGGAGGTGAGGTCAAACCCCTGCACAGAAAACTCAGCTGGTTGCTTCGAGCATGCTTCATTTTCCTTGTTTCTATCAATTCACAGGCTGCCGTCCCTTCCTGAAGATCTACCAGGCAATGCAGCCAGTCTATACATCAGGAATATAGTATGGAAACTTTTATTCCAGTTCAGTGTGGTTTGTGTTTCAAATCCAGGGAAAAACTGTCTTCATGAGAGAATTAGTAATTGAAACTTAAAGGCTTTTTATTGTCTTTTGACAGCAATGTGCAAGGAGACAGCAACACCAGTATCTGCATCACCATCGAACCTGGACTCCTTCTGAAGGGAGACATTTTGGTAAAATATCTTTTTTTCACTGTTTTTCATAGAACAGATCTTTTTTTTTTTTTTAATGAAAGTTGATTCCAGGGGGTTGTTGAGCTGATCCAGAATATTGATGTTTTTGTTCTTGGTAGTTGAAATGTTACCACAAGAGATACAGAAACCCAACCAGAGACGTGATGTTCAGAGTTCAGTTCCATACTTGTGCAATCCATGACCTCGGAGTGGTTTTTGGGAAGAGTGAGCTGGATGACACCTTCAAAGGTAAAAGTTTTCTTGTGCATGTGTTATTACTGTTACATTAATAACTACAATAAAAAAAAAAAGATAAAATCATCAGAAAACTGGAGCTATAAATGCTCAAAATGTCCAGAAAACTGGCTGACAAAACAAACTTTTTTTGGCTTAAGTTCCATCAGTGTCAGGAAATATTCAAAAACTAAAGCTGAAATGGTTTTTTTTTAATTGTCTTGTCCAGCATTTAAGCAAGCAGACTGATGTTCTGCTGAGCAAATTTATTTTGCCAACGGGAGCTTTTATAGATATAATGATCCCCTTGTTTTTCTGGATTCTTATTTTATTTTTCTATTTGTTTTAGATAATTGTTTGTATCACAGAGTTTATGCTGCTGGATCAAACCGGAGAGGATAGAAAAGGGACAGAAAGAGAACAGAAAGGAAAACAGAGAAAACAAGAGAAAGAGATCAATGCATACAGGGATAATACACATACATACCCACTTACATACATATGTATACACACACACACACACACACATATATATATATATATATATATATATATATATATATATATATATAAATAGATGAAATGTTAAAACAATCTTCCTTTGTGAACTCTTGAAAGGTTTCTCAGTGCTCCTTCCAGGGAAAGTTTTTCTGCTTCCCACAGTTTCACAGTGAACAGGGTCCTCTGGTGGTGAAAGCAGCTCAGCATTCATTCACGATCATACAGAATTAGACTGGAACCATTGGATATTTTCAAATTCATAAAATGTAAATTTATTTTAATTGGCTGACTTATCTAAATGAATAAAAGAAATATTTGCAAATCAATCACTGGAGGTAAAAGTGGAATGTAATTTGCACTACAATTAGAGATAAGGTTTCACATAATATGTTGCTTACATGTTACAGGAAGCTACTTGTTTCTGCTAAATCTACTGTTTAAGACAAAAGAAAAGGCCAGAAATAAAGTTTTGTCATTATTCTGTAATTTTGTGTTTTGGTGCAGATGAGAGGTTCCCAGAATACGGGAAGGTGGAGTTTGTTTTCTCGTATGGACCAGAAAAAATCAAAGGTAACCATATGGAATAAGAAGGTGTGGTGTAACCCAATGAACATGAATAATTTGTGACTTTTTATATTCAGAATGTTATTGTATTCCCTTCTTTCGATTTATATTTAATGTGGCGTTTAATATGCTCTGTGTGTGGATCCTGTTACCCATCACACCTTGTGTCCTGAAGGTTTGGGCCACCTGGAGAATGGCCCAAGTGTTTCTGTGGATTACAACACCCAGGACCCTTTGATCCGTTGGGACTCGTACGACAATTTTGATCAACGCTGCGAGGACACAGCAGATGGCGAGCACGGTATGTTCAAACATGGGCACTAATGGGAGTGTTCCTATTCATCCACAGTCACTAAAGTTATAGAACTGCTGTTTCACTAGTTTTGCTTCCCTCTTACCTTCAAAGCTCTTGTCTGGAACTAATGCACAGACATCTCTCGTTGAAAACAAGGGAACAGACAAAAAAAGGGGGGAAAGCATCGATTTAAAATGTATTTAAAAAAAAAAACTAATGAGGCCTGATGACATTTAAGCACACTGCATTGGCTAATAGGCACATAAAAGGAAGAAAAACAAACAAAAAAAAAAACAAAAAACGAATAAATTCAACAAAAATGAGAGAAACTTGAAAAAGTTTTAGGATAGATGGGAGACAAAGCCGGCTATACTGATAAACAGTCTGGTTTGTCCAGTGCTGTTGTGTAGGTTGAGATGGAAATAACCTGGAGCTGCACAGGTACCTGTGCTCATTAATCAAAACAGAAGGGATCAATTATTGGTAGTTTTTGGGTAAATTAATTAATCTATTTAACTGAGGTTTTCCTTCATACAATCTGAAAACTAAATTCCACCATCGTGACAGGCTGAGGTGCTGTTCTGTGGCAAACGCTGCACCCTGATGATGAGAAGCCACGTCTCAGAGTCTCTGCAGCCTGTAAAGCTTCTAAAGCCCGACACCGCCCTCCTCCTCCTGCTTCTCCTCTCCTGACCTGTCAGTTAGGCCTTTAAATAGCTGCTGCAGAAATAGGGGGGCGTCAGTCGCCCTGCTACTGGCCACCCCCTCCCCAGTGGGAAGTTGAAACCTGAAACACCCACCAGGCACGACTCCCTCAAGTGTTCAACACTTCCATTGCTTTTGTGCCAAGAGCTCAGAAATGTAAAATGTAGGCACTGGGTGTTAAATGTCCAAGATTTTTTAAAATATTTGTTATTAATGTGGATGTTTGTTTCTATGGTATCCAAAGAAGTGAGGAAAAAGAAAGTATTGGGGATTTTCGGAGCAAAAAATGGAACACAGGCTTTTGGGGGGAGCCAATACATACATACACACACACACACACACACACACTCACACACACAAAAAACATGTAGCGGGAAGACTCAAAGTCAGGGCTACTCAATTAGATATTCAGGTGGTCCAGATTTAAAAAAAAAAAAAAAAAAAAAAAAAAAGATGATCAGAGCCAGTAAATAGATTAAGGTAAAATAAATGAGTAAAAATGACATTTACATTTTGAAAAATAAGTAGTTTATTCATCTTCTATTTTAAATTCAGTCCCACATGACAAGGGCAAATGCACTAAATAAAATAATGATCATTTCAGTCAGACCCTATTTTTCTCCTAACTTTTAACATAAAACGGTCATATCAAAGTAAACTTCTCTATGTGGTGCCTCCTCGTATTATAATTTTGAAACACTGCCACACACTCATCGCTGATTAAACACATCGGTTTGGCGCCAGGTGGGGTTAAATCTGCGGTTTTCGGTGTCAGTTTTGCATTTTGGGACAGAGAACGACATGCTAGCTAGCGCTACTCTTACAACTTCAAAACACAACAACACTCATTGGGGTTAATGTTGCTAGGCAACCAATTGTTGCATTCATGGTCTGCACAACTGTAGGATTGTAGGCTACTTAACCAGCGTCGGAATGACTGAAGGTTCTTGTTAATATCTTTATTGTTTTACATAAGCTGGGCCACACAGAAGTTGGTTCTGGGCCGCATGTTGCCCACAGGCCGCCGTTTGAAGAGGCCTGATCTAAGTGTTTTGCCAAGGCTCAGGCTTATTTATTTTTGAGTTGTGCATACCTGGAGCCTGGAGAACTGCATCACTACAATGGGAAAATGAATGGCAAACACAAATATGCAAAGAAGTTGATTTAAATTAAACTTAACATGCAGCTGTCTCTACACCCCTACTACAAATACTGCTATGAAATCTGCACAAACAGATGGATGTACTCTCCCTGAGCCAATCAGGACTTGGCAATGACTCTGGAGTTGCATCCACTTTCATGTATGGGACTCTTTTTTCTCTTTCTTTCTTTTTTTACGGCTTTGCAAAGAACCATTTCATTTTTATGCACATCCCCAGAGAACCGTCGCGGTAATTGCTGTGTTGCAAGAAGGTCAGCAGGAACCGCCAGGATTGCAAGTTTGATCCTAATTGAATGGGCGGCTGTGTTCTCAGCGCTCAGCAGAAAAAGCTCTCGGCCGGTTTATTCATTTCTTTAATTGCAGCCTTTGCTCTCACGCTTGAACGCGAGAATCTGGAACTTGAGAAGAAGCTGGTGCAGGAACACAGTGTGTGTTTTTACAAGGCTTGGGGGAGGTCATGCTGGAGGGTCTTGCTTGTTTTGGAAGATGCAAGAAAGGAGAGAAGCCAAAATGTTGCAGAAGAACTGTAAGAAAGCCTTTAATCAGTGTCAATTAAGTGCAAATTACACTAAAACATGACTGCTTAATGAATGAATCTCCATGAGAGAAGTGTCTATATTTACATGCTACATCTCAGTGGACATAATTACTCATCAGGCATCACTGGAAGAATCCAGACATGTTTATTTGTCTAGGTGTTAAATGAATGTTTCTCCCCCACAGGCACTGATGTCTGAATGCATCTGGGGACTCGGCTAACTATTTCCACCGCCATTTTTAACCACTGACCTTGGAAAATTGGTCGAGAGGGCTCAGTGAAAGATGGGTGTCTTAAAGGAGTCTGCAGGATTAGGAAGCTTGAAGTTGTGTCAATTTCACACTTACCATACGAGTAAAAGAAAGTGTTTGGCTTCTACTCCTGGTCAATTTAACTTGATTTTGCGTGAATTCAGCTCATTGCTATAGGCTGTGCCAGCTGTATGTTACTATAGGTCCTGTACAGTGTTTAATGTGAGACATAGGGGGGTTGTGTCCTTGCTGTGCAATTTGTATATGATGCCTTTGCTCTATTAACAGATCTGTGGTTTTGTAGCACCTGCTGACAGAGGTTAGACAAGTGAGAAAGCCATCGTTTGGGCCTCAAAGGGATCCATGAGTTACAATAAGCAAATCAGGTCTCTTGAAAATGAATAATGGTGATGTGTGAAAGCAGAAGCTTGCTTCAAGCAATAAACATTCAATCCTTTATTTCTTCCAGCAAGATTTAGAGTGACATTAATGGATATTTCATTGCAAATTTCGATAAAAGTTGTGAGAATAGAGCCAAAACTTCACTTTGTCATTTATTTACAAGTTTGTTAAAGTTCATCAGAAGATTACATTTATAAATAAAGCTAGAATTGCTAGCTAGGCTTGTTTAACAGGCTGCCTTTTACTCACTGGTATTGGTACATTTTGGGAAAAATCTTTTCTTCATTCCTTTTAATGATCAGTATTTCAGCAGCCATGGTTGTCTATTTCTCTTTTTCATGATGCTGAATATATTGTGGAGATCTAGACTACAAGCAGGCCAGTCAAACACAAACCGACTGTCTATGGAGCTGTGGTGAGATGTACAGATCGAGATCTGGCATTGTTCTGTTGAAATGACTTAAACTTCTTCTCTGGGCCTTCCTCTTGCCTGCGTGGGTGAGCGGGGCCACATTGGCATGATCACTCTTCTCTGAACACGTTCCACTCTGTATGTTCTGAATGTGACACAGTCACTGAGTCGCCTGCAGGTACATTTACTAACAACGGCTGGTTTTCTTGTGTCTAATTTAGCTTGTGAGTTCTGGGTTTTCCTGATAGTTGATGGCTTCGCCCTCCCTCAGGGGGAACATGACTCCAGTGTGTATAGGTGTATGGATGTGTGTATATATAAGTGGATGTGTATGTGTGCTTATATACACGCAAATGTATGTAGGTTGTTCTCTTTTTCAATCTTTTTTTTCTTTCTCTCTCTCTTTTTCTCTCTACAAGGTGTTTTCTGTTCTTTTCAATTCTCTTTCTGTCCCTCTTCAGTCCTCTCCGGTCCGGTCCAGCAGTACAAACTTTGTAATACAAACAATTATGCAAAATAAATAGAAAAATAAAATTAAAATCCAGAATATCAAGGGGAGCATTATATCTATGATGTTTCCCTTGGCAAAGTAAATTTGCCCAGCAGAATACAGCATCCAGAAAATCCAATTTGCCAGCTTAAATGCTGGACAAGACAAAAAAAAAAGAAAAGAAATGACTTAAACTTTTGCCCGTTGCAGCTTGAATGGCCTTTATCTTTGACACATAGAACCTAGCATGATTTTATATTCCTAACTTATCCAAAACTTTCCTGTGTAATACACCTTAAGGTTACATTTCTGGATCGAGGAGCAGGCTGTGTTGCGTGAAATCAGTTTTGAACCTCAGCCAGGACCTTTCTGTGTTAAGTTTGCGTGCTCTATGTATGCTTGTTGTGCTCTCTCCAAGTATGTCCGAGTCCAAAAACATGCATGTTAAGCCCATTCTGAACTTTAAAGTTAATCCTAGGAGTGCATCTGTTGTACGTCATGTCTGTCTGAGACAGGCTCCGGTCTCCTTGCAAATTTTAAGTGAATGAAGTGGGTATGGAAAAATAATAGAGGGAAGGTCCCAATTCCATACACCAGCTACACTATAGACTGTATATAAAGGATGGACAGAGCCCGGGGGTGGATGATTGACCTCTATTAAACTCCGACCTGCCTGTAGCTAAGAGTTAACTGAACTTAGCCAGAGCTAACGTAAGCTAACCAGCTAACAACGATAGGCAGATTAAAGTTAAAGCTTGTTACATAAATAGTTCATACTTTCTCACCACCACAATCAGCTGTTTTATCAGTGCAATTAGTTTTACCTGCATCACCAAAATATTTTTCTGTGTTTACCACGCAAACCTCAATCACACAATACTTCTTGAAGCCCCACAAGACAAAAGTTCTGCAAGCTGGATGTGTCAAAAACTGTCTTTAATCACATCTGCCAGAACAAAATAACTGTCATTTTCTTCTCACGGCCTCAAAAACCAGAAAAAGGTTTTCGCTTCTGGTGGGGGATGCTGCAGGCTTAAGTCATGCGGCTAAGCCAGCTAAAAACTGTGGTTGTGCTACACTGAGTACATGTCAATCAAAAGTTCATGCCCCTAATTATGCAGAATTTTGCGAATAAATTCTGAACAGACGAGTTATAAAGAAATTCACTCTTACCAAATTTGTCATGAGGTAAACTTGACCTATTAAACCTTAAATGTGTGGGTTTGTTTTGTTTTTTTTTTTGTTTTGTTTTTTTTAAAACAGGATGTTCATTTGTGCTGTGAAGTTGGCTTTTTTATTATGGGACTCTTTGGGAATTTCCTGTACTTTGGAGCCCCTAGTGGATGAAAGGGGGACTGCAACTTTTTGCATTCCCACATAGGCTTTACTTTTAACCACCAGAGGTTGCTGCTTGGGCTACACTGATCACTGTGAACAGATAATCTCTCGCGGTCTTGCAATTTAAGAATGCTATAACCATCAGTGTTTTTTGTCTTCGAAATACAAACATGTTTGAAGACCAACCAGATATTTTGACACTACAAAAGACCAAACCTCTTTGGTAAATAAGTCATTAAAACTCTATTTATTTATTTTGCTACATTTTGTTGATGCGCTGAGATTTTTTTTTTTTTTTTTGACAGCTTGCCACAAATTATAATTAACCACTATCCATCCTTGATGAAAAGGACTGAGTTTTGGGTGAATAGTCCTTTTATATCCAGTAATGGCACCCTCACCACTCACTATGCCAGATACAGTTGAGTGCTTGCTTTCATAATGATACTGAGTTTTTTAAATGCCATACAGGATCAAATAGAGAAATTTTAATGTTTAAAAAATATGTTTTGACCTTCTTTTTCTGAATTTTTTTATTTACATAATGTTACAGAGCTAATAATTAAATTGGCATATTACCAGAAGTGGGTCAGATTTAAACATTTTTAATCTATGATTCCATGAACTTTGTGTTATAAAGATTTCCTTTCCCCTACTAGAAGTACTGTTTTGCCACAAGAAATGTGTTTGTTTTCATCCCGTCGTGTGTGGTATGCTGTCCAGTAGAAGAGCAAGCCCAGTGACAGCGCAGTCTGCCTTTCTTGTTTACTGCCCTCTTCCCATATTTGGCAGGGGCAGAGCTTTCAAACATGTCTGGAATAGCTGGATAGAGACAGACAGAGATAGATAGTGAGACAGAATCGGAGAGACTGAGTAAAACAGCAGTGATCAGAGAGGGTTTTTACAGGTCGTGAGAATTTCATTTTGCTTTAGATTTCAAAGGTTTGGCTGCATTAGAGAGTAAAATACAAGGAGAGATTAAAGAATGAGGTAAACTCAAGGAGTCATTAAAGAGCAGCTGAACAAGACTGGTGAGTGTAAGACATTAGATTTACATCTTTTCTGAGTGGTTGGGAAGCTTCCGTTCAATTTAGATAGTCACATGTTTGCCTATAGCATACATTCAATTCAAATATAATCTGATCATGCCTACAGATTTTCTACATGTGTTATTTGTGTAGCAATGCAAGGATGTTTTAGACATTTATTTTTACTTTAAAAACAGAATTAAGTGTAACTTTCTGTCCGCTTGGTCTACCAAGTCAAGAGTCTGTTTGTCTGTTTATTGTGTTTCCATGTCGACGTTGCTGCATCCTGCGTGTTTGGCATCTATATGGTTCAAAATGAGTCATGGAGTGAGCAGTTTGTGTGTGGAACATTTTATGACTGGGCTGCAATTTGGGTACACCAAAACTATTAGGGACTTTGATTGGTAACTTCAAGTGTGCTCCAGAGTGCTTGCAGTGGGATGCAGTACATGTAGGGTTTGTTTAACAAACTGTCCTAGTGGTAAACTTTTTGTGGTAAAGTTAAATACTTCTAATTAAAAGTAGCAGCAATATGAAGGATCAGATTGCACGAAATGCAAGCATGTGTCTAATCAGTAAAGCTGCGCGTGTTAAATGTGGCAAACATTGTTTTTTTGTCAAAGGCTTCTACGTAGAAATGGAGCACAGTCAGGTATGTTAAAAACAACCCATGTATGAGGCTATAATGTACCTAGTTAGACCTCTTGCTGACAGCACAGTGAGCTGCAGCAGCAGGTTCAAATCGCAGCTCTGGAAACCCCACTGAGACGCTCCTCATCTCTTAATGCCTCCTTTCTCCTACTGTCTGTCAAGATGTCTCCATATGGCTTCTGTTACTGTACTGCTGCCTGTCTTTCTATCTGACTTTATTCTTTTTATTTATTCATATTTATTGATATATATGTTTTCAATTCCTTTACTTGTAGCAACGCTACATTGTGGAATTACTCCTCTACTAGAAAAAGCATGTAAATATTAACACCAATATTTATGTCCATTTCCAGTCCTCCTACTATCCTGCAGGTTTTAGATTCAATCTGATTAAAGTGAATAGACCATTATTTGGCAGATCCATGTTGATTCATTTTATTCAAGTCTGGTGTGTTGGAGCAGGGGAACAGCTAAATTCTGCAGGACGCTTGCCCTTGAGTAGTAGAACTGGACCATTTACAACAATTCAAAACAAAAAGAATTGAGTTCAAGCAAATTCTTTCCCCTCCTGCAGCAGACAGTTGTTTCTGCCTCAGTATTTTTCAACCAAAGAACATCCGTGTTGTCACATATTATTGGAAAGATGATGGCTGACCAACATATCCTGCTGCTGACTGTTTCCTGTGTGTTTTTGGGTTGAGAAAATAGTGACAAAGTCTCTCTGATACATAGTTATATTGGGCGAATTTCACTATATATAGCATGCACTTTTGTTTCTTTAAGAAGTAAATATGGTTCTCTAAAGCCTCCAAAGAGCCTCAGATGACAGATTGACATCTAGGTAGACAGCAGGCAGATGCACTGTTATGACAGCTACTGATCCTTTATAAGTGAAAGATGGATAGGTGGACAGATGCATGGAAAACACATCCTCCAGTCAGTAGACAGAGGGGCCTACAGAGGCAGACATGCAGCCCAGATATCCTGACGTGATTCTGTTTGTCACCTTATAGGAGGCAAACTCAGCCACACAGCATTTTGAAACAATAAGAAATAAAAAGAATAAAATATTTCTTAGGAGTGAGGTGGACTTCAGCTGTTTTTATTCATTTAACATTCACTGTTTCTGACTATAATATTGACCCTTCATATATAAAAATAAAGTACAGATTATTATGGAGGAGTAAAAGTGCTCCAATGTATTAATTCAATGATTAATTAATTGATTAAATGAATGGGTCATTAATTATTTAAAATTGGAAATAAATGCACAAATATATAATCATATATATATATATATATATATATATATATATATATATATATATATATATATATATATATATATGTACGTATATATAATGAAATTATTTCACTATTACATGCAATGAATTGTATTTTAATGAATAGCTGATATATTTAATTATATATTTGTGCATTCATTTTCTATTTGAAACAGTTAATGACACATTTAATTAATTAATTAATTTTACATTTAATGTTTTAATAAATTAATGACACATTTATTTCATTAATTAATCATTTATTTAATTAATACATTGTGGCACGTTTACTCCTCCATAGATTATACATCAGCTCCAAGATTGTTCAAAATACTACATAAGGTAGTACCAGAATCCTCTCAAAACCCAGCTTGACAGAAGATCCAAATCTGCAGTATGATCCTTTCCAAGACATGAATCAGACGTGGCAGGAAGTCAAAATTACCAACCGACAGCCAGACAGATAGCTTTTTATGACAGGCACTCAGATGACAGACAGACAGATGGGTGACATCATCTTGAAAGCAATCTCCGAGACAAGCACTGATACAGTCACATCATGTCACCTCAAACTGTGACAGCTGGACAGTGATAGATAGTCCGAGTGGCAGACATGGCAAATATAAAACCGTGACAGTTTTTCTTTTGCCAGTCACCGATACGCCAACCATGACACCTTTTTTCGCTGATGGACTGTCACCCCATTCCTTATAGGGATGTCTCACTTTCTCTTTCTCTGCTGCAAAATAAATAGTCCAATATTAAGCGGTTAAAGGCAGATTTTTTTTTTTTACAAAAGATACTTTTACTTTTTAGGAATTTTAAAAAAGAAAGGAAGAAAAACATGCATAGCAACAGTGCTACTGTAACATGAACATCATCCGCATCATGATGGTCATTGCTGAAGGGTTTTGCACAGATACAGGTATTTGAGATGACCCAGTCACTGAGAAATGGCACGCAGACTGGTTGTCGTCGCAGTGGCATGAGAGTTGTGACAGGGGATGTAACATCCTGCGGCAAGATCCTGGACACCATCCTGTGACATTACAGTATGTCTGTGTATATAAATGTTTGTACATGTGCACTCCTGCTAGTGCATGTGATTGGGTATAACTGTGCTGAATTGGAATGCAGTGTAAAATGTAAATAGGAACCACTAATGCCTCCCCCTCGTACCATCTCAGATGCTTTTGAACTGTGCAATCTGGATCTCTGATCCCTCTCCTCTTTTAACTAAAGAAATCTTCAGGAGGAATTTTGATTTATCAAACTACAGGACAGCTTTAGACATTTTCCCACAGTCCGACATCCCAGTCCTAACTTTTTGAAACATGTTGCTGGTTGTAGATAACTCTGTATTTACAGCTTGTAGCAGAGAGTTTGTAGGATGAGCTTTATTTGAGATTGATGCTTTGCAATACCTTAAAAATGTAAATTTGGATATAGATGGCTGTATGAAAATCTTAAGGCAAGTTATACCACATGACAAAGCGCATGTATGACACACACAGAGCTCACACTAGCGTTCACAACAAAGAAAACTCAGAGTACCACACAACAAACTGATTGACAGTTTTATTCTAAAATACTTGGATACCTCTCATTTGCAGTTTGATGAAGGACAACTGGTAAGGATCCCAGGTATTGAACTGGCTTAATGGTAATGCAGGAATAAAGACATGGCCAGCAAATAGTTCAGATTTGTTTGATATTTAAACATTCTAAGGGCTTATATTAAGAACTGTTTCTCCAATAATGACTTGGTTGTTGTAAGGGCCAGTCAAGTTGCATTCAATAACAAATGGGAACTCAGAATTTTTCCCTTTCAGTAGACAGATAAACCTTCAGGCAGAACTGTGATCATTCTTTCAGTGGTAAACAAATGTTCACCAATAGCAAAATGGTTTATTTTTAAGTTGTTAAAGAAAAGCCACAGAACATTAAGAAAATCCACCACTCTAAATACTTCTGGTTTGTTTTTTTTTGTTGGTTTTTTTGCATCTTTGAGGATTTCTTTCAGAAGTTTTTGTTTTCTTTTTTTTAAGCAACAGTCTTTTATTGTTGCTTTGTTGAATTTCAAGTTTTACATAGTTTTGGCTCATCTTTAGTGATTTCTAAAAACCGAAGGGTTTTTCTGTCTGATTAACTGGTCTTTAGTCCTTTTATCTCAGGTTTGCTGCTCACACACAAGAACTTTATCACATAGGTGCTTTTCCTACTCTGGATTCTAGCTGGAGATGCTAGTATGCATAAACTCATAAATTTATCATTGGACATTTCCCTCCTAATTAGAATGTAAACCCATCATTCAGATCTGTTGAATCTTGCTTCCAAAAATGAGTTTCTAAATTTATATATTAATGTGTTTTGTATAAGGGGGTTAGTCTTTTAATAAGGTCACCGTGTGAACCTTAAGACTGTGACACCCATAATAAAGTTTGAAACCTTGGAGTCCACCAACAAGAAAAACTTTTTTTTAATTGGCTGGATTAATTTTTCTCTTCAGAAATTTCACTTCAGAAATTAAAAAATGTAAAAAATAAATTAATTTAAAAAATTGTAGACAATGAATCCTTAAAATGATAGATTGCTAAGGATAGAAAAGTAGTTGCAAAGGGATTTAATGATTCATTTTTAACTGTTAACAGTTTATAATTGTTTTCACACAGGGAGAGCCATATTACTAGTATTAACTACTATGTTAATACAATTCTATTAAAAGGGAAAAAATAAAACTAAAAATCTATTTATTTCAATTTAACTACAACTAAAACATTTATTTCCAGCATTTGATGTCAAATAATAATAATTCCTGTGTGTGCATGCTGACAAATGGGCTGCTCCTGTCATACTGTCTGTTAATCAGAAATGCACTAACTGTGTATCATCTACATCCCAGTTCGTCCATTTGATACAGCAATAACAGTGTTTGTAACACACTGTCTATTTATAATAAACCATTAGCCACAGGTGTTTAAATGGCTCTTTAAATGCCTCTGGAGCTCCAGTGAAGCAACAAGACACTCAAGCGAGCACTTAGGAGAATACAGCATCGAGGCAGGTGCTGTACTTTTGATAAAGGAAAGCATCTGTCACATGAGGGAATATAGGGTATGCACAGGTGCGGATTTTTGTGGGAGAGACACACTCGTGGTAACCTCAGAAATGTTTTTAAAAACAATTTTTAAATGATTAAAACTTATTAAAACTGTTCTAGGTTGTACTGATTATTAAATGGCTGTGATTTTGGCTTTGTCCCCTGAAGCACAGAGTGGCATGTCATGTACTGGAATAGGAAATAAGTTGTTAGCTATTTGTTTTAGCCAAGCCTCTATGAGTCAACTAGTCTAATTTAAACTCTGCTGCAGCTATTTATTGACACCATATGAAAGCTATTTGTTCTATTCCGACGGGGACCTGCTTGTTTATGTTATTCATAATTATGGTCATTAGATGTAATTCCAAGTTAGAGAGCTGCCATTCAGATCTGGTGCTCTCCAACTTTAATGCCACTGTATAATACACTACTTACTTAGAGAATACTACTCTTTTTTCCCCATTTCTTTATCATATTCAAGAGCAGGGTGCTGTTGTCCAAAATGATGAACCCAACGCCAGAATGATCTTATTGATTCATAATTTTCTCATAATTGTTTATTTTTAATCCATGAACTACACAGCAAATGCTTTACCTCTGCTGGAAAATACCACACGAGTTATAAAACAGATGTTTCGTTATGCTGTTATTATAACTGATACTCCACAGCAACATTTTGTTACTATGTGCATTTTCAGCTTCTCTCTTCCATTTTCCCCACTCTGATCCGACACATGTCAGCTGGCAGCGTCTGCTCTCTTGATTTAACCAGCAGCTGGAAAAAGTGTCACACAGGCAAAGTTGGGTCGTTTTTACCACTGAGCACTTAAAGATCATCTTTTACGAGCAAGAACAAGGGCATATCCTCCTCTGTTAAAGGTCAGAAGCAGCCAGAGCGATAAAGTTAGACAAAAGAGCTTACCTAAGTTAAAGCAGTGTATTATTGCAAATTGTCAACATCTGAGGCCTTAAGTTGTGGTAAATTCTTTATCAGCAGGAAAATTTGCTCTTTGTTTTGCAACCTTGCAAATACTCAACATATAAGGAGTGGAGGTACCACACAGTTGAGGGATCCCCCAATGATGTCACCAGGCAAGGGTGCTGCAGACAGATGAGTGGGAGTTGTAGTTTATCTAGAAGACGTGTCTTCTCAGGCATCTGGGCAAAGGCAGCAATGACAGTAAAGTCCCTCCCCTGCTGCCCGGAACAACCAGAGATCATCTCAGACTGCCAGCTCACCCCTTTTAGAGGCTTTAGTGGTATACTCCGCCTCAGTTCAGTAAAGCACATGTGTTATGGGAGACCGTGAATCAGAGGACAGGAAACTATAGGTAGAGGGTTCAGTGCCTGAGTGGCTTCTGAAGGTCTGGAATGAGGCAACTTTCTGAGCTCAGTTTAATTAAAATTAAGGAAATATTTAATTCATTGTTGACTTTGCTTATTTAAAAACTCAGGAGGGTGACCCAGAGTTCAGGTAAGGAGGATGTTTCTACTGAGTTTCATACAAAGACATAAATAAACCTATGGTAATAGAAGAATAAGCAAATCTTACATTGGCAGTAGTAAATGAAGTACTTGGAGATTTACTGTCGAGAAAAACATAATTTAACTTACTAAAGTTTAAAACAGAATGCCATACTTATTCATACAGTGTTAGACTAATCCTATAATTCTAAACAAAATGTAATACTAAGCCTAGATGTATACACTCTCAAAATGTGCTGACATTAAGAACAACCACAAGAACAAGCTCTGTTTACAGCTTCCTCTCATTCTTATTGCCACTGTGCCTGGGAGTTGTTGTTGACATGGGTTTTGAAATAGCTGCGGTCCGAGCGATCCACCATCTGTCTCCAGGGGTCACTCAATTTGGAACATCCCACACATGAGCCTGTCACGGTCATGTATATGTTGTGTATCACTTACCAAATGTGTCCTACAAAGGATACAGCGGCACTGCATGTTTTTTTCTTACATTACCACAGAGTTAGATGATGTATGTGCTGTTTCGTTGATTCAAGTTGCTGGTGTAGTTTGGACATAGTTGGGATCTATATGGTATCATTTTACGTGAATCACATTACCATGTCTGTGTTCATGAGTTGTGATAGAAGTAGAAGCTAAAAAAGAAAGACCAGAATTTAAAGAAAACGGCACGAGTTCCTGTACATGAGGGAGCGTTTAAGAAAGGCATCAGCTGATGCTACCAATGGCATACAGACAGTCTATGATGATGTGTTTTATAGAAACAAGACAAGCTAATTGGATTTAACTTAGCTTTTTGGTTTCCATTAAATATCACTTGATTAAACCAGTCCAATTCACCAGAAAATAAATAATTAAACTTTGCATGTAACAAAGAATTATTTTTATAGGCATTGTATGTTTCACAGACCTGTGATAGCTTTCAGAGCATAACTTTGTTTTTTATAATTTTGCAATCAGTTTAATTCAGTCGCAAGAAATCAACTTCATGAAGACGACAGCTCATCTTCTTTCAGTACAAAACAGGCATTGCTGATCCTTTTTGTCTCACATCAATCAGCTGTTTCAATGAACTGGGCAGGACCACTCTGGTTCACGTCAGACCATGTGGGCCAGCGCTGACGCAACGTGCCAGAGGCTTTAGACCTACAAATTGGCTATTAATAGAGCTGGATGGCCTGTGTTGCTGGTGGATGGGTTGTATGCCGAACTTCACAATCTCAAGAGTCAAGTGCAAAGGGGTGCCACTGTGCAATGTGAGAGATTCCTGCAAAAACTGATAGGGGCTCCTGAAACATGATGAAAGTGATTCTTACATTAGGTTCAGCTGATTTGAATTACCTCAATATTTTTTTTTTCAACTTGTCTCTGACTTCAGCTGTAAATCCAAGCCCACAAAATGTCATCGTGACCCCTCAACTTTCACTGCCACTCAACTTCAATCACACCCTTCTCAAAATAATCTCTACGAGCCCTTCCAGTCTGCCCCCATCATAGTATAGAAACTGACATTATAAAAGTCCCCAATGACCCTCATCACATCTGACTCTGATTTCCTTTTCAATCCTATCTTCCTTGATCTGAGTGTGGCCTTTGACACAATTTCTCCTCCCAGCTTCCTCAGCAGACTCTCCTCCATTATCATTACTAATACTCCCCTCGAATCAGTGGTGTCCAAAGTCGGGCCTTGAGGTCCACTGTCCTGCAGGTTTTCATTGTATCTTTGCTTCAAAACACCTGACACAAGTGAAATGAACTCAACAGCTGATCTTCACAATGACTTTTAATTGGAGTCAGGTGTGTTGGAGCAGGGATACATGGAAAACCCACAGGATTGTGGCCCTTAAGGACCGGAATAGGACATCTCTGCCTCACGTGATTCAACTTTTGCCTATTAAGAAACAGTCATTTCATACAGTTAAAATCATTCAGATCCAATTCCTCCCCAGTCCCTACAGGTGCTCCCCAGGGTCTGTTCTGGTACCCCTTCTCTTCATCATCTCTCCTTCTTGGCCATATTTACCATTCATTTTCCCTGTTTCATAGATGACTTCCCTCTACCTCTCCTGCAAATTTAACTCCACACTCCCACCCTCCTCCCTCAGATCCTCTTTATCTGACATTAAAATGTCACCTCAGACTGTATGACACTAAATGGTAATTACTTAGAAATTGGTCTTGTTAGAAGAAAATGCATATTATACCAAGTTGAGAGTTTCTCCCTGACCATTGACAGATGCTCAACCTTCCTTTCTCCTCAGGTTAGGAGTCTAGATGTCATCCATGAGAGTCTATTGTCATTCCAGTGTCATGTAAATAATACTAACTGGTCTGCATATTTTCACCTCGGTTATTAAACATTAATCAACTCTGCTCTTCTCTCACCCCCTGATACTGCCGCTACTTTTGTCGACAGTCTGGTCGCCTCCCATAAAGCTATATTGTCCTAGTGTTGGTGCATGTTGACTTTTTTTTTTATTGTTTTATGTTTTAATGTTGCCCTTGAGGGCTTTAAGAGGCACCTTTGAATAAAATGCATTATTAGTATTACAGTATAAGACCCACACTTTTTATGCACATATGTTCTGATACATTGAACTTCATTCATTCATTCATTCATTCATTCATTCATTCATTGAACTTCATAAAAACATGAAAAATGTTTGGTGAATTTTGTACGTATTCTTGTGGCTTTTTCAGATGTTGGTCACACACAAGGTCCACTTGATGGAAGTCTATATGCCCGGGTTCGCAAAAAAGACTCCCTGGGGGAAACTATCACCATCAATGGCCTCCCAGTTCGTGACAACCCCTTGACAACTACAGGGAACTCATTGCAGCAGACCAACCACCCACTGCAAACAACTGAGCATGCACTTCCTGTGACAGGCCATACCTCACTCCCTGCTGTTGACCATACCCTCTCGGTGAGCAGTGACTCGGGCAACTCAACTGCATCCATCAAAACTGATCGTACTGATGAGCATAGTCAGTCCGTACACAGTGCTGTGAGCCACAACAATCCAACAACAAATCATCCACCACTCAGCCCACAAGAGAAAAGAGAGCTTGACCAGCTTCTTAGTGGTCTTGAGGCACCAACTCAGCGGCAAACTTATCTGTCCACATCTGCCAGCCCAGGAGGAGTCAGACACTTGGTCCCTGCACAGGTCCACGTCAACGGGGGCCACACCAGATTAGTTGGTGCACCTTCAGCAGATGAGCGTGAGACCGATATTCTTGACGACGAACTGCCTAACAGCCAAGAGGGAAACAGTGTGGACAGCTTGGGTACACTCTCATCCCTAGAGGGCCAGGCAACACCAGGTGACCTCTACTACCAGTCACAGACACCTGTCAGTGGACAGAACGACGGGCCATACCTTGAGAGAAACGTCCTTGGGGAAAAACTGGGCGAGATGCCAGTACATGGAGTACGAACTCCTACAGCAATGCAGGAGAGGTCTATGGACTCACCATCACCCCAAGGGGGATACAACAACTACCAAAATGGAGGAGGGGTGTACCACACACAATCCTTTGGGAATCCAGCTGCCAGCAGCCCTGAGACAAATTCTAAGCTGATGCCCAGAGCCCCTGAAAGGAGCACCAGTAGTCGGGAAGCTGTTCAAAGAGGTCTCAGTGCCTGGCACCAGTATAGTCTTCCAGATGATCCATTTGGCCCTCCTCTTCAGTCAACCCACAGCCTTCCCCATTTCCCAACTTCAGCCTCACAGCGAGACATTGAGCAATCCATTGAGGCACTGAACATGTTAATGCTTGATTTGGACCCAATCAACTCCCACATGTCAAAATCTCACAGTGCACCACCTGGGGAGAACAGCCTCAGTTCATCCCAGGTGCCCTTCTCCCAGACCTTGGCTAGGCCATCATATCAAGCAGACTCTGCCATCCATGGCTACAACAACTCTGGGTCAGTCAACAGCACCTATCATAAACACCTACGATCAGCTGGGAGGGTATCAACATTGCCAAACCAGAGTCCAGTTATGGAGTCTCCAGCATACTCTCCCCAGAGGTCCAATGCTAGCTATCAACACCAAAACACTACCCCAACACACACCCCTGAGCCCTACCTCCACACACACCAGACATCCCACCACTACCCCACTGATTTGCCCTCAAAATTCAACCAGCAAACACCACAAAAGTCAATGCACCCATACACAGGCAGTGGAGTTTCACAGTCTCCAGACCTTCAGGGGTCATCTCCTTACCCAGGCTACAGTACCTCTTCTTCTCCCCTTCCTGCTATCACCCCTCAGCCCAAGGATACATCTTCTTCACCATTGCCCAAAGAACAAGATGCAGAGGAGGAGACACTAAACTTGGAAGGCCTTGTCGCTCATCGCATTGCTGGTAAGGCTCTGAGATATTGCATCAGTCTACTTCGTTGCAGATTTGTTTGCTTGTTTTCTGTTGAGTCTGTTGCTCAACAATCATCCTACTTATGATGGTTACACATCTGATACCTTGGATGTTTCAGTCTTCAAACTTATTTTGAGTTGAGTTGATTTATCCTTGCAGTGGTCCTGTTCTCTCACCTCCTTTCATTGATTGTCTCCATCTCCCCCAACTCCCCACTCCCCACCCCACTGTGACCCTGTATCAAAATAAGTTGATATAAACAAAATAAATATTAAATTGATTAATTAATTTGGATGATTTAGTAAATTGAAATGCTGGAACATGAAACTTGTTCAAGATAAATCATTTTGAAATGAGTATTATGTCTGCATATAAATGGGAAGAAATGGGAATTTGGACTTGATGATGCTGTTCTTTTTGATGGCCTGGCTTATGGAGAAATTGGGAGTTTGGTGTTTTATTGAAAGCCACTCTATTTCTACAAGCACAAAAGGGAACTTAGCTATATGAAAAAAGGAAAAGAACATAAATGCTCAAAACCCTTGTCAAACCTTTGAAATGGTACAGACGAAAATTAACCTGCATCCAAAATGCTGACATGGGATAACAGAAAACTGTAGCAGAGCATAGGCACTGCAGCTTTCAGCAGTTTCTGTTACCAATTCATCATGGGGAGCCGTTCCAGAGGAATGACCCGTGCTTATAAAATTAGCTCTGCAGCTGAAATGAAGCAGAGCTGGCGAGAGTGGAGATGGGATGAGAGTAAGAATAGCCAAGCTTTTAGAGGCTCCAGCTTCCATGCATTGTCTGCATACAGAATGTACTTTCATGTAAAGTTGGATAGAACCTTCCATGTGCCCCCTAGTGGAGAAAAGGTGTATATTCCTATTTTTAAATGCTGTTCCCGGTGAGGCTGATTAAACAAAAGTTGTTCTCATGTGAGCCATATCAGTAGTTCATAAAAGTATTGCCATCTCAAATCATACATCATTTGACTATCATACTTCTATTAAATAAATTTCTGTTTTGTCTGTTGCTCTTTTTTGTTAAATCCATGTCTATGGAAAACACTCCCTGCCATTGCTTCCTTCTCTGCACCTCTTTCACCCACATCCACCTCCTTCTCCTCTTCCACCTGCTGCCTCCCTTCCAACATCTGATATTCCACCCCCTGGAACAGAGTACAACGCTCGAATTCGGGGCATCAGTGAAAGCATGACACCACAACAATCTGATCGCCATCGCTCCTATTCCTTCTCTGGTTTGTCCACTTTTCCTCACTCTTAATTTCTACTTTTATTATTTTGTTCCTGCATCTGTTGTGTCCATCTCCTTTTTTTCATGTCCTGCACCACTCCTTTGCAAATAAAACATCCCTCTCTATCCATCTCTCCCACTGTCTCACTTATGCAGAAGGTGATTCAGATTGCTAGACCTTGTTTGATAAACATATTGACTTCCACTCAGTGAATATTTTGGGGGCTTTCAGGAGTTCGCTCTAGAGGGATGACCCCAGAGGTGATGCAAGAGACAGGCAGGCGTCGGACCACAAGTGAGGGCCAGTACCAGAGCAGTCATGAAAACACATCAGCATCACATTCACCAGACTTTGCAAACAATCTGGCCCTAAACCCAGGAGGAAGACCCAGAGAGGTACAGTTAAAAGTTTTCCTGTGTCATGTGAATGTACAATCATTTGTAGTCCCTTAGTATGACAGGCATTAACACTTTCATGTGTAGTATTTGATATGGTAAATAAATACCTGTTAAAGCTGCTTTCAAGTACATGCATGACTGTAGATGGTATATTTGCATTTGAGCTACTTCAGAAGATAGTGAGCCATTTTATATAGTGTCATCAACTAAAATCAAAACAAATGTGCTCTTTAGTCTTTTTCTTGTTTTTCTTTGTCAGATCATGTTGTTAAGAAAAATACGGCTTAGACGTCTTTTCTTTTAGTCAGCAGTGACTATATGAATGTTGAAATTTATGTTAGGTTATCTTTCTTTTTAAAGGGTCCCATGCACAGCTACCGGGAGGCATTTGAGGACGATGAGGCGGGCAGGGTGGCCAACAGTCCCACAATTGGAGGTGGTGGTGAGAATTCACCCCCTACTCCCAGCTTCCCAGTGTCACCACAGAGTCCTTACTTCAACGTGTGTAGGTTCACGCTGCCTGCAGACATGGGGCTCACCCAAGTATTTATTTCCCCCCCACCAAAAAAACAAAGATAAATCAACAAAAAAACATAACAGCAACAAATGCTACTTCATTTTCATATATTTGTTTCAATTAGTTAAATTTTTAATGTCAAATTTTGTTTTTTTCAAATATCAGCTTAGATAAATGTATCATTTATAAATAATATAAGATAATATAAAGTGTGTGTATATATATATATATATATATATATATATATATATATATATATATATATATATATATATATATATATATATATACACACTTTATATTATATACATATATATATATATATATATATAGATATATATATATATCTATATATATAATGTAAATTAATATAAAGCATTTATCAAATGTGATTTGATAAAGACCAAGCACATGCGAAAAATACAAATAAACGATAACAATTCCAAAATTGTTTAAAAAAATTTAAATAAATGATAAATGTATTTCATGAAAGCAAGTCTACGGTTCAAAAAATTGGAAAATATTTTGTATCTTTACAGGATTTTTAGGTGGAAACACACCTAATTTACATGAACAAATTAAAAAAGAATGCATAAAACCTAAGTATACATAGAACATCATGGTAAACTAGAATAACTAGAATAAAATGGAGTCTCTCCTCACAATCATGAGCTTCCCACACACTTCCATAAATGTACTGTTGATGCTGCTATCACTCTGTCCCTTTACCT
The DNA here is from genome assembly GCF_933228915.1 of Telmatherina bonti. NCBI lineage: Eukaryota > Metazoa > Chordata > Actinopteri > Atheriniformes > Telmatherinidae > Telmatherina > Telmatherina bonti. The sequence continues at coordinate 15,739,820 of NC_136633.1, forward strand.
GTAAGATGCCACACCATCCTGACTTTCTGGCTGTTTCTCTGTTCCCCATGTCTCATATGTCTATCCACAACCAGCCATCTCAGGGGAAGAAATCCAAACCGGTCCAGACATATTCTGCGGTGGTGCTTTTGGTTAATCATCTCTGTAAAAGCATTATTTCTGCCTCAGAGATGGCCATGCTTTTGTGGTGTGTCTAGCAGTACTCCCAAGTTTCCTCCCATCTCTCGCTCCCTTACCACAAGTCATTGTAGCAGAAGAAAGAGCCAGCTGTATCTGCTACATCATAAAACTTGGTGTCATTAATAGCACCGTAGTTTTCTTTCTCTCCATTTGAGGGTTCACCAGATGCCCAGAAAAACAAAGACACGGTCCCACCTCTTCACCACTTCCATTTATTTTTTGGCACTCTCTCCTCTCTTCATTCCTATCCAGATATAACCATCAGTTACGAGTAAGAGTTCTTCTGTGTCTTCTTATAACAGCTAGATCATTATAAAACACACAACAGTGTCGCTGAGATGGCGTTCAATCCTTTTCTTCATATATGTAAACGTACTTACCCCACAAAAATTTCAAGAGAGCTCATCAGGAGCAAGATGAAGGTGGAAGTTTGATGCATGAGTGTCTCATATCAACTGAAAGTCTTAAGAGATATGAAGCATGTATAAGCATTGTTAAAGACATAACCCAATTCAATTCAGTTCATAGTAGTCTGATTATTATCACATTATTATTAGATCCATTATTCAATTCAATTAAGCTTTATTTTTATGTCACCAATTCACAACAGTTAGTTCGAGGTACTTTACAGAAATAATAATTTTAAGCCAATTTATTATTATCCATTTTAAAAAATCCAGGTTTGTCCAATTCACACATATGTATGTATATATATATATATATATATATATATATATATATATGTTTTGGGTTTTTTTGTGTATACTTATGGTTGTATTGAATTTTATATATAGTATAGATTTTGGTTCAGTGTTCAAGTTACAAAACCATGAGTCATACATTCACATATCTAGTGAAGTCAGTTGGAGCAGCTGGCTCAGGAGGTTTTTGTGACAGATTGGTGCGTGTGACCTGCCCCCTTTCCTGCAGTCAGTCCCGAACTTGCAACTGTTGCCGTAAGAAACCATTCTGTGGTGCAAACATTCATATTTACACCTCCATGCGCCTGCTTCAGCAAGCCCTTTGGATTCATTTCTACAAGTTCATTTCTAGATAATGTCCCCCTCCAACCCCCCCCCACCCCCGATGTGCCACAATAATACAACCCCATCAGCTGTACCTAGCTTTGACATCTAACCCAAACACAGTCATCGCTTTGATATGCCGCATGCTGTAACTGTTCTGACATTTCCATGAATGCATATTGTGTTGAGAATAAATGCTCATTTATTTCTTATTTGGTGATAAGACCGACACAAAACATATTCTCAGTCAAATTCTATTTAACCATTGTGACACCTCACTTTCTTTAGTCTTGTCATACTTCCATAAAAACAAATATAAAAGACACAAAGTACTTTTGATGCAGTGGTGCTTTAACCTTTAGTTTCATTTTATATATACTGTATATATACCCTGTTATGCTATCATTTCTTTCTGGAGGAAGAAGTTCAAATATAATCAGTGAATGGTAAAAGTATATGAGCCTGACTTGTTTAATAAACCATTTGGGCCCAGATGCAGCAAAATGTACCCAAACCATGACACGATCATCGTCATGTTTCACATGGAGCTTTTCTCAGCTGGAATGTAGTGTTTTACAAAATCATTCAAAGCCAAACATATATTTTGATTTTATTGTGCTCAAATACAGTTGTTTTTCTTGTCCAATTAGTCCTTTACAAACTTAAAACACAGAGCTGTGTTCTTCGTGTACAGTATTTCTCCTTCCATTAATCGTGATCAATGTTCTTCTAACTCAATAGAAGCCTTCGGCTGGCTTTGTGCTGGATTTCTGTTGTGGGACAACTCAGCCATCCAATAGTAGCCCCTAGATCAGTAAACAATCTGTGTTATTGTGGATTGGTCCAACTTCTATTTCATTTTTAATGAGCTTGACCTACTCCTCCTTCTCAGCCATGAAATGACTGATCAAGCTTTGTCAAATCAACCTTCTTTAGAAAAAACTGGGCATCTGCTCACACCTGGACTGAAAGCATCTGGTTTAAATTTTGCCATCAAATTAGCTGCAGGTTCACATACTTCTATCACTCATAGATTTTGCTTTATAAATAAATGGCTAGATATGAGGTAATTGGCAGAACGAATCTGAAAGCTTCTCATGTTTTCACAAAACATGACTGAAATGATACAGCAAATTGAAATGTACGACACAGTTTGGATCATATATATATATACTGGTTCCACATTTACTGATTTATGTTATTCATAAAGGAAAGGCACAGTGACATTATTATTTTTGACTCAAGGGAAATATTTAGTCTATTTCTGAGGTTATAAGATATAATAAATAAGTGAACTTTATAACACTTAAACTAGAACATTAACTGAACTAACTTATAGATAGAAAAGCCACTTTTTGACCCTGTATTTGGATCTAATTGGTTGAATTATTGCTTTTGATAACATTATTGCATTTTGATGTTGCATTATGTTGCTGCTAAATGTTTCATGCATAGCATTGATCATACTTGTGTGGCTTGGATGCATTCCTCATATTATCTTCATCATTATCATGTGGGTTGTTTGTTTTTTTTTTACACATATTGTAGTCGTAGCAGACTAATTTTTTTCTTTTTTTTCTTTTAGCTCGCTCCACGCCAGGTTTGACTAAGACTCCTCTGTCAGCACTGGGATTGAAGCCTCATCAACAAGGTGGATCAGGTCAGCATCTTCTTCTTCTAAATGTAAATTACAATAATGTTTAATACATGCACACTGGCCCTGCGATGGACTGGCGAGCTGTCCAGGGTGTACCCTGCCTGTCGCCCAAAGTTGGCTGGGATAGGCTCCAGCTTCCCCGCAACCCTGAATTGGAATAAGCGGTTCGGAAAATGAATGAATGAATGAATATGCACACTGACTCTATAAAATGAGATGTTGAAACCATAAAAACGAGTTATGACATTGTATCAAGTTCCAAAGTATTAATGATGCAGTCACACACATTTCCTCACATATTGTTGCACTAGAGCTGAGTGTGCATAAAGAGATTTTTTAAACTACTCACTGCTGCTCCCTTGTGTTATAAAATGTTCTTACCCCTGGAAATGTCTCCATGTTTGTGCTTTGAGCATAACTTGGAGAAGTCTGTCTTCCATGTCTCCTCCTCAACACATCCCCTGTCCTTTTCTTCGCCCCTCGCTTTCTGTCTCTTTTTGCTGTCAGACTCTGATTCTAATAATGGAGAGCAAGGTAAGGGCATTTCTTTGACAAAACCGCATAAACAAGTCATTATCCAAATAAAAACAACTCAGAATATTTACATGATTGATATTCCACTGTAACCAGATGCTTTCTTTTTTCAGTCCTGCATCCAGGTTGTTGTGTTGCTTTAAAGCGTAACTGCTGGATCATTTCCCGATTCTGTCACCCCCACTTTTCACTTGATGTCTTTATGGCTGCTTCTTGTTTTGTTCTAAATGTAAAATGTGCACACAAGGCAGTTTACAGGACTGAGTGCATGTCTGTGTGTGTGTGATTGTGTTCTTCAGATATTCGGAGTTATGGGGAATCCAGAGCACAACCCGTCAATGCTCCTCTGTCTTCCAGCAGTCCCATCCACGGTGTTGATGGGTAAGCCCTTCTACTTTTACTGTTGTAGCAGAGGTATGTTGTTTTTTTATGTTTTTTTAATCATATTTTATTTTTGTTTTTGTTTGTTTGTCTCAACAAATTCTTACCTTGGCCGGTAATTTCTAATCAACTTAACATGTAAAACCAGAAGTTGCTGCAAAGGGGATTTTGTTACTAGGAAGCCAAAAAAGCCAGTGAACTGGTATTTAAACTGGTTAGTAGATCACAAAATCTATATATTTAGATTTTATTTGATACATTAGGTCATTTGCTTCATACATGTTCCGACTAGAGATGTCCGATATTATTAGCTTACCGATATTATTAGCCAATATCAACATTAAGTGCAACATCAAAAATAATCATTTTCAGTTATTAATGACATAACTTTTACACAACATGCGCATATAATGTCTAACTATTCAGCTATGTCTCCACTAACTCAAAATAAATTTTAAAAAAAAAACAACAAGATACTGCATGACAAAACAAGATATTTTTGTTTGTTTGGCACAACTCACTCCACAAATATCGGTATTGGTTGATATTGGTATTGGAAATAAGAGTTGGACAAAATCAGTATATTAGATCCTGATTTTTTTTTTTTTTTAAAGCCAATATCGAGCATCCCTAGTTGAGACATTTGCATTTACAATATTTACATTTCCTTCTCAAATGTCTGAAAAGGAGCAGGAAGTCATATAAACCTGTCAATTAGATGTGATTTAAGCTAGAACAAAAACATGTCATGTGACATTTAGCTATATGTTGGAAGTTAAGTAACCATCTTGAGTTTGATCTGACCGAGATAACAGAGTGAAAGGCAAAGTTCTGTGCAATTTCTAGTATTTATTATAGAAGAAGATTGTAATAAAGGAATAGTGAATAAAAAATGATCTACAAATGGTTCAAAAATATAGATTCAGATAAGCAATGACATGCTAAATCACTTTAAACATCTAGTATTATGGTGACCTCAGTTTCTCTCAGTGTGCCAGTTGTCAATTGACAAAATCTTACTTGTTTTTTAAGGTTATTATGAGTTAACAAAGCTTTTCAAACTGTATGGCTTTTCCCAAAATACTGAAAAAGTCAGTGTTAATCATCAAACTGATGTTAAACTGTAAGAAAAACAGTTTAGTGGTACCAACAGGCAAATATTCTGCATACTTAGTCATGCAGCGACGACAGAGTTGCAACGAAGGTGGAAGTCTGGTGAAATCAACTATATAACCGACAACAGCCACAATGGGAGCTAACACCTGAGGATTGAGTCTAAAATAAAAAAAGAGGTAGAATTGCCAGCAGACATGATCTTGTTGAACTAAAAATCAGCATCTAGTAAGCTTTTTAAAGACACGTTCCACCAGTGAAAGATGCTTCACGTTACCACCACAACATGGGACTAAATCACTTGGCAGACTCTTTTCCTCTGTTGTGCCACGATGGTGGAATGATCTCCAAAACTCTGTCCGCTCTGCAGAGTCTTCAAGGAGCACTTTCGCACTTGGTTTAGCTATATTTGTCGGAAAGTTGGAGAACTTAGCCCAGTTCTTTGCAACAAACATTACGGTATTAATTCCTTGTATCTTAACATAGCTTATATTATGGGGTGGAATGGAAGAAAACAAACAAACAACAAAAAAAAGAAGCTTGTAGCACTTCATGTAAGGACCTGCGTCCAACTGGACAGTCCACTAGCAACTTCCTACGATGTTCTCTACTGTTTGATTTTGTGCTTTTGTTGTTCTCACTCATATGTAAGTCGCTTTGGATAAAAGCGTCTGCTAAATGACTGTAGAGTACAATAGAATAGAATAGAATAGAAATGTTTGGTGTGTAGAACAGGGATGCAGAGACAGTAATGTGTGTTTCTTGTTCCTGGCTTTATTTTTAGAAGGAGTATTGGTTCTTTGGATGGTGCCCCGCACAGCCCTGCTTCCATGCATGCCCACAGACCCGCCTCTCCAGAGGGCTCCCAGGTCAACATCATGGGTGTTCACACCGTTCCCGGCAGCCCCAACACACTCCACCGCACAGTGGCCACCAACACCCCACCCAGCCCCGCACTCCAAAGACGTTTAGGTCAAGCCAGTCCCTCGCTGGCCAGACACCCCCCTCCAGGTGGCATCCCCTCCAGTCCTCTCATTGGCCGAAACCCTAAAACAGCAGCTGCTGTTCCCCCGAGTCCATTAATGGGACGTCGCACAACAGCAAGCGGCCACAGCACACCCGATGAGCTGGGCGCTGCATCCCGTCAGGGGAGCGCCCAACCGCCTCCTACACCCACCTTCCCAGTCTCCCCACAGCTGCCTGAGAAAAGACACATGTCCAGCGGAGATGCAGAGAGGACAGACAACAAGAACCTGACACCGACACCAGCCAGCGGTGGCAGCACGCCAAACCTGTCCGGCACACACACCATCTCAGACGTCTCAAAGTCCATATATGGTGAGATGCGGGCGATGTTTTCTTATTGAGTCGCAGATGGTTTATGTCCTGAACGGTGATCATTTCTCTTGTTTATGTTCATCCAAACAGATGGCTATCCGGACATTAAGATGAATGTTAAGTTTGTCCAGGACACTTCCAAGTTCTGGTACAAGCCAGACATCTCCAGAGAGCAAGGTGAGAGTTCAGTAATCCCGTGTTTTACACTCGCCGAAGTGATTTAAACAACAGCCAGCGTTTTTGATTCCGTATTTCGTATTCTTTGTGCCTCTTCTTGCTTGTTTGGTTGTGTTTTTTTTTATTTTATTTATCATTCCATCTGCTCTTTTTTTGCCATCTCCTTCCCTCAGCCATCAATCTGTTAAAGGACAGGGAACCGGGGGCATTCATCATAAGGGACAGTCATTCTTTCCGTGGGGCCTATGGGCTGGCAATGAAGGTGGCCTGCCCCCCTCCGACCGTCCAACAGAACAAAAAAGGTGAATTTTGTTGCACAGCATTCTCTCTTCTACTATATTACACTTAATGGCCTTAGCATGAGATTTTTTTTCACCTTTTCTGGATGAAGACATTATTTCATTCTTCATTTATGCCCTTTTTGCCAGTGGGTGACATGACAAACGAGCTGGTGAGGCACTTCCTGATTGAGACAAGCCCCAAAGGTGTCCGCCTGAAGGGCTGCCCGAACGAGCCCTATTTCGGTGAGTTTCTGCTTATGACATCAAAATTGTCTGCCATGGTTGCAGAAGTGGTCCAGTGCAACAGGAGTGTGCTTCACATTTGCAGGATGTCTCTCTGCTCTGGTGTACCAGCACTCGATGACCCCACTTGCCCTGCCCTGCAAGCTGATGATCCCCACCAAAGGTCTGTACCAGCCTCTTCATGTCTCTATTCTGATGGCATTGTTATCTCAACATTGCATTATTTTCAATGGAATACCAGTTTATGAAGACATTTACCATAAAAACCAAACAAGATTCCAAAAAAATGTATTTATTTGCATGATTAAAACCCTTAAAATATAAATATTGTGGTTTATTGTGGTGGATTGTTGATAAAACTGTCCAATCAAAGGTCCAATTGTAGTTTATTCTTTCTATTTTTTACTAAATTTGTGAGTAATAAGTGTACCAAATATAAACAAACTTGTCGTCCTAATGTTGTAAAATTTCTGATATAAATGTCTGACATTATGTCACTTAAAGACCCAAATGAAGAAGCGTTGGAGCTTGCCACACCAACTGATCCAGTTGTGGAACTTCTCAAACAAGGAGCAGGTATGAATTATTGGAATTTAACTGCTGAAAGCTTATTTAATGATTTTGTCATGGTATATATTATACTTTTTTAAGTTACATGTATTTCCTTTAGTGTGTTATTGCCTTTTCTGTGCATGTGAAACGTCTGCAGAGTTAAAACCCAAATTGTCTCCCAGTGAAGGCACTGCTTTTTGCATAATGCCTGCCTGGAGGCTTGTTTGGCACACGCCATAAAAGAATGAGCAGCTGCCTAACAATCCAACAATTTTGACCAATCAAAGCAGACTGCAGCATTCAGAAGGCCTTAAAGAGACGGGAAGTAAAACTGAACATTTCATACAGATATGATACAGGATGCTGCAGAGGTCTATTCTAAAAAAAAACTTAAAAACAAAAAAAAAAACATTTAATTTTAACATTTTCTATAAGTTGTCCTATTAAATCAGCTCATTTGCTTAAACAATATCATCCTTCCTCTACAGTTCAGAAAGTTCCTGAGGAAGCACATGGTAAATACTGCTTTGTAACTTCGTGCACTGGGGTTGAATTTTGAGTTGATTTGCAAAAATTGCTTGTAAATTCTAAGTTAAAGAAAAGAAAGAACAAAAACAAACATGCATGCCCATAATGTTGGAAACTAGCATCTCTGCACCAGAGAAGTACTTCAATGTGTAAAACGCATGTTCCCTGCTGTGCAGTGCATGACAGGCACAAACAGCACAGCATTCCTCATTGTGTGCTTTTTAAACAATTCCAAGTGTAAATTCCACACACTTACCCTGACCTGCATGCAACGCTCCTTTTCCTGTAGCTACTGTCGTTTAACAGTTTGCCTGTGTTATTTCCAGCCTGCAACGTTCTTTACATCAACTCTGTGGACATGGAATCTCTCACGGGGCCTCAGGCGATTGCCAAGGCAATTAGTCAGACGCTGGCAACCAACCCTCTCCCTGCTGCCACCACTGTCCACTTTAAAGCATCCGCACAGGGCATCACACTCACAGACAGCCAGAGGAAGTGAGTCAACACGTGAAGGGTGGACTGTAACAACACTGGTGTTGGCTGCTGGTTTTCAGTCTGAATCTTAACAACTATATTTAGTCACTTTTTAAATGATTAAAAAAAGGCTAAATATTAATGAATAATTTGATGCATAAGTTTAATGCATAGATAGAAATAATTGACAATAGAGTATTGCATATACAGTTGTGCTCATATGTATTCATCCCCTTTCATGAAAGAAAAGGTTAAATTTACAACAGTCACTCAAATAACTGGAGACTTCAAAAAGGAATAATAATGAAAAATTTGCAAAAATATAATCTAGGAATATAAGACACTGTTTTTTCATTTAATTGAGTTAAAGAAAGAAAAATAAAAAACAAATGAATAAATTGGTCCTGGACAAATTAGAGCACTTTTCTATTGAACAGTGGGACAAAATACCTGTCAACAGGTGCAGAAGTCAGACTGAGAGGAACATATAACACCTGACTGGACTTTGCTTTTTTTAAAAAAATATTTCTATTGAACCAGAATCAGAAAATAATGTAATGATTTTCATAAAATTTATATTATTACTTTATTCAGTTTCAGATTATTTTACACACAACTGTTTTTACCTTCTTTAATTAAAGGGTATGAATAAATATGAGCACAACTGTAATAGTCTATAGTTAGCTAACCTGTATGTTTTGCATCAAACTGCCACTGGTGGTAAAGGAAAAGTTATCTGATTCGGCACATTTTGCCTCGGTTATAAAGCTTTTAAAAAAGAGGAATACCATTTACTCTCTACAAAACACCTTTGATAACATAAATATGTGTTGATTTGCTGCAGGATTTTCTTTAGGCGACATTATCCCATCAATACGGTAACTTACTGTGACACAGACCCACAGGACAGAAAGTAAGGACCCTTTTTCTTGCTTAACATCTCAGCTTTTTGTGCTCAAGTGTTTCCTTAAAACCAATTCCTTTTGCTTCTGTCCATAGATGGAGCAAAGAAGGAGGTGGTTTAGTGAAGTAAGTTTATATCTTTTATACATAACTGGGTTTTGCCTCTTTCAAGGTTAGAAGATTCCTGCTTTAAGCGTTTTAAAGAAATTTGAACATCGTATGTTGACAGATATTGTCAGTCTTGAGCGTCAGCAAGATATTAAACGCATGTGTTTCTGACTTCCAGGGTTTTCGGATTTGTTGCAAGGAAACAAGGAAGCACAACTGACAATGTCAGCCACTTATTTGCTGAGCTGGACCCTGACCAGCCTGCCACCGCCATCGTCAGCTTTGTCTCCAAAATGATGAAGCGGTGAAGCCCCAAAGCTCCGAAAGGCAGCGGCAGTTTTGCAATCTTTCATCGACGTTGGTGTCCTTTTTAGCCAGGACTCGATGATGCCCTTTTTGTTTTTTTGTTTTTTTTTGCTGTTTCTTCTTGATTTGTTTCAGTTTCCTTTCTATCTTGTTTCCTCTCTGCCTTGCTGGTTTGTCATATTTGAAGTTGTCTCTCCTTGAAGGCTTCGGTATGGATCCAGAGTGGAGCTAGAGGATGTGCAATGTGGAGTTGTGCACGTGACAAACACAGAGGCCACTAGATGGAGATTTATTCACAGGGCAACATGTGCTGCGGTAGCTAGCTAGCAACAGACAAAAGGAACAATGCTATGTTCAGTCGGGGAACATGTCAGGACTTGTATGTTTCAGGGTTTTTACGTTGATTTTGTTGATTGATTTACCAAAGGTAGTTGCAATACAAGTACAAGAATGATGTAGCTATTAAGCCATTATTATTTCCTCTTTTAAAAGATGAGGTGTCGGAGAAAACACACACACAAAAAAAGAAAAGAATTTAGGTTTCTTCTAAAAACTGTTCTTCAGGAAAAAAATTTGGCCTTGATGGCTTTTAGCAAAACAGCGACTGAAGACATTCTGCATGTTAGCTTGATCTTTAAGCTTGGTTCTTCTACTTTCCACAAAAAGTCATTGTGAAATCCTAAGAGGTCATTTACGGGTCTGCTGTGTGTTGGAAAGGGCTCTGCAGTGAAACCACAACTGATCTTAAACTGTGCATAGCAGACCTGATTCGAAAACAACAACAACAAAAAAAAAAAGGGGAGGGAAAAGAAAAGAAAAACAATCATCAAAAGAAAAAGACCACATTTGGTGGTAGTGCAGCCACATCTTTCATCATCTCGGCCACCAGTCCAAACCCGATCGCCCCAACACAACTCGCTTCCTGAACGAACTCTCGCTTGAAATCAGCAAGCTCCTAGCATGGCAAAAAGAAGAAGACTGTTTGTCCACGAGATGGCGCCATGCATTCAGGCTTGCACTTTGCCCTCAGACTTTCCCATCAGCACCTGCTTGCAGTAGTGGATCTGTTGATAGACGCTGCCACTGAAACACACTGGAAACCACCAGGGACTGGCCCACTGACCTGGACCTATGCACTGTTCTTTATGCATGTTGTTGTCCTAAAAAAGAAAAGAAAAGAAAATGCACCCTCCCTCATAGCTACCACTCAACATCACTGAAAACATTCTATGCTGTGTGCTTTAAAAGAAAAAAAAAAATTAGACAAGTACACTGAGGTTGTTTGACTTGTCAGAGACTGCATGAAATAGACATTTTTCTACTCTTCTCGGAGTACTAAAAAAAAAAAAAAAAAAAGAAGTTTTCCAGTTTTGGTCCATTTGAGCCAGGGTTACCTTTCACACTTTGGTTTTTAGTTATCCTTCCACAGTCTTGTCAAAAATTTACATTTAGATTTAGATTAGGGCAATGAAAAAAAAAAAACAAACAAACACACACACACACTGTGCACAATGCCTGCTTGTTGAACACACGCTCAACTATTCACAATAAGCTAAGGAAAATTGATATTGATATAAATGTACATAGATATACGACTTTGAAAGGTGACATAGCGAAAAAGTATTTATTTTTGTTGCTTTGGTCCCTCATGATTACTCATATATACATATATTGTACAGTCTAGATAAAGAATTATGGGTTGAGAAAAAAAATATATACTTATTTTGGCTAATGATTTCAAAGTCTGAGGATTTTGAAATGTGTTTGAATATATGGTGTACATTACTTTGTACATGTGTATGTTTGCTTTTGGCTCGTCGCGTTTTTCATTTTTTTTGCGTTCTTTCAGAAAGAGGCACGGCAGGAACGAGACCGAAGCCAAGAGTCTGAGTTGCATGGGTAGAAGCATCCGAGTGTGTTTTGCACACACCGAAGCAAATGCATTGTAGCTGGTAGGACTTAGAATAAAGGGAACCTCAGACGCCAAACTCAAATGCAATATAAAAGCAGCTGTCTGCACCCATGATATTTTACAGTTATGATTTTGCCAAAGACTCCCGCTTGTTCCATCGATGTTGACTGCAGGCTGCATGTTGCTTTTTTTTTTTTTTTTTTGTATTCGACAGCTTCTCAGCTGCCATTTTTAATTTAATTTAAACACTTTGCTCAGCTCAAGCAGAAATTTTACAAACCAGCCTGATCTCACAGATGTGAGTGTTATGGGATGTACAGTTTACCAAGGGCCCCTGGCACTCATACAGCAAGACTTTCAGCTGCATATGGCAAGCTTTTTTTTTTTTTTTTCTAGTTTTGTTTTTACTGGCATCTCATTGCTCCAAAAATGTGTCCACCTCCATCGCCTGTTCTAGAAAGAACAAGCCGGCAGTGTCCTGTCGGAAGGGCATAAACAAAGCACTTATATTCACAATACCAAAAGAGGAGTGACATAAATTTCATGTGGGTGTCAGCACTGAAGGTAAATAAAGTCAGACGAGTCTCACCATGATGCTAAAGCTCCACAGCTGCAGCTTTGTCAGACTGCCTGCCAAAGGTGTCTTCTCCAGCTTAAGAGTTAGCAACTTATTTATTCTTATTTATTCTTTTTTTTTCCTTTCTTTTTTTTTTTTTTTATTCTTGTTTCACATCTTTGCAGTTTTATGTTGGTGTTAAAAGATTTTCGAATGTATGGTGGCGCTTTATTGAAAGCAAAGAGGTACAGAGCACTTAATTTGACTACTAACTAGTTCCATGCTTTCTGAAGTCTGAAGAGGAAAATATACCATGGTTGAATGTTGCCTATCAAAAAAAAAAAAAAAAAAAAAATTAAAGTAAATAATAAAATTTTTAAAAAAAAAGAAAAATCTGGAATTACATTGTACCTGTTGGCTTTGAGTCAAGAGTTACCTTGTGTGACTGAAAAATAGAAGAATCTGCGACCCCTTGTGCAGTTTGGATTTGTATGTTGAATGAATGTGCTACCAAGGATGTACAAAAGGGTCTCAGATTTTGTTTGCGTTTATCATTTACATTATGTTGTCATGGCTTACCTGTTCCTGGGGAAAGAAAAAAAAAAAAAAAACATTAAAGCAATACAGATCAGTTACATCAACACGATGTGGGTGTTTATTTAGTTTTTGTGATCAGGAAACTACCTCTGACTGATTCATTCCACTCTGTCAGCTGTGCAGCTGAAATGACCTTGTTAGGTTTCATCTGCAGCACCTTGCGGAGTTGATTTTAAGGCTGCCGGTGTGCTCCGATTTCACAGGCAGCGGTTCACATAGAAGCAAAGTTTTCTTCACAGTTCAGCATGAACAATGCGTCTGAACGCTTGCATGAACTCATATGAGAAGTCTTTGTATGAAAGAATGAGAGTCACATGTGACTGCTCGCTGACCTCTTCACCTTTACTTCCCACTGTTATTTTACCGTCAACCACCTGTTTTAATAAGTCCAACAAGGCAAAATCCCCCACCGCTTTGTGATGGGAAAGCTAATGTAGCTTCCCTTATTCCAGTTATTGCTTATAGGTTTGGTTTCAAGACCTTAAGAAGACTTCTTGGGGTTTTTTTTGTCCACAATTATCTGATGTGAATGGATCGTTGGTGATAGTACGATCTGCCAACATAAAGTTTTCTGTGAAAACTAATTAAAATACTTTTGATATCGCGGTTTGCTTGGATACCTAAATGGAAAAGTTTCAAAGCATTCCCATCAAACGGCCTGTAATAGCCAAATTTTGTTTTTGTTAGTAAAGAAGATTCATTATAATGTGACAGAGTTGTGTAAGCTAAATTTCATGTGGATATTTTTTCCTTTTAGCACCTTGTTTCTGATTCAAAGTGTCTTCTGCAAGTAATTCCCAATCCAAGCAACCTTGGATATTTTGAATAAATGAAAGAGTTCCCTCAATCATCAGGCGAGGTCAAACAAATTGATTACAGGTGTGTGTTTCTAAGCTGCTGAGCCAGACGGGGAATTCAGCGCAACAGTCATCAAAGAAGTGGCCCAAGTTAAAAGTAGGAATCTCTTCTTACCAAACCAGCGCCATGAGAAATGGAGAAAGGCAGTAAAGAAACAAGATCAAAACTCGAGAGTTTCTCACGACTGCAGACAGTGTTCAAACTCACAAATATGCATGACACATATCCCCTTTGACAGATTACGTTGGTGTTGCCGTGTGACATTATGAGCTTGGAGAGAAGCGCTTTCTCCCACCAAGTGCATTGTGGGTCTGTTTGCTGACTCTCTACGTTCAGTCATAGCTGAGAAGGTAACAGGCTTGCCTGGGAGTCGTGTTTTTTAGGGCTGTTCGCAGCACGTGTGAACTGATTTGATTTGACACCTTTATTTGAACACTGACATCACACTGACAGCAATGTTTCCCTTTTTTTTTTTTTTCTTGTTCAAGAAATCTCCTGTGCTAAGACAAAAAAAAAGCTGAGCAATTCAATAACATGAAACAGACAGAAAGCAAAACAAACTCAAAACACTGACTCTGTCAAGGCAATAAAAAGCCCAAGTTGAGTTTAAAAAGAACATCAGCAGCGCAGCGGTTGGCGTCCTCCCCAATCAACGCATAAGTCGTTGAAATGAAAATCAGGACCATATGCACGTCTGCTTTGACTGTGAGAGGAGAGTGCTGGGAGGTAAACCACTGTCAAGGAAAGGCCTTCATTTAAAAAGGTGGTGCAAAAACTATCTGGAAACCTACAACCGTCTGTTTGAATTGTCCAAGCCAGTGTGATTTTCTATCATTTGTACTCTAAATGGACCATTTCTCTATTTACAGCCAAACTTAAGCATGACTCTTCAATAAAGTTATGCTCAAACTGTCTTAGTCAAAGTGGACATACTTTACAAAACACTTCCAAAGCGAACATTCCCACCCAACGTGTCACATTTAAAAAAAAAAAAAATCTTTAAAGACAACTAAATGAGACAGATTTCTTAGATTTTTTTTTAATTGCTTGAATGTTAGAATATGATAGACAAAGAAAACAAGCAGCAAAAATGACTGGAAGTGCTCCAACAGAGATGCGACACCAAAATAGCACGTTAATAGACGTTTGGACCCATTGGCGACTACAGAACAAAGCAGGAGATCTCGCTATATAAGGAAACAAATATAGGTCCATTTTTGGAGGAATGATGGTGGACAAGCCCATCTTCATATATTGTTTAGATGTCAGATGTCAAACATCCGCGAGTGCTGGTTTCTTGCAGGTTTTTATTGTCTCCCTGCTCAATTACACCTGGCCGGATTAAAAGTGCATAGGGCCCTGGGCCCAGAGTGATCCAGGGGCCCCCTTCCCCACCACAACATTGTGAAAATTGTGAATGATACACTGTGAAACGACATTTCTAACATTTCTCAGCCAATGGTACCAATAGCAATAGACTAGACACTGTGGTGTAACTATCTGGCTTTTATGTACATTTTGTTTCATGTCCAAACTGCTGGTGTTTGCCCTATGTGGGCCCCACATGGCCATCACATGGGCCCCAAGTGGGCGTAGGCCTCTGGGCCTGTGCCCATAATGCCCATTTGATAATCTGGCCTTGGCTCAAATGATTATATAGCTTGACAAGAAGCTGCTGGATCCATTTGATTTGAATCAGGTGTGTTGGTAGAGAGAAACAACAAAAACTAGCAGAGGACTGGAGTCTGACACCCCTGACCAACCCCTGACCAAAGTTTCTGTCCTAAGATTTCACAAGCTGCTAACTTTTGCTTGTACCTCCCTTTTGGCGATGTTTCACCATGTTACAGCATTTAAATTGAATTTTTCAAAATCTTTGTGTGATTAATATTAATTACTAAGTTCTTAGAAGTCAGGCTCTCTGACTTTTCTGCAACAGTGCAAGTGATAAAAAGAAAGCGCTCTTTGGACACGTCACTCCAGATTTCACTTCCCTTCACATGTGTTGAAACTTGACCCTTTTTCTGTTTTTGTTACTCTCATGAAACACCTGGTCAAAACGTGAACAAGAACATCTCACGGTTAATCTGAGCCAAACTGTGCAGTGGAAATGTGTACAGTCTGTGAGAGGCATCTCACCCAGGTATGACCTTCCCACACAGACTCAGTCGTTTTGGAAAAACCTAACCCTTGAACATGCAGATGCCACTGGACTGTAAATATTCAAACAAGGGAAAATTCCCACTGCAGTCTTATCAAATGGAAAAATCAACCTGGTTTGTTTTGGTTTGCACTCCGTCTTCTTTCTTTTCTACTTCCCAAAGAGAATTGAGTCTTATTGTTGAATACAAAACAGATTTCACAGACAGTGAAGGGTTTAATCTGCTGGAGTAGCTCATAAAGTTTAGCAGCAGATGCTAATTAAAAGTGATCCTAAGAGCTTTTTTGCCACCTCAAAACATTCCTGGCATGCTGACATTGTCAGTGCACTTGCTGATAATGAACAGAAGTCTTGTAGGAAATTATTAAAACCTCATCAGTGATGTAAGTGAGCTGTTTCTGCCAGTGATAATCTTCTCGGGAGAAGCCTTGATTTAGCCCATTTGCTAAGAAAAACACTCCTGATTCCTGTCATATCCGCAATTTGAACGATTCACAGCTCCTGAGGGTTTCCTTAAGATAACAGCCCTGAGTTCAAGCTTATTGTGGGTGGAAACTGGGCTTCTCCTACACTGGGTTTCTCCTCACTTCCACATTGGTCAGGAAGAGGCCGTCAAGCACTCGTCTCTGAAACGGGCCAGCTGTTCTCCTGCCAAAACAGCAGAGTACGCTCTGCACAGCTCACCATGTTCGCAACAGCTCACTTACTTCCTTTTCAGCTTCATGCTCGTGTGAAATCTCTCCAGAACAGTGATCATGCATGGAAGGCCTCATCAGTGTTCGTATCTGCCACATCCACCTACAGTGCATTTTTAGTTGAACATGCAATGATTTGAATCTGATTCAGTGTTTTTTTTTTTGTTTTTTTTTAGGGTGAGGTTTTATGAGACTGAATGGAGACTGTGAGGCATCTCAGTCAAATACAAGCTTATATTTGGAGGGAAACGTGCAGGTTTCACCCTGTCAGTATGAAGAAAAATGGTTGCCTCTGCTCTGTACGCAGTAGCTGTTCTTAATTTGTGATTTTAAAGGTTAGTGTTGGTTTTGTTTAAGTTGGTGCATTGTGAGCAAATGTGTCTGCTTTAGTTTTGTCTGTTCAAAGGACATTGTGCTAGAAAACTTGTGGTTTGTTTAGATGCGGCTTTGAAGACCAAAGCCATGCCGCCATGTATCAAGTGATGACCCTTTCTCCTGGTAACCGCTACAAACAAGCCACACCTGTTCTGTCTTTTTCTGCTTGTACTGTCGTGAAGTTGCAGTGTGTTACAAATTCAGACATCCATGACAGAAAACCTTTAGATATCAAAACTGTTTCTATTGGCATTTAATCCCTTTCCTAAACTTTCATGTTTTCATTCTTGTGGAATCGGCCATTTATATCTACTTGCGGTGGGTCCAAGTATATGCTAGCGGACACATTTGTGCCACCATTTTTAATATGTTGTTTCTGAAAGGACACCATAGTGTGTGTGAGCTTTATAACTACAGTACTGTACTATTGGCACATTATCAGAATAACTTACCTGAAGTCGATATCTATAGCTTTGTCTGTCGGTTTAGGGTGCTTTATGCCATTTTGATAGCTGGATTTCACTGCTAGCATACATTTCATGAAGAGGAATGCTTCTTTTTGATAGGTAAGTTACAATGATAATTATCTTTAACTATTGTAATTTCAATTAAACATTCTCAGTTTGGGAGAAGAATGCCAACAACTCAATGCTACTTTACATGTTTAAATGACCCTGCAACCTCACTTGCACATAAATTTACAGAAAACTGCTGTATGTCAACACGCTTTTAAGTGAAATACCATCAAGCATCATTCGCATTAGAGATGTACTTTGGCAATATGCAATTAATTTGCAATATAAGACACAAGAACTACTAGGGGCTTTACACTTGGTAGTATTCTGATGAGGTTTCTGAGTAGCAGGAGGTATGCTGAAATTTAAGGGTTATTTGTAGTTTTCTGTATTAGGCATGACTATTTACCAAAAGAATGCTAATTCTAATAATTCATTTTCTATACTGCTTAGTCCAGTTCAGGGCTGCAATCCCAGCAATTATCAGGCGAGATGCAAGATGCACCCAAGACAGGTCGCCAGTCCATGACAAGACCAACACTGAGGAACAGACATTCATTTTTGGAGAAAATTTAGAGTGATCACGTAACCTAGCATGCATGTCTTTGAGGAGAACATGCCAACTCTGCATAAAAAGGCCATTTTTCACATAAACAGCATCCATTCACAGCTGTGCTTAGTGGCTGAAATTATTGCTATGCCGATCTTAACCACTGGGTGTCAGTGATTTTTACACACTGCACCTTTAATCTTTAACATGCTAACGAAAACCTGTAACGCAGCTTGTTTTGTTGGGGGAGGTTTGGAGTATTGCACAGTCTGACTTTGGACTGAACTTTGGACAGTGAAGACTGGCCGCTGTCTTGAATGTTTTCACCAGTAAAAAATCATTCTCGCTGCAGAATGATGGACTCCAAACAGTTGGAAATTAGCATTAGAAGACTATTCAGACTGATGGGAAGTAAATATTATATCTGAGATCATTGCTGATGTCTTTCCTCCTTCACTTTGAGATGACACACATCATGAGGCTGCTAAAGTTCAGCGGCACTTGCTTCTTCTTTTCTACTTTCTATTTTGTGAAGGCAATTATAGCAGATTTTTTTCATAGGTGTGGAGTTTTCATTAAATAATTATGGACACTTTCATTTCAGCCAATACATACATAACTTTAACACTGGCATAAAAACAGAATAATGTACTGAAAGAACAAACTGCTACAGGAAAAAAGTTATCAAAAAGCACAATACTGTTTATTTACCAACGGATTAATGAAAAGCAGTGAATGTGGGGGAAAGGGCACTGTTTAGATGTAAGTCACAGAACAGCACTACATTGGGGGGAATAAAATCAAATGTTTCTCAGTTGTTACCTTCTAAAGCACATATAAGCACAACCACACCTTCACACAACCCTGCGGGAAGATGCTGAATAGTCAGGTTATATGTGAAAGTGCACATTTTGCTGACGAAGCTTCTATGTATGTGATAGTAATTTGAGCAGAAGGGTTTATAGTCCTTACACCCACAAGCTGTCATTGGCTGGTCCTCTACCCAAACACAGCAGAAACAAGGAAAAAAAGTAGCATAGGAGGGTGTCTTGCAGAGAAACAGACAGAACTTGACTGAGAATCAGAGGTGAACTTGGACAAAATAAATTCTCTGTTATTTAGCCAAGACTGGCACATGTACAATCATACATATCACAAATCTTTGTACATCCTTAAATGTGATTATCAACTTTGAATGCAGCCCCCTTAAAAACCAACTAAAATAAGCAATGACTTAGCAGGAATCAGTTAGACACATGAAATACCTCCAAAAAGTATAGTTTCTAATAAAAGAAAAATCTATAGTACTC
Organism: Telmatherina bonti; assembly: GCF_933228915.1. Taxonomy (NCBI): domain Eukaryota; kingdom Metazoa; phylum Chordata; class Actinopteri; order Atheriniformes; family Telmatherinidae; genus Telmatherina; species Telmatherina bonti. Next base: position 15,759,149 of record NC_136633.1, read on the forward strand.
CAGCGCAGTGCTGAACGCTAGAGCAGCATTCATCCTACTCTTAGAGGAAGACTGTACAGACATGCGAAATGATGAATCCAATGAAAACTGTTCCCAGACAACTTATATAAGCAGCGACTCTGAGTCTGCTGCTGCTCCTCTCTTCTGAGGTTGTTATCTCAACCAGGTTCAACACAAACCTGGAGATTCTTCGTTTTCGTTTAATCATAGTGATGCAGTCAGACCCAGAATTATTCTCTCATAAAGAGAAACAGCTGCCAGTATAACCCATTGTCTATTCATTTACTTTTAGTCAATATTTAAAAAGTGGTTAATTTCTGTATGTTAAACACTTTTTAAGTGTAATTGTGGCATTTAAACACCAATGCACAAGCTGTTTTTACATGTTTTGTCCCAAAAATACCCAACTATCAGTCTGCCACTAATAAACAGGCTGAAGCAGAAAATCCAAAAATAGATGACTCTGTTAATGTTGGTGACTGGTTGGAAAATCCTGTTTTATTGACCTGCTATCATTACTTCATCATTACTTTGTAAGCAGTGTGTTCAGCACTAATTGGCTTGTATGGATCAGCCTTACTGGATTTAATGGGTCTCTTTATTCAGAACAGAACCTCATTGATGTCAAATCAGTGACACTTACCACAGCTTCCACCATCATCATCATCATCCATGGTAGCTGAAGAAGGCCCTGCTGTGGCAAACCCTTTCGAACATTTTTATCGTGTTTGAATATCACAGAGTTTTTCTTGGCCTTATTTTCCCTCCTGAGTTCTGACGGGTGGCTGCATCCACTGACACAGAGTCAAACATGGATTCAAGCATCTGACTGGTTTATGCTGGTTTCGGTTAAGAAAAAGTACCAATGAACCACAGATAAATATGTTTTAATGTGTCGCTCAGGAAATGCCATGCAGACTAAATGGATGAATGATCTGTGTGGTATTCACAAATTTGAGCAAACCGGCCCAGTGTTAGTTAGGACACCAATCAACTGAGTGGACCAGTCAGACATCGGCTCATTGGGAAAATGGCCAGTCCATCCTTTTATTGAGACACAATGTGAAACTATTTTTCCATCATTTTTCCATCATTTTAGAGAAAATGCAAATGCTTTTAAATGTGAATGCTCCCAACACTAAGTCATGATGGGGCGTAAGTGTTTCTTTTTACGACTTGGCTCTTCAGAGTGGGAAAAGTCCTGAACGTGGCTCAGTTTCTATTAAACAGGACCTCCAAAACACTTTTAAAAAGTATGGGTTTTGACCAACCTAATCAGATTCAGATGTTCTCTTTTTTTGTTATGCTATTCATGTGACATAAGGCATCTTTCATTCTTCACATCATTTTCTGAAATCATATTTGGGCTGATCTTTCCAAAGCACAGTGAAGAAAAAGAAATCTTTCTTTTGAAGATTCATCGGGCTGGAAATTATAGTTTCAGGTGAAGACGCGCTCTCAAACCAAGACTGATTTCTTCTTAATAGCTGCCCAGTGTCAAAGCAATGAGTGCACCAGACGGACACCCACGCAAGTGGTTATAATCCTGGATCAACGCAACACAGTCAGTGCATTTCCAAAGTTAATAATTTCTTTGCTTTGAAGGGGGTTTTGCCTTTTCTATTGAAAAAGGCAAAGATAATTGCCAGCATGAATGAACATGACCACCACCATTTATTTCCTGCGTTTAAGTCAGCACAGATTCCATTACACAATCATTATTTAGTCTATGAATCCTGCCAATGGTAATAAAGAATCAAGACCATCTCAGTGGTGGCGCTTGAGCTCCTAGACACAATCATTTAGAAATGATGCTGCAATAAAAATAAAGTTTCCTATTTATACTCAAAAGTCCGCCACTTATCATGTAAAACATTTCTTTCTGAGTGAAAGGATCTCTGCATTAACAGGATAAAGTATCTTGTTATGAGGGATATTTTCTTCTGGATGAATTATAATTCAATTTCTGTATGTGGGAAAGGTCGGCTCCAATTCCACAAACCGTGATCCTATTGAAGCTCATTGTTGGTTTGTTTCCAAGTGAAACATGGATACAGTACCGTCGTCCAAGACACAGACAAAAGATCTGTTTACTTAGTTACACACATTATGACCTTTCCAAAAGTATCAGCAAAAGCTGTCTTTTGTGTTCTCTCCTCACCTGCGCCTTTAGCAACAGAAACCTGGAACTGATAGCAATAATATGAGAGTTTTACAATAGGGAAAACACACAGGGCTATCAGGCTGTGTCTAATGAAGAGGTAACATTATAGTCCTATACATAACACTTCGATCATGTTGCTGCTATCATTAGCGTCATGAGGGGATCAGAGTACAAAACACATTCTTGACAGATAGCTGTCTCGAAATGTCAAATTTGGTGAATATTTAGGTAGATTGAAGCTCCAGAACGTGCACAAGATTGCTGTCTCGACATCATGATTGGGGCTGGTGATCATGCATGAGGTGCCGGAGACATCTGGGATCAGGAATGTCAGTTGTGGCATGTTGTCTCAAAGACTTCAGTGTAAATGCTGTAAAAGCAGCAGAAGAGGTTTTCTTCCATTATGGTGCTACATAGTCAATACATGTGCTTGAGGATTTTCTTGATAAAAGTTAATACACCTGCAGATTTATGGGTCAAATTATTGTATATTTAGGACGATAACGCTTATGATTTACAGTTAAACAGTCACACAACCACATTTAATATGAACTGTCTTAACTCTGGCCAGTGTTATCAGTGTTAGCTTAATGGATTGTTGCTAATAAGCTAACGGTAGCACCGAAACACTTCAAGCCCTGTTGGTTTCTGTCTTGTTTTTTTTTTTTTGTTTTTTTTTTTAAATATATCAAATTACAACTACTACACTGCTGAGTTTAAATTAAATTGTGGAGATAAAAGTGACAGAGGTTTTGGCATCTACTTAACTGCCATTGAATTTCTGATGAGATTTGGCTCCACTTGCTATCAGTGTTTGCATGCTGAAACAGGGAATATGTCTAACAAAGGCTACTCTTCAAGAGTTTTTCCCTTTTCAATGGACATTTCAGGTATTGCTGAAGTGAAGTTGCATCCACCAATTATGAGAGGTGGTTTTGAGAGGACCAGCATCTCATGTGTTGAACGGTCACCAACAAACTTGACAGTAACGCATTGCAACTCATCTGTTTTAGTTCCAATCAGGACATTTTCCTAATCCCAACCAAACCTTTGACACACAAATCCAACCAGGAAGTAACATAACTGCTTTGTCAAAACAAGTGAAAAATGTTGTCAAGTAACTTGCCTTATTTCTAAGGAAGCATCCACATATAAGTAAACAAAAAAAATCCTTAATGCCACATTTGCTACATTCACATGGGAGTTTTAATTCCTATTTAATTCTGAATAAAAGGTAATTTTGCATTAAACTGATGAAAAATGACCATGTAAACACTTAATTCCTAATGCTAATTCCTATTCGGAATTAAACCTAATTCCAATGTAAGTGGCTGCTTTATTTGCATTTTAATTTCAAACTATTTAATTCGTCTGTCATGTGAACCTTAATTCCGCTTTAAGTTAATTCCGGTCGTTCTGTGTATGCTTGTTACCTGTCCATATGACGCACGTTGTTTTCCCTCCCGTGTTCGGTGGTCTATCTTTCTTAACTTCTCAGTTGCTGCAAAAAGTGAAGTAGTATGCTCGTGTTAGACTGGTACTTCCAAATATAATACAAATAGCGACAGAACTGGAATCTGTTATGTCATTTTTACAAGTTACGACTGAAAAGACAAAAGCAGCGAACTAACTTTGTTTATTTCCAGTATATATTTTTCCGTCATACGTCACGTGCACCTTCTGTCCAATCAGAACCCTTCCCAACCCGCCGCTCTAAAGAGGAATTGCGTAAGGACAGGTTTCATGTAAACCTCCATGTAAACTCGTAGTAGAATACGTTAATTCTGAATATTTATTTCTGAATGATTAATTACAAATAAACAAAAAAAAAAAAAAAAAACATCATGTAACCGTACCCAATTTGGCTGAGAATATTGGATCTGGCTTCAAATTCACAGCTGCCAAGACAGTTCATCATGCATGCATGACAAAAGCTACTTGATGCTAATTTGGTTTTTTGTTTTGTTTTTTTTTTTTTATGGTGGAAAGCAATCATATTGTTCGCACAATGTACTAGCTCAAGCAAGTCATCTCTGCATCAGCCAAAGTAATCCAATTCCTGGCACTGGTCGTCAAACCTATCAATCCCCTAAATACATGTAACACTAACTTGTGCTGTTGCATGGAAACAAAACACATGTACACACCTGTGTCTGCTGACACTTAAAATCCCAAGCGTGCCTGGAAAATTGGTTTAAAGGAAGTGAAGGAGTATAATTCAGACTCTGCCCAACACTAACTGTCAGAGGCACCCTTGAGCAAAGTAGTAGACCCACAGATTCACCAGTAGAGCTGCTCGGCAGCCATCAGCAGAAGGCTGTGGTTTTGTCAAGCTGCTCCCAGGTGTTATGCAGTGAAATTTTATGGGCAGGGAGATGCAGACAGGAAAGCATGCCTGCTCAGCAAAACTTTACTGCATAAATAAACAAATGAGTCATTGGGGACTCAAGGTGCTACAAGTAGATCTCAGCACACATTACTGATCCAGAGCTGAACTCGCTGCAGTGAGCTGCTCGCCTGGAGGGGGGTTTAATTATGTTGCCGGTGAAATCCCTTTTCTCGCTGAGCTGACAAAGAAAAAAGAATTTGCTGTGCCTAAAGAGGACTGTTCAAGTGTGTCTATGAAATACAGTTTGCAGTTTTTACTGTTGGTGACAGCATGTGTGTTCTCCAGCAACTCATCTGAAGGTTTACATTGTATTGAAATATAAAAAGGACCAAACATTCTCGTTCTGGGTCATCTCTCAGATGTAGACCTCACTGACAGTGACTCAAAGAAACAAGGTTGAGAGATTCATGACAGTCTTATTTACTAAAGTTGATATAACGGCCAGCCTTTCTGCATAAGCTGCCTCTTTTCTTACTGAATGCATTAGCTACCCCAAGTTTTTCCAAGCAGTGGTGTCAAAAGTATTCACATTCATTACCCAGGTAGAAGTACTAGATACTCAGGTTTAAAAAAACTTATGTAGAAGTAAAAGTACCAACTGTAAAAGTACCAAAGTGTAAAAGCACTGATTAAAAAAAAAAACTTAAAGTATAAAAGTTAAAGTAATGCAAGTGTGAAAAATACCATTAAAAAGGAACGCTTAAACTGTAGCACTGTAGACTACAGTGACCTCCACAAAATACCTTTTTTCTAAAAGTTATAATGTGTTATAATATAATATAATGTGATATCAGAATGTTAATACTGCTGGGAAGCACTACACATTTTCAGCAACTTAGATTCTGATGAAAAATTAACACATTTGAGTGCAATGGAAATATTTTAAAGAACAATATGAGAATTAAGATGTGTTTCCTGGCCTGGATGATATGATGACTGTAAGCATTGTAATGTTGCAAAGAGTCCAACTTTAAAAGGCATATTATCAATAACCTTTATTAGAATATAAGTAAAGTAAGTAGTACTTGTTCACGAGTGAGGGAAGGATGGAGCGCGAGATCGACAGATAGATCGGTGCGGCTTCTGCAGTAATGCAGGCTCTGCGCCGGTCTGTCGTGGTGAAGAAGGAGCTGAGCCAGAGGGCGAAGCTCTCGGTTTACCAGTCGATCTATGTTCCTACCCTCACCTATGGTCATGAGCTGTGGGTCGTGAGCAAAAGAACGAGATCTATACAGGCGGCTGAAATGAGTTTCCTCCACAGGGTGGCCGGGCTCTCCCTTAGAGATAGGGTGAGGAGCTCGGTCATCCGGGAGGAGATCAGAGTAGAGCCGCTGCTCCTCCGCATCGAGAGGAACCAGTTGAGGTGGCTCGGGCATCTGGTTAGGATGCCTCCTGGACGCCTCCCTGGTGAGGTTTTCCAGGCACGTCCCTCTGGGAGGAGACCCCGGGGAAGACCCAGGACACGCTGGAGGGATTATATCTCTCGGCTGGCCTGGGAACGCCTCGGGATCCCCCCCGCAGAGTTGGCAAATGTGGCTGGGGAGAGGGAAGTCTGGGCTTCCCTGCTTAGGCTGCTGCCCCCGCAACCTGAACCCGGATAAGCGGCACGAAGACGAGACGAGAATATAAGTAAATCTAGGCTTAGCAGCAGGAATCAGTGAGGGCAACAGATTTGTATTAGGAGACAAACAAAAACATAAAAAAACAAAATGATAACTGATAAGAAAAAACAATACAATTATTTTTATATATATATATATATATATATATATATATATATATATATATATATATATATATATATATATATATATATATATATATATATATATATCGTTTTTTTAAATTGTAAGGAGTATGAAGTAAAAAGTTGTCTGAAAATTAAGTACTCCAATAAAGTTGAGATACCCCAAATTTCTACTTAAGGAAGTATTTGTACTTTGTTACTTCATTACTTGACACCTCTTCGTTAACATGACACTTGTACGATGAATTGCCATGGTAATATTGTCAATGTCAATAAAATTGTACACATCAGAGTAAATTGTGTTGTAAATTTGGATCTTTACCAAACCAAACTTCAGCCAAACACTTTGAATACATATACTTTGATTTTTATGCCATTTATGCAAGGTCAGATCCCAGAAACAACAGGTTTAGGAGGAAAAACCAGAAATCTCTCTCTAGAGTTCCTCCTGGGGGATTTCAAAGTGTTCACAGAACCGAGAGGATCACTAATCCCTCTAGTGTGTTCTAGGTTTAACCCGGGGTCTCCTCCCAGTAGGATGTGCCCAGGAAACTCACAAAGGGACCTAAGCAGACAACATCCTCATCACATGCTCAAACCACCTCAGCTGACTTCTCTTGATATGGAGAAGAAGCAGCTTTACATTGCACTCCCTCCTGGATGAATGAACTCCTCACTTGAACTCTTTTCAGACAATTTTATCTGCGATCTCATGCTTTCCATTTGATTTCCAAATCATGTGACCTCAGCTAAGGGTTGGGATATAGATGAACCAGTAAATCAGGACCTTGCCCGTTTACTCTACTGTCTCTTCATAAGATCGGGGGAGGACTGTTTACATCTTTACACATCTTCGTTGATGAGCAGACATGTCAACATGGCCTGTTGTGTCACTGCAGTAAGTATTATAAAACAGAAGCTGTGACTTGCCCCTTAACAAACAAATCAAATACGATGTCTTATGACTTGCGCTGTCTATCCCACAAGCTCTAAAGAAAAAAAAAAACAAAACATTATGAATGGTTATGTCTTCCTTGTTCCCAGCCATTTTAAATCTTGGCTTAAATTAAGTTCCCCACCCGGATATATTGCTGTTTATGCAGGCTGTTTGCACCGTGAACAAAAAGAGTTCCAGTGTAAATGCGGGAATCAAGATCTGCCTGGCAAGAAAAAAGACGATGTAAGCAAAATTAGAGCCATAAAAGAGTCAGCATGATGCTGTTTGGACAATGTGATGGTTTTAGCTTTAATCACAGGCAAAACACTGGAACATCTCAGAAAATTACATTGTGAAAAACTTCAATATTTTTTGTCACTCATTTCAAAATGTGAAACCTATATATTTTATAGATTCATTACACATAGTGGAACATTTCAAATATTCAATCCTTAAATTTTTATAATTTTGGCTTATAGGTAATGAAAACCTTAGAAAATTATGATATTGTGAAACACTTCAATCTTGGAAAGTCATAGTGTCATTACCATAATCAGGTAATTAACTCAAAATACCTGCAAAGGTATCCTAAACCTTTAAATGGTCTCTCAGTCTGGGTCAGATGGCTACACAATCATGGAGAAGACTGCTGACTTGACAGATGTCCAGAAGACGATCATTGACCCTCCACATGGAGGGAAAGCCATAAAGGGTCATTTCTGAAGAAGCCGGTTCTTCACAGTGTGCTGTATTCAAGCATATTAATGGAAATTTCAGTGGAAGGAAAAGGTGCACCAGCACCTAAGGAGAAAAAGGACTGGACTGTTTCTCAGATGAAAGCTAATTTTACATTTCATTTGGAAATCAAGGTCCCAGAGTCTGGAGGAAGAGTGGAGAGGTACAGAATCCATGTTGCTGGAAGTCCAGTGTGAAGTTTCCACAGTCAGTGATTTGGGGAGCCATGTCATCTGCTGGTGTTGCTCCACTGTGTTTTCTGAAGTGCACAGTCAGCACAGCCATCTACCAGGAAATTTTAGAGCACTTCATGATTCCTTCTGCTGACAAGCTCTATGTAGATGCCACTTTTTTCTTTCCAGCAGGACCTACACTGCCAAAGGTACCAAAAGCTGCTTCAATGACTGTGGTCTTACTGTGCTTGATTGGCCAACAAACTCACCAGATCTGAACCCCATAGAGAATCTGTCAAGAGGAAGATGAGAGGCACCAGACCCAACTATGTAGATGACCTGAAGGCTGCTATCAAAGCAATCTGGGCTTCCATTACACCTGAGCAGCGCCACACACTGATAGCTTCCATTGCCATGCCGCATTGATGCAGTAATTCATGCAAAAGGAGGCCCAACCAAGTATTGAGTGCATGGAAATGAACATACTTTTCATAAGGCTGACATTTCTGTTTAAAATATCCTTTTTTTTTCATTGATATTATGTGATATTCTAATTTCCTTAGACACTGCATTTTGGGTTTTCATTATTTATAAGCCACGATCATCAAAATTTCAAGAAATAAATATTTGAAATGTTTTACAATGTGTAATGAATCTATATAATACATGGGTTTTACATTCTGAAATGAGTGACAAAAAATATTGAATTTTTTTATAATATAATTTAATTTTCCGAGATCTACCTGTACAATTGAAACCAATGTTGTTGTCGTCTCAACCTTGAATTTCCCTGCGTGTCCAGTGAGCATCTTGTGAAGGAGGCAGAAAATCGCAGGCCTCAGTGCAAAATTTGCCTTTTTTTTTTTGCATGTTGTCCAATTTAATACATAAAATAATGATGAAAACATGTTTTAATTTTGTCTTTTGCTTTTGTGCTTATTACTTCTACTGCATCTGCATTTTACTGCATTTACGTTTACTTGTACGGCTTTTAGTTTTAACGGGATTTGGAAAAAGCTGGCAGACAACAGAAATCTGAACATATCACTCATTAGATTCACTCTGTAAAGCTTTTTATACTATTCCTGTAATTTCTTGGCAGTTTCTTTTTATAGTTCCTGGACAGCACTATATAACCTAATGCTCTGAATATGTTCGCTTAGGTGTGAAGACAAGTTGTATTAATACCAATGAAATGCAGTTCAGAAGAAACTTGACCCAGTTTACATTCTTTTGTTGAACATGAACAAGGAGTATTTATGTTTAAACAAACTAGACGGAGCTGAAAGTGAGAAAACAATAGAATTAAAAATATTTATTCATGGTGATCACAATTACCTTCAGTGCTTTCATCCATTTATGTATTCATGGAAAGTTCAAGACCAACAGCCATTTCTATTTCTGAGTTGCATTTAATCTATAACAGATCAACTGTGTTTAAACACATTATTTACTTTCTGATTTTGGTTTTACTCTTTTAAAAATAGTAAAACATCAGCCTTCAAACTTTTTACAACATAATGGAATTCCCAGAATTTCCAGATTTTCCCAGAGTCCCTCTCCACAGGGCCATGTCCAGCCTCTGAGGACAACCTGGGCTTAGCCCAGACCAGAAGTGAAATGATAAATGAATGGAGTCACACAAACTGGAGCGGAGCTATGGAGCGGGTTGGCGGAGCAGGTGGCAGCTTAGTTTAAAAGCATCTATGTTCAGTGACTTACACTGGTTTTGGCTACCGAGGCTAAACACAAAACATCCTGGGCTAAAGCCCCCGGAAAAACCGTCTGGCGACGTCACTGCCTCTCCATGTACCACATTTAATCCACTCACTAAACAACCTATTGCTTTTCAAATCAACCAAGGCTTTGCACTCTGCACATCATACTTTTGACTTTACTGTTAGTTTAAATCGGTAGTGATGAATATATCTATATGCTAAATCTTTAATTTTGCCTTGGCTGGTCCCAAATTTTTCCTAAAACTGTCAACTTTAATACAAGGAATGAGTGACTTCAGCCTGAACATTTTTGTATCTCTGGGAACGCCTGCATTGGTCACTATCTTGCTGCTTGCTTTGCTTGTATGTAAACATAAGACATTATGATAAAACTTTGTCTCTTCCTGGTTGAGTTTAGCCAATCACTGAATCTGCAGTTAGAAAATAACCATAGTTACAAAAAATATTCTGTTTATTTATTGGGGCAATCATCTTGGTGGAGGTTCTTTCACAGCTCACACAGAGCTTTCCTTATGGCCACTAAATGGGGCATATTTTGAAAACATAATTATAGGCCGTTTCCTCATGAAGGAAACATGTTTGTCCTCTCTGAGGTACCGTAGAAACATGGTCATACAAAATCTGTCACAAAGAAGTGAACTGAATGTCATCAACATTTGTGGTATGCCTTGACTTTCGATCTCTGCTAGTAGATTCCCCCAAAATGCAACAAAGTTTAAAGTGAAAAAAAAACTAAAATTAGATTTCCACAAGAACATTTACTAAATCAGCTAAAGTTACATATCAGGTTAAGACATTTTCATGCCACCTTGAGCGCCTGCTGCTCATATAAATTCCCTGTTCACACAAAAGCAACAGTCGCAGCTCCACCGTCACTCAAACAGCCCACTTGGCAACTTCTCTCTCCCTATGCTCTACTGACAGATCTACCTTCACATCTTTCCATCAGTCTGGCCTCAACCATCAACTTGATGTAATGTTCTTCCTTAGAGTACAGAATATGTCCTGCTCTCACAGTGCTGTCAAAGAAACAATGGATGTTGCCAACAAGAAATATGGTTAGGGGCACCATGCTTTAGAGCTTCAACTATCATTTAACAATCTGGTGGAACTAAGAACTAAATATAACCTGCTTTTTTTCCTTTCTGCACAATCTAAGCAGAAAATAAAATAGTGTGCCATCCTTTAAGCCTCTGAAGTTTTATCATCTCGCCTTAGTGGTTCTTGATCCTGGAAAAGCTTCCTAAAACAAACTGTAACATCTTGAGAGCACTGAAAGCAATTTCCCTCTTCCGCCCACTCTGTTTTGCAGGGTTGATGGTGTTATGCATGTTTTAAAACTCACAACCCTCCCACACAACCATCTGCTATCACACTGCACGCTGCACACGCTTGCAATCAGATTCTTCCTATCCAGCAGAAGTTTGTGCAGATAACTTTACTGGAAGCAGATTGTGGAAGTTACCGAAAGCAATGAAATCCTTTTTTACAAGCTGCTTTCATAACAGTTTAGTAGTGGAGAACTTAAGACAAAATTGGAGTTTTGATGCTGCAGCGTGCTTGATAACTAACCACCCCTCCCTCCTTTTCTGATCTGCTGTAAGAGGATCTGTGGGTCTGGATTTGGCATGGCAGCAGTACAAGGCACCAAGCTTCCAAGCACACCGTATCTGTTTGCTTTGGAGACCGGTGTTGCTGTGAACCGCCAGCAAAAAGATTATATTTCTTTGTAACTAATCGCGGCCTGTTATGTCTTTTGTCTGACTTAGGGAGCTGGTTTGCAAACAGAGAGACAGAAGACCTTGCTCCTTTGCTGGGCGAGTAGTATCGGCTGGGTGGAAGTAGCAGAAAGAGCATCTTTCGGCTGTGAAAACTCTTCAGGCTCTTGTGGTGGTGCAGATTTACAGCACTGCAAGATCCCTCAATGAATCACAGAGTTTACATTCTTTCAGTGAAAGCCTTCCAAACAACCACAGCAAAATAAAAAAAATAAAAAAAATCCCAATCTATGACTCTTAAAGCAGTCACAGAGTTCAGTCTCGGCAAAGTGTCTGGAATTTCTTTACCACTATTAATCAGAAAAGGTGTCAAAGAGACATTCAGGGGGTTAAATTGTCCCATATTCTTGTAATCATGGATAATGTCAAAGGGTTTATACTAAGCTTGTGCACCAATTGATTTGGCATCAAGAAGAGTACAAGCATCATAATCCCTAAGAAATTCCACAGTCTACAGCTATGATCTTGGAAAGCTGTGACACTCTTGCTTTCTAAGAGTGTAAGAGGTCAGATTTAGGTTTTAAATCAAAACCCAAATCTGGGTTTAAATCTCAAAGCAATACATGAGCATTTCCAGGATTCAGGTGAAAATACTACATTTGCACCAGCAATAGAGAGGCAACATTGGCTAACTTTACTGAATGAGCAGATGCTTTTTGCACAATGGCCAGAGCACTGGCTCTGTGTATGACACACACACACCTCTGGCCAAAAACAAGAGAGGTAGTGTGTGTGCGGTGAGGGAAATGGTCCAACTCTCTGACACATTTCTATCAACTCCTGAGTGGGATTGCACGAGCTTTGTCTTTGCCAAGAAGTGTGACTATGGCCCAACTTAGAACGTGTCATATAATCAAGACTGCAGTGGGTATTAAGATGTGTCAGTGACAGCATAGTGAAAGTTTTGTTTAGTGTTGTTGTACTTTTCAGATGTGTACATGCTCAGTGTTGACCTCTGTGCAGCTCTGGACTGATAAAGAATTAAGTGAGTTCAAACATTTTTCAAAATCTGCCTAAGTAATTGGATTATTGGAGAAAATATGCAATTTTCCATTTAACTACAAATCTAATTTCATCCATTTATAAGAGTCATTTGCTGATTTGTTTTCATGGGTGGGAAAAAAAAAAGTCCAAGGATCTGATCATCCATCCATCCATTTTCTTAACCGCTTAGTCCAATATCAGGGTCACAGGAAGCTGGAGTCTATCCCAGCAATCATGGGTACACCTGTACGACCTGTCCAGGTACACCCTGGACAGGTCGCCAGTCCATCATGGGAATCTGATCATGTTTTTAAATGACCTTCTCTTCATTTAGCCTCTCTCAATGGTTAAATTTCTTCATTTGATTAATTTATTTATTAATTTTGGACACTTTCAGAGAGGTGTGCTGTTGTATGGATGCATGAAATGTTACAAAGATATTATCCCACTTCCTGTTTGGGCAATTTCCATATAAGGGAAACACTGTTTTGAAACTTTAAAATCAGTCTGATGGAGACACTTTCTGATTTCTTTTTTTAATTATTTATTTATTGTAAATGAAATTTATATCCAAAGAGAAAGAAGCAACAATTAGGCTTCCATAAAGTGTTGTGACTCATGGAATTCTCACTTCATTTCACATCTTGTTTGACAGAGTTTCTGCTTATTTTGATTTGCTGTGGCAAAAATTAAATCATAAGGCTATTGTGGTGAGGACTGGAAATAAAATTAGGCCTGAGAGGAAGTATTTTATAAAGCCCACAATGGTGGAAAACCCATTTGTACAATAGTGGTGTTGTCCACTCATTTTGGCTAAATGTTGTATGCAAAGAAAGTAGCCAGGATGTGGTACTAATTTGTGGCTTTCATAAGCCTACAATGCAAAGAACTGGATAATTTACACGAACAGTGGAAATGACCTCTCCTGCCCACCTCCTGCAATTAAGGTGGGCAAAAAAATAAAACCCATTTATGCAAAGTTTTTGACATATCAGGAGAACCTTCAGCTTGAATGAGTAATGCATCCAGTGAGACACAAATGAGTCTGGTCCCTCCCAGCTGTCACCCTTATGGTTTACCTTTCTCTTAAGAAAGTTGCTCTTTTTAGACAAAGTAGAATAAATCTAAGGGCAAACTACATCAGAAGAATAGAAATGAGTAGAATAATGCTTTATTTGCCTTTCAGGAGGTGACTTTCTGCAGTTTTAATAACGCAGTGGAGACTTTTATAGTTCGCTATATTTGAAAATCAATTGAAGAAAAAAAAAACATGCATGTACAAATAAGGTGTTAAACAGTGTTGTATGTCCAGTAACTGAAATGTATCCATTATTTATTACATTAACAATTTGACTGCAGTGCACAATACTGAAGAAATTTTTCACTTTTTTTTTTTTTTTTTTTTTTTTTTTTTTAAATAATGTTTATCTTTACAGTTATAGTCACATCACTCTGACAACACTAGGTCAAACAGTCAATATTGCTGAAGACAGACTGATGCAACCCCTAATTTAGCTTTTTTCTTTTTTTCTATTAATGTCAATAATATATGTTTCCCATTTTCAGTCTGTCCCCCTGCATGGACCCCTTCTTTAACATCTTACTTTTCATGTATTGTTTTTATACTAGCTTAGATCAAATCTAGTTGGCAGCTTTATATGTCTGCCTGCTCTGTTTCAGGCATTTGAGAAGGAAATGTAAATATTGTCAATGTAAATGTCTGAACTAGGGATGATCAATATTGGCTTTTTTTTTTATTGATATTCAATATACCAAATTGGTCCAACTTTTAATTTTTGACACTGACATCAATCAATATGGATATTTTTGGAGCAAGTTGTGGCAAACAAACAAAGATATTTGTAAAACTAAACATGACTCACCTATATTTTGTGTTAAAGGAGACATAGCTGAAGAGTTTGTCAAATTGTGTCATTAAAAATGTAAAACCTGATACTGATCATTTCTGATTTTGCATTTTAATGTCGATATCGGTCGATAATAATGGACAACTCTAGATTAGCAATGTCATCTCTATCTTTGAGATCTTCTCTTTCACTTCAATGAAAGAAGTTACGTCACCACATGGACCTCCCAAATCAGTCCTCTATGTTTGAAATCCTGCTCATCCTGAGGGATGCAATCCTCTCAGGAATATTGACTGACATAAAGTAGACCATACCATGATGGGTCCATGATCGTCTAATGAACACTAAGTGCAAGATGATTTCTTCTACCTTTAAGAATTCTTGAACACTCATTTCTTCTTTCACCTTTGACATACCTAACCTCCATTACATTACCTAACCTTACATTGCATACCGGGGACTCTTTACTGCTCATTTGTCAATATTTGGCCGTCAATGAGTAAGCCAGCGACTGTTCTGAATATGGACTAAATGGTTTTTACCACCAGTAAAGCAACTGTAACGTTCTGGTTTGCATGAAGAAGCACAATAATTTTAAATTGCTCTGAATGACCTTCTGTGCACAATTTATGGTTACGTTTTGTTTTATGCACACATTACAAATGCATAGAGCTGTCACCCAAGTAAAAAAAAAAAAGGGAGACCTTATTACAATATAAAGTACTAGCTTATTGTACAAACGTATCACAGTGTTATAAGCTGTCTTTGAAAAAAACTTGAATCTAATTATACAATAATGTGGTAAGTTTTGCAGTAAAAATGTGGAATATAAACCATATTTGTCTCAAAATGAGGAAACTGTAGTAGATCAGAGAAATATCTAAATGAGATGAAGTTGGACTTTACAGGAGAGATTGTGACAGTTATGTGTATTAAGTTATGTATTAAGTGACTGTGAGGACCCAGAAATTCAACCACAGGCAGGAAGAGTAGTAAATTTGAAAAAGCGTTTAGAACCAGGGAATTGAGTCCACTAAGATCTGACTGGTCCTGAAAGTGGGAGGGAAGCTGAAAAGTCCAAAATCCAGGAGCCAAGGTCAGAGCAAAAGGTACTTATCAAGGGGACAAGCATGGCTTGGGGTCCAGAGACAAGGCATGGGTCAACATCCAGAAGTCCAGAAATATGCAGGAGGAATCCGACAAGGGCAAGGCAAGAGGAGCAATCCAAGGTCAAAGCTAGTTGGCAATCTAGAAGTCAGGAAGAGAATGCCGGATTTCAACTAGGCAGAAGCTGTGCTGATAATCTGGCAGAAAAGGAGAGTGAAGTAAGGTTAGATAGAATGGAGACCAAGTGGCAATTTGAGAAACCCAGGTGGAATGAATATAACTGACTTTCAGAGCGGGAACCATGGCAGAGTGGCAATCAGACAATACCAGGTGAACCGAATCCCCTGATTGATCCAGGAAGAGAACATGACAGGTTAAGCTTGGAGGAACCTGTGATAAACCAGACGGGATGCGTCATCCTGCCGGCAACTTGATTGTCCCAGTCAATACATGTAGCTTTTACCATTTCAATTTACTTTACAGAAGACAGCAGGGCTGTAGGCATAACCACTGGTACATGCTAACCAAAAGCAACACACTCAGGCAGACACATGCACCATCTCACTGTATGCAGGCAGGCAACGTGCGTTGCTCATAACTGTCCCACATTAATCTGTGTACAGCAATATATCAGAGTAAGAATCATCAATGCCTAACAAAAACAAGTGATGTGTTCTGCTTAACAGGAATGATTTATGTTGCCCCAACATTTTTTAGGTCCCAGCCACATCTGCGACCTAAAAAAGGTCCCTCTAGGACCTTTTCACATTGTAACGTCACTGGTTTCATTGCGAAAATGTGAAATGCATCAGCTTATATTGTGATAAGTTTTATTGTAAGAGCATGAAACTCAACTATGGTATGCAGATGTGGCTGCGACCTAAAAGATGTTGGAGCAACATACATTGTACAATTGTCCTACTTTGTTTTTAAAATAGGCTAGCAGCTCTACACTTCCGTAACACACTCTAGGTCACCTGGTAGCACATGTATCCCACAGACAAGGACTGTACTTTCACTAAATTAGTGCATTTGTTATATTATAGCCTCCCTTCTTTATCTCACATCAATGATACAAACATTGCACTCACATACAGATTCTAAACTGTTTGGCATTTTCCAAGTTAGAAATATCCTCTTTTTTTTTTTTTTTTTTTTTTTTTTTTAAAGATTACCAGTTTCTTGATGTGCTACCAGTCTTCTGACTGTCAACAAATGACAAAAGTTAAATCATAAGTTAAAAACATTTGTTGACATTTTATGGTCACCTTTAAGAAATGTTCATTCTTTTTCTCTTTTTTTTTTTTAAAGGGCTTTAAAAATGCAAGAAGACAACGTGTTTCTCATTCATGCTTGAAGATGTGTACTGGCTCACTGTTTTCTGTCTAGATCGTACAACACGCTCTGACTCATTTCAGCCTGACAATGCCATTCTGGTACAGTATCAAATATCCTGCAGAGAGACGCGGCTCTGGCAGGAGCTTAGAGATCCATGAACATGAGAACAAGCACTTCAATCCTGTGGATTTTTGGAAGCTGCATGCATCTTGATACGTGATAGATTTTAAAAGGGGTGTCAGATCAAATACAAAACCAGAATGTGCAGGTTTCTTATTTCTTTTCTTATTCATGAAGCCAATATCATGCATCATCCACATTTCCATGATTCTCATCAGTGTGCAATCACAGCATCTTGGCGTCTTTAAAAAAGAGAAAAAAAAACCAAAAAAAACTCAACTGACAAGCTCAGCACCTCTGATAAGAATCTGCAATGCTTCTTGAAAACGTTTTGCTATCGCCCTCTTGTCATGCAGGTCCTCTTGACCTTTTACATGCTGCTCCAATATGCAGGATTCTCAAGGACAAAAACTTCCATGTGCAAATTATACCGGCATCATAAAAGAAACTCCAGAGTTTGAGCACTCTGCCACCATGGAACACCATTATACATACGCAGCAAAGTTGGCAAAACCAATGATGGTTTCAGAACAAGTGTATCAGTGTTTGTGCAAGCTCACATTTTGCAAGAATCGGTGCAACATGTTGAATCATAGGAAATAAAAAGGATGTTTCCTTGTTGGTTTTTTTGTTGTTGGTTGATGTTAAATGTGTATGTGCATGTTTCAGGATATGTTGAAGCAGCTTCATTTGTATCTACCATGACTGTTTTTCACTTCCAGGCACATTCTTTTCATTGAGTGAACAAGAGTAACTCCCACCCCTCATCCTCCCATATAATACCATATAACAGTCAAATAAGAATAAATTAGTGGTGTTACTTTATAAGCATTCAAATCTGACATATTTATTACTTGATTGAAGGTTGCAGTGAGGTGTGGGAGCGTTCCCTGCTGAGAAAAGTTCAGTGAACAATTCAAATAAATTGAACCAAATTACTCAGGCTTAATCGAGACAGGAACAAACCTGATTAATCTGATTACATGGTTGCTTTATATCCCTAAATGCAAAGTTCAACATTTCTAAAACAGAGCCTCCGGTTATTGACTGGAACTGGTGCAAAAATGGTAACTTCAAGGAGGTACTGAGTTGTCAAAGTGAGAGGACTCCCCAGGGCTCATAGTTGCAAATCAGTTGGGTTTCTCAGAGGGAAACAAAAGAAGACTTCAAAGCTCCACAACAGAAAACACAGAGCTTTCTGAAGCATTATTTCCTCACAGCAATATCAAGCACCAATTCAGATGTTTATTTCTTTTTTGTAACACCTTTATACCTGCATTTAGTTAAAAGACAGTAATGAAGAAAAATAATTCATGGAATGTGGGTGGACAGGGTGGGAAAAGTAAAAATGCACTCTGTGTGTGTGAGAGAGACTGTATGTGAAAGACTCTAGAATGAGGTGAGTGTTTTTCCAATTGCTTTATCATATGATTTTTTTATGCTTGTTTTACTTGAATGTCCCTAAATTTTTTTCTATAATCTAGAGGACATGCCAGCTCCACACAGAAAGGCCACCGTTCAAACCTCCCCCGAGCTGGGGCTCAAACCAGGAACCACAGTGAGGTCACAGTGCTAACCACTACACCATCATGCAACCTCCATAAGAAGGCTCTAAAAGGTTCCATAGGAGAAGTCATGGATTGTCGATGACAAGGTAGTCAATCTGTCATTGTCTCCTTGGGCAGCATCACTCTCCTTGCCTCCAGTGGTGGCGTCAAATGTTCAGTGATAGTCGGGGAGGTCATTATTTCTGGCAGTCTGGCTACACATCTGGCTCACTATCACCAAGTATAAACAAGGAGTGAATGAACAACAGATGAAATGTGAAATATTTGAGTGCCTGAAAAGGCGCTATATAAATCTAACCCATTGCTGTTATATTGTCACAACATGCCCCTGGCTTGTCCTGGCCTTCGGGGGCCCCGGGAATGGGAGGTGTGCCTAGTATTGGTGGCGGCTCACCTTCTGGAGAGAAGCTCACTTCCCTCTGGACCTAAATCCCCGGATCCCTCTTCTTTCCCGCTCTACATTACACACAGGCAGGGTGTTGGGAGGTGTGCATGTTGCTGGGTGGTGAGAGAAGCTATGAATGTGGTCTTGATGGCTGCACCCATTATTGGCTCACCTCTCACTTTTAATTACACTTAGTCATAATAACACAAAAAACACACTGATAACTCATGGACATGTTTTGGGGCCAAAACATGTCCACTGGCCATGCAGTCTACAATGGGTGGGGCTGCCTATTCCCTCTCCCAACACGGTGTGGTTACTTCAGGCGGGGGAAGAGTGCTGTCCTGTCGACCTGGGTCTAGGCTGGCCTGGCTGGGGGTAAAGTGCTGCTGGCCCTGGGGGTTGATGGTCGGCTGTCTCTGTGGGGTGGCGGTGGTAGTGGTGGGCAGTAGTTGCGGGGGCCCTGATGGCCTTCCTGTTCTCTGCTCCCCAAGGGGCGTCTCACACAGGACATGTTGGGAAGGAAAGATGAGGGCGTGCAGGAGTAAATGGATGAATTTGGGAATGGAATGTAAGAGAGGGGGGGGATAAAGGGAGGAATCAGGGTGAAAGAATTTAGGAAAGTGGGTGGGTAGTGGGATTAGGGTAAGGACGGGTGTATGTGGATGGGTGGAGGTAGGTAAGTGGGGGGGTATGTTGGTGGTAGGTGCGTGACGGGGTGGTTGTGGGTATGATAGTGTGCTTATTTATAAGGAGGAGTGTGATTGTTGATGGAGGGGGTTTAGTGAGGTGGAGTGCAGGTGGAGTAGGGGAGTGAGCGATGAGGCATATGTGTGAATAAAGGCGGATCATGTAAGTGTGGGTGGGGTAGGGGGTGTTTAATGGGGAGTGTGTGGGTGTGTAGAGGTGGGGGGATGAGTTAGAAAGTATGGGCACATATGGGGGGTAGTGTAATAGTGGGGACGTAAAGGTGGGTGGGGGTATGTGTGTTTAGAGAGAAGTGGGTTATTGGAGGAGAGTTTGGATGCGTGTATGATGGGATGTGTGTGTGGACAAAGAAAGGAGTGTGTGAATGGGGGTGTGTAGGGGAGCACATGTTGTGTGTAGAGGGGGAGATTATGAGAGGAGTTGTGTTGTGGTCTATGTATGTGTGTATGGGGGAGTATGTGAGTGGGGGTAGGGGGGTAGGGGAGTGTGAGATGGAGCATGTGTAACAGATGGGTGGGAAGGGTGAGTGTAGGGAGGGAGTATAGGTTTTTGTGTGTGTGTGTGTGTGTGTGTGTGTGTGTGTGTGTGTGTGTGTGTGTTGGGGGGTATATTGTGCCCGGGGAGCGCGGCTGGTGCGCTGGAGTTTGGCCTGGCTGCCGCTCAGTGGTGGTCTGAGGATCCTGGCCCTCTGTTGGCATGGGCTGGGCCCTCTGCCTGCGGGTGTGGTGGAATGGCCTTCGGGCTCTTGGGGCCCTGGGGCCCACGCTCTGTCTGCCCTTGGCGGCCGGTGCCCAGTGGGGCCGGTCCTTGCCAGTCCGGGCCCGCTGGGTCCTGTTCCCCCTGACTTTGGGGTACTCTGGCTGGGGTCCCCCTCCGCCACCTCCTGGGTGGGTGCATGGGTGGCTCCGGAGTGCGGCAGTTGGGGCCTGGGCTCTGGGGTGGCTTCTGGTTGCCCAGGTCTCTGGGGTCCTCCTGGCCTTCCTCTTGCCTTTGTGTGGGTGGGGTCACACTGGCATGATCACTCTTCTATGAACACGTTCCACTCTGTATGTTCTGCATGTGACACTGAGTCACTGAGTTGTCCTGCAGGTTTATTCACTAACAGCAGGTAGTTTTCTTTCTGTGTTTCTTATTTATATTTAACTTGTTAGTTTTTGGTGCTCCTGATAGTTGATAGCTTAGTCCTCCACAAGGGGAATATGAATCTAAGATTGGCTTGTTTGTGTATGTGTGTGTATGTGTATGTATTTGTGTTTATTCAGGCGAATGTGTATGTGTGTATATGCGTACGTAGGTTTTTCTGACTCTAGCTCTATGACAGGGGTGTCAAACTCCAGTCCTCGAGGGCCGGTATCCAGAGTTTTTTGTTGTTTCCCTGCACCAACACAGCTGATTCAAATCAAGTGGATCCAGGAGCTTCTTCTCAACCTATTTATCAATTTCGGTCAGGTGCGTTGGAGCATGGAGCCAACAAAAACCTGCAGGATACCGGCCCTCAAGGACTGGAGTTTGACACCCCTGCTTTATGAGTTGTTTTATCTTCTTTCTCTTTCTCTTTTCTCCTAATAATAAATAAAATGATCATGAAATGACTGTTGCATCCCATTTTAACAGGTGACAAAGTCAGCTTTGGTAGTATATCCATTTCTTAGTTAAAAACACAAAATGTCCAGCTCTTTGGAATCACTTTTGGTCAGAAGTCATGTTCATCAGCACAAATAGAAATTTTTGCATGTTTTGATATGAGGTAAGGCTGCAGTTTTGTTGGCTGTATGTGTGTGTGTGTGTACATGCATATTTATGATCTATTCGTTTTGGGATTTTTTTTTTTTTTTCTTTTTTGCAAGCAATGCATTTTAAACTGAGAAAAACAAAATACTAGAAACACTTCTCTGGCACATGATGTGTAATTGCACAAATACATTTAGTCTTTCCAAGTCACACTGACCCTGAACAGCACAGCCGGACTGATTCTGGGAAAGAACTTTTCGAAAGCTTAACCATCACTCACTGCGTTGCACTTTAACGCCAATTGGAAAGTAACAAAGTAGAGACAGCAAAACCACAGCTTCGACCTGTTAAGGGCCACAACAAGGGCCGAAGACTTGCTGCAGTAAATCAAAATGGTTCCTCGGAGGACATTCTCGAGCCAAACTTCATCCATATTTACTTGGAAGACTTTCTGCATACCACACCGCAGATGAGCAAAAACCACGAATTCTGAGAAAGCGTTTTCATGTGAGTGATGACTGAGATATGGATGCCAAAAATCTGTTTTCCAATAAATGTTTTGCTGTTTTCAGACTGTGAAGGTGTCACAGTTGGGTCATGGAGCAACGTGACCTGGCTGTGAATGTTTTGTAATTTATTGAAAGTCAGTATATGCTTTGATACTTTAAATCACAAAAAAAAAAAAAAAAAAAAAAAAAATTATTCAACTTGACTGTGTTTACATGTTGGATTTTGGAAAAAACAGACATTTCTAAAGAGAGCTGGTGTAAATCCGCTCGCATATGGTTGAGTCATCATGGATGAAATGTGAGCCCTTTCCTCTCTCACCTGAGAGAGGAGACCACCTGACACAATATGCAGCTCACTTACCAGGAGACAAATGATTTCCTAACATATCCGAATAATTAGGCTCCATAAAATCACAGAAAATAAGCACTTGTTTGAACAAAATTCTAGTGGCACAAGAGCACCAAAGCTTTTCCAACATCTGGATCCAATGATCTCCCCATGTCCAATCCACATTCAACCAGGGCCACACAGATGTGCTGACAGGGTTTTAGCCAATCTGCCATCTCACGTACTGCTTCCTATAATCCTCACCCAACCCCGCAGCCTACAGGGCTCTTTAAACGCATCACTTGTGCCAGTTGTTCCTCCGCTTACCTTGCACTGTAATTTTCTATGCAGATTACAGCACTGTGTTGATGTGCAGTTTACATTTCCCAAACATGATGTGTAATTTGGTTTTGGTGACTTCATTTGCTGCGCCATGGAAACAAAAGCACACTGTCATCTTAAGAAGTTTGTGAATCAGAGAAAACCGCATGCAGACTGTTTACAGTAAAAGGTGATTTTTTTGGCTGAGGAAAGGTTTGCACATGGCTTTACTCGCCATCTTTACTGTAGACTGTAAACAATGACGTCACTGATGCTGTGCAGCCATTGATGTGGTGTCGTTGTCGTTCACTTCCCACATAAATACTGTAGTAGAAATCTGACAGATCGGCTTTGACCTCGGATCTTTTTCTTCCTGGGAATTTCCCCTCGCTAGAGCTTGAACCTCTGTAGGTGGCACTAGGTTTAATCCCTGCTCATGGGATTCACCCATTTCTTAAAAATGAACTCAAAACAAGCAAGGCTGCTGATGTCAGGCATGAAATTTCACACACTTGTCAGGAGAGGATATGTTTTCTGGCTGGACAAGTTTTACAGATATTCAAATGAAAGTATGAGCCATCAGGAATGCTAACCAATCTTACTCATTAGTTTTTCTCTCTATGACTTTTCTTCGAAATTTGTGGGAAAGGCACTGTGTGCAAGTTATTGGCCTTTGCTATCCTTCTACCACGCAAATATAGCCACATTGTTTGCAATTTCAGACTTTATGCAGCATGGACTCATCTAATTCTTTCTGAAAATCAAGTGCTTACTGTATTCTGGGAATTGACTGTCTGTGTGTGCGTGCGTGTGTGTGTGTGTGTTGGGGGTTAAAGCATGCTGCCTCAGCACATTTTTAGCGGTTTACTCGGCTTTGTCGCTTACAGTAAGCTCTGACTCCGTCATGAGCACATCAGTCACACCAACCAGTCATCTTCTGATCCACAGTCGGCTCTGTGCACACGGATTAATAACTAACAGGGATTTTAAGCCACTCTGTATTTAACTATGAACGCGTTGACAGGAGATGGATTTCATACTTTGCATGATGTGAAAAATATCCTAAATGTTCCAGTAAGTTCTTATAAACACAAGCCCATTCAGCCCAGCTTCTGATGAAACTTAGTATGTTGTTATCAGCGCCTGATTACATTTTTAAAACAGCTACAACTGGTTCTTTCCAGCACAAAGACTAAGCGATGCTTTGTCCTTTTCTTCCACCACACGTATTCCCATTTATCTTAAATGCAACATTATTTATTTTTGTCCTTCTTCATCATCATTATCTTGATCACCACTAGTACCGGTGGTTCAAAATGAAAAAGTTCATGAATAAATTAAGAGTTTTGTTGGGGGAAAAAAAAGGGGAATTTCATGAATAAATGAAGAGTTTTGTTGGAAAAAAAAAAAAAGGGTAGCAATTATGCTGTCAAGAGGTAGATAAAACATTCAGTTCGGCTACTGCTCTCCTATGGAGAGAAAAGCATCAGATAAGGCATACAGAGGCCTAAAATGTGCAGATGTGACACATAAGTTGTCCCAAAAGTTGTTGATGCTACAATAAACAGGCGGCCTGTCAAGGGTGTACCCTGCCTCTCACCCAATCATAGGCTTCAGTTTCCCCCCAAACCTTAATTGGACTATGCAGTTAAGAAAATGAAAGGATGGATGGACATTTCTTTTTATACTCACACAGCCTCGTTACACCATCCTAAAATTGTGCAATTTAGTCAAAAGCAGATAAAAAAAAAAAAGCAGTGATGAACCTACACAAGACTGGGCAGCAAAATAAACCAGCGCAAAAACAAACAAAAAAAAACTAAGTCCTCTGTGATGCTCATCATATTTGGAAGGGCTTAGATAATGTGGAAAATTCTCCCTTGTAAAACTAACTATGGCAACAAGGGTTAGCCACAAAAATAAACTTAGCACAAAAAGTAAGAAAATTGGTATTTGGCCAGTACTTTCTTCCCTTTGATAATACCAGACGGTAAAGTTTCATCTTGACTAGTCACCTCTACTGCTCTATAGCACCTCTATATACTTTGAATATATTGCAATTCTGTGTAATGAGTTGCACATGGAAATCTGTGGGTTCTGCCCCCCAAAAAATGTCAAATTCACTGCAACATTGTCCTGTTGGTATTCACTCTTCCTGGGGGATTGTATATATACAGTATATTGGCCATTTTTACATTTTACTCAAATTATATTGTCAAGTATCCTAAAAGCATCTGGAAGATCTGTAAGGGGCAGCGACAGTTTGGCACATCAGAGTAGTTTCATTTCGCTGCAGGACAGAATCCGGCTCATCAACCAGGAGCTGCTGAAGATCAACCAGCGTGGTTGTGTTGGTCACTATGCAGCAAGTCCAAGCAGATCACATAGTTTTTCAATAGGGGTGAGGTCAGGCCTTACACCCTTGAGACCCTCAAAGTTTTCACCCTACAAAGCCAAACGTATCATATTTAATATATACCGTTTCCGAGACCTTTTGCATCACTTTATGGTAAAAACTTTGCTCAAAATCCTGTTCAGCATAATCTGATACTTGCCTTCTTCCCCATAATAGATTGCAAGAAGCAGAAGATTAAACAATCATAATTTTGACATATCATAAGATAATAAATTGCATATATCTCCCTCCTAATATTGTTATTTTTTGTAACATTTTATTAAAGTGCCATATAAAGACCTCATACATGACCTCTCTTGCCATTTTTTCATGGGTCGGGCTTTAAAAGGTTAAGGTACCCTATGATCCTGACTCTGTGGGGGAGAGCATTGTCATTATACAAAAGATGTAAAGAGAAATATAACAACCTTTCAGATGCAATAAGAAATTGGAATTTAAATATATTATGCTATTTTCATTCTACCAGCAAACAGGTATCATTCGGCAGGTGGATGCATTGTCAGCTGACTTACAGACTTCTGCAGGAAATACTTTGCTTCTCCACTTCCTCATACTTGCAGTCACCTGTCTATTATTATCTCTTTTTTTTTATTAGATTGTCTTCATTTCATCCATGTGTGATGTACACTAACCTGAGTGCACCCCTGCCAGTAGCACCACATCATGTTAAATATTGACCACACCTGGCAATATTAACCCAAAACAAGCAATGCAGCTGCTTGTTTTGGCTTTTTTTTTGCCTTCAGAACTGTCATGAATTCGTGGTGTCATGGATTCAACATTCCTCAGATTTAGCTCCAAATGGACATGATAGCATCATATAGTTGCAGCAGATTTGTTGGCTGCACATCCATCCCATTCAACCACATCTCAATCTCTATTGGATTGAGATGTGTCTGTGGAGGCCGTTGGAGTACAGTCAACTCATTATCATGTTCATGAAACCAGATGGAGATAATTAGATGTTTGTTATATGGCGCATTATCTTGCTGGAAGGATCCATCAGAAGATGCCACTGTGGACATTAAGAGATGGATGTGGTCAGCAACAATGCTCAGGTAGGCAGTGGTATCTAAATTATGCTCAAATATAAGTAAGGAGCGTATAATGTGACAAGAACTGTTGACATAAAGCAGGATGGATCCATGTTTTTATGTTTAACCCAAATTCTGACCCTGCCAGCTGGATGGCGCTAAAACGGAGACTCAACTGAACAATGAACCTTTGTCCAATCTTCTGTCCAATTCATGTGAGTTTGTGTGGATTGTAGCTCCAGGTTCCTATTAATAACTCACAGGCCTGACAACTGATGTTTTTTTTTTTTTTGCAGCTATAACTCATCTGCTTCAACTTTTGATGTGTTGTGCATTCAAAGATGCTATTCTGCATACCGTTGTTGTAACCATTGGTTGTCTTACTGTTGCCTTTTATCATCATCAACCAGTCTGCACATTCTCCTCTAAACTCTGATGTCATCAAAGATACTTTATTCATCTCCGAGAGCAAATTCATTTAGGCATTTTCACTGGATGTTTTCTGGTTTTCAGACCAGTCTCTGTAAACCTTAGAGGTGTTGCCTGAAGATCCCAGCAGATCAGTTTATAATACTCACACACATTCTGTCTGCCACATTCAAAGTGATTTTAAATTTCTTTTCTTTCCTCGTTCTGCTGTTTTAACTTCAGCAAGTTATCTTTACCATGCACATGTAAATTTGAGTTGCTTGTTAGCTGCCTGTTAACATGCAAGTAAACAAGTGTAGCTAATAAAGTGGCCAGTGAGTGTGTGTCAGGTGTCCAGATTTACAAAATGGCAGTGTTTTCCTGGACAATACACTGAACATGATGATGTTGACTATTGATTTTTTTTTTTTTCTTTAAGTACATTTTGGCTATCTTGGTCTTTAGTCACCAGATGTAAAAGTTGGGAACACAAAAAAAAACCATCTTCTAACTATTTGCAAAACAGGCTCTTAAGGTATTTCTTTCACAATAATTGCTTGACTGTCTGGGATACTTTTTCTCTTTTTTGTGTCTTGTAATGCAGCACGTTGGCCCGAGCGGGAGAAATACAGCGCGCGGGTGCTGTTTCCCGTAGATTGTATCATTTCTCCAAACCATTTATGCTG
Organism: Telmatherina bonti; assembly: GCF_933228915.1. Taxonomy (NCBI): domain Eukaryota; kingdom Metazoa; phylum Chordata; class Actinopteri; order Atheriniformes; family Telmatherinidae; genus Telmatherina; species Telmatherina bonti. Next base: position 15,786,322 of record NC_136633.1, read on the forward strand.
AGCTTGCTCTTTCTTTTTTCTCAGCGTTTGATCATTTTCTCTATTCAAACATCCTTCCAGTTTGACTCAAGCTCCATTTTTCTCACAGAGCATGAGTAGCTGCTTCAGCCTTTTGACAGATAATAAAGTAGGTCAGGACGTGAAAGCCAAGCAGCAGACAGAAGACGATGAACAATGGCAGAGAAAGAGGAGGGAATCAAAGATGAGACAGGCAAAAGATGGATGACTTGAAAATTTTCCTTAAAGGGGTGCTATGATGGTATTTCATGTTTTCTGAGCTTTCTACAATGTTACAGTGTTGAATCCTCATCAGACATGTGAACGGCACTGTTTTTTATCACCTAAACGCATGTTTGAGTTTGAGTTTGAGTTCCAGCAATCTCTCCGTTCGGTTTCCATGGCGACGAAAAAACGCGTCGTTTTAGAGAGTTTTTTCTACTTGGAAATCCTTGTGACGTCCCGGGGGATAAGGTTCGGTGATTGGTTACCTTCTACTGGTTAACAAGGGCATGTACAAATACATCAGGTGGGTGGAAAACGTGGGATAAAGTTATTTCCAACGATGGCTGGTGAGTTTACCAAAGAGAGACATCCTGCTGCATTCGTTGCTGTGGGTTGCTGTTTTCCACTTCGTTTTCAGGGTCTGATTCAGGTTCCAACATGTAGGGCTGTATGCTATGTGTTGACATTGTATTTTGTGTTTTTTATTGAGTTCATATTAGCCTAATCCTTCTGTTTATGAGATATTACAATGACGAAAGCAGTTGCGGTGCGCGCTCCCGATGTAGTGCAGTGGCGGGAGGCGGGGCTTAATGCGGAAGAGTCTCAATCCACTCGTTTTGCCCACAGGCTGATCTGACAGCCTACGGAGAGGGTCGGTCTGAAGTAAATAAAGCGATTTGTGACAATAACTCGATCAATCCCAGCCCTTCTGGTCTCAGAAATAAAAATAAATAAGCCTGAAATGCACAGAATAGTTCCACTATTATTGCTGCACAGAACAGCTTTTGTTTTAGATACAACTTAAATATCTATTGCTGTTCTTACCTTTATGCCAGTTTAATCTAAACAAGCTAAAAAATTGACTTTTTTTTTCTATGTACCTCAAAATCTTTGACACTATTGTCTTGGACTAATAAATAAGATCTTGGAGTACTATATGGAGTGTAAAAAGGGGCTTTTTGTCTAATCAACAAAGAGCAAGCCAAGCAAAGGTTTACAATCAGAGAAACAAGAGGAGGTAAGTATTCAGATTTATATGTCTCTCTTTCTGTCTATGCTCCTGTTTGTAGCCTGAGGCCTCAAAGAGGCCAAGAGACCGAAGCTGTGGTGCATGTTCATGCCTGAGATTTGATCAAACAATCGGTAAAAAATACAGTACATACATGCATCACTTTCTATACCACACACACTCCCTTTTCCACAATTTTTCTTTATTTACAGCTGCCATAGAAGTTGGATGCAGACCAGCACCGCAGGGTGGAGAGTGTGCAAGCACGAGCAGCATGACATCATTTGGCTGTTGGACGTATGTTTTAATTCACACTCTCTATTCTTGGCTGTGAATCAGCTGCCATTCTCCTCAGTTTATGGCATGTTCCTTAAGTTGTATCTCAACGGAAATTGAGGACAAAATCAAACACATCTTTGGAATGAGCGTCCTGTATTGGTTTATTTTGTCAGGGAAGTTAGCGTTTCCAGTGCTTGTGCCGCTTTGGTCGTCAGTATGGAGGACCAAGGAATGGTGACTCAACCACCACTGTCACAGTTGACTCAGAGGGACTAAAAGTAATCTGCAAATGCTTTAGAACAAGAATTTGAACCAGACATTACAAAGTTATTTCATTCACGGTATACTACATGAGCACACAGTGCAAATACAATCTGCTCATTCAGTACATTTCCTGCAAAAAAAAAACAAAACAAAAAAAAATGCATGTCTGAAACTCACTGAATAATAGAATCCCAAAGTAGTCATTAAACTATGCACATCTAGGATTTATGGGAGAAGGCGCAGACAGTTTGGTTCAGACTTATTCCAGGGTGGCTGCTTATACACACACACTTGACAGCAGGAGGTTTTATGTTGGACATGCAGAAGCAGATGCTGACCCCTGCAACAGATGTGCATAACTGAGAAAGTTGTGCAGACATGAATGAGGAGCAAATGATAAAAACACACAAATTCAAAAACAGCAGAGGCTGGAAATGACAAGCAAATGCAAGCGAAATTTCACCAAATGTGCTGGAATCATGTACTCACACAAATATTCTTGATTAAATTGACAAATTAGACCTCCCATGTAACGTGAGGTAGAAAACTGGACTCCACGTGCCAGGAAAAGCGATAAAGCTGTCATTGGACCAGTTCCAACAGGTGCAGCAAAGCTCACAGAGAACATGGAGAAGTGTAGATATATTAGCATTGCCAATATGCCTCTGGGTCGTAAATCATTAATTTATGACTCATACGTGCGCGGAAAAGAGAGGGGGATTTGTATTGTTTTTGGAAAACGTAAAGCACGTTTGTGTCTCAAAGGCCACATTCTGAAAGGTGCTCTTTCTTCTCCTCTCAGCAGGTAAAACTAGCACCGCCGAGCTGACCTTTCCGTCACTTGTGACGTCGTTTGACACCCGATACAGCTCAAAGGTCAAGGGCGAAGGCAAACAAGGGTGGGATGATGAGAAGATAATATGCCGACTGAGTCTCACAGAGGAAGAGGAAATTAAACTCGACTCAGCAAAGGAATAAAAGGTTTAATCAATGTGGGTTTAAAAGGTCAGTTTCCGTGCCGACTGCAGGAACAAACATCCACATATGCATTTATGTTACACTTATATTAAACTGCAAGATGAGGAGTAACAAAATGTAAGCGAGGAGAAAAATAACGACATATAACAACGGCAGTGAAAGGGATGAACATGACCAGGGTCAAAAGCATTGAATTCATTCGTCCTGGTCTCTGCAGAGACTCTGTTTACTAATAGCACAAACATGCTCATCATCTAAAATCCTCATACATATGTTCCTATCTGCCAAAACATCAAGTGAATTATGAGCACTCTTATGAGAGCTGTCCACTTATCTTACTGGACCTCACTAAGTCATAAAATGGGGTCACGCTGAGTGCAGTTTGTGTGCCTGAATGAAACATAATTTGTTATGGTTGAAAAGGAATAACTTAAATGTTTAAAGCTAAAATACTTTGGCAGAACAGAGATCCACTGGTGTCTGGGGGGAATTTTAAAGCTTTCTTGTTTAGTTAAATTCAAGCACATAGTTTCTGACTAGATATATTAGGGTCTCTAAAGTCAGGTTCATCGAGTGCATCCAAATGGCAGCTCCACGGGGGGAAACCCTGTGTGTAACATGTATCTGATTCCTGAGAGGATGTGCCGAACAAGGGTTTTGATGAGGACAAGAATCTGGGGTTTGTGTGATTTTCAGGGATGAAATTAAAAAAAAAACTAAGATTTGAAAATGTGCCATGTTTTTTGTCATTTGTTGATTTTTTTTCATCCATTTTTCAGTAAATGCCAAATTGCTCCTAAATGAGTATAAGTCATCAGGGCTTGTAGATCTGGAGTAGACTAAATAGAACAAATCAAAAAAACATGGAGATTGTTTGAGTCAAAAAGTTGTTTATATTATATTTCCAGAAGGAAATGTGGGAATTTGATCTGACTTGTTTTCAAACACAAAAGATGCCCAAATATTTAAGTTTGTTTTTTTTGTTAATCCTAGAAATAGTTTGCAAGTAAAGGACCCACTCCGCAGAGAAAGGACACGAGTCTCCTTCAAATAATCTGGAGGCATGCCAGCCCCCGCCCTCTGAAATCAGCATCGCTGTGCGTGGAGTTGGCAAGTGCGCCTCCCCCTCCAAACGATGTTTGACATATCCATCCTTACAGGCTTCGCCTCTGGCAGTTTCTTCTTGCAAGCTCAAAGCCAGAGATTAAACATTCTGCTCGCAAGCCGTGAAAAAACTTGCAAGGAGAGCCACAGAGGGAGTCAGCGGGCTCTTCACTTGGAGACGAGCCGCTTGCGCGAAAGCAGGACAGCGCGCATATCACAGAGAGAAGAGCTACATTGTGCATGGATTGTTTATAGAAGCATATATAGTTTATATATATATTTATTAAGTTATTTGTGACTGAAAGGCTGAGATAGTGGTGGAGAAGCAGACTGGCAGCCTTGCTGGATTTGACGCATTTGGATGCTTTGACGTTGAGACTTGTGCGCGCAAGGCACCTGTGGATGCAGCCAACTCTCCACTGATGTTTGGACGAAAACGTTCAACTAAGAAGGGATTCGGCACAAGATTGAGTTGATAGTCGTTTTCAGTAGAGTTTTTTTTTCTTTTTTCTTTTTTTTTTTTTTTTAGAGGAGAAGCGCACCATGCTACTGAGCGTTTCCCTGCTGGTGGTCCCGCTGCTGACCTTCACAGTCTACGGATCGTCGTACGTGCCGTGCGAGCCGTGCGACCCGAAGGCTCTGTCCATGTGCCCGCCGGTGCCGGTGGGCTGCGAGCTGGTCAAGGAACCCGGCTGCGGCTGCTGTCTGACGTGCGCGCTTGAAGAGGGCCAGTCGTGCGGCGTGTACACCGGACCGTGCATGCGCGGGCTGCGCTGCCTGCCCAAGAATGGCGAGGAGAAGCCGCTGCACGCGCTCCTGCACGGCCGGGGCGTGTGCAAGAACGAGAAGTCGTATAAACCACTGCATCCATCAAAAGGTAGGACGCAGAGATAACAGCTGCGCGTGCTTCACCAGATCACTCACCTGAACTGGAACATGAATAAACTGAATTAACTGAGTTATTGATTGCTGGGGAAGTCGTTTCATATCATTCTGACAATCCTTTCCTCCACATTGCACTATATATTGCAGTGTTTACAGTGGTAAAGCTATTACTTTGCATTGGTATTGCAGAAAACACACCTCATCCAATGATCTTAAAAGTCTAAGTGTCCTTTAAGTGCACTAATGAAGTTTCCATTGATCCACATCCAATGAAACCTTAACAAAAAGTATGAATGCTTTATTTTTTTTTATTTTTTTTACTATGAATTTACATCTTTTTCTAAAGACAGAGAGTTTTACATAGGTTAGGCTCCTTTGGGTGTCTGCTTGACCCGCTGAACTCTGTTAGCAATTGGCGTGGAGAGACGATCAACCTGTCATTTCAGTTTTTGAAAGCCCCTTGTGGATTGGGGAGCCATAAATCAGATTTTGTGTAAGTGGCCCATTGCCTTGTGCGCCTGCCCCCCATACCCCCCTTTCCCTGTGAACATAAAACAAGTGAGAAGATTACAGGTGGTGCAGTGTGAGGCTCCTAGTTGGCTCCTTATGAAAGGCAGTTGCGGGACAGAGTCGCTGTGTCTGCAGGGGAGCACTGAGGACAGCTTTGTGGGAAATGTTGAAAACGCTGCACTCAATGTCCTTAAGGTGTGGAACCATGCTGGACCCTATTCCCTTCCTCTGTAGTCCCCTGTCTTTTCTTTTTTTTCTTTTTTAGTCTTTCAGCCATTCTTTGTTTTGTTTTTCCATTTATGGGTCTTTCATGCACCTTCATCCACCATCTGTGCCTGTTTCCCACACCTGACCTACCTTTTTGTCTTCTTCATTCTCTCCCAACACACAACCGCTTCTCCTCTTTCCCGCCTGGCTACGATCCCTCTTCATCTTTTCCATTCTATTCTTCCTCTCCCTCCAATCCCACATTCACCCTTTTCCATTCTGTCGGATGCTTCGTTTTCCTGCAGGTTGGAGTTTCACTGTCGCCACTCTGGAAACATAAATGATCTCTCTGGCTGCGTTGAACCTCAGGGACTGCTAACAAACCGCAGACTTTCTGGCTAAGTAGCACTGGCATGAAGTCTATTCTCAAAAGGAAAGGCGATAAGAAAAGTGGAAACACCAGCTTGTTTCATATACAACGTGACAACGTAGAAATTTGCAGGTTACGCTACGTTTTTTCCCCCTATAAATTTGAGAATCAAGATTTTCTTTAATTTTTCTCTGGCTGCCAATCCTCAGCTTGGATCCCTCCTACCATCAGCCCCTCTGCATCAGAGTAATTACAACTAGATGAACTCTAATCTTCAGTACATCTTCCCTTTTTTTCCACGTGAGTGTCTTCTCTTTCTCTCACCAATCTGTAAAGCTCTACCTTCATCCGTCTTGCCATCCCTCTCTGCATCTCAACGCTGCAGGCAGCCCCAGGCAGTGCAGTGATTCAGCAGAATGCAGGCTCCATTAAGTCCTGCCAGGCGTTCCGTCAACAGAGAGATTAAACACTGAGGAATACACACTCGCATTGCATTTGGCAAATGTGTGAAAAAGACTTGATGTATGCGCAAAATGTATGTTTGAAGGTGTCTTAAATCTCAACAAAAGCTTAAAACTGATCATTTAACTCTATCCAACCATTTTATTCTGCATGTGCACGTAGCTCTAAAACCAGATTCATTGTCATTTTCCAGCTGCAGCAAAGAAGAAACACTTCCAGCCAAGAATGACAAAAAAAAAAAAGGAAGTCAAAGAATTAAGTTTTCAGTGACTAATTCCTGCAGGGAGCAGCTCTCCAGGATGCATAACAAGAGGAAAGAAAATGAAAGATCAGTCAGCACAGGTCAGATTAAAGCAGTTGGAGGATTAGCAAGTGGAGACTTGATTAGACCCACGCTGCTGCGGATCTGCCTCGGCTTTCTCTGAAAGGAGAGAAAAGTGTCAGCAGGAAACTAGAGGGAATTTCTCTCTTTCTTTCTTTTTTTTTTTTTTTTTTTTTGTCCAAGATCCGGTCATTAAGGGAAGGGATGGATGACATCATGATTTACATCATCATCTCCGCTTGAGAGAGGGGTTTAAGCATCATTTCCAATGAGGACGTGACGTGAGTGACTTTGTTTCACCACCCAGTTAGCTTAGTAGCTTAGCGATCACGTCAGCGCAGAAACGGAAGGGGGGGGGGGGGGGTTTAAATGATGAATCTGCAATCTGGCAAAATGAAACGGAAGTGAGCGTGTGACACAGCAGTGGAAATGGGCCAACTGGGGCTTAGGACACATACAAGACTAATGCATGTTTAAGGCTGTAAATAAAATGAAATATCAATCTAAAGTGCTTTTGGGAGAGAAAGCCACAACCACTCATTCTTGGCTCAACGCAGCCACTGCGGTTTCATGAATAGAGGGTGGAGACGATAAGAGAAAGGGGTGACTAGCTAAGGTTTGTGAAACCGTGTGCGACACCCCAAAATTTAGCAAGGAGCTGCGTTTTTGTACAGATGAATGGTACACGTACGTGAAGGTTTCAGTGGGGGTTGAAACCAAAAATGGGTTGCGGCTGTTTGTGGTGGCTTGCCACATCACAAGGTAATGGCATGTTTGCAGGGGCCTTGGTGCCAGGGTGAGACTAAATAGCTCATTAAGATCACTTGCTATAAAAGTTTTAAAACCATACACATCTACATATACCCCAGACTGGCAACTCAACGTGCCATAAATGCAGCCTGGGTTGTCCCTTATGTCAACACACTCAATCTGAAACTGGCCAGTCACCACTAACTGTGCTATATAAGCATTAACTGGTGCAGTAAAATCATCACGTTGTTTTGTAACATTTTCATAGTGGACACTCTTGCCCTGTGTCCAATGAGTCAACCTTTTGCTTTTTCATTTGAGCCACTCAAACAGGTCCAACTCCCTGTTGGAGTGCTACTGATTTTGACCCTTCTTTAACCCGTTTCATGAAAGCAACACAAATGCTTTGAAGCCCTACGTGCAAAAGACCAATATTACTCCTCTGGGCAGTTTGTGTAAGAATTGGAATCACTGGTTACTTTAATCCTTTGTCTGTAATTTGTGAAGCTTTAGTACAAATTACCAACAATTCTGGGGAGAAAAAAAAAAGGCTGCTCCCCTTTCATAGTAGTAATCTTGTGTAAATCGCTATAACTGGACTTTGAGTTTAGTTCATGTTCTTGCTTTTTTTCCGCCATTTATCAGCAGCTAAACATATTTTGATTAAATATTAAAGTTGTGTATATAAACAACCAGAATCATGCTGCGAGCAGCTTTCTACCTTGTGTAGAAGGCAACGGTTAGAAGTGTGCTGAACAGCATTCGCTTGTGTCACATTGTTGGCAGTGTTAATGCTCCAAAAAACAAACAGTTCAACAGCAGAAAGTTAAGAAGGATTTACATTTACAAACACATTAAGCCTGCATATGTTGTTAGAAGTAAATGCATTTTGGTGGAAACTTTGACTTTAAACAGTTGCCTGAAACGAAAACTAATGAGCAACCTCCTTTTTTTGTGTGTGTGTGTGTGTGTGTGTGTCTTTGCCTTCTCAAACAAATGGACGATTTCATGGTGATGCGCAGCAGAGCCAGCACAAACCAAGGTCCCCTTATATGGAGATCATATCAGCAGTCGGAAGGCCCAGGCCATGAAGAATGCCAAGGACCGCAAGAATCAGTTGGCCAGGCTGGGACCCACCAATAACCGAGACCTGTCACCTCCTAGCCTGGATAAACTGGAGCCTGAATTTGTAAGTTAATACTAAGATACTCACTATTCCTAATCTAATCGTAGTTTGGTATAAACTTGTGTTCCTTATGTGTTTAAGTGACCTGCCATTGTTTTAACATATCGCCCCAAATGGTCAAGGTCGAGTGAAATGCCAAACAACTAAACATTTCAGGGAACTTTGATTCAGAAAGCTCACATCTGTGTTTTCATGTAGGGACCCTGCAGGAGAAGACTAGATAATCTCATTCAGAGCATGAAGGACACTACTCAGGTCTTGGCTCTCTCTCTGTACATCCCCAACTGTGACAAGAAGGGCTTTTTTAAACGCAAACAGGTTTGGGCGCTTATGTTTGATTTCACCTTTTCTATTCAAATATCCAACAAGTGAGGCTACTTTTTAACTATTCCTCTTTTTATTTACAGTGTAAGCCATCTCGGGGTCGAAAGCGAGGCTTCTGCTGGTGTGTGGACCGCTTTGGCGTTAAAATCCCCGGCATCAACTACACCAGTGGAGACCTGCAGTGCAAAGACCTTGACAGCAGTAGCAACAGCAATGAATGAAAGCAAACCATTCGCTGAGCCCCGTTTCTTCCTAAAACCTGCCAATCAAGCTAGAACACTTTATGACTGACAATCAGGAGAATATAGCACAATCTCTTCTTTTGTTCACATGTGATGAACTGCAATGTTTGTTTTTAGGGGGAGTAAAACTGAAAAGGTTGCTTAAGAAAAAAATGTAGGTTTTAACTGTGGCTCCCCAATGACTGTGTACTATGAGGTTAGCTACCACCTCATGTCTTTGTATCTTTGATAATAGATATACATACATATATATATATATATATATATATATATATATATATATATATATATATATATATATATATATATATATATATATATATATATATATTTGTATGATACTGATAATATGTTGTGTATTTAGTCTATTGGTGAATTTACTCCAAAACTTGACAAGACATATTTTATGTGGCTAAATATTAATATTTTTCAGATGTTTTGTCTGGTAATGTTAAAAGAGAAAAATTATCAAATAGTGTATCAGATTTGGTGTCAGTTTCTGGGGTTTGCACAATGCATTGTTGGCGTTCTTGGGGAGATTTATTGGGGAATTTCCCATTCCTGTCTAGAAAAGAATAATAAGGCCACAAGAAATCGGGTTAAGTAAAAAAAAAAAAAGGAGTGTTTTGGGGTTTTTTTTTATCCTTCTTTTGTTCATTTCAGTGAATTTCCAAGAATGGTAACTAACATAGTGATATATAAATTTCTCTTTTGCAATTGATGTAGTAAAATCTTAGGAAAAGTACCCAGCACATCTTTAAGCATTTTTTTCTTTCTGGTTAAGGCAACCATGTGTTTTCTTCTTGTTTTATGTATCCAAGATGTGGAGGTCAGAATTATGCCATTTTGAAGACAAAATTAACATTTATGAGTTAAAAACAAATCTGGAATCTTTTCTGACAGGATCTTCAGAATAATAGTGACTTTTTATATCGTTGTCACTTGTAAGATTGACAGAGGGAGGAAAAGCAAATCAGCCAATAGTTATTTCGAACAAGCTAACACTCCTTTCACAAACCAAGGCCATTGAGTCATGATTTTTTTTTTTTTTACAACCAAAGACAATAATATGTATAGTTATTTTATATAAATTTTTATGCGGTTGATTTGGTCATTGAAGTTACTTATTTTAGTGTGTTATGTAGCCGAAGCTAGCAGCTTGTTAGCTTAGCTTAGCACAGACTGAATACAAGAGTAAATGGAGTTCTGACTACCAGAGCCTCAAACGCACAAATTTTTAAGCTATATGAAGCCTAGTATTTGTTTATCCTCTACAAAAATATTTTCAGAATAGGTCCAGAAACTCAACTGGTCATTTTAAGCTAGACACATAGGTCATGTACTCAAATCAAATTAGTTAGTTAGCTAAAGGCTACATCCTCATAATACACTCATAATACAACTTGGCTGTAACTGAGGCTTTTTTTTTTTTGCTTTTTGTCACTTTTTGTTAAGCTTTATCTGCCTTTGCTCAGCAAACGTGTTTTGGCTTTTAAGTCTTTTAAAACAAATGTGAGCTTTGGCACCTTGACCTGTGAGTTGTGATGTGCACCCAGAAGACTTTTATATTTCCATGTTTTATTTCCACTGAACTCTTTGTGTCACACTCATAATACCATGACACATCAGCAAAAAGGATGAAACTACACTCATACACAGGCTCATTTTACTGTTAAAGGTTTGGTATTTGACTGATTTTTCAAAGTCTTATTCAATTCCAGACTGCTGCATACTCATCCTGAGTGTGGATGTAGCAGTGTATAGTTCTTAGCTTCACAAAGCTGCTAGCCCAGCCTACTAAAACGCGTTTCCCCTCACAGCTCACACACAAATTGTATGCAAAGGCCCCACACTGTTTATTTTTCCATGTGGAGGGTCCTCACCACCACCACACAAGCAAATCTGTAGGCTGACGTTGACTCACTCACAGGGTTCATCAGGTCCTTTATCCCAGAGAGAGCAAGGTCGCTGAGTTTTTATGTAAATTCAAGTGCCTTCTGCCCCACGTTACTTTGAATTTTGATTTGCATGAGGACCCATTGTGCTGCAGAATAAGGGATGCTCGAGTTTAAAACAAAAAAGGAATCGCTTTGAGGGGTTGATGTGGTTTGCTGACAAAGATTATCATGATCTTCCAGTCAAGTGCTGCTTAACAGATGATGACAAAGGACAACATTGTGTTCTGTGAATCAAATTTCTTTCATGGTCCTGTTTTTGGTCAGTTGAATGTGATTAATCTTATGTTACATCTTCTGAATGCCTCCAATGACAACCTATTCTTCCTAATGAAAACTTCTTGCATATCGTTGATTCAAACTCATATATAAACTTAACAAAGTGACAATTTGAATACTTAAAAATCTGAGTAAAAAGATTAATGTGAATATTATGGTGAAATATTTATCAAGCGTGAAATTAATGTACTCATATTTTTGTACAGGCAAATCACTATTTAAATAAAGTTCCTGTACTCAAAATATCTGTTGGCACTTGTGTGTGAAATGTGCAACATGTCTGTAGACAGAAAAACAGTGAGTCGCTGGTTTTGTGTTTAGTAATTCTATGCAGGTGGCTTCTATCCACTTGCAAAGGCAAAACCATGAGTTCAGTGTGGCAGCACCAACTGCAGAGGGCAGTGCAGCTGCAGCTATATCTCAGGACATCCTCTGTTTTTATTCATGCATTAAAACAGCTTTAATTGTAATTGACGTCAGTGTGGGCTTTAACAAATGAAAACACACTCACAAACCGAACACGGTTTTAGTTTATTTGCATATCATATTTTTCCAATAAACATTTACTAATCCTGAACTGAATTTCATCTTCAGCTCTGCGTTTGAAAAGCCAGGCGTGCTCAAGTCCTACAACAGCATGTGGTGAAACAGTAGTCTGTCAGATAGAGCATGAAAACACCTAAACACGTCCAACATCGAGGATTTTCATTTTTAACACACACAGTACAAAACAGTGAAAACAAAGCACTCTGAGCAAAGTCACAATTAGTAAAGCACTGATACTTACACTCCAGCTAAACATATATGCAGAAAGTCTAATCTAATCTGAACTAATCTCTAATCTTAACTGTAATCTGCAATTACATTTTATGCAACAAGTTGGATTCTATCATTTAATCCTTTTTTGATGGGTATGATTTAAAGTCATTGTCATCAGATGAACTGGAAACACATACAAACAGAAAGAAATAGCTTATAGCTTACTCACATGCTTTTGGGTTTTTTTGGGGTTTTTTTTTTGCTCCCAAGTACATACTTTCAGGTTTGTTTGGTTTTTTTTTTAATTTAGTTTGTTTCTTTTTCCTTTTTTGGTTCGTCACCACACTAGATCTGGGCCATGTCAGGGAGCTCCAGCTCCAGCTCTGTGAGATACTGGCTGCAGTTGGGGTCACCCCTCACCGTTGGGGCTGATGGGATGGGTCGACCAGTGTGAGGGTTGACGCACCAGCACTCGCCCCTCTGACCATGAAATGACATCTTGCACTGAAACAAAAGGTTTTTGTTGTTGGTTCTTCTTCATATATTCATTTCCACATGCATCAGATATGATTTTTCATGCAAGTTTCCCTTTTCTTTTGCTGCTACAAGGGTTGATACATTTTAATCTACTTTTTTTTTTTTTTTTTTTTTTTTTTTTTTAAATTTAACTTTCTGCTAGTTTATTCTGCTTCATTTACATTTTGCAAACTTTATTCTTGCACCCCATGTGCGAACCACCCTCTGCAGCAAAATGCCTGGTCACCTGTTTGAGGTTATACTGCCCCCTCTTGTCACAGTTTGGGATATGCAGAGCATACAGATCTTCCAGAGGACCTCGGTTATCTCTGAAGGGCATCTTGGATATCCGCTCCAGGACCTGGTCTAGCTCCTGCTGACACAGAGTCTTGAAAAAAAGCAGAAACGGCGAAACCATTATGTGCACAGGTCCATATTAGTTGTATGTGGGTTGGAGCCATCAGGTTTCATTGTCCTGCTGGTAAAACGTAGCCAGACTGCTGCAATATATATTCCGTCCAAATGGTTCCATTTATTCCTTTGATTGAAAAAAAAAAAAAAATTCAATGTCATTTGAGAAAAAAAATGAAAAAAATCTTCTAAAATTAAGGTAAAACCATCAGCACTAAAGGAAACTATTCCAGGACACATCAGCACCAAGTTGTGTTTGCAAAGCAATCAGCAAAGCTCACTATAAAATCCCATATAAAATGCACTCACACACACACACACACACACACACACACACACACACAGATCCACACAATAAAAACAAAATGGCTTCCTGTTATGAGCAAATTAACCTCATTTGTTGCCAGCAATGAATAAAAACTTGCCAGTGACCTCAAGTTTACCTCACAATGCAGTCGAGCCAAACATTTTGTTGAGACAGTTGTAAAGTTTCTGTTGGAGCAATAATCTTGACTTGACTTTTATAGAAGTTGGAAAATAACAACGATGGACACATTAAGTCAGGGTTCACGCTTTCGGAATCAGAGCAGATGAGATGTTTAAGTTCAGTAAATGGATATATTTTGATGAAAGAGCTGTCATTTGGAAAGGAAAGCATCATGACTCCTTTCGATGTCTGAACATAGCCTTTGCTGGATTTCCATTCCCCAACTGTTGTAATTTACTTGCACTTTCAGGTACTGACTGTACTTTCAACTCTGTTGAACACTGGAAATAACACATATCTAACAGAAAAATGTGCAAAAATCAGCAACTCCTGCAGCAGAAGGAGGCAGTGCTGCACTCCAGCTAATTTTTACATCTTCCCTGACTTGTTAGCTCTCTCCAGCCAGCAAAAGACTTTCTCACGATGACTCTTGCTTTGACCCTTCCTCTCTTTTAATCTTGCATTTCTTCGCTGAATCAGCAATGATGCACGTCCAAAACAACTAGTGTGCTTTCTAGCGTGAAGCGAAACTCTGCTGCATCCTCACACAGTGTCGGTTTCTCAGCCTCGGGACGCTGCTAGGCAGCAGCAGCTCCAGCAAAAGCACATGATAGATGTCACAGTGTCATCAAACAAGTCCGGAACGAGGAGTTTTAAGGTCAGAAAGTCACGTAATGCGTCTTTAAAGCAAGCTTGCTCCATTTAAACATTCATCCACATAATGGTAAACAATTGTTGAACATCAGTGTTTTTTTTTTTCTCTAAACAAACTAAGCATGTCAGCACAGTTCCCTTTTTCAGCGTTTCAAATTGCCAGAGAATGAGTCTTTTTCTGTTTCCTTTGGGATGAAAAGTTGCTTTAAAAGTAGCATCTCCTAAAACGTATGCTCTTAAATCCCAAATGTAAGCCATCAGTTTACTTAAGAGTTTTTTTTAAAGATTTAGAGAGAGGCTTCATTAAACCTTTATGGCAATGACGTTTAAAAAGAACTGCAGTTTACAAGCCTTGGTGTTTTACTTTATTACTTAGTTTTTTTAAGGAAAAGTTTTAAAGCCAAACTCTTGAAAAAGACATATCATAATATTGTTATTTTGGCTAAAATCTTCACCATAAACTGATCATAGATTGCACCCTGAAGAAGACAATATATATAAATCCTAATTCAAAAGACTTTTATTGTCAAATCACTGCAAGGTGCAGGACATACAAATATACCACAATACTATTTCTCTCTCTCTCTGCATGGTGTTGGGTAAAGTAAGAGTAATGCAAAAAGAAAAAAGTACAATAAAAACAGAGTAAAGACAGGGACAAAAATAATGTAAAGAAAAATTAAAGTTCTTCCTGTTTTTATTTCTTCTAATGCAATTAGAAGTTGCTAGCATGACAGCCTACTCTCCTGGAAGAGGAGCTAAAAGGCAGCAAAAAGAGACGGTTCTGCAAGTAAAGTTTGTTTGAAATAAAAAAACAAAAGGTATAATGATTTGCTGTTACAGTCACTACACATGCAGAAAGTTGACCTTAATAAATAAAAAAATAGAAAATTGAGACTGTGTTTTTAGTTCTATTGATAATATGAAATTAAATGAAAAATGAAATCAAAAATACTTTGTTAATCCCCAAGGGGAAATTCAATTATATAATTATTCAATTATAATTCAATTATAATTATTATTCAGTTTTATATATATATATATATATATATATATATATATATATATATATATATATATATATATAAATTATATAAATCATGTTTTCTCCTAAATTATACAAATAATGAAGGATGCAAAGCTATATTATTTAAACAAATTTCACAGACATTTTATTACCTTTTTCATGATTTACTCACACCCACCTGTTTGGGCCGGGTGGGTTTCACTTCTTCCACCTTGTTGGTCTTCATCTTGGTCTTCAACTCTTGTCTGTGGTTACGTACTGCGCTCTCTTTGGGCCCCAGCCATGTGGTCTCTTTACTGGGTCTTCGAACAGTTGGGCTCTCGCTTGTGGCCAAATCGGGCTGCAGCTCCACAGCCTCACCTGCAGATAAAGAAATCAAAGATTTAAAAAAAAAAAAAAAGTAAATCACACTTGCTTCTTTTCTACGCCCTCTGCATTCAGATAAAAACAGAGATTTTAGTTAGTTTTTAGACAAGTTAGTGCTTTTTTTAGACACATGAACAAAGTTTAAAATAACTTTGTGCAAATAAAAGTGTTGCTTCATCAATTTTTGGGTGTCTTCATTTTTTTGCAGTTCATACATGAAGTTTTGGTTTGTTCAGCACTACTTAATGCATGTAAACAAAAAGTTCAAAATTGGACTTTTTTTTTTTTTTAAGGGCTATTTCACCCAAAATACAAAAAAAAAAAAAAATTAAAACCATTTTCACTAATAACTTGTTAGACACTCATGTTTGAACTTGGAGGTTTCCCTCTGCAGCGCACCTCAAAGTTACTGTTTTAAGATGTGCTGTGCTTTTTCCCAAGCTGAAACATGTCAGTGTTTGTTGCCATGGAAACTTAGAAAACGTCCATGTTGTATGCGTAACTAACATCTAACCACAATGTTTTCATAAATGTAACCAGATACTTCACCAGCCATGACTGAGTACCATTAAAATCTATTCTTGATCAGCTGCTGTGCAATGAGGACAACAATTTTAGGGCAAAAAGTTCACGTAAAATTATTACATAAGTAATAAGTTTTCCTTTTGCAATTTACAATTGGAGACAAGGGTCACTTGATCAAATCGCAGTATAAGATGAGTTGAGAGAAAGTGTTAAAAAACTGGCGTTAAGCTGCCTGCCGTCCATCTAACCACCTGTTCTCACCCATCGGTTTGTGGACTAGTTTTTCAAGGATAAAAACAGCCATTTAGCTGCTAATATCTTGGGTTTTTTTTAAGTCAAATCTCAAATGCAAAAGAAATATCTGACTGTGAATATGAGAACACTGCAAATCAGATATTTATTTCAATGTATGGAGTTCTATAGACTGCATAAACACATGAGTAAAGATTCACCACCCTCAGTTGTAATGAGAGGGGACATTAGCTCATAACCAAGTCCATAAAATCCAGCCTGTACACATACTTTATTTAGTTTTAAGGATTTACATTTTGACAAAATCATATGTACTGACTTAATTTTAGAGCTCCAAGTGGCCACTTGGAAATTTGCAGTTTATAACTTTTCGTCCTCGAGACGGCAACTTGATCTGGACCGAACTTAATGCACACAATAGAAAACACAAAGTTTAAAAGCCTTTTAACAAGATGATTACATAATAACATAACAACTCACCCTGCCTGAAAGCCACTTGTCTTCAAAAGACAATCACTTATTGTGCTTTGTCTGTACCTTCTCTGCTTTGAGTTGTGTTCAACACTATCATCCAGATGAGAAAAGAAACAGATGGAACACTGAAGGCGAGAGAGGCCATCAGGTCCAACCCGACTTGTTGTTTCTGACAACAGAGCATACTTTGATGCTCACAGAAAGGGAGTGGAAGAGGTGCATCTCTCCAAACTCGCTCATTCTTGGTTTAAAAAAGATTGTGTGACAAATTTTTCAGCTTGAATCTGATGCTTACAGTTCAAAATCACATTTCAAAAAGCAAATCGCATGGTGGTACAACATTACTTTCTGCTGAATCATGCATTTTACATTTACGTTGGGATTTACTGGACACCCAGTGAAAGAAGGGAAATAACTAGAGAAGGTCAAACACTCGGCCGAGGTTTGTGGACAGTGCTGAGAATGAAAGCAAGCGCGTGACCGAGGAGGCGTTCCCTGAACCTCGCAAGAGTTAAATTCGGCATCCGGTTGAAGAATACAAAACGTCTAAGAGAGAACAGGAGAAAGGAAATTCCAAAAGAAGCAAAAACAAGGTGCTGGCGCCTTTTGCCATCAGACAGATCTGGTGTTTCTGGACGCGCATTCCCTCTACGATGCTTTGGTTTCTTTGAAGGCTGAGTTTCTTTACAAAAAAGGAGCAAAAGTCGACTGAAATCAGGTGTGTCCTTGCCTGTGTGCGCACGAGTTGATAAACACACAACACACTCAGAAATACTGGCGACTGGACTGCCTTTTGTTTCGCCGTCTTGCATAATCCTCACAGTTTCCAATTGCAGTACCTTCCCTCCATGTTTTCCGAGGAAACCGGAGATGTTCAGTCAAGTATAACGTCTGCAGACACACACGAATGTGCAATGTTTAACAGCGATCTCCCTATTGAATCTACGTGCACAGGCACAAACGCAAGGGGTCAGGACTCCACTTTTACGGGGCTTCTGCGGTCCAATCTGCTCCACAGCAGTAGGTTGAGGATCAGCAGAGTCAACAGAGCAGCAGGCCTACTGTCCAGTCTACTGCTTGATTTAATCCTCACACAATGGCCTGAGAGGCTTCCTTTCTATATCTGATCCATGTCGAATTCCCAGGTGGCACGAAGGCCAGAGGTGGCACGTCTCATTCTGGTCAACTGAGCAAATTTGACTTTAGCCAGATTGTGGAGAGTGGAAATGTTGGAAAAAGAAAAATACAAACAAGCTGGCATACCCCTCTTGTCAATTTCAATGAATACTTGCTTAGTTTGTCCCTACTATCGGAGGAGATGTTCACTGTGTCTTGGCTTAAGAAGTTTAGTGGGGTCTAGGAGAAATTCATCATCTAACTTACTTGAAAATGAATGAAAATGAGACTTTGAGATCTTCTTTCTATAACTAATCATGTAATCAACCCCTTCAGCAATCCTCCTATTTCATTATGCTATCAGTAAACCCAAACAACTATCTAAATCGTTGTCTTTCTAAAAGAGAAACACAAAAATCCACTAGGTGAGCTTCCTGGCAATCATCGCTATTGTTCGTCCATACACAAAGTTGAACTGGGGACGAAGGAAAAGACCAATACGCATTCAGAACTGAACTATTTCTATTGCAATGTGAATTTAATCCTTTCAGTTCCACTTCTTTAGCAGCTCTGAGGTGTGAAATAGGTCATGTGCCACTTAAGAAGCTGACGAAAGGCACTGCATAGATTTACTGCAGACCATAATCCACGACAAGGCCTGGTGGGGCTGTTTTCTAGAAATACAAACTCAGCAGAGTGAAGATATGTTTACCTTCCAGGCTTTTTGGCCCACGGCAGCCATCTAAAAGCAGGCTTTGCACAGGCTCTGGCACGCACACACTCACCGCGGCATCCAAGACCACGCATAGCTCACCGCCGGCACTGCTAGGTTGAACTCTGGGGCGATTGCACAGGACGTAAACTGGGACAGGAACTGAAGCAGGCTGGGACACGCAGAACCCGAAGAGCATCACAGACATTGACTATCACTCATAGTCAAGAGACAGAGATATGAGGGGCGTGAGAGGCAGGGAATGCAAAAATCTGTCTAGCAAATTTTCCAGCCACCATTTTACATTGAAGTCTACCAGGACTGCAGCTTTGTGTTTTCATCTGAATATGATGTGTTATTCTTTAACTTATCAGGTCTTGTTTTGAGCTTGTACGTGTGCAGACTGTTGGCTCAATACACAATCATTTCAGTGGTGTAACGCTATTGATCCAGTATTGACACGCATGATTTACACGCGATCGCAATGTCCTGAAATGGACAAAGACGGTGCTCCCTGGAGGACTTGAAACCAAACAATGCAGGTTTTAAACCCCTGAGAAAAATTATGCATTTCACTTGGAAGGAACGAGAGTTTGCTTGACAACAAGGACACACACATTCAGTGAAACTCATCATAAAACCATTTTGTTAGTTGATGTGAACTTTAAACAAGGGAAGGTGTCATGCTTTAGGACTGGTGTTACAATCAACAAGAAGTGTTTTTATTTTCTGTTAAAGACATTATGGATCATTTTATACCTAATTGATACCCATAATGCATCAGCTCTGGCTGAGAAAAGCTTTCAAACTTCTATGTGTACAACTAAGAGGGATGTGTTTGTAGTAAGGGTGTTCGATAATGTTTTTACCTCCGCCAAGGAGGTTGTGTTTTCGTCTGATATTGTTTGTTTGTCTGTTAGCAATATTACTCCAAAAGTTAGGGATGGATTTTAATTAAATCTTCGGGATATGTTAGGGGTGTCACGAGGAACAAATTATGAAATTTTGGTGGAGATCCCGAAGAGATTCTGGAATGTACAAAGCAGACGCCGCGCCACTGACTACCATGTAATTGTATGCAGTGTGCATAATGTGTGTAACTTTGGCTATGATTGGCCAGTCGTTATGACCGACCCCTCTTTCTAATTGTGTGATATGGTAGAATCACGCTGATGTCATCATGTTTACATAAATGTGACCAATTGGCACAGACAAAGCAGGAAATGTTTGTGACGCAGAATGACTGACACCTGTTGTCCTCCAATCAAACTGATGTTACCGGGCACAAAACTGTGATTTTTTCCGCCAAACTACTCCCGAAGCTCAACGTTTGTTGCTTTACTGAATACAGTGTTATGTCGGAGGATTAAAGTTTTGGAGGCAAAACAGCAAAGGCAAGACAGAATATGTAATGACGTTTTTCAAACATGATGCATGAATTCAGCCTTCTTTTGACTCTGGTTGAGTGAATCTTGGTCATAGCGACATTAAACTGGTATGTTTGGAATCTGTGGGATGTGCTGAGGCGCTGTTAACTTAGTTTGTTTCCATGCTGCTGGGTGGACACGAGGGTCCAATATTTTTGTTTACGTATTTCTGCAGACTTTGTTTACTTGGTCTTTTAATTACCTCCACCAAGGAGGTTATGTTTTCGCCGAAGTTTGTTTGTTTGTTTGTCTGTTAGCAACATTACTCAAAAAGTTATGGATGGATTTTGATGAAATTTTCAGAATATGTTGATGGTCTCACAAGGAATAAATGATTACATTTTGGTGGAGATCCTGGATACTGGATCACTTTGAAGTTATGTTGGGTTTCAATCACAATATGCTTTTCTAGTTTTTTTGTTTTGTTTTGTTTTGTTTTTACCAATATCCAATATACTGATTAGCCTAATCTTTATTTCCCAAAGGGGAAAAAAAAAAATACTAATAAGGTCAAAGCTACATGTCAAGTAATATAAGCAACAGGTATAATAACAATGACGTTTAAAATTAGGAATAAATTTAAAAAAATGAATGAATAAAATAAAATAAAATAAAATAAAATACATAGGATTAGTCAGAAACACCTGGAAAAACCAGCTTGCCTACAGTCTTTAAATGAATCCCATATTTTGTTTGATTTACTCTTTTCACCCTTCAACATAACATATTCTTTTCAGCTTTGCAAAACAAAGAACCTCTCCTACCAAATGAGTTGTGTTGGCGGCAATAAAGACATCCAAAATGTAAATAATTTCACATAAGGAAGAGATCAATGGTTAACACCAGTTTGGATGCCTTGGTTCCTCCTCACATAACCTTTGCTTTACAGTCACTGCAAATTTAATATCTGGAAACACTTAAAAACAATTCCAAATCAAAAACATATGGACGAGTCAACCTGCTTGTTATGATGTGACAATGCAGTTTGATGACATCATCAAGTGTGCGCCGACAGCGGTCCACATTAAAGTTCAAATTTCTTCAGAAATGTCCAAGCCACAGGATTTATTGCGAGTTGTGCCAAACACACAAAAATATCTCAAAAACGATACGTGATATTTCTCATAGTTTGACATTTTAAGTGAGTGGAGACGTAGCTGAAAAGTGCGATGAATATATGTGCATGTCGTATAAAAGGAAAAACCAAAACAATTCCGATATTAGTTTTAGTGCCTGTGAGACAAATGTCACTTTTTCATACTTTTTTAGCATTAACTTATCAATAGTCTTGTTTTTTATAGTATTGTTTCTGTGTTTTATTTATGTGTTTGATTATTTATTTAATCGTTTTAACATGAGAGCGGTCTGTGTCACTTTCATTGCACTTGTGCAACGACAATAAAGTTAATTAAATTAAATTAAATTAAATTAAATTAAATTAAATTAAATTAAATTAAATTAAATTAAATTAAATTAAATTGAATGTTGATAATGATAGGCAGATAATATTGGGCATCGATAATTTGTAGAAATACTATAAGAGCCCGAACCAGTAGAAATAAATGTGTTTTTGGCTGAGAAATGTTGCATCCAGCATAGATGGTGCAATGCAGCTCGTGTACGGTCAGGGAATGTCAAACCAATTTAATATTCACAGTAATAGTTAATATTATTTTGCAACACGGATCCGAGGTCCCTGGAGAATTCTAACAGGAAATCTTTCAGCATCCGATCAGAAATGCTTTCAGCGATCAGATCAGCTGATTGTCTTAGGACACTCATAGAGGAGCCCCGATTTTAAACTATTATTTATAATATCAGATCAATAGTCTTCAGACATCACATGTATTTTCTAAGTTTATAAACCAGTTAAGCTAAAGTTTTCTTATTCAGTGATGAATAAATATTTCAACCAAATTAAGAATGCAGCTGATGGGATCGCTGTGACACCTGCAAAAATGTGAATTCTCTGTTCTGAATGTGCTCAAATTTTCACATTTTCCTACATACATGTTCCCATGCTTGTACAACACTTTCTGTGGAAATGTCCGTGCGCACAGATTAGGCACATTTCTGTGTGTATGCACAAGCTATAAATGAGGCTCCTCATCTTTTAAAAAAGAAGGACCAAGGTTCTTGAACATAAATTATAAAATGATAAATTTAACCCATTCAATCTCAGCAGTCACTTTTAAAAGTATGAAAAATTCCAAAGGCGTCAAGATATAAAAGTGCATAAAAGAAAACACTTGTAGCAATGTGGAGTCGCAGCTTCAGTTTACACCATATTCTACTCTGAAGCAAGTAGGTAAAGGCCAAAGAAGCACAAGTATTGCGAGACAGACACGAAAAATGTAATGTTTACAAAAACCTTTGTGAGATAAGCGCCTTTTTTTTTTTCTTTTTTTTTTTAATAGAAAAACGATTTCAAGACATAAAAACCAGAATTAAGAATGAAGTAAAAACGTGTGGAAGAGAACATCCACAACAAAACATGTTGGAGGTTTCAGAAAACGTGGTTTGAGCTGAAGATTCAACAAGATGAAAAGCAGCTAACAGCACAAAATACTGTCCGAAAAGATTCATGACACTGCGTCCTGGAACCAAATTATGAGAAAAACTTTTGTGTGAAAAAGTAAAAAAAAGAAAAAAAAGAAGAACACACTAAAGGAAGAGCGAAAGGAAGAGCGAAACAAAGAGCAGAAAGATGCTTGAAATGTTGCGATTCTCAAAACAGAATTGTCATTATTTTAAAAGGAAACTACATGATATGCCTATTTTTATGTATTTATCGGAATCTGAATAGGCCAGTACATCAGGAGACGTGGAGGAGGCCATGGGAGGGCAACAACCCCGGACCAGGACCAGACCTTCTTTGTGCAAGGTAGATTATGACAAAATAATCTACCTTGACAAAATGACAAAATTTCTAATCGCGATTATTTTGACTGAAATTGAGATCTTTATTATTTAACACAATTATCCAGTATTTTCAAACAATGCTGCGCGTTGTGGTGTTCTCAACTTCGTGTTGCGCACTATAACCGTCCAATGCACGGTTCCGAGTTGTTTAATCCGCTTTTACCGCTTATATCGGAACTATTTTATGTTAGCCTCGATGAACATTTTATGCCAAACAAACGCTGTCAGGCTACAACGCGTTTCTCTCATTCACATGTTAAAAGACAGCTGATCTGAACCAGCTGATAACGCGTTGCTATGGTAACACCCCGTAGCGGAAGGATATTACAGTGTTTAACTACGTGTGCGTTTATACAAAAATAATGCAGCCAGTTGTCACTGACAATGGTATAAACTATGTTGCTGTGATCTTCCAAAACCTACTGCAGTTATTCTACATTGACCTGCAGCCGGAGACGACTGAGACTGGCCGCCTGGGAGTGCTTTAGGACGGTGAGAGACTCCCGCTGCTCCTTCCTTACAGTAACTGCAGAACAATATGTGCCTTCAAGTCAGTCGCCAAAGCACCAGAAAAGTCTCTAATAACTCCAGTAAAAGTTGCTAGATTTGTCGCTAGCCACTTTTAACAAAAAAAAAGTCGCCAGATTTAGCGAGAACAGTGTCTGAATGAAACCAAAGTGGCTGTGGGAGGAGTTTACAGCACAGCGCTGCAATGCCGGCGACGCTCGATTAGCAACTGAAGACAGCAGGAGAGGAAACTGCCAAGAGAAAAAGAATCGCACCCTTTTATTTTTATGATTGTTGAAAACCCAGATGTGACAGAGTCTGGAGACGCCGTGGAGAACGTTCTGCTGCCTGCAACATCCTCCAGCATGACCGGTTTGGCAGTAATGGTGTGGGGTGGCATTTCTTTGGAGGGCCGCACAGCCCTCCATGTGCTCGCCATAGGTAGCCTGACTGCATTAGGTACCGAGACGAGATCCTCAGACCCCTTGTGGGACCATATGCTGGTGCAGTTGGCCCTGGGTTCCTCCTACTGCAAGACAATGCTAGACCTCATGTGGCTGGAGTGTGTCAGCTGTTCCTGGAACATGAAGGTATTGATGTTATGGACTGGCCCGCCCGTTCCCCAGACCTGAATCCAATTGAACACATCTGGGACATCATGTCTCGCTCCATCCACCAACGCCAAGTTGCACCACAGACTGTCCAGGAGTTGGTGGATGCTTTAGTCCAGATCTGGGAGGAGCTCCCTCAGGAGAACATCTGCTGCCTCATCAGGATCATGCCCAGGCATTGTAGGGAGGTCATTCAGGCATGAGGAGGCCACACACACTACTGAGCCTCATTTTGACTTGTTTGAAGGACATTACATCAAAGTTGGATCAGCTTGTAGTGTGTTTTTCCACTTTCATTTGGAGTATAACTCCAAATCCAGACCTCCATGGGTTGATACATTTGATTTTCATTGATATTTTTGGTGTGATTTTGTTGTCAGCACATTCAACTATGGAAAGAACAAAGTATTTAATAAAAATATTTCATTTATTCAGATGTGTTTACTGATAGATCGCAGGTTTCAAGCTATACAGGTGTCACTTTCACTGCTATTTCATTCAAACTTTGAATCAAAATGGCCAAGTGTCTTTATTAATTCTTCTCTGCTAATTAAAGCAAGCAGCTGCTGCTAAAGCAGATCCTCCAACTGCCCAACAGACGTCCTGAAGTCCATCTGGAAGTAGCAATGGTCCAGTTTCAGCTCCTGGATTAAACAACGAAACCCTCCAAGTTCCCCTCTCTTGTAGAACAGGATCCTTTTGTCTTTCCTTTTCCAGCATCAGCACGCTTGTCATGGCTTTATGTGGAATCCACTTTGCGTGTTTGTTGTAGACTTTTCATCATTTAGTGACAATCTACGTTCATAGTTACATCGCATTTGATGTGCATAGACAGAAACGTCAATAATTCACCTCTGAATTATTCGCAATTTCGTGTCGTTTATTCGCCTTACACACTGTGCACTCAAGCCTTTAAATATCTGCCCTTCTTCAAACAGGTGTGTATCATTTCATGTCATTCTCGTCCCCCTAAAGCAGCTTCAGAGATGGCCCTTCACCCCCCAGTGTCAGTGGCATATCAGACAGTGTTTGCATTGTCTTAAATCACCCTTTACCAAAAGGAGGGTGGGATGTTATTCTGGTTCTCAATAGCCACTAGTAAATTCCTGGCATGGATGCCTGAAGTCAGTGCCTTGAGGGTAGATGGCACAAATACCCTCTTTTTAGAGAAGCTTGGGATGAAGCAGGGGGATTATCTCAGAGCTATTTCAGTCCTCCAGGGGTCGTCTGGACACCCCCGCAGGTCCACTTTTGTCATTGGAATAACATTGTTAGCTAACAATGTTGTTCCAGGAGCCAGATGGCACCAGAGGTTTTGATCTTATCTCTATATTTTCCACCTCATTTTCCCGTCCCCTCTCCATAATTCTCCAACACCACTGACACAGCGCGTATTCCGCTTTTCCTCTTCAATTATTAACATGTAAAGTGGGCTTTGGATACGGTTTTGGTGCAAAATAAAAACAGATGGCTTGTTTTGAGGATCGCTAAGCAGCTGACAGCAAAGCAGAGCCACCACACACTTTTTAATTTGTGTCAGTAAGAGTCTGAGCTCCAGCTCTTTTCCAGCTTTTTTTTTTTTTTTTTTTTTTTTTTTTAATCAACATGTTCTCTTTTGAGGTCATTTGTGGTACGATTCCAGTCAAAACAACCAAACGGCCATCCAATCTGATTACAAGGAACTTTTATTTTGGTCCAGGTTTCTGTGGAAACGGGAATATCAAATAATTCCCTGCAAAAAACCAGATGGGATAGTGGGCCGCTTTAAAAATTGAGACTTTTCAACCAATAATCAAACAGTAATTTATTATATTATTGGTTTTGGTATCAAAATAAGCACGCTTTCTTTGCCATTTTTCACAGTTAAAACCTAATTAATGACTTATTAAATATTACTGTAGGAGGAAATTCCCCATGCCTTACTCCTGAAGTCATCATCAAGTCATGGAGATCCTTACACAACATTTACAGTCCACGTCAAGAGTCATTATGTGTTGGTGTCTCTGAGTCATCAAATTGTTTATCCATTTGAAAAGATGCACATTATTTTACGTTTGTCTATTATGTTGAGTTTATTTGTCCTGTTTTTACTTCACATCAGGTTGCAGTTACTGTCCATCATCACACTCCCGGTGTATAAAGCCACATTTCTTTAAATCAATACCAAAGTCTTAATCTTGACATTTCATTTGGTTGTTTTTCTTTTCTGTTCTCTTTTCTGTGTACCAGTTTCAGATGTCAAGAAGCAAACATTTTACTGCAAATACCACCTTATCAGGACACTGTTGAGAAACAAAAATGACTAAAAAGACCAGACTTGGCTGATCATTTAAACTCTTGTTGTAATTTAACACATTAAAAAGATAAGTTAAGGAGGTTTTTTGTTTTGTTTTTTAAGCATGTGTGTGTTTTTTTAAGTACTATTGGTATTAAACAAACCGGACAGCAGGTCCGCTGTATGGGGATACATTTACCACTGTGAAATCTCTGTACACTTAGGACAGAGCTGGAAACCAATGCCAAATGGCCTGTAGGCACAACTGCATTCAAAATATGCATGCAGAAATTACTGCATGGCCTTAGAATACCTTTGAAATGTATTATCAGTGAACACATTTAATGTAGGCTGGGCTTTAACCTCCTGACTACCAGGAAAAAAACATGTGTAACTACAAATGTCCACTACACAGGACATTGTTTAAACTTTTAAATATTGTGGTAAAATATGGTTATATTTATCTAAGAAACGATTTAAAGGCAGAGTATGTAAGATTTCAAGGCGATTTTTTTCCACCACCAGGTGGCAAACAGCAGGTCGTGAGCAAAACCACAAAACTGCTACCTCCACAAACAACCACAGGTTGGCAGTAATGAGCAAAACTCACCCCTCCTCCTTGCCAGCTCCAATGAGGACAGGAATCGCTTGTGAGCTGTAGCTCAGAGCCGCTCTGCAATAAATGGGCTTATACTCCCCCTACTGGTGGAAAAAGTGTACTTTTTTTTTACTGGTCAGAAAACATTCAAGAAGGGTTTTTATCATTAATTAAACTTGTAATTTAATAACGCATCAAATATGGACAGACTGGAACCTACATGTTGAAAAAACTATCTAATTATGATTGTAGTTATTTTTTTTGTTAATTTATTTTGAAAATATTGAAAATCTTACATACTCTACCTTTAATGTGTTTATAAGATATTCAATGAAAATATAACTACAAAATTTGAAGTAAAAATCAGCACAAAGAAAAGTATTATGCACTTTTGCTCTTCCCATAAAACATGCTTGTTGCAATGGAGGCCATTTTTCTTGAAGAGAGAAAGAAAGTTCACAAAGCTCCACCCCCACAAATGAGGTACCATTTAAAAGCACTAAATGTCCTCTTTAAAGACCAAAAGGTGTTAGTTCAGTAGCATTCAGGGAGATGAAAATATTTAGGTTTACTAAGGTCCTCCACAGAGGACAAATTGAACTACTGGTAGTCAGGAGGATATGACCAAAATCTCATATTACGATATAGCTTATTTTATATCTCCATAACGATATACATGACGATATAAAATTGTTTGTGTAATTTTGTGTCAGTCATCAGTTATTTGTCAGATGTGCTTGGCAACAGCAGCTGTGATCTCCTTCCATCTGTGGGAGCTATGGCCGTGTGACGTTTCATGGGTAAATACCTGTTGTAGTGTTTGCATCAGGAGTTTATTATGACCACTATCGCCAACTTTTGAGGCGGCTTTTACTTGTTGATTCTATTATTTATTCTGTATGCTTTATCCTGATTCTTGCACAGGTGATAAAATGAGTAAGTTGTGTCGGAATCCGTTGTGACTGTGAGCTTGTTTGTTGTTGGCTCCACATCGGTCTTTTTATATCCAATTCGCATCCATGTAACAGAAATCTCCCCTCTTTTAGGAACAAGTTTATCAGTTTTGGTTGCCTGGTCATCTTTTAGTGAATTATCCTGCTCTGAAATGCGTCTGCTATCTTTCTCCATGTTTGTAATATATATATATATATATATATATATATATATATATATATATATATATATATATATATATGTATATATATATATACATATATATATATATATATATGTAAAGCGCAGCTTGACGGAAAATACCGCAGTAAATCATCGTATCATGGCGTAAACAATAGAGCCTCATCTGAAACAATAGACAGTTTCGTCCAAACAATATATATCGTCATATCGCCCAGCCCTAATTAATTGACAAATGAAAACTTTACTAAGAAAACGCAGAAAAACTGTCACATTGTCATTCATTCATTCATTCATATGCTTAGTCCATTTCAGGGTCGCAGGGAAGCTGGAGCCTATCCCAGCAATCTGCCCTCTTAAAGGGTTGACTCTGGGATTAAACAAGTAATGGTTTTGACCTCTGACCTCTATTGTCAGTGCAACTCTGCATCAGACCATTTCCTGGATAAATTTCACCCTTTACATATTAACCTTTTGATGCACTGGACACCCATTTAAATGCTGTTTCTTCGTATATTCATAAGTGAGGATGGTATATTGGCAATTTTGCCACTTCAGTGGACATTACTGCACAATAATCAAATATCGTATAACATTTAATATACGCACATACATGTAATTACCAACTTCAATCCATTCTTAAACTATTTTTTATAAAAAAAAATACAAATTTATATAAATAAATATGACATTATTTTAGAAATATTTCTATAGGATGCATAAAATGAACTAAATTAAAAAGTAAAAAATATTAAAGACAATGAAAAGTGTCTGTACATGTCTGAAGAAGTAAAATATTGTATGTGGAAAAAATGGTATTGTTCTTTAATAATTCATGCATCAGAGGGCCAATTTGCTTGTTGTTCCTTTTAAGCAGCTGTTAAATGTCTCAGTGATTTGTAAAGAAAAAAAACAGAGGAAAAGAACGTTGAAACACCCAAGTAAAGCAGCTGCTTTGGACTTTTTTGGCAAGGTGTCAAATACACCTGCAAAAGTTTTGTTTTAAAGAAAGATTTTAAGTCTTATTTACAAATAAATGTCTGAAAGAGAAGATGCACAATATATCAAATAGAAAATTTGCCTTCATTGTTCCAGGGGCTTCTGTTAGCTGATTGCTATCAGGGATTGCCTTATTTCTGTTTGCTATAAGTCATTCAGCAAATTCAATACGTATAGTCTCAGGCTAAAGCAGCAGATTGACAATGTGGAACGTCAATCATTCATCCATTTTCTCAACCACTTAGTCCAATTAAGGGTCGCAGGAAAGCTGGAGCCTATCCCAGCAATCATTGGGCGAAAGGTGGGGTACACCCTGGACAGGTGGCCATCCCACCGCAGGGCCATCTAGTAAGTTATCTTTAGATATTGGAACGATGCAAAGATAAAGAAATGGGCAGAAGCCCATCAATGAGTTGATGCTGCAGCAACATATGAGCAAAAATTGAGGCTCAGTCCAAGAAAGAAGAAAGTTTTGAGTAGTTTTGAACAATTTAGCCTCAACCTAAGTAAAGAATTTAAAGAAATAAAAAACCTGTAACCTAGAAAAAGCTCAGCACTTCACTTTTACATCACTCAGAACAATTTTCACAGCTCCTGTCTTTGTTAGAAATCCCTCTTCCATCTGCAGCAGCGAGGCTTGTATCCGTGGCAAATCCACTTCCAGCTTTAAGCGCCAATCCTTAAGCTTTTACTGTTTTTTTGTTGGACACGTCCAACTTTATCTCAGACCTTTCAATCTGCAAGACAAGCCTAATGCAAGTAAAGAAAAGACATTTTATAACTTCTCTTCTTGCAAATGTGTCTTTCATCTCTTGCGATGCTTCCATTTAACTTTGCAATTCACGCTTGTTTTATTCCTTGCCTTTAAGGACACATAAATAAATCAATTAAAAATGTTTAAATTCACTTTTTTTTTTTTTTTTTACCTTTAATCAGGGTGATGCCATAATGAGCCCTTACAAAGAACAAGAACACACATGAATGCTGGTTTCATGTGTCCCATCATAATAAGCGCAACAAATAAATGTGTGTCTGTCTGGAGGGAAACTCTGACAAAGCTCTGATTTGAAGAATAAGTAGAAATTACACCCTGCACGTTGATTGGTGGTTAGCAGCCCCGAAATCAGCCAGTTCACAAGGCTGTTTACTTTTCTTCTTCACTTGGACTCGTGCCTTTTTTAACGCAGGCCGCATGAGTCTGACTGCCTCCAGGCCTCATCTAGCACCCCCCTTGCAAATATAAATCCTCAGTTCATTTTCTAAGGCGACAGTTAATGCAGTCACAGTCAACAGCAGTTTACAGCTAGTACTTCTGCTCAAAGCTTAAAGTCCACTTTTCCAATCAATGCCGGATTCCCCTTTCCTCTCTCCGTTCCTTTTCCCTCAAATCCCCTGTGGAAATGTCAACATCCATACTGCAATGTTTTCTGCCTTAATCCAAGTACAACTTCTGAGAATTTTGCAGATGACTTTGCAGCCTTTGGCAGTGTTTTAAAGGCTTTTTTTTTTTTTTTTTTTTTTTTTTTTTTTTAAGGGGGAAGGGTTGATATTGGGAAAGACTAGAAGGCCAGCTGTTTGGAGCACAGCTGAGATGAACCGGTTATTCCTTTTGTTTAATTCTCTGCATGCACACCATGACTCACAACACTTTAAAAACATTTTACCCCACAGAATTCCACCTGCAGCATCATTATAAGTGGTTATAGCAGCAGTTCAGACCCCTCCATCCTAAATGCAATTTAGAAACATGAGCAGAATGTGACAGGATAAATAGGCTACAAGGAGATTCTTGCCTACTTTAAGATTATTCAGCAATTCTTGATGGAAGTGTTTCCAAAAAAGGTGTCATTATCCATTATAAATATGCAACACAAATTAAGTTGATATATAATATCATAAGTATATAAAGGATATCGTGTTATAGAGGAAAATACTGAGTAATAGTCCCTTTATTACAGTGCAATATGTTTACATTACTCATCAGGCTGCAGTCTAGACACTGTCATTAAAAATTGATTGAGGAAAACCAGTTTCCAGTGAACTGACTGACCGCTGGTTTGCTCCCGCAGCTCCTGGCTGGAAGTGCTGGTCTCGGTGTCCACTTTGCGCCGACACTGGCCCTGGCCCTGCACCAGTTGCTCCAGTGGAAGCTCCGAGTCGGGCGTCGGGTAGCATCTCAGACCGGTGGAGCACCTCGGGGTGTAGACACCGCACGTCTCGCCCTCCAAGCGGGCGCACACGGGGCAGCACCCGCAGCCTGGTTCGCGCACTATCTCCGCGCACGTCTCGGTGAGCTTTGGGCACAGCGCCTGGCGCTCCGCAGTGCAGCCCGGGCAGCGGAACACCATGTCTGCCAGGGAGGCGCCGGCGAGATACGCGGAGAGGATCAGCAAGCTGCAGCCGGCGTACGACAGCATCGTTAGAGGCATGAGGCTTTTGGTCATTATCACAGGGGCGATCGAAGGCAATCCCAAGTGTTGGGGGAAAAAAGGGGGGGGAAGAAATGTGCACGCGAACAGGTGAAGCCGGGGGTTGGGAGGTCTGCTGGGTCCTACAAATTCCCAGGTTTGCACTCTGGGCCTCATCTGGGTCTTAATTGAAGAAAAATATTAAGATGAGGGGCAATATTTGTTCCTAAAGAGAAGAAATAGTGCAACATGTATTGATCTTTTTGCTTTTATATGTCTTATCTTTAGTTGAACTTGTGCTGAAGCCACAGTTGCACTGTTGAAGCGTTAACAGAGGTAGAAGTAGAAGTAAAAAAAAAAAGAAGTAGAAGTCCCACCATGTTTTTGGATCTACCTGTGCATTTAGAACAAGTGTTTTCATCTACCTGCAGTTCTTCTAGTTGGAACATGACTTCTGCTTTGTGGCACCTGGATTATACACCTATGAGTGTTTAATATTTTCTATCTTTTCTTTACCCCACAAAGTCGTTCTCTGCTTCAAAATTAGGAAAATGAGCACAATGTGAGTCATCTGTTCCCTCAAAGTAAGATCATGTAAATGACACTTCTTACAATCATGCTGCATTTTATCAATTTACCATTTAATCTGAAAGTTCTTCCTTTCTTTAATCGCTTTATTGAAAGGTTACAACGCAGTCATCAAGTCGGAGACGCTCGTGGGTCATTTCTTCTTTTTCTGTTTTAACTGATGGCACGGCGAGAAATGATCACGTCATCCTCATCATTATCATCTCCACAAATCCCCATTAGAGACTTACAGTGCAGATTTCCAGATGCCTTTGTTTGCTGGTATTACCAAAGAGATCGGGTGCTTTACTGCTCCAGTTTAAGGTGCAAGCTTGTGCTCAAAAACATAACCCTGTTCCATCTGCACTGCTGCACAGAGTGGCCTGTTTATTTCAGTGCCATCTGCCCCAGCTCTGTGAATGCATAAATTAAAAAAAAAAACCTAACTAGCAAAAGGACTATGTGGAGTGCCTTCATGACATGGAAAGACCTCCCAGCAGTGGCTGACATTGACACTCTATTAAACTTTGCCCGCTGCTACCAACTTATACACCTTTCTACAGTAATGCCACTGTGCACGTATACAGTAATGTTTCCTATTGATTGGTGAGGTCAAACCTTGAGGTGTCATGCCCACCCACAAAACAAGCTCCTATTAACTCTGCGCAGTACAGTAGACTAATAGCTGTTTATCCAAGGGCCCAGAAATAGGAATGGTATGCGTAACCCCTAACTCCACAGATATAAATGCAGATTATTTTCTTTTGTGGGTGCACACGTATTTAATATTATTTGGCCCTATTCATAATCTGCATCCCGAGCTCGACTTGGGGGTGCAGAGAGAGAGAGAGATAGAGAAAGGGCACATTTGAAGCTGGCCTGCATCTCAGGGGTGTGAGTCAGGAGGATGCCCAGAGGGCTGTTTGCACATAGAACCTCATATGTCATTTTATGAAACCATGGATGGAAAATCAGCAGAAGAGAAGGCCCGGCATTTTATAAATATGAGCCTGGGGGCGAGGATTTGTGTCTGGGATGGTCACTAGCTAATAGGCTGAACAGGCCGCGGGACCTGCCCATGTGTGCAAAGTAATCCCCACCAAGGCCAGTTACTTAAATTCCTCCCCATGGAATTGTTAAACAAACACAAACTCTGGATAAACTTTACGTTGATAGAGGAAGCTAAGGGATCACGGATGGACCAAGGACACATAACAGTATACGTGCCTCAGCGTGTGGACACTGGGAGTGTTATATGCATGTAATTGCAGTACAAACTCACTTGGCTCAGGATTTTAATAACATCTTATTTTGAGCCCATATGCCCCTAATATAAACATCTAATTAATAGTTTTGAACAAACACAAAATGTATTTGCAGGTAAAACACTTCCTTTGAAGACACCAACTCACAAACACAGCTAAATTTGACATTGCTTCTTACTGATCAGTGCAAAATATCCTCTACATATAGACAAGATTTTCACATCCCGCACCACCCAGCGGTTGTCCAAGCCAAGGTAATTCATTTAATTTGTGCTTTTTATTTTTCCTGCTTCACTTGCAGACCGTCTTGTCAGTGGCGACAGGAATGGTTTTATCTGATTTATACACTTTAAAATGCACTTTATTTACAAAGTTGCATGACGTAACAGCCGTCTTATGATACAAAATGCAAATTTAAAAATGTAACACATGTACTTTTATGGCTGCATTAAGTTCATATGATCTCAAACATGCACTTTTTGTACATATTTTATGTTTTCTGTCTGACTTAGATGGCTAAATTAAAGTTCCCTTTGCTTGCTATTCTAATTTGATTGAGGAAAAGTTATATGATTAGGGGGCCAAACCAGCTGGATCGTGAGCTCATTTTGTAACCACAGCTTTCAAAATCAGTTTTCATGCATGCACAGTGAACCAGCTATCCATGACGGTCCTGTTAGCAAGCCGTTTTCACTGAATGGAAATGTTTACCAAATTGTTGTACATAAATCCTTACATGGAAATGTTTGCCTCATGATCCCAAATGGAAAAATGCTCACGTGTGTGTGTGTGTATGCTTTTAAAAAGAAAAAAGAAAATGTGTGTAGTGCCCAAGTGTTATTTTGCTGCTTAGCAACAAATGGTGAGTGTGGAAATTAGGAAAGTTCTTGTTTTATTTGCTAATGCAAATCACTGTAAAGTATCAGTCATGAAGCCATGTTGCTGTCATGTATTCCCCAATAAAAAAAATAAAAAAAAATAACAAAGACACACAGAAAACTGCTCTCCTAATGAGTTAACACAGAGGTTTAAAGGTTTAGAGTCCACAAGTTGAAGCTCCAAAACTGATATGTTGAGCTCATGACAAAACACAAACATGTTTATTTGACTGGAATACATCTGAATATTTACTATTTTTTAAGAATATCTTGCAAATTATTTACTGCAATTTCCTTGCAGTGAACATGTTTTAACGTGTTACTTTCCAGGACATAGACATTGGTGTTTACACATCTCTAAATAAAGTCATACTTCATATTAATTTGTTTTCTTAAGGAAATGTGTTGTTTTTATTTAGCAGTGTCGCATGTACATGAATATTACTACTTCAGCAAATACTTAGTTCTGCTTTTTATTAATGCAATGATATTGGCATTTGGTTGGACCAGTGTCTGCCAGCAGGAGATGTGGTGAAAGTCTCAGGCGGGTAAGAGTGACACATGGAGTTTATGAAAACCTCAACAACCACAAGTGTGCAATGATGGGAAAAAGAATTCTAGGTTTAACCCTTTACAGATGCACTAAAAACAGAGTAAAATCATACATTACTAAAATGCTTATTGCAGATTTTCTCTTTTTTATTAAATGAACGGTTGGATGGAGTTGATGTTTTGCTCCTTGCAGGGTCAGTGAAATGTTGGCCTTTATTTGCCTTTGCAGAAAAGAAAAAAAAACCTAGGCTTCTTGATAGACACCACCACCTAGTGGCCGCGTGCGTCGTCAACTTCTTTCCTTTCTGTTCTTTTCTTTTTCTTTTTCCTCTTTTTGTTTGGTTTTAAGCAAAAAAAAAGACGACTGTATTTTTTAAAAAGCTGTTTGAATTTTTTTTCATCTCTGGTTTATTTTTGTATCCTTTTTGAAATATAGAAATAAAGGATTGATCAATAAAATTTAAAGGTTGAGTATGTAAGATTTTCAATATTTTCAAAATAAATTAACTAATAAAATAACTACAATCATAATTAGATAGTTTTTTGAACATGTAGGTTCCAGTCGGTCCATATTTGATGTGTTATTAAATTACAAGTTTAATTAATGACAAAGACCTTTCTTAAATGTTTGCCTACCAGTAAAAAAAAAAAGTGCTTTTTGTCATTTGTCATTAATTAAACTTGTAATTTAATAACACGTCAAATATGGACAGACTGGAACCTACATGTTCAAAAAACTATCTAATTATGATTGTAGTTATTTTATTAGTTAATTTATTTTGAAAATATTGAAAATCTTACATACTCAACCTTTAATAACTATTTTTATGGAGCAGGGGAGTCAACCACTGATCTGAGCATGGGAATAGTCCGTTTTCTGCCGTAAAAGTTGTGACTCATTGATTAGCTAAATGTGGACTGGGCCATTGCCATTAAAATGGAACATGATAAGAAGATTTTCCTGATTTTAAATGTCTACACTCCATATGAAAGTTATCAAAATGAAGACTAATATCTTAATAGGCTTGGTTTTATAAATTCTTTTTCTCAAAGAAAGTGAATATAACTGCATATTTGTAGTGAGTGATATGAATGCCGATATTTCAGATCGACAGTCCCTATTCAGAAAACATTTAACCCAGTTCTGTCAAGATAGCAAGCTGATTTTTTCTAGTAAACAGATCCTGCCAGAAGATAGTTATACATGCAGTAGTAAAGCCTGGCATACTACATCTGTGCTGGATCACTGTATATGTACAGCTGACGCTCACGAGTGTCTAGAAAAAATAGAGATCTTGCGTAGTTTGGCTACAATTGATCACATTCCTATTGTTGTGGAATTAAATATTGAGGATTTACCAGAACTGAGCATTCATCTTGATTGTGGTCAAAGAGAGAAATTGTGCCAGACTCACTAATGATGAACAATGTAACTATAATTTGGTGACGGATACAAGTTTACGTACTATTGATATTCAGCATGACACTATTCTTTGTGATAACATTAATTGTAAAAGTCAGGAAGATAGTGATAATCTGTGTACCATGTATGAAAAAACTGTGAGTTGTTTGAATCATGATGCTAAATTGTTCTGTCAAAGGAAAATTAAAAATCATAAGGCCAAACCAGGCTGGTCTGAGTAGGTTTTACAATTTCATGCTGAGGCAAGGGAGGCTTTTAAAAACTGGGTTGCTGGGGGTAAACCAGGAAATGGTCCTTTGTGGGAGTTTTAAAAAAAAATCAAATGCTCAATACAAATAAGAAGCTTTTTTTATTAAAAGAAATGAGCAGACAATGAGGGCAAAAAAGCTTCAGCAGAATAATGCTCATGAATTCTGGAAAGAAGTGAAGTTTATCAATAACAGTAAGATGCCAAAGGCATCTGCTAATAATGAATCCGTTGGATGTGGATAATGAGAAGCAAAAATTGCTAAATTATGATAGAAACATTAAAGTGAACTTTTTAACTGTGTTAAGAGTGATGTATTTTGTGTCAGTGATGATGCTGTTAATGATAGACCGTGTATCAGACCTGATGAAATGCATTGTGCCATTGAGAAACTGGCTTTGAATAAAGCATATGACCTCGACCACATGTCAGCAGAACACCTAATTCATTCATTCATTAATTCATTTATTCATTCATTATCATCACCACTTGGTTCAATTAAGGGTCGCGGGGAAGCTGTAGCCTATCCCAGCAGTCTTTGGACGAAAGACCAATCCATCGCCTATCCATCGCAGGGCATCAGTAGAACACCTGAAATATGCAAATCGAAGACTTCATGTTCTACTTGCTACCTGATTTTTGGGTCTGCTGAAACATGGTATCCTACCTGATTCCATGTTAACAGTCTTGTTGGTGCCGGTAGTTAAAGAAAAAGCAGGTAAAATATCCAGCATGGAGAATTATAGGCCTATTGCCCTGGCTGTCATACTTTCCAAAGTTTTTGAGCAATTACTTCTGGACCAGCTCCATGAGTACATCATATCAACAGACAATCAGTTTGGTTTTAAACAAAAGCACAGTACAGATCTTTGTAAATATGCACTGAAGGAAATTGCCATGAAAGACAGAATGCTACCATATTGGTGTGTTTTTTGGATGCTTCTAAAGGTTTTGACAAAGTTATTCATTGCAAATTGTTTGGCAAATTACAAGACAGAGGGGTTCCTTTGTATTATATATATATATATATATATATATATATATATATATATATATATATATATATATATATATATATATATATATATATATATATATAAATATATATATATATATATATATATATATATATATATATATATATATATATATATATATTTAATTATATATATACATATATTTTTATATATATATATATATATATATATATATACATATATTTATATATATATATATATATATATATATATATATATATATATATATATATACATATATATATATACATATATATATATATATATATATATATATATATATATATATATATATATATATATATATATATATATATATATATATATATATATATATATATATATTACTGAATGTAAATCAGGATGCAAAACGTGTAATTGTCTATGTATCATCTGATGTATCATCTGATTTGGTTATCCTGTCTCCTTACAGTGCAGGTTTGCAGCAGCTGCTTCAAGTCTGTGCAAGTTCTGGTGTGCAGTATGACATCATATATAATCCTTTTAAGAGTGTTGTCATGATTGCTAGAACCAAGTAGGATCAGAAACTAATATTCCCTTCATTTTATTTAGCAGAACAGGAGTTAAATATGGTGAACAAAATTAAAATATTTAGACCATATAATCAGAAATGTATTTATGTTCAGTATTTGTTTGGAATGAACATGCTTTTGGGTATATTGAGGCCACCGTAGCAGCTTTAGCTGCTCACGTGACAGGAAAGAAAAATGTCAACATCACAGCGCTGATCTATGAAACCAATAATTAAACACTAAAATGTAGCTGTTTTTTTCTTGTAATTTAATTTAACATGCTGTAATAATAA
This sequence comes from Telmatherina bonti, assembly GCF_933228915.1. Classification (NCBI taxonomy): domain Eukaryota; kingdom Metazoa; phylum Chordata; class Actinopteri; order Atheriniformes; family Telmatherinidae; genus Telmatherina; species Telmatherina bonti. The sequence continues at coordinate 15,824,645 of NC_136633.1, forward strand.
TCTGTCACATTAAGACCTTGATGTTAAATATAGTTTTTTCGGCAGTCGCTGCACAGGTAAATTATTAAAACGCATGTATTAGCAGAGCTAATGCTAGCTGCGGTAAAAGTACAGTTTTGGTGGCTAATGTTAGCTAACATTAAACAATGAGTAATTCAGTTTAAAAGGAAATAAATGTCAGCAAGGATAGAGCTGTGTTATGTTATTTAAGTGGCATGTGCTGTTTTACAATAACTACATAGTGGCAAAGTGTACTTTGGGTTTGTGAGCTTTTAGTGTTTAGTTTTGTAGCATCTTTTGTTGTTCCTTATTAAGTGTTTTTGTGACATTAAATTGTTACAGGATGGCTGTTTCTCACCCAGTCCACTCCTCACTTGTGCACAGCTTGGCCACTCTTCTTCGCGAAAATGGTATGTTATGATGGCCTGCCTTTGAAAAAATAATAATACACTTTTTATACCTATCCTCTTCTGAACTGTCAGTAAATGTACTGATTTTACAATATAAAGCCAGTTTTCTCCAGCTTACTAACTTGTAATAAGTTGCCACTGCTTCAGGTTGTCTACCACCAAGTTGTCTCCTTCCTGCAGGTGACAGAGTGCTGGATGGCAGCAGCATACTGACTTTGCCAGCTGCTAGCTTGCAGCAGCTTACCAGTCTCTTTGAGCATCACTTGCTTTCCAGGAGCCAGCAGCATGGCTTCCTGGCTCTGCCTTCCCATCCAGCTGACACTGCATCCCTGTTAGAGCTGCAGTTCCTGTTCGACATGTTGCAGAAGACCGTCTCCCTCAAGGTGAATTTGGGAATCTTCTCAAACACGAAAACAGCACCAAAACATTTGCTTTTTGAAACCACTGTTATGTCTAAACTTAAATTGTGTGTGTTTGATTTTATGTATAAATTATACATATTTTGTAATATTTTGGATATATTTTTATCCTGACTTTTTTTTTTTTTTTCTCTCCACCACGGCAGGTATATTTTACCCACATTAATTTGTTTGTTGGCAACCTTAGGCTAAAACTGATGCGCAGGTTTTTGTGATTGTTTTTCTGAATCTGGGTTTTGGTCTAACTCAAAGTCCACAAACTTTGGGAGTGATCTGGAAGGAATTGTGGAAACAGGGATTTTTCAAAGTATTCTACACAATGTGGGTGGAAATGAGCTGCTTTGCATAAGACTACACTCTGAGTGCTTTTCTAGGTCGCTATTCTGACTATTTAACAATAAAGCTACACAAGTTACAGTTAACAGAATAAATATGGGCTTAAAATGCAGAATTAGTGCATGTTTCTTTTAAGGATTTTTGCCTTGAAATTGTAGAACAGCATTAGGACTTAATGGATCTTTTTTGCTACACGGATTCCCCTGTTTCTTAGGGGTTCAAATGATACAATGCTTAGCGGAGAATTGTAAACATACAATAAATTTCTATCTTTGTGCTGATTGTGCCACTTGCTTGTGGATCTCTATATCTTTTTGTTGGATCAGCATGTAAAGCTTGACAACACTCACATCAGGTTATTAAGTTGGGCATTGCAGATAGTTCCTTTTTTTTTTTTTATTATTTCAAGAAGTCCCAGATACCTGTTGCGGTATATTTTGGATAAGAATCTGTCTGTACTGAGAAGAAGCATTCATTTAACGTCGCTGCATGTGATCATATAGCATATCCACATCCAAAGGATCCAGGCCATTCAGTTTGTTTAAAGCCTGAATGGCATGAAATTATGATTTTATTTCTCAGAATATGTTAATATATTGATGGTGCTGACAGATTTAATTTAATATAAGGTTAAATGATCACAAAACTGTTAAAGATAAAAAAAAATAAAAAATAAAATAAAAAAATCAGGCCAATAAGTAAATATAACTCTAGTGGCTGCAGCTGTGATTATGTATCCTGATGTTTCGCTGCAGCTCATCAACCCACAAGGAGTGAGACTACAGTCTATGGTGAAAATCTTCCCTTTCAAGTCGCTGAAAAGTTTGGAGGTAGAGTACGAACCCTTTTCTACACTGATTATTTCTAGTTTTCTGTAAATACCCCACACCCTTTTACTCACATTAGTCGTTACTGAAAAACTAAGCACCTATAATGTTTTTCTATTTATTTGTTCCACACTAGCTGAAGAGCATCCCTCCACACCTCCTGGAGGGACTCAGAGGAGTTTATTCCCAGCTGGAGGTTTTTACTTGCTCAAAAAGCCTCAGCTCCCTGGAGGTAGATGTAATTTATTGGTCAGCACCTGAATAACATACCTTGTTTTGAGAGAGGATCAAGAATAGCATGTGCTGCTTTGCTTTTCAGGAGCTGCTGTCTTTGTGTGGAGGAGATCTGAGCTCTGCGCTGCCTTGGCTGGACCTTCACACCCTTAATTTTAGCTACAACTCAATTGTCTGCCTAGACCAGTCACTTGTAAGACGACAAGCACTTGTGCAGCTTTAAGTGACGTTTCCCTCATCTGATTGCAACCTTGTTCCTTCCTCCTTTCATAGAGTTTACTGAATGTCCTGAAATCTTTGGATCTAAGCCATAACAAGATTCAGGAATGCGCCGAGTTTCTAAAGGTAGCATGTTTGCTCCATTAGGATTTGCTTATTGCTTTTTGTGATGCTCATACCATCTGCTTGCATTGTTTCCTCTCAGCCCTTGAGCGAGCTGGAGCACTTGAACTTGGGCTACAACTGCCTGCAGAGGGCGCCAACGCTCGGTCTGAGCGCCAGAGCCAAGCTCTCCACGCTCATCCTCAGGAACAACGAGCTGGAAACTATTAACGGTAAGGTAGGCTGGCATCAGGCAGGAGTTTCTTATCGAGTTCCTTAAACAAAGACAAATAGCTGTGGGGTCAGATCAGGCTGAATAAATGGCCTGATCTGACTGAGAAGAGTGAAACAAAATGAAACCGCACCATATATGTACATCGGTTTTTTTTTTGTGTTTTGGAAGATCTTCTGTTTGCCTTGGATGTTGTTTGTATTCTCACGCTGAAGCTTTAGATAAAGTTACACCTGGCTGTTTATGGTGTCTATCCTGAGAATCCACTTCAGCGTTTGTGCTGCAGGTTTGTCTTATTCTTCATCTTGTGCCTATGTGTGAATTTTTTGTGCATTGCAGGTGTGGAGCAGTTGCCCTCGCTCCAGCATGTTGATCTGGCGTACAACCTGCTGTTGGAGCACTCCCAGCTGGCTCCCCTGTCCTTGTTGCACTGCCTCAACACAGTAAGATACACATATATCTTGTGTATGTCAGGTTGTCATTTTTAAAGGGCACATTTAGTTTTTTGTGAGAATTGCACATCATACCACATGATGAAATTTCATGTTTTGTTTTAGTTGAACTTGGAGGGAAACCCGCTGTACTTTCATAAGAGCCACCGCACCTGCACTGTCCGACACCTCTCCCCAAAGGCTGCCAGCCACAGAGTAAGAGTACAATGATGTCTTCATGTGCGTAATAACAACACTCTGAAGCAGAAGATCTAGGGAGAGAAATTAACGGGAAGTTTGGATGATTTTAAGAATTTGAAGCCATGAAAAATGAATGCAAGGCAAAGTGTTTCTGCAAGACGAGCTGCAGTGCAAACGTCCACTAGTTTGAGGAAGGAAAGACTTCAACAGGCCTTTGTTGACTTTCTTTAGAAACTGTTCCTCACGTTATAAACGCGACTTTTCTGTTTCTTTACAGCTCAGACTTGATGGTTCCCCGCTGTCCTCTTCAGAACTGTCAGTAAGTCCGTCACACAGAACAACTTTAAGCAAGATGTTATTTGTAAATGCAGTCTTGCTCTGGATTCTTGGCAAGTTGGGATGAGTTTCTTTTTGTATATTCAGTTTCAGCTCTTTCTAAAGGTTTTTTTTTTTTTTTAAGTAATTTAGGTCAGAACTCATCTCCAGGCTGTTTTAAAACAGGTCATCTTGTTCTTTTTTTGTGAAATGCTGAAAGACCGTCACACAAACCCAGTTTTCTCACATTGTTTATGTCTACAGTGGCTTGGTAATCTTCTCGTTTCATCCTTTCTTTGATGCATTCTGTATCGGAGGCATGAAAGCAGCCTTAAACATGTTTTCATCACGGGCTTCATTTTATTACATTGCAAAGTAATCGAGTATTTTAATGAGATCATTCCAAAGATATTATTGTGACTATTTCATTTTCTATTTCATACATTTTCTGTATACGAGGAAAAAACATGTTATTATTTGGTATTTTTTATGTTTATCTTTTTCTTTTTATGAAATTTTTGTTTGTATTTACTTCTTAAGATATTCTTACAAGGGGTGGAGAATCAAATAAAAAAATTGAATATCAAGATTTTTTGATTCACAAAAATAAAATATTTTTTTAAATTAAAAATATAAATAATCCATCATAAAATTTTTGTCATTTTTATTGTTTTTATTGATCCTTTTACTTGTCTTCTTGGGCATCATAGCAGCAGACTGATGGTCTGGCTACTGTGTTGTTTTGTCCTCATTGAAATTAAGAAAAATGATGAGCAAAAAAAACCCAAAGATTTCAACACTTTTTTTGATTTTAATCTCTGCAGAAATCAGCAACATCGAAGAATTGCAAGAATTTAAATCCGATCGGCACCACAAAAAAAAAAAAAATCGTAATAGAATCAAACCGGGACGAAAGCATTTTAAACTGTGTTTTGCAAAGAGATAAAATGATTATATTACATCTCAGACATAATGGTACTGCTAATAAAAACCGGTTGAGGTGGCTTCGTTTTTCTGCAGGTTTTGCCGAAAGCAGGCCAGCTGATCGTCCAGGTGCAGACGCCGCCCGCAGCTACCGTTCCAACTGAACGCAGCGGTCAGGAAGTTTCCAGTGGAGCAGGGGAGCTGAGCGACAGTGTGTCCGTTGGAGAAGTCGGGGTGTCTCACCTGCGAAAGAGGAAATCTCGGGTAAGATTGAGTCTTTTGTGTTTTATTTTGTTATCTTCAGGAAAAACAAAGTTTTTCACGTCATCTGGACTCACGATTACATGCACATATATTACGCAGACGGTGCTAAAAGTCTTACCTCTTATCTTTCAGAGTAAGGTGAAAGTACGGAGAGCCAGCATATCCGAACCGAGCGATACTGATTATGAGGCAAGACGCCCGTCCTCTATTCACGGTTAGTCATCCTAAAATGCCAACTACCTCTTCTTGTTGGTTTATTGTAAAACACGTACAACATTCCTCCACCAGGCATTGATCTTCCCCACCAGCAGGAGATCGAGCGAATGTCCAGTTTCAGGGATCAGCTGGGGGAAGACTGGCTGAGATACCAGCACCATCTAGATGGAGGACCGACCCCTACCATCACAACTGTCAGTACGAATCAGCCAGCCTCTCAAACGGTCTCCAATGGCCTCGATGTCTCCGTCCAGTGTCCTCCCACTGATCCTAGCCAGCAGACATCCCTGTCGCATGCTTTGGAAGGCCTGGAGGACCTCCCGCCACCGCTTCTGTCCTCAGAACCCAAACAGGAGACGAATGACTTGGAGCAGGATGTAGAGACAGAGTCCACCTTACAGTGGCCCAGTTACAGCATTCAGCATTCAGAATCGACCCTGGAGGGGAGCACGGTGGACGGCCTAGTGGCGAGGCAGGCGTCTACTCCAGATTCCCAGACGTCTGATAGAGCAGCAAGTGGAGAAAACAATCATGAAGAGGAGGAAGAGGATTTAGGAGGTAGAGTTGCTATTGAGATAATAATTATTGCTAAAAAATCAACTATTCTGATCATGTTTCTCTTTGTCATTCTCGTCAGTGGATCTGTGTCACCCGCTCCTCGTTGGCGTCCTGTCTGACAAAGAAGAGGAAGACGGCAAAGGTCAAGAGGAGAGGAAGACGAGAAGGGAGGTGTTCTTGCGCGTCAAGCGCAGCCTGGTGCTGGAGGTGGACATGCAGCACGGCCAGGAGAGATGTCGCCTCAAGCTGGACAGCTTGACCCGGGTGGAGACCACAGAGGCCGTGTGGACTCAGGGGGTAAGAGGAGAAAGACAAGCATTGCAAGAGGATGAAAACGCACGGACGTAATTATCCAACACCTTTCAAATCCATGTTGGCAAGAATACAAAATCGATGGAAATATTTGGGATTCTAAACACAACTTCAAACTTTTGTTTCAGTATAAAATTTGCTGCATGATTCTGCCTCTTCCAGGACACAGAGAAGCTGCTTCCAGCTGTGGAGCTTCGTTTCGATTACATCAGCAAGGCCAAACAGAGGAGACGCTACGTCTTGTTGGACGATGACCCGCAGCAGGCGGCGCAGGTTCGCCGATAAGCTCACACACTCCGACATCATGCATGCACATGCTCTTTAGACCTCGCTGGGCTATAACTCATCCTTCCATTCAGTCACAAATCTTCTCAAATACGAACCCACATGCAGGACATGCATGACTTTCAAGGCACAAACGATGAAGCAAAGCAAACCCACGCACAGTAAATCCACTTTATCCTGCTCTGTGAGTCTCCTCAGGCTTCCACCTTACCTCACATCCCTTTTGTTTTCTGTTAGACTTCACCCTCCCACTGTACAATCTGTACCATATTTACTTGCTTGTTCATGTTGCGTAAGTCGAAATCTGCGCCAGATCGAGTTTTAAAGCAACAGAGGAAGCCGCTTTGTGATGGCTTTCCTCAGCCAACATGTGTATTATGTGAAAAACACACATACCCCCAACTGTAAAAGTGGAAAGCTAAATGAACTTGTTGAACTTGCACCATGGCTTCTCGTGGAAAAGCAGCCTATCATAGGTAGTTGTTAGTTTGCAAGCAGATGTAATGGATGTGATGCGGGGTCAAAATATTTTGGAGATCCAATAAAAAAAAAAAGCTTCGAATGTTTTGAGTTTGCAGCCTAAAAGACAAATTTACTCCAGATAGAGCCTTTTAAAGTTATAAAGCTGTTTGAGAAGATTAAATCAGCCGGGGAGATTTGGAACTTCTTTGGAAAATCTACTCAGACAAATTTTTTTGCCAACTTTTCTGAACTGGCAGACTTCATTTCTGGGCAAACGTGAGTGAAATTTTCGGTTTGTGCAGATATTTCAAAGTGTAAAAACCATTCCTGTCGTCCTCGCTAGGATCTGACTGAGGTGCTGTCTCATCTGGCGGAGGAAAACACGCGGCGAGGATCCGTGCTCGCCTCCAGCTGCGTTCGCCTGCAATGCCTTCGCTGCAGATCAGAGTTCGCGCCTCGGGGTGAGGCTAGAGGAGGGGTGAGGAGGAGAGAGGCCGTGATGCTTACAGAGGGGGAGACGAAACGGCGCGCGGAGGAGACGGCTGAAGCCGACTGCGAAGGTGGGAGCAGTGCAGAACATTTTGCATTACTCACTCTGACAAAGTGGATTGTAAATAATCATGAAATAAATGATATTTTTGTCAGGTTTATTGGGAGAAAACATCTTAAGTGAGAGGCGTAATAATTTAAAAAAAAAAAAAAAAACCTGCACAAACCACATCTTTAAGGATTAATCATTCCTGACAACTGAGTCACTCTCACTCCGATGAATCAGTCGCAGAATCTTAACGATCCTAAAAAGACATCTCGACTTAGTCAGCTGTTGTTCTGAGGCTTCTTCTTCTAACAAGTTTCAGCAGGGTTTTCGGCTCAAATCAAAGATAAGACAAAGCAAGAGACAAGGTCACGTATCTGGAGTCGCAAGTTCGCTTGACGTCAAAGCCCCATCAGGCTCCCCTTGGTAGTCACACAAAAGTCTGGTTTCAGACTCGTTTGAGCGAAGCATCCCAGTAGTTATCTCTTCCCTCTTTTTTTTCCCCAAGCTGCCTTCCCACCTCTGTAATCAGCACAAGACAGATAACACCCAGGTCCTTGCAATCCAACCAACCCGGACATTAAGACCTGCTGAGGCACGCACAGGGAGCATGCAGGCTTTGTACGACAGATGTTTTGGGGATTTTGTGAAAGAGCGATCCTTTATTATCAGGTTTAGGTCCTCCTGTTCTGTAATTTCAGGCAACAAATGCCTTTTTTTGTTCGCACATGTCTGAACTTAGACATGTTTGCCTTTGGGTTACGTAAATTTATGTCCTGCAGATGGGGAGGGAGGGGGGGGAGCAGCAGTATGTGTCCATATTAAAATGATTGCATGAATGTTTTCTGCCATTTTTTAAGCATATTAAGGTGCTTGGTGCCAAAAAGGGGACCAGCAACCATTCTCTTCCTGTCTTTATGAATAAAAAAAATACATTAAGAAACCTTTAATATGCTCATTCACAGCCTCATCGGTTTAATTCAGAATAGATTTAAGTACTTTAAGATAAAAAAAAAAAAAAAGATTATTTTCTCTTGTTGTGTAGTGAAGTACCGCTACTCAATCTACCTGTAGCTTTAAGGTACTTTTCCCAAAATGCACAAACAACAGCGAATAGGTTTGAAGTAGCTGGTTGTTCTTAAGTTTTGAGGCATCTTAAGCTAGTTCCACAGAAAGCTGCATGTTGCTTCGTTTTGTGGTAATGCCATGAAATGAGAGGAGAAAAAGCAGACTCACCGATGAGGCGTAGAAGCTAATTAACTCTCCTTAAGTTTGGACGTTTGTCGTCTTCTCTAGTTTTTTTTTTACACATCCAAAAGGCCAACGAGGCGATAAGAACGGAAAAACTCCCAAGTGGTAGAATACGACCTTATCATTGTTCCTATGAACTTTACCTTTTCAGGAAGTAGTCCCACTTGTCCCGAATGCAGTTCTGATCACGTGGTTCAAGTGATGGACCAATCGGCTCCCTACAGCAGCACGCCGAAACATTCGCCAAAGCCTGATGCTGAAAACCACCATCCTGATGCAACGCAGGGCAACTGGGACGCCAACAAGGTCCTTCTAAACCCCTCAATGACTCTTTTTCACCTGCTCTAATTAAATTCACCCACTTTCAAGCAGAAACTCCTCGGTTTCATGTTATCTTTTCACCTTCGCAGGACGATTACACAGATGCAAGTAATAGCAGCAGTCCCATGCTGGAACCCACCACCACGACAGGGGATCCCACATTCGTCACAGCACAAGGAAGCTCCTTCTTTATTGGGGATGGTCTGGGTGATAGCAGGAGCCTTTCGTACAACACAGGGTGCCAAAGTAAAGAGGAGCTAGCAGGAAGCTACCACTACTCTGCTACTGGTTCTACACCACCTCAAGCCAAACCAACAGGCCGATCCACGCCTAAAGGTAAGCTTCCTCTAGTCCAAGTCCAGGTTTAGATGTTTTCTCAAGCTCATACATTTACCTCACACCGCTGCAGTTTATTCATCCCATCCAGTTTGCTTGTCAGAAGCACTAAAAAGCAGATGTGTTTCCATTTATGGAGTAACTTTATGAAATGGACTAAGTGACGATTTCAAATTATGTAAAAACTTTATTTAGTTTAAAGAAAAAATGTACAAGAAATTTTTTTGGGATCAATATAAAAAGAAGAAAATTCATGATTTATTTTGCTGCTTTATATTTTGCCATCTGTGTGATGACTTTCAGTATGTAAACTGTGTATACAGCCGTATAACTATGAAAATTCAAGACCGTAAATAAGGAGTAGGATTTAAATAAGCCTTGGGCTTCCTTCTGCTCCTTCTCAAACAAGGTATAATGTTACATAAATGTGCATTCTTGTTTTGTATTGTATATGTGTTTGAGAAAAAAAAAAAAAAAAAGTTTTTTGCTCCCCTACAACTTTTAATTTTCCTAATAAAAAAGAAACATGGCTGCAAGGCAGAGCAGCCAAGCAAAAAGCAATTTGTCTATCTGATTGAAGATCTTTTTTTAAAAAAAAAAAAAGTGCCAAAAGCAAATTAGGTCTTTTTTAAGATCAGCCATGTAGTATTTTCTCAACTTGACAAGACAAAGTATACAAGCGACAGCTGCAGCATTGTACAATATACAGCTTGACAGCTGAACCAGGTTATCAGAAAGATAAATAAATAGACAAATGATGTCAAGCACTTACTTTTTTACATCTAAAACAACATTGTGAGGTTGGCAGGGCCGTTTATTGGATTATAAGTGGTATTTTACTGCTTCTGATTCGGATTCTATGCTTCAGATGTGGCGTGCGGTCGAAACTGTTTACGTCAGCTGACAGATTTCCTTCCTAATTGGAAGCGAGTAGAGATGGGAAGTATTTGGATGTCAGGGATTTTGTGCGACGCAGAAATCTTTGAACGAATCTCGGTGACAGCGTCAAAACTTGCGCACATCTGTCTGCCATTTTTAGATGAACGGCATGGTGAATGTGCAGCGAGACAGATTGGAGTCATTACTGGAAGTGATGGGAGAGAAATGAAAGGCTTAGAAAAGAAGGACTGGGCTGTAATGATAGCTTCTTTTAATCTCTTTTTTTATTTTGGAGTTCTTTCATTGCATAGTCGGTACCATGCAAACCTGTCCTTGCGAAACCACAAACTCACGCTGGAGACGGCTCAAAACGATCACAAATGCTGCATATAGGATCTTTTGTTTTATTGTTGACACAGTGCTGTCCCATTGTTGTAAAGCAGAGCGCTAATTTTCCTGTCTTTTTGAAGAGCTTATCTCTAAAGAAGCATCAACATGTGTGTGCATGCATGCACCTTTTAAAGAGAAAGTCCTCTGACGGTTCAGATGCCGTTTTTTTTGGTTTTTTTTTTTTTATCTGATCCGAGTCGGAGAATCAAAGACTGCTGGCTTATTTTGGCCTCTGTGGGTCCACGCTCTGTCATTTTTGATTAGCCGTAATCATTCATCACTGTTCAAATAACTTCTGTTGCTGTTCTTTTGTGGATTTATTGCTCTTAAATGCCTCTCTGCTTGAGGGCTGTTGGCTACCGCTGTGGTCTGCTGCAGTAAAAATCTGGCTACGGCTTCACAAAAGCCAAGAAATATGTAAGAATTTCCACTGCTGCCAGGAAACTAGGCCTTAGCTATTAATGAAAGATATCATTTGAGGGATTGAATGAAGGAGCCAAAAAAAAAAAAAAAAGAAAAGCTGCTTATTCATTAGAGTGGTTCAGGCTATATGTTAATCTGGAAATGCAGGAAAAACAAATTATGGCAGCAGATTTTTGCTCGATGTCCTTAAAGGAAAATTCCATGTTTTTTTTGTTTTTTTTTCTTAACCAAACATGATACAAAGGATCTCAAGTGCATTTTTACAGAGGAAAAAAGTCCTATTTTGAGTTGCTGTAGTCTGAATCTCAATGAGAGAAGAGCCAGTTGCCTTGGAAAGAGTGGAGTACGAAATCTTAGTGATACAAAATGAGTTGATGTGTGCTCATCCAGACTGTGGTGAAACATCAGCAGATGAATCCTTCACTACAGGCACTTGAAGGAAGCAAGCCGAAATCATTGCTAGAAGTGATAGGAATAGATTTAAGCAGCCCTGTCTGTTTTTAATCAGTTTAGCAAGTGCAAATCTCCAAGAGGAAGCAATGAGACATCTTCTGGGTTTCCATAGTTTCGTATTTTAAAGACAGGAGGAATGTTGAGGCTTGTTATGTTACAGACCTGATTGCATGAATGGGGAACAAACAGCTTTGTAAAAAGCATCTGACCTGGCAAAACATTTCAGAAAACGGTTCCACTGACTGGGATTCATAAATAATCTCTGTCCAATAAAGCAGCCTTCCCCCAAACTGGTGGTCTCAACCCCCATGGGATCCCAGAACAACGTTGAGGGGTTGCCAGATCATCGTGGAAAAGAGAAAGCATTGTCGACATTTATCAGATAAATGTAGGATTTTTATAAGGGCAGTTAAAATGAACACATTAATGCAAAAAAAGGATCTGTGAGTTAGCATATTAATTCTTTTCCACATTATTACATGATCACAAACATTTTCACTCATGCCATATTAAAAAGCAGTTTATGATTATCTTGGAGAGATAAGCACATTCTGGCATGTGGGTGCTTCCACCCACTTTACTCTCCTTATTAGTGAATTTTTCAGATATTTTTCAAGTCTCATTTAGAATTTCAATTCTCAGGTGATCAGAAACAAGTTACTGCTGTTTTACAAATCTGAATTTCGCCCAGTCTCAGCAAGAGAAGCTGATTTTCAACATATATCCAGCATTGTTGCTCCTAATAACATAACCCACCAAAACCACTTAATCATACTCATTTATAAAGATTTTATATGCGTGTGTTTATGCAAATGTCTGTTTTTTCTTTCTTTCTCTCTCTATCTCTCTTTTTTTCCTCTCTCTGTATGTTTTCTTTCTCTTTCCCTTTGTCTTTCTGTCTCTCTTCTATCTTCTCCGGTCTGGTCCAGCAGTAGAAACTCTGTATTAAAATTACACAAAATAAAGAAAGAAATAAAATAAAAATCCAGAAAATCAAGAGGATCATCATACCAATAGTGCAAAGTAAATTTACTCAGCTGAATACAGCATCCAGACCATCATTCTGCTTGCTGAAATGCTGGACAAGACATGAAAAAAAATAAATAAATAAAGATTTTGATAGTTTCAGAGCCTAAAGGGATTACTGCAGGAGGACTCGTTTCTGGTCCAGACCACAGTGCTGGTCCAGTTCTTATTATGAGTAAAAAGGCTATTAAATATTTTAATTGTTATTTTATTTATTTCCATCCTAAAGATTTGTATCCAGTTAGTGCAGCTACTTTTTCTACCTAATTTCTAAATACTCTTTTTTTTTTTTTTTTTTTTTTCCCCCCACTCAGTAGAAACATGTCTGATCCACATTTCTCTTTTTTGCAGCTTTTCAAAGTACATTTCAGATATTTTTCTATATATAATAAAAATCTGAGATTAAAGTAACACTAGATAACGTTCCTACCTTAAAACTCTGCTTCTGATTTATTTTGATGGCACTTTTGTTGTGTACATTACTGGAGCCGTTGTTGTTCGACAACAACAACCAAGGTGAAAAACCACACAGCTGTTTTTTCACAACCCAGAATCACATACAGCAGAATTTTACTTTCTGACTCCACTTCGTAGGAGAAATAACAGGATATAAAGACACTGGCCCCTCTTTGCTTCTGCTGATTTTCTGAATCAGCAAAAACGAAGAGACATGGTATAAAACGTATGCCAAAATAGCCGCCATTAGACAGCTCCAAAGTTCAAAGTTCCACCTTGCCTAATTGTTTCTGTTGTGTTTGTCCTTTATCTTAAACTATGTGAGAATTTAAAGGCTCTTTAAGATGTTTCAGTCAATTCAGATACCTGAACCTGGCAGATTTAGATCATGCATCCATCAATATGGCTGCTAAAATCACTTTTTTTTTTTTTTTTAAACTTTGCAAGCACCAGATGAGATCGCAGCACCGTAGACTGTATACTGTATAAAAACACGGACGGAGCCTCCATGACGTCGCCCACAGGTTTCTGAACAAGAGGCCACCTCCAGCGGTTAAAAAGTGAAGCTGATGCATAACACTGAACTCGAGTTCGCTCGATACCTAGCGGATGAAGAGGGAACTGCAGTTTTATGAACTTCCGCATCGGCTTCACTTGAAGCCGCCGGAGGCTGCCGCTTGATCAGCTCTAAGAGCCAAATGTCTTATTTCATCAGAAAGATAAACATTTCCATCAGAACCATGATGATGATGTGAACTGGCTGCAGTAGTCTTGCTCATTATGTTGAATTGTAAATATCAAGGATTTACACTCAAATACAACTAATAAAAGAAACTTTTACGAAACTATGTTTGTCTTCTGTGTGATGTGTGAGGCTAGCTGGGTTAATCTAGCCTGACGTGTTCGTAGATGACTTGGATCTGTTGTCGGAGGACTATGAGGTGGTGGATCATCGGCTGAAGCTTTTCTTGGATGTTGAGGTCTTTGAAGAGGAAGAGGAGCTTCAGTCTTACCTCAAGGTTGGTAAAAAGAAAGAAAGTAGTGCATTAGAAGTTTATACTAATTTATAAGCAGTATTATTCCTAAGATCTGTTTGAATGGCTACTTTTAACCAGTCGAATTCAGCAATCTAGTGTCTTATGCAGGATTTAGCTCCTTTTTATGAAAACTGATGAAACTTTACTGCACTTCATCTGCGGTTTCATAACAGTCATCCGAGATGAATGCAGTCAGTAAATCATCAGGAAGCCGTTCAGTCTAACTCCTCTTCCTCAGAAGCTTCTTTGACAAGTTTATGCTCTCCTGTTGTCACTTAACGGAAACGAATAAATCGGAAAATCTTTAAAAACCCAACGCATCCTGGAAGCCCCTCAAATCAGCAGACTGCGGCTTCCTTCTGTGAGACGCGCGAGTGAAGATGGAAAAGCTGCCGAGCAGGATTCAGTAAGCCACAGCTGGAAACTGGAGGTCTTCCTCCATTCGTCTTAGTTATGCATACTCACCCACTGACAGTGATGGCTCGATTTTTCACTTGCGGTTTTTCTTTTTGTGTAATTTAAGAGGAAATGAACAAAGTTTCATTACAAAGTAAGATCTTTTTCATGATTTATGGTTTAAATTATAGCTTAAAGAGGCTTATTTATCATAGAGAGGGGGAAAAAAAACCTCATAAAGCAGCTAATTTTGATTACATTTGTTTGTAAATGTCCTGATGCTTAATTTTTCCACCGATTTTATTTCAGATGTCAGCTGTCAAATTTGGGGAACCTGGGGAAATTCCTTCGTTGTTGGTTGTGTCAAATCTGCGGCTCTATTTCCTGGAAATGACATCAGATGGCAAGTAAGTAAAGTTTTGGGGTTTATCCGTCAGTCTTACTCTTGTCGGACAAAACCTAAATGCAAAAAACTGCAATTTTCATACATTGTAATTATTGGAAAATTGTCTATGGTCTACAGATGATTGTTTGGCAGACCCGGTTTCCAAAAGGCATAAAGTTAAAGATTTAATGTTTTTCTTGTCTTAAGAAAGATGTTTTATTTGCATCTTCTATGCATGTCTGTCATAATTCAAATTTAACTATATAATTGCTCTTATTTGAGATAATTGTCATCATTATGTGTTAAATCTGTGTCAAACATCAGGGAGGAACCACCAAAAATGCTATTTCAGCATCATTTTCCAGCTTGAAACTTACACCATTTAAATTGCATGATACCATTTAGCATTTTTTTGCTGAACATTATATATCAAAATGATATCATGCCATTTAAATGGTGTAAACTCATAAGATGTAAAGTCTGTCATTTCAATCCTGAGAAATCCTCTCAATGTCTTAAATTTAACAGTGCCGAAACAAAACCAATCAGCAAAGACAGGCAGGACAAGGTCCACATCCTGGCCTGTGGTTGCCACTTTTCTTTTTAACTGTTCCTGTTTTCTTGAGTCCTGCTTGTTACACGGCTGCGACTTTCATAAACATCCGCATCAACATTTATGTTGGAATTAACTAGTGTGCCAACTTTGCACTGAAATACCCCCGGTTTGATGGTGCATTCGCTCTTTAGCCTGCAGGATGCCGTTTCCATCATTCCCAAAAAGAAAGTACTTGTTGAATCAGACTTATGGACAGTTTTGCATTTTCACCTTCGTCCACTATAGATTAAGGACAATTTGGACAAATTCCACATCTTTATTCTTTCTCTCTGCCCAATTTCCCAAAGTCTCCCCTTGAAGAAAATCTCTTGGCTCTTAAGAAGAATTAACATTAACATTGTGCGATGCCAACATAGACTTTTTTTTTTAATTAGTTATTAGTTTGACATCAGACTGATGCAAAGCATGATAAATCCTTTACTGTACCTAACAGTCAGAGGGCTTCTTCTGCTTTTGTCGCTCCAGATGTCCATCTGATCTCCTCTGTTTCTGTAGGTTCTGTTATTTTCATGAAGTCACAAAACTGCCTGTCGGAGTCCATGCCTGCTGATTGGATAAAGTTTAAGCAGCGACTATTAAGCTTTAAGTCCTCATAATAATAATAAAAAAGAAAAAAAAATTTTTAAATGAAATGGACCTCTTCTGTGTGGCTCTATAATTTTACAAAGGTTTCTCTCTGTCGTTTGGAGATTAGCTCATTTCTCATTTATTCACAATAAATGTTCACAGTTTGCCAAACCTTTGCACCTCCCTGTGTTTTGTCACTTTTAGATTTAAAAAAAAAAGACACCCTGTGCTGTATTGTTATTAAAATGTCTCTGCTTTTGTCATTTATGCAAGTCTGACCTCTGCTGTGGGCTCAACTGGAATTCTTAGATGCTGTATTGTGATGGAAGTGCTGTAAAAAAAAACAAAGCAGACAGTGATGTGTTATCAAGCAGTATTTAAGGTTTCACTAGAAGTATGATTGGCTATAAAGAGACCAAATCACAGACTCATTTATCAAAGCAGGACTGCAGATAAGGATGGTGATGCAAAAGAGGGCGCCACAATGCAGTTAGCTGTTGTCATTATTAAAGGGAAAAACTCAACACCCTGTGCTCAGGATGTGGATAAAATTGCATAACCTGCCCAGGTTTCTAGGTCACATCTTGAAAACACATTGATTTCAACGCCTGCGAAGGCTTTCTCGCCTTATTCTATCTATATCTCTTCTTGTTTCTCTCCTCCGTCACAAAGTTAAAAAAAAAGCTGTTTGTCCGTCAGAACAGGAAGGACTTCAGACATGAGCCCCTGCTGTGATGCTTTCTGTTTATGCAGAGCATCAAAACAACCTTCTCTTCCTCTTTGACTTTGTAAAAGACACTGGGATTCTATACTTTGGCTTTACCAACACTTCCACGTGTTATTGTGGCAGCCACACCTCCCAGTGTCAGAGGTTAGGTAAACCATTTAATCGGTTTTCGTCTGGTCATTTGTTTTCTGCACTTTATCAAAGTCCTATCGTTTCCTCCCAGCGGAGGCCTGCTCTCTGATTGGCTGCAGAAGAAGGATAGCTACCCAATCGTGGATCTCAGCTACCTGGAGGTGGGGCTGGGCTCCCAGAGCATCCACATGGAGTTCGGAGACGGAGATGTGGCCTACACACTTCTCGTGAGGGACAGTGTACGCTGCAAACGCTTCTTTGGCCTCTTAACAGGTAAAGTGAAACTCTACCAAACACAACCAAAGTGGAAAATATGGACGTTTACGGACCTTTTTCTTTCCTTGTAAACCCTGGACTCACACCAGGTCTTGGAACAGCATGTTCTTCCCACAGGCATCCTGCCACAGACAGAGCAACCCGACTTACTCCCCTCACACACTAATACTAAACCATATGTGTGCTCTGTGACGCAAACTTCTTCCCCGTCTCCCCCTCTGTAGTCAGCTCACACAGGCGGAGTACATCCTGCCCACACCAGATTGTCTGCAAAAGGGGGACCAGAGGCTGAGAGGAAAACCTTTTATTAGACAGGGGCTCCTTTTAGGGCTCGGAATGTCTGGAGAAATATGGAAAATTGATTTGGCGCTCCCAGCCTCTAAACATTTGGAAAGACAGGAAGATATCCTGGAATTTATGGAAAAGTAGTGCAACACCGTCGACTACTAAATGTTGTCAAACCAGCTGGTGTATAGAATCATGTAGGGTAGAAATGAAAAATATTCATTTAATATCTTTTAAATGAGTTTTTTTTTTTTTTTTTTAATGTAGTGGGGTTTTTTTCTGTCAGGTTGTGGTTAAAATAGTTTTTTCAATTAATGCAGTTATGTATAAAATAAGTTTGAATATTAATTACATATTTATTAAATAAAACATATGAGATGTCATTTCGTAAACTAAAATAAAAAAGCAGTGTGTAAATTATTAACATATCACTGCATTCCAAATTAGTATTCATATTATGGATGTGAATTTAACAACAACTCACGATTCAATTCAATTCTGATTTTTAGAGTGATAATTCGATTCAGAATCGATTCTCGATTCAAACAGATTTTTTTTATTCATAATCATTACACTTAAGTAAGAAAAAGGGCTGATTTCCCAATTAACTTTATTCTTCTGTAAGCTAGAAGGAACAGAGGAATTATTAGGGCCGATTCGATTTAAATTGCAACATGTACAAAAAAATCTTTTTTGCTTGTCATTTTTCTTCATTTCAAGTAGGAAAAAAACAACACAGTAGCTACAGCATCATTCTGCTGCCAGAATGCCCAAGAAGACAAGTAAAAAGATTAATTAAAACAATAAAAAAAAATTCATATGATGGATTATTTTTATTTATTTGAAAAAAATGGATTTTTTGGACAATAATATTGATTTTAAAATTGTGACCCAAAATATCCCAATTTTCGATTTGATTGCAATTGATGCATATTGACGATTTGATGCATATGCTGCTTTTGATTATTGCTTCAAAATAACCAATGAAAATGACAGTGAATCCATTTTTAATCATGAAAGAATGATATTAGGTTACATAAAAATATTCTGTAGGAATCATATTTTTTTGAATCAAATAAAAAATCAAATTCAGTGTTAACATAGGAGACCCTCTTTAATGCCAGCTTAATAACTCTTATCCATTCAGTTTGAAGTCTGGAGTTCTTTTCAGCCTGGATCTCATATGAGGATGATGGAATTGCCTCCCAGGGAGCTGTCCGTAGGTCTGCTGTCATCAGCAGTAGGGTGGAGGTCAGGGGACAATAGTAGCTTTTCTCCATTTACACCAATAGCAACCAAAGAATCAATGTTACATTTTGCAACATGGGACGATGCTCTGTCTTGCATCTCTTGCCAAATCCACTTCATTCCTAAATCAAACTCTTTTTCACGGAAAGAGTGACTTTCCCAAATAATATAGAACAACCTGCTTAAGTAGTTTCCTTTTATTAAGCTCATCTGATAAAGTAATTCAGTCAAACCTGCCTGAGATTATTAGTTATCTAAACGGACAAGAGAAACAACACATGCAAAATCTTCCATAGAAAAACTAAAACCCACATGTTTTAATAGCTGAATATATTAATATTTATATTGATATAATGCCAAGGAGGAAAGACATCAGCAGTTGGCTTAGATAATAACAAATGGGTCCAACCCCAAGATAAGACCAAGCAATGTCCAGAGAAACTGCAAAGTGGCTCAATGACACCAGCAAATCTACAGTGTAATGGTTGGGGAAAGAATTCAGTTAAACGATTCAGTCGTTGTCCACACCTTTACCTGATTTAAAGACTGAGGCAAGACCTCAAAAGAGCTGTGCACAAACAAAATAATGCAAACCTCAATGAACTGAAGCAACATTTCAAAGAACCAAATATCTTGCATAAAGAATGTGAGAGATTGAAGATGCATTCATTCATTTTTATATGGCACTTATACCAATCAGGGTTTCAGCTAAGCTGGAGCAGTTCCCAGCCATTGGTAGGAGAGACACAGGGTACACTCTGGACAGGACGCCAGTACTGGGAGATGCGTTACTGGAATTTATAACTTACTTATGTCTGCTTATGGTGGTTCCACAAGTTCCAAATTCACGTTTTATTCCCACATTTCTGCATTTTAGTTGAATATTTTTTTTTAAAAAAAAAAGATGTTTTTATGTTGCATGTACACACAGAGAAAACATTGTTGCAGAAGTAAAATCTGAAGACCGATCCTTTACACTCCATGAGTGGACATTTCTGTCCCTTCAGACCCTCTTCTGCACAATGTTGCAGATTTAAAGGGGCAGTCTGTTTGAAAGACTATTTAAAAATCTGCTGCCTCTTTGTTCTGCTGCCAAAGTGAGAGCTGAAAGGGGGGTCGGGGGGGTGTTTTCAGTGCCATGTGCATTTCACCAAGATGACTACCAGGCTGAATGTCATGCATGTTGGTGGAACATGGGTAGGGACTACACACACCAAACACCCTTTAAAGTTTTGTTTCCCACTTACACCAAAGAAACTTTCTTTTCCTTCCGGTTTCTGTGGAGCTTTTTTCTTTTAGTCTAAACCATAAACAGCTCTTCAACTGGTTGTATTCTTTGTAGCAATCTGGTTCCAGATTGCTTTCAGCAGGAGTACAAAGTGTCTTCAGAGAAAAATTGATATTTTATTTGAAACCCTTCAGGTGTGACTTTGAAATATAATGGTCATCTAACGTTTCCAATAAGAGGATCTTCTTCTGTCCTCTGATCAAAGATTACTAAGGTGGTTTGGTGGCATTCTCTTTGTTCTTTATGCCAAATTAACGCGATTCCAGCTGTTGAAATATTTTGCCAGAAGAAGTACGGAAATGCTAAACCATAACAAGACTTGCTTGTCGTCCAAAAAGGCTTCTGTTATTTGGACAAAGTTGAAAACCGCCGCTGGAATGATAATGGACTCCGTGGCTGGAAGACACAGAAAGGATGTGGTTATATTTGGGGCAGTTTTCTGGAACTTGGGGCTTCTTCTTCAAACTGTGTTTGACACAACTTTATTGAAAAGTGACACAAGGCGTGTGAGGTCTGAAGCCAGTTGTTTTCTCTCACAGTTTAGATATGTTCTCAACCTTTTTTTTTTTTCCATCAGGTATTTGTTGGAGCGCTGGATTTGTCCCGCAAGCAAATTGAATAGTTGCTTTGGAAACAGGAATTTGAAAATAATATATCTCAGCTGTCTTGCATATCAAACAGTGGTGTGGTATTTGCTTTCATGTGAGAACCATCAGGGGCATTGGTGTTGATGTTGGAAGCAGTTGGAGAGTCTGGGACTAAAACAAGTGGAAACTGCAGTATTGACATAGACCAGAGCACCATCCGTGGTCCATTTGTTGCAAGCTTGGTTCTAAACATGCTCGGTCTGTCACCTTTGCTTACTTGTCTTGCAATTCTAGGATGGCACCTTCCTAAACTGTCCATGTTGGTACATTATTTTATCATAGCTGGTCTGACACTCGCTGTTTCTCCTCAAACATGTCACACAACCCCAGCAGTATAAAAGGCTTTAATAAAGAGAGATCCAACTTTCTGACACCTTCACTCAAAAATTTTTTAGAAAAATGCTTTTTTTTTAACTAAATGTTTTTGATTCTTATATCAAATGAGTTTGACTGAAAATGACATTTGATTTGCAAACTATTTAAAAACGCCAGACACTTTACAAGAAAACACGTCAAGAGTTCTTTTTAAATCCAAAAACAATACAATGTGAGCCGTACGAAGGTTCCTCAACATCCTGCAAGTGCTCAGTTAACCTCTTTAACTTTCACACTAACAAAAAGGCCAGATAAAAATGTTTGATTTGGAAGAGAATAAACAGAATAAATGTGTTTTAGCAAATGGTTGAGATGGTAAAACAAAGTTAATAAAATTGAAACACTGAAATGGTTGAACAGTTTGTTATAACGCTTTGTATACACAAACCAATTGGAAGAGATGCTCAGGCAGGTTTATTTCCACAACTTTTTAAAGAAATTAATCAAAGTCACTGCAAATTTACCTGGACCAAATGTTAGACCAGGATCTCAAACGGTTAAGGATTTAACAACCAAATAGGAAGGCTGGCTCTGATACAAGTCAGTGGGTAAGTATACTTCCATCTTTCAAACCACCATGAAATAAACAGCTTGTCGAGCTACCAGTTCTGAGAGGTGAATGTTTAATGTGAAGCAGTTCCTGCTTTAGTACCTCATCACAGGGGGCTTGTTTAAGACTTGTAAGCAACTGAAGCTACTTTCAGATGTCATGGAAGACATTATATACTTAGTACATACCAAGATTGGTGTTGCTGTTTCTTAATATGGTATTCCAGCTGCTACAGTTTGATCACTCTTTGTTTTGGAATACATTACATGTTTTTAGTGGGTGACATGTCTGGATTGTCATAGCGTTGCAAAAATAAGGAAGTCCGTCTCTAAAATAATGTAAAATGTGGTTTGCTACATGTGTTGTTCCAAAACCAGTATGTATATTTCATCATTAGTGGTGCATTCAAGAAGGTTTTACTCTTTACTGTTTTCATGGATGTGTTCGAAAAGGATTTATCTGTTAAAGATTTGCTACCTTTCCATGTTTTGTCCCCTCATGCTGTTGCTGTAAATCTACAGAGATCTCCTGTAGTCAAATAGGCTAAATTCCCTTGTTATGTAGTTTTATTGAACCACCTTGGTACTGCAGGGAGTACTACATATGAGTGCTCCCCTCACACTTCCACAAATCTTATGTGAAGGCTGCTTAACTAGTTTAGCTAGTTCACGTCATCGCCACATGCTGAGAAAAGCTTACAACAGCTTATTTCTTGGCTTACAAATGCTTTAGCCCTCAAGTTGCAAAAGTTGAGTCAGAGTGGAAATAGTGATTTTACCAACATCTAATCTTGTTCTTCCTGTCCAATAAGTTAATGAAAACAATATGCCAACATGCCTAAACTGACTAAATACATCCATCTTTCATTGCAACTCCACACCCTTTCTTTGATACATTGCTCAACATATTGCAGTTCTGTTATCAGCATTTGATCCAGTGAACCAAATAGACTAAATAAATAAAGAGCCAGCTCTGCAGACTGCTCTGGAACCCCCACAGCTGACTGTAGAAAGAAGAATGCTGGACAAACTGGACACCATATTGGACAATATTGTACACCCCCAACACAATTATTGTACAATAGCATCTTCAGTCAGAGGCTTCTTCAGCTCTGCTGCAATCAAAAGTGTTTAGAGAGACTGATAAGTCATATTTGTTCCTATTTTCTGCGACAATATAGTTTTTCTTTAAAGATTAACAAGGTATGATTAAGTTAAGCAATCACACCTTCAGTAAACTGTATCTCATCATTCAAAATCAGAAAGCTTTAAAGTATCTTATTTTTCTTCTTTTGAAGTTATGCAGCCATTAACCCCTCAAACTCCATTAGATCGCACTTGAAAACTATCGTTTATATTGTCAGTATTTTCTCGGGAATGGTAACCCTGAAGCGAAAATAGGATAAATTTCTTAACTTTCTGCATCCTGTATGAAATTTTTCCATCCATTTGTATCCCATCAGTAGTTTACAATCCATCCAGACACTGTTGTGTTTGTTTATGAGATTATCCACAATGAGTGTTTCATGATAATACAATTTCTTATCACATCTTTATTTAAAAATAAAAAAAGATCACTATCACTTCTATGTTGCTAAGAGACTTCTGTTTTGACCAAAAAGTAATGATTAAATCACTTTGTGCCATACTTTCTACTGATTAGATAGTTCAAATTGGTGATAATGTCAAATTATTAATATATAATCAAGAAGTTTATATGTCAGTCTAATAGAACTAAAATAATAGCTAAGAGGACATTTTTGAGACACGGTAACACCAAAAACAAGCAGGGTTGGAGTTTTTTTTGTTGAGGATAGTAGAGAAATGCAGCGTAACTGTGTAATACCAAAAACACCTGGAGGAAAAAGTGTAAATATGTAAATAGTTTAGAGGTATCCAAACCCAGCACTCAGATATCTGTAATTTATGTACTACATTAGACTTCATGGAACAGGGGAGTGTGTTGGTGTGTGTATCTATCTGCAGAGAGCTGCTTACAACTACAGGTGGGAACACCAATGAACGGTCTACAGTGTAACAACTCAACTCATCTGGAACCTCAGCTCAATAAGTACCCAAACTAAAAGTAAAAGACAGTATTTGTTCCAAAAAATGAAAAACCAAAGCAAAGTGAGCGGAGCTGGTGCCACACAGTGCAGTTCCATCTGTAATTTCCAAAATTAGAGACCTTATTTTAAGATTTGAGCTGATCTTAACTGAGCACAGGCTTTTGTTTTGTTTGTTCATAGAAGCTTAGTGAAGTTTGTATTTGAAATTTCGTTTTCTTGAATATAACATTTAATCAGAAAGAACAGTTTTTACATACATGAGAGACGTTTAAAATGTATCTGTGGATGAGCTTAACTCGGGGTGCCCAAAGTAAAATAAAAAAAATAATTTTACCATGAAGAAAATTGACTTTTTCATGGAGGGAAAAGTTTGACAAGTGCAGTAACTCTTTGTAGAATACAATTTCACAATATGACCCTTTGCCTGTTTACACACCTTTCGACACACCTCTAGAAGTACAGGAATATTCCTGCTTTTTTGTGGTTTCTTCACTACTCACACCCTCTTCTTCACAACAAGTCAAACTTTATTTTTACAGCAAGTTGTTTAAAGTGCTTCAAACCAAGCAACCAAGTGCAAACATGTACGTATGAAGAAATAAAACAAGTTAGAACATAAATAAGAGCATCATATGCTGCCTGTTACCAAAAAGCAGCTTCTCTGTGAAAAGGATAAATAAGGAACCACTGAAAATACAGAGATTTAAAACAGTAAACAGGTTTTAAGGTTGAAATTAATTTGTCATTGCCGTATTTTACCCCACGATTAAGCAACTATAATCCTCATTCTGACCTTTCATGGTGTCCCTTTATGTAATTTTTTTTTGTGTGGTTGAATCTCATCTTTTCAAACCATGCAGATATCTTCCCTGCCCATATTGTTGTCGCTCTTGATGACACGCCACATTTCATGACTGTTAGCGTGACCCAGCGGATTGTGTTCCCCACATTTTCTCACCCACTGGTTCAATGGAGCTGAAATCTTACACCTGCAACCAGAGTTGTCTTTGTTGTTTTAGATACAATAGCATATTGAATTAGCCCTTTGTGTGTGGACCTCCTTCCATCAATGTTTGGGTGTGACATTTCTAGTATACTTTTACTCTCCCTGTTCGTCTGTTTTGCTTTCGTACGTTGGTGATTTTTTTCCTTTGAGTCATTCCTCACGTGTGTATTTGCTTTCCTAATCAACGTAACAGCCTGAAAATCTTTACCTTCATCCTAAATGTCTCATGAGCGTGAGTAGAGGAATGTGTTTGACGTCCTCTGTTTGAACAGCAGCAAAGACACACTTTCCCAGCACTTTCACTCAGACGCAGGCTGTAAATTACAGTGCTTTGTCCAAAGGAATCTTGGAAATTTTTATTCATTTCCTGTGGTCATATAATGAATCTTTGGTTGTGCTGCTTGCTTGCATATTTGGTTTTGGAATCATTTTTGAATATTTGGTTATTTATTGAACCAAAAGTCCACAGTTTACTTTCCTACAGGTTTGTTTTAGGGCTGTGGTTCATTGCGGTGTTTCTACACAGTATGGAAAAGGAAACTGAGGGCCAGAAGGAGGTTTGTTATGTTGAAAGCAAGGCAACATTTACTACAAATCAGCTTTTCCAAATGAAAATACTGACTACAGACATTTGCAGCAGAATAACTTTGGAGGAAAATGTTGCAAATGTCTTTGAATTGCACGTATACTATAGGAAGTATCCCAAACATGCACAGATCTCAGCAAAGAAACTGCATTTCTAAGCATAATTAATAAATACAGAGCAACAGTTATATCATTCATCCAATATTTTAAGGGAAAAAGGCAGAATCAGTTGCATTGATTTGCTGTTATTTATTTTTATTAGATTCTTTTGACTCAGTATCATAATGTAAAACATGTGCCAACAGCTGGACCTTAAAACTATTTACTTGCCTTATAAATATTTTACTTATTTGAATTAAATAGTAGAATAGTGTATTCTGACAACCCTAAATATAATCTGGAACATGAGAGTGTGTAAATCTGTATTTGTAATGAGAAAAACATTTTTGTGCTCAATTTAAAAAGACTCGTAATACCCAGACACATTTCCACAACTGAAAAATATTGTGTTTAAAGTGACATAGAGCTTATAGAATAAATCTATTCTGTCATTTGTGATGCTGGGAAACACTCGATCCAAGTGTTAAATAACCAGTTAGTTGAGAGGTATAAGGTGCAAATTAATAAATAAATTATTAAATTCACAGTTATTGTTTGTATGAACCACCTTTTAAACTCAGTCTATTGCTGGATAGTTTTGTCATATCTGATAAGAGCATTCTGTTTGTAACCCCAAGATTGACATTAAAACTGAGAATATTCATGCTCTTCAACCTCATGTGTTCATGTAGGCAACCAACCTCGCTCCAAGCATCATTAGTCACATGGTTTCTTGTCTACTAAATTTGTTCCTGTAAGATTCAAAGAGGCAGCAGATTAGAGAACTCAGACCTGGTAGAGTCGCTTAATTTGGTTAAACAAAATAATAAACATGGCAGTCATTGATAAGATTTGTATTTGGTTAATGTGGAGATCATGGACGGGACAAAACCAGAGCAGCCATATCGTACCTAACATGTAAGGAACACTGAGTCTTCTCTACAAAACTTCCCATCATTTTTACCCCTGTGAACCCCGTGACCTTCCGATGATCAAGTTGGTCGCTGCACTGCTCCTAGCGGTTACATACATATTGCAATTTGCAATAATGTGACATTAATCTCTGACAACATGCACAAATGATGCTTCAGACAAATGCAAAATGAGGAAGGGCTCCATGATAAACACACATAAATAAAAGAAAGTACATTTTGGCCAGAGAAACAAGCCCCTTTTGCTTACTGCTTTGCTGTATTGTGAGAAATCTTATCCGAAGTACAAACTAAAAATTCAGCTTCATACACTTTTTTTTTTTTTCCCTCATTCGGAGATTGAAAACTAAGAATCCATCAAATACAACACGAAAACCGCAGGGAAATGCCTCTTAAAGTATTATACACTTTTACTGGGTATTAAATCATGACTGCGAGGGATTACTTTGCTGTGAGTCATTTGTTTTGTTTTTTTTTGTTTTTTTTTTGTTTTTTTTTATGAAGCTGCATAGTGTGCCTTTAATGAACTCATTTAATACCATCATGAAAGTCGTTTGAACTGGTAGAAAATCCTAAAGTCTGAGAAACTCCAGTTTCCTTGAGCTCAGCACTTCTCGGTGAGTGACTCAAGTGCACGTTACAGAAATCAACTCGTGCCATTTTCTTGTCATTTCTGCAGGAATTGTTCGTGAGATGGCCCACAAATCGGAAAGCAAACTGCAGTCCATCTCGACCAGCAGACTCTCCCCGCAGCACCATCTCTGGTACGCACATCGCCGCCTCTGTACGCCTGCTCTGCCGAAGCAGGAAGCAAAGGGATGCGGCGAGAACACAGCAAAGCTCTTTGATTTTTATTTGTGTAGATGCTGAAAGATGTGGTCTAAACAGCGTTGTGCACATTTGTATGTGGTTGGGCGGTGTAGGTGAAAAGGAGTTACGGCCGTAGAAGCTCTAACACTGCACATTTCTTGCACATCTTTAGTTGATTACAATCAGCTTTTTTTAGACTTCATTTTGTAAAACACCCTCACTAAATTAGCTGGTAAACCACATCTTAATTGGGAACATGTGTTGTTGTGCAAATTGTGAAGCATGTGTGTCCCCTTGTGTAGCATGTTATCACAAACAGTAGTTTTTTTCTTTTTTTTTTTCTTTTTCTTTTTAACACCTTTTGATTGTATGTTTCCTTTCTAATGCAGATTATAGAAGCTTATTGTTGGTCCTTTCAGAGAAAAAAAATGAAATGTGCAGAAATCTCTGTTTTGCAGAAAGCGTATTTTATCCCTTTGGAAGAATTGAAATTAGTGCCACTTTTCATTTAACCAGCAGGAAAAATGCTTTCAGACAGTCATGCTTCATGCCAAGACCAGCCTCTATCCTGAAGTGTCGATTAGTATATGCATGCACAAACACACAATATTGCCGGTTTCATGTTGGGGCTTATGCTGCTGAGCACAATAATTAAAATAAACAAATCAAAGATACCACTGCATGAGTTCTGAAGCAGCTGACCACAAGCGCTGAACATGTGTTCCAGTGTTTGCAATATCCCTTTATCCCTTGTGCTACAAAGTGTAACAGCAGCACCTCCCAACACAAACTCTCTTATCGTGTCCTGATGGCAAATCTATAGATTTCACCAATCAGCGCCTAGTTTAGGTGCAGTAAGAGACACACTAATGATCGACTTCTTTTTGTCAGGCCGCTAGTGTGTGAAGACATCCAGGCAGATGTGGAGGATGGACAGCTGCAGTTCTTCTACATTCTGGCTTTCGTCCTGCAAGGTGACAAATCTGTTTGTCCTTTAAACATATGCAATACTCGAAAAGTAACTTTCTGTGAGAAAGTAATCAGAAAAGGAATCTGCATGTTGTTTTTGTTTTGTTTTGTTGTGTTTTTTTCTCCACAAGCCTCATTTACAACATCTTCATTTGCATTCAGACGGACAAGATTTCAAGACTAGACTTGTCATGACCATTGGCATGCAAAGTTTGACTTGAGGCAAATACAAACACGAAGTCATACAAACATGAAGTTCAAGAGCAGATGGGGGTTTTTTTTTCATTTTTAAAAATTTTTTAAATGTTTTATTTTTTTTTTTCAATATTTGTAAAAAAAAATAAATAAATAAAAAAATGTCAAGGAAAAGTAAGGTACGCCAAGAAATATGAGCCCTCTGGTACATTTTACCGACTTAATTCACCTGGAAAAGTTAAAAGCACAGTCACCTTGGTCATTGGGAAAGACCAGGATTTGCACATTTCAAATTTTTATAGAACTACTCAATCCTTTTCCCAACAATGAGCTCTTCTAAGAAACTCCCCGGGCCTTTTAACTAAAAATAAATGATGCCTAAATGGCAGGAGGAGGATAAAGAAGACATGACTGTCAACTGAGTTAATTACCAGTCATGCTAACTACATGAGAAAACAGCTTTAGGGATTCTTGATGGAAAAAGTAAAGGGATGTGTTTTTAATATGATTAAGACCTGACAGTAACCAGAAACAATGGTGATGAAGTTGAGCACTGGATGACGATGACTGCTTGTAGGATTACTAAAAAAGCTAACCAAGACCACTGAATACACAAGACCCTCTTTAGGATTGACTCTGTGCTGGTTGTTGAACTAAAGAGGAAAGCTTTCTTCATCTTCACTGCAATTGCCATGCAGTAGAAGTCTGCAAACAAACAGCCAAACAAAGTGGATGCATTTATGAAGTTTGTTTTATGGGCTGATTAATTCAGTTTTTGTCATTGGCTGCAATTGGCAAAGAAACAATGGAAGAAATATTGAATGATTTCATAAAGAGCACCTCTGCAGTTAGTAGCCATGGTCATACATTGGGGTTTGTGTTGCAGCCAGTAGCTGCGTTTCCGCTACATTTTTTCACAAAATAAAAGCGAAATTTGTAAATTTTGACAAACAACAATTGCGATTTGCGAGTGTTTCCATTGAACAGTGTTTAATGCATTAGTCTCAAATCTCGTAAAATCTCGTTCCTTGCAAGATTTCACAGAACCGCAAGGTAGCCACGTAGCGTTAATTTGGGGTTTTCTACTTGCTGCAGAGAACTAGCTACAACTTTTCAAAGCTTTTCTTTCACAATTTCTCTTCTTTTTTTTTTTTTTTTTTGTCTTGTCCAGCATTTAGGCAAGCAGAATGATGGTCTGGATGCTGTGTTCTGCTGAGCAAATTTTCTCTGCCAAGGGAAGCTTTATAGATATAATGATCCCCTTGACTTTCTGATTTTTTTATTTTATTTCTATGTTTATTTTGTATTGTTGTTTGAATTGTAGAGTTTGTACTGCTGGACCAGAGAGGACAGACAAAAGACAGAAAGAGAAAGGAGAAGAAACACCTCATAAGAAAAGGGAAAGAGATAAAGGGAGAGAAAAGGGAGAGAAAAAAACAACAACTAAAAAATAACCCAAAAACAAAAAGAAAGAAAACAACCTACAGATGTATACATACACACATACAGGCACACACATACATATACACACATATACACACGCATACATACACATACATATACACACACGTATACACACATAATATATATATATACACAAATATATACATATGTACACATATACATATGCACATACATACATTTACACACACACCTCTATGCACACACATACACACACATACATACGTACAAACATATACGCACTTGCCAGTATTAACACATATACATACACATACAAGCCAACTTTAGATCATAGTAACTAAACTATGAATCTGAAAAGTTAAATATAAATGAGAAACAAACAGAAATGAGAAAACTAGCTGCTGTTAGTGAATAAAACTGCGTGACGACTCGGTGACTGTGTCACATGCAGAACATGCAGAGTGGAACGTGTTCCGGAAAAGGTGATCATGCCAGTGTGACCCTTCCCACACAAAGGCAAGAGGCACGCCAGGAGTACCCCCGAGACCAGGGCCATCGGCAGCCATCCCCAGGCGCAGACCCCAACCGCCCCACCCCGGAGCCAGCCATGCACCGACCCAGGAGGAGGCAGAGGGGGGTCCCAGCCAGAGTCCCCCGCAGTCAGGGGGAACAGGCCCCAGCAGGCCCGGACCAGCGAGGACCGGCCCCGCCGGGCACCGGCCACCCAGGGCAGACAAAGCGCAGGCCCCACGGCCCCAAGAGCCCAGAAGCAACCCCCCACCCCCGCAGGCAGAGGGCCCAGCCCACACCGACGGAGGGCCGGGATCCCCAGACCGCCACCGAGCGGCAGCCAGGCCGCACCCCAGCGCACCAGCAGCGCTCCCCGAGCACCAAGATCCTCCACGCACCCACGCACACAAACACACACACATACGCACACACATGTGCACACACACACACACGCACACACACACACACACACACATGCACCCACCCACACCCACACGCATCCACACTTCCTCCTTAAACACACCCTATACACCCATTCTCTTACACACGCTCAAACTCACACTCTCCTACCCCCGTTCTTTATACACACACACCCCCTCACACACACATCCCTGCTCCCTCTATAATCACCCATTCTTCCATACACGCATACCCCACTCTACACACACACACACACACCTCCCTACACCCCTCTATCCACATTCACAGTCCTCATTGTACACCCACCCCATCACTTCCCTGTACCACCAACATAACCCCACATACGCACCCCCACCCATCTGCATACACCCCCCCTTCCTCCTATCCCAGCGGCCACCCACTTTCCTAAATTCTTTCACCCTGATCCCCCCACCCCCCCTCTACCCTAACATTCAGTCACCACTTCATCCATTGGCTCATGCACGCCCTCACCTTTCTTTCCCAACGTGTCCCCTGTGAGATACCCCCGGGGGAGCAGGGGATAGGAGGGCCCCGATCAGGGCCCCACAACTACCCCCCACCCCTGTCAATGCCCCCCCACCACTCCACACATGCAGCCGATCCAGCACCACCCAGGGCCAGCAGCAGTCCCACCCCTGCCAGGCCAGCCCAGACCCAGGCCCCCTGAACAGCACCACTCCCCCGCCCAAACTCCTCCGGCACAGCCCCAGAAATAGGGGCGTGGCAGGACCCCATTGTCACCCCCTCCCTCCCAGCTTATGAATGATTGTGAAGTGTGTGTTGTTTGCAATTAAAATTGGGAAGAAGTAACCACATCATGTTGGGAGCGGGACCACCAAAGCAGCCCCGCCCACCGCACACTGCATGGCCCGTCCCCCAAAATATGTCCATGTGTTGTCAGTGTGTGTTTTTTGTGTTATGTTGACTAAGTGTAATTAAAACTGGGAGGTGAACCGATGCTGGGTGCAGCGATCGAAACCACCTTGATGGCCTCTCTCACCATCCAGATCAACGTGTCCACCTCCCAACGCCCTGCCTGTGTGTGGTGGAAGGAGGGGAGTCCGGGGATTTAGGTCCTGAGGGAAGCGCGCCTCCCTCAAGAAGATGAGCCACCTGCGGCACGAGGCACGTCCCCCATTCCCGGGGCCCCCGAAGGACAGGCCAAGGGCAGCTGCCCCAACAACCAGGGCCCTCAGCAACCCCAATAAAGGAGCCGCCACCGGCCCCAGAAGGCACCAACGAACCACATGCAAAAGTGGGGGGGGGGGGCAAAGAAGAGGAGGGGCGGGAGAAGGAGAGACAGACCAAGGGCCCACCGCCCCCACACCCCTAGGAGACGCCCCCACCCAGAGACACGTTGCATTCCCTTCTCCTTTACACACCAACACATTCACACCCCCTCACCATCAGCCTGGTATACACACACACCTACAGACCCACACATACATCTATACACATACACACCCATTCTAACAGATACACGGCCAAAAGATTAGTCCACCTCCAAAACCCTACATCCCACTCACCTCCCTGCCCATCACAAAACACCCCTTCTCATTCTACCTACCCTAGAACAAACCACTACAACTCCCCACTTCTCTCACTGAAGTCCTACCCCCTTCATAATCATGACCCTTCACCCCCCTATAGACCTACATACACATGCACCCCCCCCACTCCCCCCTACACACGGGCCACTACCCCCCATACACATGCATCTCAATACTCCTCTATATACACACCCCTATCTCCCATGCATTTAACACCAGATTATCCACACACAAGCCCTTACCCCTTCCCATACACACACACACACACACACACACCCACTCCCTCATTCACAACCCCAACCCCCCACACAATCATGTACTATCACACGCCCCAAAACCTCCACCCCCACACCTACATGCCCTAACACACTCCCCCTTACACACAACCCTACCCCCCACAAACTCATGCTCCACTACACTCCCCATAAACCCCCCACATATAAACCACCACACACTTCCTACACCCCACACACTCATGTACTATCACAGTCCCCTAAACCTCCACCCCAACACCCCTCACACACTCCCGCATACACACACCCCTCACCCCCTATACCTTCATGTACCGCTACAATCCTCTATACACACCCCGCATATACACCACCGCACTCCCTCATACATACACCCCCACACATACATGCCTCAACACACTCCCACATACACGCACCCCTACCCCCCATACATTCATGTACCACTACACTCCTCCATACACACCCCATATATACACAGGCACCCCCCCATCCTCAACTATCTTGGGCCCGGGTCCCTCTGCCGGGCACCAGGGCACGGACCCGCCCCCGCTGCAGCGGCAGGTCCAGGTCAGCCCAACCCCCCCACGGCAGGGCCGACCCCCGATCCCCGAGAAGCAGGGGACAGCCCCGGGCACCGGAGCCCAGGACCCACACCCCGCCCACCCCACAGCGGCACGGCCACCCGTCACGGAGCCAATACCCGCCGATCCAGCCCCCGCCAGCGACCTCGCCCCACCGCCAAAAGGCAACTCCAACCATTGATCAACCCAAGGCCTCCCGCCAGGTCTGGAAACCTAGCCCCCCCAGTAATGAAGCAGCCAAGATCCCCGTCCAGGGGTCCACCCCAGACCCATAGCCACCTGAGCCACCCAGCCACTCCCTAGCCCCGAGCAGGATGAGGTCACACTCTCCCCCCTACACTAAGTGATGGAGTTGATCACAGGAGACCAGAGAGAGTGAAATTCAACTGACTGATCCTTTGAGGAGGCAGACATCATTTCCATGCTGATGTAATCTAATAACAGATTTCTAAACTGCTGGATACACAGATTCAGTTTGCTTTTCCAGTTCACAAGGATAGTTTTCTTTGCAATGCACAGGCTGCTGAGGATTGGTTTTGCTAAATTAAACCCTATGTTATTTTCACCTAAGTGACTCAATAGGCACAATTTGGGGTTTGCAGGGATATTACATTTAAACAATTTCTCTTCTAAAACTCTGAATTTTTTTATTGTGATATTTAGTTTTTCCAAATTCTAGCTGTAATGGAAATGCACCAAGTGGCACAGGTAGCATTTGAAAAGAAGCTTATAGAAACAAGGATGGACTCCTGCGCACACTTCACACCTCAAATTATAAAACCATCATTTGAAATCTTTGAATTGACCTTCAAAGAGAGTTGCATGCAAGACAGAAGAATAATTTTGAGGGGGAAAAAAAAGGATGGATTTAGTTGAAAACATGAGGAAAAGAAACCGAAAATAAAACTAAAAAACCTTACCAGAGTAGGTGTACAAGTTATTCAGATGCACAAACCTTTGCTCTTTTCCTCCTTGTCATTATTAAACCAAATGACACAGAAATCTCTTAAAAATGAGGTATTCCTCCAGAGCTCACTGCATTCAAATCAAGTCATTCTCAGACTGAAGAAAAAGGTCAAACTAACTAGATTGTAAGCAGTGATGGTCGCCAACAGTAAGTAAACTAAAAGGGCCCGGTAAAATCCTCAGTATAACTACTGCTTCTCTCGATTTACTGAACGTAAGTGGCAGGATAAAGTGCTTTAATGGAAAGATAACAAACAAAAGAGATACAAGATTTTATTTTCCAGAAAGATGAAAGCAGATTAGAAGACAGGAAAAGCTTTATATATATATATATGTATATATATATAAAAAAAAAACAGGATCAGGTTTGTGGGCTGCAGCTGATCTGAGGCGCCTGCCAGCAGTCCACGTTAACCTTTGCCAATAAATGAGGCAGAAATGCACTGTTTAGACTCAGTGGCTTGACAGATGAGTGTATTTGCATGCGTGTGGTTAGGACCTAATGTATTGCTGCTGCAGGATGCACGTCTTAACTGTGCTACAGTAGACACTCTTCAAGCCAAGGTTGCTGCAGGCTACACAGCTGTGCCTGTCCATGGAATTTTAGCTGGCTCAATCTCAGCATGTCCAGATCTGCCTTTTTCCCTCAACTTGTTACTATTTCTGACATATGTTAGTTCGTAGATGAAAGTCACTTTGCAAAGCATCATTTACCCAGAAATGTTGCCTTCAGCATTGGATCAGAGGTTAAAGTATCTAAAAGTTCAAACTCAATGTGAACTATAGGCTCGCAAACGTGCTGCAGAGTGATTTGGAGACTTAACGGCTTTCATTGTATTACGTTGTAGATCTTGCAACATAAGTACAGTTCCCTGAGATGACTTTAAACCATGTGGAGCAAAGGGATAGTTTCATGTCAACTCAGTCAAGCATGTCCACGTCAAATTAGTTGTAGTTTTCAGTGATTTAAATGAAGATGTATCGGCTTAATGAGGACTAATCAAAATTTGAAGGCAAAGAGAAAATCATTATGAAGCTACTGTCATTTTTACACGCATGCGATCTGATTGGGAAATGCTTCCTAAATTATTGGGCAAGTTTGAGGGCTCAAAAAAAGCAAAGCAGGAAATGAATATTTCTTATTTTACTAAAAGACGAGTACTTTTACATTTTTTGAAGGTTTAAAATTGTGCAGCTTATCATGTTTTACAGTTCTCCAGAGGAAGAAGGAAAAAATAGTTAAATCTTTGAATTCGCATCACTTGATTAACTA
The DNA here is from genome assembly GCF_933228915.1 of Telmatherina bonti. Lineage (NCBI taxonomy): Eukaryota > Metazoa > Chordata > Actinopteri > Atheriniformes > Telmatherinidae > Telmatherina > Telmatherina bonti. The sequence continues at coordinate 15,859,649 of NC_136633.1, forward strand.
CGACTGTTAAAAGGAAGATAAAAAGGAGGAAATCATCTGAACAAAGAACCACTTTAAAAGCACAAAACACACACTTTACTACCACCTCCATTCAGAGCAAATTGGGATGCTGTGTAAAAGGTAAATAAAACTAAACAAAAAGATTTTACTCATATTGTTAAGCACATTTTATCCCCAACCCAAATAACATACCAGACATTTTAACATTTTATAAAAAAATATGAGCTCATTTTGAATTTTATCTCATGAAGTTGGGAAAGGTGATGTTTTACCATTATGTAACATTCCTTCTACACATCCATCCATTTTCCAAACTGCTTAGTCCAATTCAGGGTCGCAGGAAGCTTGAGCCTATCCCAGCAATCATTGTGCAAGAGGCAGAGCACAACCCAGTCAGGTTGCCAGTCCATTGCCGGGCTTCTACCATAGACTGTAAAAAGATTGACAGAGTCTCCGCTACATCACCTATCGGTTTCCGAAGAGCTGAATTGAAGCGGTAGAGCTATGGGGGGGGCTGTGAACGTGGCGGTGGATGACTGACATTGAGCAAACTCTGACCTGCCTGTAGCTAAGAGCTAACTGAGCTAACAGGAGCTAACAAGCTAACGGAGGTAAGCAGGCTAAATCAAAGTCATGCTATTAACCAGCTAAAAACTGTGTTTTTTCTACGTTCTTCTTACTTCAAGCAGGAGATCTGGTACCTGTCAATCAAAAGGACACGCCCCCTAAATATGCCAAATTTCGAGATTAAAGTACTTTTAAATGGGGGAGTTAGAAACAGTTGTCATGAAGGTAAACCTGACCTATTAAACCAAAAATGGATTTATGAACCAGGCTGTAAAGATGTTTATTTCTGCTGTGAAGTTGGTCTTTTGAACTTGGGAGTCTATGGTGATTCGCTTTGTTTTGGAGCTCTTAGTGAATATGGGGGGAACTGCAGTTTTTTGCACTTCCGCATAGGCTTCACTTTAAACCGCCGGGGGCTCCATCCATCTTTCATATACAATCCTATGGCTTCTACACATATTTGCAATGTTATTTTGAAGTTTTTTTGAAAAATATTTCCACGGTTCTTTTATAGGTTTTACAGACTGGTGAACATCTGGCCATCATTATGAGACGCTCTGATATCTGAAATATGCCTTTCATGTGCTGGCCACTTACTGACCTGTTGCAGATTAACCCAGTTAGATGTCAAATGCTCCTCCAGTTGGTTTGGATTTGTAAATGGGCTTAAATAGAGCTTTTCCAGTCATGTTGACTCAAGGCACTTTACACAACATGGCACAATCACCCATTCACACACATTCATACCCCAATAGATACTTTGGGGTTCAACGCAGGGTTCAGTGTCTTGCCTAAGGACACTTATGAATGTAATCAGAGGAAGCAGAATTGATTGGAAGGTCAGAGGACGAGTGCCCCTCCTGAGCAAGTTGTACCAGTTACTTTTGTTGCTACGTCTCAACTTTTCTAAGATGTGTTGCTGCCATAAAGGTCTAAATGAGCTGATATTTTCAATAAAGTGTTTTAACAGAAGATGTTTTAACATCTAATATAGAAATAAAATATATGCTTGTAAGTAGAAATGTCCAATATTATTGACCAATATTGACATTAAAAGGCAATATCAGAAAATGTCAGTATCAGTTTTTACTTTTTTAATTACAAAAATTTTACACTATATGCACATGTTTTATATCAAACTCTTCAGCTCCGTCTCTTCTAACTATAAAAGAGAAAATATAAGAGATATCATGCATAGTTTTCCAAATATATTTGTCTGTTTGGCACAGCTCGCTCCAAAAATATTGGTATCGTTTGATGTCAGTTTTGGAAATTAAGAGTTTGTCAAAATTAGTTATTATATATCAGTTAAAAAAAAAGCCAACTGTGAACATCCCTACTTGTAATATTTGCATATCATTGCAAAATTTTTTAATTTATAATTCATGCAGTGTCCTAACTGTTTTAAAAGTGACGTAGTAAGTATCACCACAATACTGACCTAGTTTGCTGAAACACACAGTCGTATAATGAAACTGTATAACGAAATTAAGTTATTTTTTCTTGACACTTGTTTTCAAGAGGACATGTTTTTCAAGGAAACGTTGTAATTACAGTGTCATATTTTTGTGTAAGGTCCTTATAAACAAACCAGCCGTCTGGAACATCTGGAGCATCGGTTTGTGTCTGTCTGTCTTTCCCTTTCTATGTTTAACATACCGTTTAGACTGCTGGACCCAGTCGGCTTGTTTTTGGCAGATTTAACCCAACAGGGTCTCATTCAACCTAGTTTACTGTTTAATGGCCCTAAAGTCTTATATAGATGTAAAATGTGGATTGATGAAGTAGGAAATTTAAAGTGGGCTAAAATGGTTTTTATATTTGTCTTTCAGAGGACATTTGGACTCCTTTGACAGTTCTAGCAACCCGTGAGACCCTGTACCTGCTGAAAGAGGATCACCAGTGGAGGAAAAGCAGCTCAACGGCGAATGGAAACAAAGACGCGAACAGCGGCAGCATCACTGTCTTGGAAACTCTGCCGATAAGCTGCGTGAGCTCAGTTCTCGTGTGGCCGTCAGACCAGTGCAGGGTGGATTTTAAACTTTATGATGAGGTTAGTATTTCCTCAGCTGTCCTTGCCTGCTGCAGACAAAACATGCAGGTCCAGCCCACACTCATTTTCCCATTTCCCTAAGAAAGAAAGAGGGAGGTTGTCTGAGGTTACGGCAGCATCCTCGTTTGATTAACTTAAAAACAACAAGTGAATTTGAAGGAAATTAATGCTGCTGCTCCTTTTTTCTAGTCATTCTATAAAAGGTCTGTTGCAGCCTGAAGTGTCACCAATAACTTTTGTTTTGATGCCTTCTCACGTTGTGTTTTTGTGTGTTTTACTTAGACTGTGAAACAGGAGAAGACGTGGTGTGTGCGCTCAGAGAGCACTGAGCTCCTTCAGGGTCTGCTGGCCTGGGTCAGGGCACAGTGGGAGGCCATGTTCGGAGTAAAACTGCACACAAGCCTGCAAGACAAAGCTGCATAATGGAGGAAGGCACAAAACAAGCACCAAAAAAAAAAAAAATGGAAAAGTTGTCAACTATGTGTGTGTTCTTGTGTGTTTTGCAAAGTCTGCGTTGGTGCTGGGAAAAAGTTTAGTGAGCAATGAGCGAGTGTGTCTTTATTTTCTCTCTTCACAGTCTGCACTCAGTCTGGTCCCATTACGCTTGTTGCTTTAAGCCAAGAGCTTGGAAATGGTTGCACTCATTCATGTGGCACACAAGCCTATAAAAGCTCTGGTTGCATAATTCCTCCCCCAGAAAAAAAACCCCATCCCGCTGAACTTTTCTACAACTGAAAAGGAATGTGCCTTGTTTCTGTTGCAGATGCCATGTTCTCCTGTTGACATGCACCTTCATGTGTATCATGTTCTTAAATCATCTGGAGTGAAATGGAGCGGATTTGGCCATCTGGAAGTGAGGGTATAAAGTTGGGTGGGGATAAAATGGTCCAAGGATTTGTCAGGAAGTAATGCAATGGGCCTAAAATATGTCCAACTCCCCCTTGTAAAGCTAAACAGTCTCTCCCTGCTGTCTGGGGGCAAAGGGAGTTTAGGCATCACGCGCTTCACACGAGGCTGGGGGTACAGACCCCCTCAAACATATTGCACCCAATTTGGGTGTTAGGTCATGTAAAAAATGATTCCAACTTATTATATATAAACATGAGATGTTCTTATATTTTGTTAGTTTTGAAAGTAATCTCTTTTTTTTATCATTTTCAGAGTAAATCAGCCCACAATCAGAAATGTAATTGTAGCTAATTGTCGAAGTAAGACATCAGTTTTGAAGCTAATAAAGAATGATAACAGCTGTGTGAATTGTCCATGTAGTCACTGTGCTGTGAAACTATACATACCACCATGGACAGAGGCAGTAAAGACCATGGCGAAGCCTCCAGTGTCGATTCAGCTTCACAACTCCATCTTAATGTATGTCTTCGTCCATGTTTTCTATCATGAATTGATGCCAAATTTTTTTTTTACGTAATTGTTCCATGTACATGCGTGAAGATAAAAGTGCCGTGTTTACTTGTGTGCTCTCTTTTATTGAAAACTTCACATTTTGCTTCTCTAGACTTTGCGTGTCCTTGAGCATTTGTTGTTGTTCCTGTTGCAAATTTACTTGAACAGGTTTAGTTAAATATGTCTGGGCTTTTGGAGCAGAACAGACACATTTCATTTCCTGGTAACGCCACTGATGCCTTCATGATGGAGATCTTAATGGCAGTTTTATATTAAGGTCTTGCTCTCTGTTGTATTTTTTTTCCCCTCTATCTGCATGTGTTATTGTGTTCTCTTTCAAGTTTGATGAAGAAGTGTGTAATTCCTGCATGGAACAACTATCAGATGTGAGTAATTCCTGGGAGGATTTACTCATGTCTGACAGGTGATTTTTGTTAGGTTGACGAAATAATACGCCGCTTTGAAGACAAAGCTGCACACACTTGTCTTTGCGTGTCAAAGCAGCACAATCTAGTTGAAATCACTACAATTCAAATAACAATACCGCTCTTTTTTTTATTTCAACTTTTGGTTCTTGTTGAAAAGTAAATCCTTTGAAGAACGATAATAAGTTCCAGAGGATTTCTTGTTTTCTATTCCTATTTTTTGGTCACACTGTGTTCTTTTTGGACACTCAACGCTCAGTCCGAGTCCAGGTTCTGCTGTGTGAAAGGTATGTTAGCCAGCTCCAAAGTGTAAATATGTCTTCGTCCACTGGTGCTGTACATATGCTGTGCACATGCTTGCTGAAGACCTGGATCACCTTCTGGTGCAGCCACGTGGCTGAGCACCGCCGCCACCAGCCCCGCCCCGAACCAGTGAACAGCAGCAGGTTTACACACAAATGACTGGTGACTCTACTCACTTGCATCCTCAGACAGCCTGGTTTTAATGTCACTCCTGTAAGTTTGATACACACAATTAGCAATTACTTCTGGTCTCTGCAGCGGAAAGGTGAGAGGTGAAATCACAGTGATGCTGCTATGTTGCCATGCTTAAAGGGGCAGAGTCGACACATGGCACAAACTGAAAAAAAACTGGGCAAATTAACGTAAACAAAAGCTCACTGCAGCTGCACATAAGTTTGCAATAAATACATTTAGTAAAAAAGTTCAGATTGGATTCATAACTCCTCTTAATCAGCATCATATTGCTTTTTTTTTTTTTTTTTTTATGCATAACCCTGTAAAGTTGCCTCTTCTGAGAAGCAGGGTTAAAACAGCATCTAAATGTGTATTTACTTTCTCCCTGGAAGAAGGGGGAAAATGAGCTTAAATGGAAGCAAAAACGAAGGCACATAAAACTGAGTTAATGGTGAAGCATACTGTACATCATTAATTCTACTTTATGGGTGTGATATGGCATCTGGCACCATTTTCCTCACTCTCACATGCTCGTACTAAGCCATGCATTTCACATTTTTATTGTCGTTCTCCATGTGGTAAGTGTTTGTTGTATTTTCTGCTTTTTTTTTTTTTTTTATGGCTCTTGATGATCTAAATACTGTTTCTGAACATCCTTCATCTTCCCAGGAATAAACAGCTTGCGAGGAAACACTGAACCTTTTAGTTTTTTGGCCGGTGCGAGGTTGAAACTCAGCCCTGAAAAATCTGTGAGTCATAATGACTGCATGCTATGAATTTATGTCGCAAACTTTTATGTTTTGGGAGGAAATAAGCAATCTAGCCTGACACTAAAACATTACCACAACACGTGTGCTAGCGGTAAAGAGAGGCGGGGGCCTACACGGGTGGGCAAAAATCAAAAGGACTCCATATCGGTGAGTCCTGCCCTTGATCAAGCGGTTAATATTCCCTCTGTAGGGCTGTAGGAAGGAATTTTGAGCTGTAAGAGACTTGCCTAATCCCAACATGATTCCCATTTGGTGTTCCTCACAACTTTTTAATCCTTAAAATGTGTTTATTTTGTCATATTTAATATGCCTGGGTGCAGGTGAATGAGTTCATGCCTCATTCAGACCAAAGAATCGAAGGAAAGCAGAGAGGACAGATAAGATGAGAGAAGCTGGGATGCAGCACATGGCTGCTTGGCCCTGCACAGACATCTGACCGGACTTGACTTTCCACTGCTTCCTCCAAACATTTCAGGTTCTTTGCTCATTCAGGAGCATTACAGCTGCAGTGTGCATGACAAGAAATCTGTTGTTTTGCTGAATGCCAGAGCCAACCAGATTCTTGGATGGTGGGCCTCCTTGTTTAAAAGCTGCAGTCACGCAGCTCTCTGTCAGACCTGTGTGCTGCCAAACTGTGGTCCTGGGAATGACAATGGGTCCTCAGCAGAAAGATTAATGATTAGTGTTGTTCACGGTGCACTTTCTCCCCACATAAAGAAAACAAGAAAATAAACAGATTAACAGATTCATGTTATACGATTCCTCTGAAATTAGGCGGTTTTTGACATGGGAATGTTTAAAAGGCAATCCCACAAATTTTACACATTAACGTTAGTTTAAGTGACACAGAAAACTGTGTGAACTTAAATTAGATGAGAGAATTGTGGGATTTCAGCGTTCAAAGCCAATGTGAAACATCAGAAAGGAAGGGGACTGATAAAAGATGATTTATGGGATGAATTGTCTCAGCTTACTGCATCAGCCTTGACCATTACTTTTCCAAGTGGTGTCTTGCTGGCAAAACTGTCCCAAAGCAAAACTGGAAAGAAAAAAAGGAAAACTACTGGAATATCATCGTGAAATTGCACAGGATAAACACACAAATTACAGCTGTATAAATGCAATTAAACTGATTGTGCTTAGGAGGTTCAGTATTTCTCTCTGGGCAGTTTGGAGACAATGTTTCTGACGTGATTTCTTAAGCTATTAATGTTACTGGGTAGACTAAATATTCAACACAGCTCTCACTTTGATGCTTTTAAGAAAGCCTCCACAGTTTCTATAAAGTTGAATCATAAATCCAAAAGTGAAGATTACAACCTTCATAAAAGTCGGACTTATTGCAGGAATGTTGCAGCTTATGGACCTACTATGATGGCAATTAACTGCATGTTTTTGGAGTTTATCCCCCCCCCTCCTTTTTTATGATAGAGTGAGGTCACTTTGTTCTGTCTGTTGTTTCAACTGTAAATTACTGAATGTTCATGGACCCAGGGTCCCAAAAGCTTTACCTGCAGAATGGCAAAATTATGTTAAGCAAGTATGGAGACCAATAAAATCACAACTAAACCAACTAAAACGAGAACAGATGGATATGAAACAGCCATAAGTACATGATATTTATGCAAAAACAGAGATAAAAAAAAAAAAAAATAGAAAATGATGCCAAATCTCAATAAAGTGACAAAAAGATGTCAAATGATAATGAAAACTAAAGCCAGAGCAGTGATGCTAATTAACCAATAACATGTAAAATGGCAGCCTGAGTTTGTGGAAACCAAATTAGGTTGCAGAATCCAGAAGAAGTTCAGAAACATAACTGCATTAAAACATCCGTCTTGTCTTTTGTCCAAAGCAGGCAATTAGTAGTAGTAGTAGTTCCTCACAGATTGTGGGGTGGAGGGGTTTCAACAATATTTGTTAATAGAATTAGCACATAGCTGATTAACATCTAGTCCATATCTGAGGGGTCACATCTATATGTCAGTGATGATACATATTCTACAAGAAGTAACTTAATGAGCTGATGGTGGGGTAGAGAGGGGGCTTTACATGTATGAGCCCTGGGACTCGATGACTTTTCATCCACCCCTGTGGTGTCACACATGCACATTATTCCTGAAGATACAGTATGCAAATTATACCGTTCATCATTATAATTTGAAAACTAGCAGACCAAGTTACTTTAAATCTAAATTTTAAGTTGCTTATTTTACTCGAAATGACAGTAAGAAGCCAAGCAGCGTGGTTATTCATTAAAATGTATTGGTATCCATGTTTTTCGCATTACAAAGTGGTTTAATTGTGTTTAGTGTAATTTTAGTTTCTGAAATTGTAACCTCTTAAAGACCACATAACACTTGTCTGATCGTGACGTTTAGAAACACATAATGGGATCTTCATCGTGTTTTGTCGTGAGGGTAGAACGGTAGTCAGTCGTGGATCTCAGGTTTCATAAGAGGGGCCTCCTCTCTTTGAATGGGGCCGAGTTACTTGGAGGAGGTGCGGGAGAAGGAGGAGGAGGAGAGCAGAAGCCTTCAGGAATAATAATAAAAAAAAAATCTCTCTTTTGTCCTCTTGTTCAGGACCCCGACACATGGGGTCAACGCGGGCTGAATGGGTTCACACTGACGGCTGCCTCTGACGCGGACGCCAATGAGAGCGCGCGCTAATTAGAAAAACCTGGTGAAGCAATTAAGCTAAGGAGAGAAGTCGCGCGGATTGGAGCGCAGACGGTGAGTGTTTTGGCATCATAAAAAAAAAAGAGAAGACTTTTCGGACTCTTTAGTTTCTTTCTAGGTCTTAATTTAAACGTATTTAAAAGTTTGGACAGTAAGGAAAAAGTTGAGTTTACAAGCAGGCTTTTAGCGTAAATACGCCGAGTGAGTCCGCGTGACGAGTTGTGGAGCTGCGCGTGCCGGAGAGCGGTGAGTCGTCATAGTTTCGTGAGTTTTAAGCCGAAAGGAAAACTTTAATGGAGCAGGATAGTTTAAAATGTGTTTTAAGGGTAATTCTCATTGTTTTAGAAGTTTTTGAAGTCTTTTGCATCTAATATAACCTGCACCCCCAGACAACACTTTCTACCAACTTTTCATTTCTTCCCCACTTTCTCCTTCCTCCTTTTTTGTTAATAGTGGTTTTATTCTGTCTAACTAATCGTGTCTGACTTCCTGCAAATGATGGCTTCATCTTCTAAATACAGGATTTTTGTTTCCCACTAAAGCTTGGCAGCACTTTGTTTTTCTCCAGGAATGCCACAATTTCCAAAACATTTCAGTCTGACTCAGCAAAGTGTGTTCACAGCCTTCTACGTCCAGCTCAGGATCCTTTAAAACTTCCTTTCAGCTGCTCATGATGCCTTATTTTACACAGAAGACTGGTGCAGCCCTCTTTGGATAAGCTTTAGCCAAATGAAACCTTATAGCAGATGCAATAGAAAAGTCATGATGGACAATTGTGGATTCTTGTCTTGCTTCTCAGACTATATGAGGATTTCAAGTGCCCTCTGCCTGCTCTGTGAACCCTAAAATCCAAGCTTTCTGGTTTTGGTTAGGCAGGAATGTTAACTCTCCTTGTGCTTTGTCCAACTTCTTTGCCCAAAACTCTTGAAACCCCCCCCTCCTCTTTTATCTTCTCCTGGACCTGAGTGACTCCTGAACCAGAAAAGCCATTAAATAGGAGCTGGTTTTACCCCTACACCAACAAATAAGCTACCGTGTAAATGTTTTCTTTGGTCTTCCAGGAGGTTACAAAAATGTTTGGGTTTACGTGGACCAGGAGTCAGTTTGGCTTAGTCATGTGTACATTGTCAGGGGATGAGATGTTTGTTTCCCTTGGTGCGTCTTGGTAGAGAGGATGGCATTTAACTGTGTGTTAACAAGGGATGCTTCTTCATCAACCCCATCAAGCAGGAGCTAAACTGCTTTTCTGGAACAAGAAAAGAAAACGGCAAGAATTTATGGCAACACCATATATTTGGCTTAAAAACATGGCAACCACCTTGAATAGTACAGATTAGACCAGATTGCAACAGCATGTATTTAAAAAAAAAAAAAAAAAAAAAAAAAAAAAAAATCATTGACTGACTTATTTGACCGATAGTAGCCACTAAGACTGCCATCTGTCATGGAGCCGTGTGTCCAGTAAGGCTAAACTTGTTTTTTTTTTTAAATAAAAAGTGAAATCCACAAAAAATTTCTAATTTTATATTACCTAACGCGATGACTAATGTATTGAAAGACAGTATTTTATGTATGAGGAATGTATGAGTGGAATCATTTTTCAATAGTAAATGGTATGATTGAGTTTAATAAAAACATCACGTCAGTATCTGTTTAATGGAATTGCTAAATATGTATGTGTATGTATGGATATGCTTTTGTATGTATACAGTACATGTGTATATGTGCATATGTATATAGGTATGTGAATATGAACATGAATACATGTAATCTTTTATGTAACAAAGGACCACAGGATGAATAGCTGCTGCAAGCTAATAGGGATCCAAAAAAAAGTGAAATCCACAAGGATGTCTTATTCAGCAAATTTGTCAGTATTTGCACCCCCCTCCATCCCCCTTCCTCTGCCAACTGCTATTAGGTGTCATTAGTGGTCAGGGTGCTTTGGATTCATCATTCTTTTTATTTCTACAGGGATGCTTTTTGAGGTCATGTCCTCAAGAATGACTGTGGCTGAAAAGAGCTGAGTCCTTTTTCTTTTCTTTATAGAAAGGTCTGCATGAAGAAAGCTGAAATCAGTGGGGCTGCTCCTTTTAAAATTCAACGTTAATGTCAGAAAGCTCTTTAAATTTTAGTGCCGACTTATTAGTTATGAGAAAATGATGTATGGTTGGATCAAGCCAATTAAGGCAAAGTACTTTGTCCATTTATGAGGCATAATTCATATGAAAGTGGCGTTTAACAGATCCATGTATGTGACATGACTCCTGCATATGTGGTTGTTGTAATTGTAGGGTAGAACAGATGTCACCTCGCGATTGTACTTGTTTCTTTCTGACTTCTCTCTCAGGGTCACAATGTGTTCTGTTTTAGTCAGACATTTTGGACATTTCCCACCAGCAAAACCCCAAATTTACCAGACACAGGAGGTTGTTTGACTTAGTCACCTGGAGTAAAGGAATCTCGCCATTTTAACTATTTGTTGGCTTTACTGTTACGGATGGTCTTCCAGACCCATTTTCATGGCCTATAATTTGGGTGTTTTCGTTGCTGCTGTGTGTCACAAAGACGTCAATTTTCATGGAATATTTTTCCAGTGGGCACGTCAGGCTCGGGCAAGTCAGTCGTCACCACTTTCCAATGTCTGGAGGTGGGAGGTTAGAGGAAAGGTTTGGTAAAGGAATGTATGATTAACCTGGTGGAGCGAGGCCCTGAATGTATTGTACTGATCTGAGTAGACAAGCCTGCAGATGCTTGTGACGGCTAACGCCTGTCTCCACTGAAATGAGTCATGAAATTCTGCTTATAATCTAAGCTACACCCTTTTATTACAAATATAAAGCTGCAATGAAGGAGGGTTTATGGAGTCCTTTGTTTGTGTTCATATTTATATTATGGAAAAAAATGTGATTTTTTTTTTTTTTTTTTTTTTTTTTTTAAAAGGTGATTATCAAAGTAGCCCAACATTAACTTGATTTTCAACACTCACTTTAAGATATCACACATTACCTTAACTATCTAAAGGACTTTTAGGAACAGGAGGACTGTTTCTGTTCTTGAAACCAAGTTACTGGGGTAATATTTAGCAGAGAGAGGGGAGGTGACCTTCTAAATGTACTCCTTGTTGTAGCACCATGATTCCTGCAGTCCAAAGCCACAGCAGGTCTCGGAGCTACAAGTTGCCAGTCGGCACTTTGATCAGGTGGTTCAAGCTTGGCATACCAAGAACTTTGCACACTGACCAGCAGGACGGATTTACATTAGCAGCAATACCCGCATGCCTGGTAATCTTATTTGATTAAGACAGTTTTATTTTTCCTTGTTCCTGTGATTGAGACTTGGAACACCTGAATGCTCCGTTTGCACATGCATTTTTTAAAAATGATTATGCGGATATGTAAACCTTGTAGTTTGGTTTTTGGAGACTTTATTAGCCCAATTAGGAGTACTTGGGTAATGAAGAGGCTTATAAATTTCACTGACTAAAAGTTGGGAACAAATGCAAATTTTAATTGTATGCAGATTCTTTTTCCAATTAATCATGTGGGCTATAAAATGTTAAAAATGGGGGAAAAACATTCATTAGTTTCCCAGAACTCACGGTTTACAAATGTCCTACTTGTCTCCAACAAGACAATTTAAAATCCCCTAATATTCAGCTTGTTGTAAAACAAGGAAACAAAACACCAGCCAGGATTAAACTGTGGGGCCAGAAATATTTCTTAAGTAAGATGGAAAGAAATGTCATAATGAACCCATTAAGACCTTAAGATTTTGTGAAAAACCATTAAGTGAAAACAGCCTCTTAAAATCTTTTCTAAAAAAAAAAAAACTTGGCTGTTCAGTGAAAAGTTTTTATTTGATCGTGAAGGAGCAAAGCCTTAAGTCATTGCTTCTATTTGTCTGAAACTTTCAGACCTGATATAGTGCTCCAGTCACCTCGGCACCATGAGTTGGAGCTTCCTAACCCGTCTGCTGGATGAGATCTCCAACCATTCCACCTTTGTGGGGAAGATCTGGCTTACAGTGCTCATTATCTTTCGCATCGTGCTGACAGCCGTCGGTGGGGAAACCATCTACTATGATGAGCAGAGTAAATTTGTCTGCAACACGCAACAGCCTGGGTGTGAGAACGTGTGCTACGATGCATTTGCACCGCTCTCTCATGTCAGATTCTGGATCTTTCAGGTGAGCTGAGAAACACACTCTTCTGTGTCTGCAAAGTTCCTGCTCATCACGTCTTATTTCTTTTAACCCAGGTGATCATGATCACCACGCCCACCATTATGTACCTGGGCTTTGCAATGCACAAGATCGCCCGTATGAGCGACGGTGAGTACCGACCTGTTCGGAACAGGAAGAAGAGGATGCCCGTCGTCAGCCGTGGGGCGGTGCGGGACTACGAAGAGGCCGAGGACAACGGAGAGGAAGACCCAATGATTGCTGAAGAGATTGAACCTGAGAAGCCAGACAAAGCAGAAAAAAGTAAGGCTTATGTTTGCGTCAAAGTTTCATAACAAGATGGAGTCTAATGGTTTTTATTAATTTTCAAGGCACAGAAAAAAAGCACGATGGTCGCCGGAGGATCCTGCGTGACGGCCTGATGAAACTCTACGTGTGCCAGCTGCTGTGGCGCTCGGCCTTTGAGATCGCCTTTCTCTTTGGACAGTATGTGCTCTATGGCTTCGAGGTGATCCCCTCGTACATCTGCACGCGGGTGCCATGCCCGCACACGGTGGACTGCTTTGTGTCTCGCCCCACGGAGAAGACGATCTTCTTGCTGGTGATGTACGTTGTGTCATTCCTCTGCCTTCTCCTCACCGTCCTGGAAATCATCCATTTGGGGATCGGTGGCGTCCGTGACACGTTTCGTCGGCGGGCCACCCTCAACTCTCGTGCACCACGCCCACCCTCCTCACGCTCCATGCCCACGGCTCCACCAGGATACCACGCCACTATGAAAAAGGAGAAACTGAAAGAGCTGAGGGACTTGCCAATGGGCGACTCTGGGCGCGAGAGTTTTGGGGATGAGGGCCCCTCGTCCAGGGAGCTGGAGCGGTTGAGGAGGCACCTGAAGATGGCGCAGCAGCACCTGGACCTTGCATACCAGGCAGATGAAGGAAGCCCATCACGCAGCAGTAGCCCGGAGGTCAACACAGCTGCACAGACAGCTGCTGAGCAGAACCGTCTCAACTTTGCTCAGGAGAAGCAGGGGGAGGCCAGCGAGAAAGGTAATGATGATGCTCACACATGAGGTGTTTCATTTCTGCTGGATGACAACTGACTTTCAGGCCCAACTTTGACTAATTAAACATTTTATAAAAACCCCACCTAAACATGTCTGTTCTTTCACAGCAGCTTCCCATAAATCCATAAGCAGATAAACATCAGTTTATTAAACTTTTTACACCATAGCAGCTTGAACTAAGCCATGAAGATTAATGCTAAATTTAGATACTGAAGTATGAAAACTTTGCACTTAACAAGCTGAAAGAATAGTTGATCTGCTTTTATTAATTGGTGGGATGGAAAAATTCCTTTTTTAAATTTTTTTTTATTTTTTATTAAGGCATGTCATGATTTAGCACAGTCCATTTGTCAAAATGTCTGCAAAGGGCTTTTTTTTTTTTTTTTTTCTTAAAGACTGGATTAGTGGCTCACCATCCATCCTGAGTATTGTTTTGTCCCTTTTCCTAGGAATACATGCCTGAGCGTGCTTCCTGCCTCAACTGTCTGTCCTTCCTTTCCTACTGGCCTTAAACATATGAGGGGATGCACATATGGGAATGCAGTCAGACCACTGAGGAAGACCAGTCTGTGTGTGGATGAAAGTTTTGTGCCTGTCAGTATTACTGGTCAGTGGAAAAATGCAGAAATGCTGACCAATCTGTGTTGCGACAAACAGTTAATCTTCATGAATTTAAACTTGAAAGCCTGTCACATCTGGAGTCTCTGCTTGGCGACCTGCGTCCAAACCTTGACTGTGCCTTTCGGCTTAAACCTCGTCTACACACTCTTCTTTCACCCACTCTGCTTTCTGTGGCCATGCAATAATCCATTTCTGCGTAGGGCCTTGTAAGGATTATTGTAAGCTTTAAACTCCTCTGGCTGAGTCCACTTCTTGTTTTCTTCACAAAGGAGAGGCTCTTTTTATAAAAATGTCACTGAATGTTAATGTCTCACTTTGTTGAGGCTTGTTTGGCTTCAGAATTGTAAACATCACAGCCTTAGGTTATGTTCGTTTGGAGTGTGCAAAGTGGATTTTTTTTTTTTCTTTTCCACCTTTTTTTTTTTTTTTCCCCTCGCTGCACTGTCTTTACCTGTGCAGAACAAGTCATGGTAAATTTAGACAGATTTGATGTTTGGGATTGTTTGTGTTATAGGCAAGACTCGTTTCTGAAATGTTGGAAAACGTATTTGAGACTTGCATATTTAATTGGCCAAAATACCAAAATATTTACCTGGGCAATGCTTGAATTCTTAACAGGAAATGTTTGGAGGATTTCCCAAGAATCATTTCTGTATAATCTGTTTAAAATATTGGTTTTTTTTTTCTTTTTAAATTCTTACTGATTTAATCAAAGCTCCAAGGTTTGACTTTTGGCTGGGGGAAACATCATGCATTCCACCTGTTTTTTACATTACAACTCAAGAAGGATGTCTGCAGGTCCTTTATTTTTTCTTTAAATTATGCACAACAGTAATTGCTAAAAATTGCATAAAGTGTTTTTTCTATTTGTTTTTTCTAAGTAGCTGGAAACATCTGTCTCCTGGACCACTCTGAACAATAAAATTCTGTTTATTTCTTCATGAAACTCTTTTTGGTTTGACATATTTTCCATCCTGGATGTACTTTTGCTGCTTTGTTTGGGCTGTAATGTTTTTGCTGTAGTCTTTACTGGAGAAAGAACATGAAGTTGTCTGGATGAAATACTTGTGCCATGCAAACATGTCTTCCATTTTTTCCTGACTCTCGTCATCAGTAGCTTTTAGTTAAAACTTTTCATTTGCTGACAGCTATTGAATCTGTGGCTGCAGAGCTGCCAAAGAGGTGTTTGATCCTGTATCGTCTCACTTCCACTTCTGCAATTTACTGCAAGGTATGACATTCCGTGTTGAATATGGTACTCCTTTAATGATTTATACTTTTGTCGTTTCTACTTTGTTTTTGTAGTTTTTGTAACTTTAGAGATTATATTGTCTTCAGAGTAAATAAATATATTTGAATGGAATGGGTTGGTCTCAATTCTTTGACTTTTTTTTTTTCTTTTTGAGAGCGTGCTTTAAAGTTTCAGATGGCTTACCGTGCAACATTTAGCAGCACTGCATTCATTAAAACTATTGAACCCAGGGAAGCGTCTGGTTGTAGGGAATGAGGTAAAATGTACCAACAGTGCCCTCTAAGTGCATATTTTGGAAAAGCAACTTGGAGCAGACTTATTTTTCATTTAGCATATAACTAAAGTAAATTCAGTTTACTGTTTGAGCATAAAGCAACTAAGAATTTGTTTTGACCAATATTTCTAACAATGTTTAATAAATCTTCTATAATAAAACCTGTTTATTTCCCTTTAAAGGTGGAGTATGTAAGATTTTCAATATTTAAAAAAAAAAAAAAAAAAAAAAAATTTAACTAAAATAACTACATAGTTTTTTTGTCTTTTTTTTTTTAAACATGTAGGTTCCAGTCTGTCCATATTTGATGCGTTATTAAGTTACAAGTTGACAAACACCCTTCGTAAATGTTTGCCTCCCAGTTAAAAAAAAAAAAAAAAAAAAAAGTGCTTTTTGTCATTAAACTTGTAATTTAACGTGTCAAATATGGACAGACTGGAACCTATATGTTCAAAAATCTTTCTAATTATGATTGTAGTTTATTAATTTTGAAAATATTAAATCTTACATACTCTTAAGTGCTGCTACATTTGTAATTAAAATTGGATGAGATGCAGCAGTTTCTAGTGAAACTTTGACATCGGCAGAAAAAAAACCAAACAGCTCAATTTTAGTGTCTACATTGGATAATTGAAGTCTGAAGCAAAACATCTTTTTTTTATTCATTTAACAGACATAGCATGTGAAAGACGCATAACAGCTTGACATGACTGCTTTAGGCTGGGAACCACAAATTCCCTTTTGTGCTACATGTAGTTTTTAAGGATTCGTCACTGAATTAGCAAGATCATCAACTTTATTGACCAAGTGAGTGATTTTATTTTAGCACAAAATAAATTGAATGTTTTTCCTCTTTAAAAGCTTGTTATACTGCCAAGCAAGTAAATGGCAAAATAATGGATGCATATTTCTAAGTATCCTTTTATTTTTCTGCAGTAATTAAAGTAAATAAGAGTAAACCTCTTTAAAATAGGATCTGCCTTTATTAAGCTAATAATTCCAAATGGATGTAATAATTGACACTTTTTCCATCATACGAGTCAAGTAACAAAAAATTTAGCTTTAAAATAGCTTTCTTTTAAATGTAAAATTATTGTAGAATGAACAAGTGTATGATTTAAATGTATAAAATTTCAACCATTTAAACACTTTAACAAAGAAAAAAATGTGTTTTTTCAAATACAGGTACACTCCTCGGGCATTATGTTAGGCAACGTCTCATGCTTGAAAGAATATCCGCCGTCGGATGTGGTGGTGATCTTCAGGGACTTCATGGTTCCTGGGATAGGAGCACAGCACTGAGAGATCCCCAACATTGCAGTGGGTCGATCTCCAGCTGAGCAGTTCCCGTGACAGTAGTAGAAGGTCAGCGTTTTCGGATGGATGATCCAGTTGTCCCAGCCCAGCTCTTCAAAACTAATTTCAACTTCTGCCCGGTGGCAGTCGCTGTGCTGGGGCCTCTCCTGCGAGGGCCGCTGGAAAAAGTAGATGGCAGATGGAGACCAGGGGATGCTGAACTCTGCCCGACGGGGTGAGCGTCTAGTGTGGCGTCTAGGCTGAACATGGAGGTGGAGAAAGGGAGTCTTGTCCGACTCACTGGTGTGGCACTGACAAGCCGAGCAGTGGAGCTGAATTAGAAAAGGACCCCGAGCCACAAACTCCAGCAGGCTTTGATCCAGAAAAAATGTGATCCATCCATCAGAGGACGAGCTGGATGGAGCCTCCGCTGCCTGATGAAGCTGTTGTGCGGAGGTGAGGAAGAAGAGTGATGCAGGGGAGTTTTCTGTGACGCCTTCCCCTGCGTAGAACCAGAACTGGGCCGATGTGACCACAGTGTCTCTGTAGTTGATGGATGGCTGGAAGTGGTATGTAAAGTGAGTGGTGTTGGTTTCTTTTGGTGGAATTGAGTGAGCTGTTGCACAGGATGAGACTGCCAAGAAAAAAGAAAGAAATATTAACCCTTTGAAGCCCAAACTATGAACAACTGGGGAGAAAAGTCGAATTTGACCCTTGTCTGGTAATAAGCTAAATAAGTCTAAATGTAGAACTTTTATTTGTTTTTAACCCTTTCATGCACAGTGGCCCTGTAGTGGGCACCTATTTACAAGTTATTTTTCTTGCATATTCATGAATGAGGAGGGTATTTTTGTAAATAAACCACTTCAGTGTTTTTTTTTTTTTTTACAAAAATGTTGCATTGTTTTATTATTAATTCATGCATGAAAGGGTTAATGAACTTTTAGTTTATGTATTTACTTTTCAGTGTTATTTTTAATGTCCATGCAATGAGGCTTGAAGTTCATAAAAGTGTCTCCATGACACTTTGAATTTGGCAATTTTGGATTTGATTTAGAACTTCCTGTGTTTGTTTTTTCTCATTTCTGTGCTATAGAACTATTAATCTACAGATCAATTTAATGATCTACATGTAAGTATCAGCCATGATCCCATATTTGCTGGACCAAGTGACAGTAAGTCTTTAAGGGAGTACCACCACTTATTTTGTTCCACTTTATTTTTGTTTTTTTTTTTTTTTTTACTATTTATTACCATGTGATATGTCAACATTATTGTAGTGTAGTCCTCTGCTCTTTGGTATTCAGGGTGCAGGAGACTTATAGACAACAGGGTTTGGAGTAAAGTTTCTACCATAAAGTGATGCAAAATGTTTCAGAAATTGTACATTTTGGCTTTATAGGGTTAATTATGAACAACATCACATACTGGGACATAAAGCTTATCATCAAATACCCTTATTTTTTAGTTTTTCTTGTTCTTTAGTTGCTTAATTTGGCTAAACAGATCCAACTTAACCTAGTACGGGCTGAACAATTTGGAACTTTTACACCTTTAAAGCCCAACTTAGAAAAACTATGAGGAGAAGTCCATTTTTTTTCAGTCTTATCATTTTATTGGGTCCTTTACCAAGATTTGGAAAAAAGAGGACAATTTATTTTTGGATATTTATAGCAGTTATTACCATGTGATAAGTCAAAATTGTGTCATTTTCTGGTTCTTAGTATAGTAGGAGGCAGAACACAAGATTGTGTACAAAAGCGTTTTGAGCAAAATTTTGAACAAAAAATGATGCAAAATGTTTCAGAAGCTGTATGTATCAAATGTGATACGTTTGGCTTTTGGGTAATCAGATAGGACAGTCAGTCACCATCCATCCTGGGGGGTTTGTTGCTACATAATGCTTTATGTCAGATTTTCAGTCCAGTTCATGTGTGATTTGGAAACCTCAGCCTTTCTCTGTTTCCCTTAAGGTTTCAGGAAACAGCTGATGGTTCAGCTAAAGGTTAATATACTGCACATCTATTGTGTCCTATGCTGATTTTTGTTTCAGTTCTCTTTAAACAGGCTGCCTTTAATCTTCCACTAAAGACCTTTTATCTTAAAGTAACATCAGACCAGTCTCTAAACTGTACTTTAACATCTCAGCGTCTGGAGAAAATCTCTGTTCAGTTGATGTTTATCAGTGACGGTGATTTAACGTGTGTGCACGTCTGCAGAAATGAAAGCACAAACCTGATGTCACAAAACGCTTTCAGACTGATCATAAGTGTATTATTTTCTCTTTCAAGATACAAAAACTCTGGAAGTCAAATAGCTGATATCCGAATGAAATGGATTTAAGGATGAAATAAGGGAGAAGTGGAAACAAGGACAAATTCAAAAGCTTCTCACCAGAACTGGAGAACATAGTAATTTGAACAACTTCCTGGTCCGAGCTGGTTTCATGATTGACCCATCCTACTCTGCTTGTCCTGCGGACCCTATTATACCTGTGCCTCTTCTCTGGCTGTGCCGTCTCCCCATCAGGTCCCTGTACCAGAGATAAAGGGGGCTCTTCTAGTCCGAGGCCCTCCAGAACTTGCTCTCTGAACCAGGACAGCAAAACCCCTCTTGAAAGCTCATCTTCTTTACAGGCTTGGACCCGAATCTGCATCCAGAGAGGGCACAGGATGAGGAAAACACAGGACACCATGACCGTACAGTCTGATAAGCTCTTGATCGGATTGAAACGTCTCCCAGTTTCAACAACAAAGAATTCCAGAAAGTAGACTTGACTCTTTTTACTGTTTTGACGTAGAGTAGAACTGATAAGTCCAGAGAATTGATCCTCTTTTGCTGTGACTTTTGTTATTCTCACACATACTGTGTTTGTTTAGGCTTTGCAGCTGCCTGTGTCTAAATGAAGTCGACAAGCAAAAGAATTTTGTTGCAAGCTCAGGAAAGATAGCAAAGAATGACCTTGAGCAGCACTGCACTGTTTTTTTGCACCTTTTTCTCACAGAGCTAAAATGTTCTTGCACTTTGCTTCTCCTTTTTTTCTTTTGCAGTTGCTTTCAGACAGTAAATCTACCTAAAGCATCAGCTTTGCATACATTAAAATCATGGACTGGATTGGAAAAGTTGGGAAAGACGTGCCTTTCTCAGCCCTTTTATAATGTGTGAAAATTGAGTCTGGAAAAAATGCAGTCAGCATTCAAAAATGCTTTACAAGGTTACAGAGAGCTGTTTCTGTACACGTATCTTCGCTCATTTGTTTCCTGTAGCCTCTCAAAACATGCTAATTGCTCTCCTCCAGGCTTTGATTTCATCCCAGCTGCCATATCGCACATGCAATGCTTTCACACCTGTTTTTGAACTAAACAAAACTTCTTTGTCTGCTGGCAAGGAAACCATGTTTATCTCACTGGCCTCAAATCCTTGAATCCCTCACAAAGATACATTCATAAACTTAGTTTCAGCACAAGAGAATGTATTATTTTCACACATTGAGGACCAGAGGATGCATTTATAGAAGTTGGCCAGCTAAGACACTAATGTGTATTTGATAGGTTTGAACATGAGGTTGGGTTCTTGCAGCTAGAGGTAATGTACATATCTTGAAAGGAAATGTGACATGAATGAGCTGAAAGAAATGTGATATGCTTCCTGAAAATGTTAAAATCTATATATCTATATCAAACTCTCAGTAACCACACACTTTAAACTTTTAAAAAAAAAAAAAAAGACAGATGAGAACAATCTGGTGTGCTTTTTTTTTTTTTTTTTTTTTTTTTTTTTTTTTTTTTTTGTGAATGAAGAATAACAATATTTAAGTGTATAAAGTATACTAGTTCGTAATTATGCTCCAGAATACAAATCTTGCTAAACAGCGGCCACTGTGGCCATATGGAGTAATTGCAGAACGCAGTGTGAAATTTGATTGGTTCTTTTCACAGATTACGTGGAAACTTTATTGGAGAAATAACACGAATATTACTCATGAAAAAAACTCACATCTATAAAAGTTTCAGGGTTTTGGCATCGCAAAATTAGTCCCACTGGTTTGGCTTTATGAGACATTTGAGTCTCACTGAAACGTCACAATCATTCAGGTCATTATTAACACCTGTGAATAAACCAGACTTGAGTGGAAGCAACAAGGAAGCGCAAAAGGAGTAAGTTCATTTTATATTTCTTTTTTTCTTTTTTTTTTTAAAAAAAAAAGAAAAGAAAAGAAAAAACCAGATGCTTGAGTGTTTGTTTTTAAATGCAAAAATTGTACAGTTCACTAAACATAATCACATTAAGCTTTTGAATTCAGGAATTTTTTTTGGGATGAATGTAGCTTTCTTTAACCTCTAAGGAGTCTCACTCAAAAGCAACATTTTGACCAAACAGACATCACAGATGTGTTTATATGAGCTTCATTTAGGAGCTAATAGTTCCTGTTACCGCCTCATATGAAGCTCTGTTTGTGTAAAAATTGTAATACAATATCATTATGATATATTAAACTTTAATCTCAAAAGTACAGAGCATGGAAAACATTAAAACTGAGCATAAATTGCAGCGATGAAGTGGAATGTGAAGTTTAGTGTGTAGGCCAGAAGAGGGCGATAAAATACTACAAAAAAAGTGAGGTTTTTTGTTTGTTCGTTTGTTTCTTAGGACTTACAAGACTGAGTATTTGGTTTTGTGACAAAAACCTGTCATAAAATGTCATCATCTGCTGTTTGAACACATCTAAAGTAGAGCAAAGCTGGCTCACTCAGGTTAAACCCTGCTTTTGCATCTGGAAATACGTTTTAAACTGATCCTTCGTGGAAACAAAACCTCTAAATTGGAAACAAAAATCCCACTGCAAGACACTGAAAAGTGTCTGCACAGAAAATAAAAACAAATAAAAAAACAGACCCCTCAGTTTAAGCTCCCATATGTTTTAATGCACATTTTGTCAGTAACAGGTCATTAAACACCAGAATGGTTGACTTAAGATGTCCAAATAAAACCCTCACGGTTCCAATTACTCATTTGTTATATAATAAAATGCTTTAATTTGAGGTTAAACATTAGTTTAATGTGACATCTGTGAACTACATTCACAATTAAATAAAAGGCTTTCAAGTATTACAGTCTTTGCTATGATATCAGCAGGAAAAATAACTTTCTTCCTCATAAAAAACTTACATCTACAGCACACCGTGACAGCTTCATAAACTGTTCTATATTGCAGAAATTATATTGTCAAGCTGAAGAGGAAAAACCCTTTAAAAGGGTAATTTGATAAATGTGAGCTTGTGTAGATTATTGGCGACGGAAGACAGAAGGAAAACAACAAATTTTGTGTCACACCTCTGCACTTATTTATTTCTATGAACTTGAGATAATTTGACATCTTTGCGCCTGCAGTAATGTTCCCGATCAAACCATCTAGGAATTAAATCGGCTTGTTCGTGGAAGTGCTGACAGCTTTCAGATAACCGAATAACATTAAAGTGTAACAGTCAATTATTTCAGAACTGCACTGAAGGTCCTTAATTAAATGTACTTGGCTGTGCTGCGCTACTGGGAATGACCCCAAAACACTGGAAATACTCTATTTGTCCAAGCCTGTAGGAGGAGAAAGAATAATCTGACAGAGAGTACAACTCATTATAGCAAGAAAACTGTAACTTTAAATGCCACCTTAATAACAGTATCAACAAATCTGCCTTTTCCCCAAAGTGGAATGCAATAATGTGAAAACCAACAGTTTTCACATTACATTTGGATTAAATGAGGTCTGTAAACAGAATGGACAAATAAAAGTGTCTAACAGCAACTTGGCTCATCACAACTGTCTCATATTAGTGGTCTTGTCATAGTAAATTACATCATGCATTAAATCATGCATTACACACACAAACACACACAAAAAAAAAAACAATATTTTTTTTCAAATAAATACAAATAATCCCTTGTAAATTTTTTTGTCATTTTTTTATGTTTTTATTGATCTTTTCACTTGTCTTTTAGGGCATTATAGCAGCAAAATGATGGTCTGGTGACTGTGTTGTTTTTTCCTAATTGAAATTAAGAAAAGAAAAAAAAAACATGGAAAGTTTTGTACATTTTTTTTTTCTTAGTCTACATAAATCAGCAACATCGAAGAATTGTGAGAATCACAATTTAAATCGAATCGGCACCCAAAAAAATCAGAATGGAACCGAATAGATCATGTCACCAGTCCATTACAGACACTCATTAGTGCTTTATCCTGATTTCTAACTTGTCCTTTTATATTGCTCTGAAACTATCCAAACCACCATTTTTGTCCGTTTTAATGATATAGTTGCAAGCAAGCATTGTTAATGTTTTATTTTTCAAGTCCAAATAACAATATTGAATCATCAAATGATCACAGCATCTAAAGCACATTTATCAGAGCATTAATTAACTCATTCTTTTGTCAGACTATAGCAAGACTGTAGGGAAAGAGAGAAATGAAGGAAGCGCCAAAGATGTTTAAATAAGAACCACACAAATGCTTTTATATGCTTCTGGTGAATAAACCTCTCAAACATCATATTCTCTTTCAGCTAGTATTGTTCCAAGCAGCTGTATTGTTATATCATTGCCCTCCAGTATGAATCACCAAGTCCCGTCTTTATTCTTAGTCTTTCCTTTTATAGAAACTCCAACTGCCCCACTCTGGCTGTCTCTGCCGTTCTCACACATGCACACACACACACACACACACATTTTGGTTGATAATATTATCTAAAGGGGCTTAGACCGCGGGTGCTTTGAGTATGCATGTGCATAAGTGTGTGAGAATAGGTCATAGAAGGCAGTCCAAGAAATGTGACCTATCTGTGCAGCTGTCGTTCCCAACCTGAGGGAGCTGGGGGTGAAGCAGCAATATGGGAGAGAGGGAGACAGATAACATGAGCTGATTTAAGTACTTAAAAGCCTAAAAAGGTTAAAAGTGTAGCTTTTAAGCAGCTTCAAACTGAAACATCTTATAGCAGAATACCTGAGTGGTTTGACATTAAGGAAAAGGATCTTTCTCCCTTTGTCTGAGCACTTTACACTGGAAGTCAAGCTGCTGAAAGGGACCATGGGAGAGACTGCTAATGCTTCATGATCTAGGCTGGACTTACACCTTCAGTCTGTGCTTACTAAAGGACACGCAGAGACACAGGCTTCAGCAAATGATTTGAGATGAAATATTTTGCCTCATGGATCCTGTTACCTTAACTTGGACTTCGCAGGGATGTCCAGAGGAATTCCTTTTGGATTTAGTGGCAAAACTGAGGTGAGTTGCTTCTTTTCTGTTAGTGTTGCTGTTTTTCTTTTTGTTGGTGGTGTTCTGGACATTTGGAAGGCTTAGCTGACTCTTAAAACTGAGTATTAAAATATATACAGCTAATGGATGTGATGACAACATTGCATTTCTGCCACTTTAAAAAAAAAAATGGTTGACAGAAGAAATTAGGCCAATTTAATGAAATTACAAATTTACTATCATATATTATAAATCTGGGAAGTGACAGTCAATGTAAGGGTGAAACTGAACTCCAATATTTTAAGTAAGAAAGCAGGATTTCGGTTGAATTGCGCACACACAAACACACAAATCTTCAAAAAATTGCACACGTATGAGAACAACATTTTTGAATTAAAAAAAAAACAAATTAGTGTGGAAAAAGTTTTTTAGAGCCTATATTTTTTAAACAAATTGCTTCCTATCAGAAGAAAAAGCTGAAGGCTCTTGTGAAAAGTGGGAAGACGAGTATTTTAAGCAGAACGGGGAAGTTTTTTGAGAAAGGAGAAGACTGCATCCCACCTTAGGAATGCTTTCCCATCTTCAAGCATGGTGGTGGTGTTATTATTATTATGGCCTGTTTTCATGGATTTGGATTAGGACTCTTTTTTTTTTTTTTTTACATTACAGAAAAACCATGAAGTGAGAGGTCAAGAGGTCAAGCAATGTATTCTTTTAGTAATAATGCAGACTCTTATGGTTTATGGTTATAAAAGTACTGCAAGCTGAGAATTAGTGCATTCAGTGACATAAAATGTGTCTAGCATCTTAAATACTACCATTGCTATAAGTGCTACATACTTGCCAATACAGCCAAGGAGTTCCTGTTAAACCCTAAAAAGTTTGAGAAATACACATGAGATGTTTATTTTAATGATCATAATTAGGTTGTTTTGCGAAAATATTGTGACTTTTGATTCTGTGGTTGTTTCAGGTCCCAATGCAGCAGCTCAGGTAATGCGTCCTCTTTACTCCCTGTCAGTGGAGAGATATCTGAACCACTGGAATCTGTAGGAGACATTCAATAGCTGCAGCTCATGTTGACTGCATAAAGCATACACAGTGTAAAGAAGTCCAGAAAATATAATCAAGATGGCAGACAGCCCTGTGTCCAGTCCCTCCCTCAGCATCCCTTCCAAGAAGGTCAAAATCAGCCGCAATCCAGATTTTCAAAATAATGGAAGTAAAACTCAAGAGCCATCTGTTCCCGTCTTCATCCGTAAACTCCGGAAAGCAGCGGTGGGAACAGGTTGTGATATCCGACTTAGGGTGTCAGTGTCAGGGTGTCCGACACCTTCGCTGACCTGGTACCACAACGATGAGCCCCTCCCCCCCTCAGAAGCTCAGGACTCAGGAGGGCTGTGGATACGGGACTGCCGCACAAGCGATGCCGGCCTGTATACCTGCGTGGCGACCAATGAGCTGGGAGAGGCGAGTTGCAGTGCTGTGCTGGCTGTCATGGACCTCGGTGAAGGTAATACAGACTGGACATTAAAATATGCACAGATTGTTAGTCTTTAACGATATGAAGCATGTTCTTTCCATAGTTATCTGTTATACAGCTGGTTCCTTTGAAAGTGGGAAAGATATCACTCGTCTGAAGATATATTGTGTCTCATTCAGGATGATGATGCTTCCCTTTAACATGGAAGAATCACATTAAAATCAGACATGAAATTATCTTTCACACCAGGGATCATCTGGCAGACATATTTGTTTCTGATTTTGTGGCATGGAGACGACATTTAAGACGACTTGTAGTGAAAATGTCTCACCTTGAGAGGAAACTATTTTTAATGAATATTTTGTATGCAAATTTAAAAAAAATCCGGTGTTGGGTTTGCTTGGATTTCGGTCTGTGTAATTTTAGATACTTTATGATACTTGCCAGTGGATCAAATGGGAATACAAAGCCACGACTGAGGTGTAAAATAAAGCTATGAAGACATGTGGCAGCTCTTCAACATGTCTGCAAATCGATTGTCATTGACACAGTTTGGCCACAAATGGGTCATCTGCTTGTTTAGATTGCAACAGTAAAGCCAGCAATGCATGAACTATGTATCTGGAAAAACTGCATGTCGTTACTTTTTCTGGATGCTGTGTTCTGCTGAGCAAATTTAGGGAACTTTTATAGATGTAATGATCCCCTTGTATTTCTTGATTCTTTTTTTTTTTTTTTCTATTTGTTTTGGATAATTGTTTGTATTACAAAGTCTATCCTGCTGGACCTGACCGGAAAGGATAGAAAAGGGGCAGAAAGAGAACAGAAAAGAAAATGGAAAATAGAAAAAAAAAATGTTGTTACATTTTATAAATCTCAGTGATCTGGTCTAAATTTCCTCGTAATATTTGCATGCTTAATGTCGCATTCCTCAGCCAAAAAAAAACAAGTGAAGTGACAAATTAACTTCATTTTATTTTTTTATTTTTTATCAAATCTTATCAGATTTGACGTCTGCATTTGTCAGTGGAGGAGTTGAGGCCTTATTTTTAGCTCAGTTCTGCTCTACGCCCAGGTAATTAACTCTAGAATATAGATGTATACCAGTACAGTATGTACTCACATAGCTCTATTTTTCATGTCACCATTTGCGGTGCAGGCATACTTGGGGAAAAAATAGGAACTCCTGCAAGTTAAAATGTCAAGCAGTCCTTGCATACTCGAGTGTGTCTGCATTGTGTCACGTGCTCAAGCCTTCATTTGTATACATATTTCCCAGTCGTTTTAGCCGCGTATCTGTTTTTTCTGAGCATAAAGTGATTTATCGAGGCGGATTGTCAAACCCCCCCCTCTGCACTGCAGTTCCTATAGACATAAATATCACATCTGGGAGAATAAAAACTTAGTTTGCATCATCTGTTTGACTTCTTTGTGTCAGTAGGAGCATGTGGTTTGCAGTGAGATCACTGCGTCGTCGGACATACTTGATCATACTCTCGCTGCCTTGGCCTAAGAAGAAAGATGACCGTTGAGCTCACATGTCACCAGCTCTGCCTCTGTCAACTGGCATACACGGTCCAGCTGGCACATCACTCAGCACCTCCATGTCTGTCTGTCTTGCTCACCTCAGTTTTCACCAGGTGATCAAAAAATTTGTTAATTTCAAATCAAATCCAAATTTATTTGTGTAGCACCTTTCATACATTAGGTAGCGTAAAGTGCTTTACATATATTAAAACAAGTAAAACAATTAAACACATAATCATTCACACACACAGACTGTTGCATGGCAAAACAGTCTCTTTAGCCAATAATAATAAAAAAAGAATAAACATCCGGCCTAGCAAACTGTTTACTTGTTTACTTTATTTCACTTGTTTACTTACTTTCATTCTCTGTCCAAGAGACTTGATTAAACTTAAGTCATAAGTTTCAGAGACAGGGCTTAGACAAACAGTTAAACCAGCACATTGACTAAATGCATTTTAGTTAGTCTGAGACTATGGCAACCTGGATTAGGCCGAGTAAATCTAGTGATAATTTAAACCCAGAATGGAGTTGAAAACACAAATGTGAATCTTAAAATGAAACTGTTTTGGAAATTTAAAAAAGAAAAGAAAAATACTTTGTGCAAAGACGGCTTTGGAGCAAATTGTGCCAGACTATGTAATTATTGAAAAGTCATAACCAGTTGGACAGAAATAAGCA
The DNA here is from genome assembly GCF_933228915.1 of Telmatherina bonti. Lineage (NCBI taxonomy): Eukaryota > Metazoa > Chordata > Actinopteri > Atheriniformes > Telmatherinidae > Telmatherina > Telmatherina bonti. The sequence goes on from NC_136633.1 coordinate 15,887,654, forward strand.
GTGAAAACAACTTAAATGGGATTGTAACTCCTAGAACAGTGCAACAGCTGTGTAAGTCACTAATTTCTATTTTACGTTTCTCATATTTATCATACTATCGTATCACTTCCAACAAATTCTACCTGCCCTCACAGGCTTTGTGAATGAGACTGACTTCCTGTCTGTAATAATACGAACCAACAACCTCCTGAGGAAGACAGTAAAGTAGTAAAACATAAAATTAGTATAAAGGGAAGAAAAATGAATTGAAGATAAATTTGGGTATGATGCAGAAACGAAACACTGATAACACAACTTTGATTAATAATTCTGATGTAGAAATAAATCCTTTTCTTTTTTTATTCAAATATCCACAAGCTTTTCTTCAAGCTGAACGAGAAAAATTCAGAGTGCAGACCACCTCCAGGTTAAGGTAATGTAAGTGTATATACATATACATATTCCAATAATCAGAGGAACTATTTTTGAGGCAAAATGATCCCGAACCCCCACCCTCTATAATAAAGAATAATTTAAAAAAAAAAATCCTGCATCAGGATGGTGATCTATATCTATATCAGCAGTTCTCGACCTTTTTGCAACACAGTACCCCTTGTAAAAAAAATTTTTTTTTTAGCCAAGTACACCCCCTAACCACTGCAAAGTATTTTAGATTAAGAAAACACATAAAATACAGCATTTTGTCCTTTGTGTTTGATTTATTAAACTTTAACTTTTGCACATCTTTACTACGTTTCAACCAACACTCCATTGTTTGCGTTGTCAAGGCAACGGTGACTGATATAATTTGGCTCGTAACAGGTTCAATTCATGTCGAGATGTGGGATTTTGGGAGGGATGAAATGGTTTAAATCCAAATCTAAATTCAGTTTTTTAATGTACACTTGCATCAACTGAAATACATTAAATATTTATAGAATTATATATTCATAATATTTTGTTTAAGGATGTTTTAAAGAAAATGTAAAAAAAAAAAAAAAATGTGGAAAGCCTTCAAGTACCCCCTGGGATACGTTTACCCCAAAAGGATGTTGTTCTTTATTCTCTTTCTGACATTTCCTGAAAATTTAATCAAAATTGGCCCAAAACGTTTTGCGTTATATTGCTAACAGACAGACACAGACATGACTTTGGCAGAGGTAATAATTAGTCTGTCTAGAAGCGGTTATTTGTGGCGCACAATAGCCATTAAACAATTAGAAATACTTCCTGCTCCCATACAAACATTACTAAGTAGAAGGTAAAACTACTCCTTTTTGAAGGATTAAGATTAATCTTGGTCTCAGATTATCTCTAATCATCCCTCTTGTAACTGTTTAATTTAAATCCAGAATAAGCTAAAAGTTTGACTCGGTTCAGCTCGGTTTTTGTGAGTTCTTTCGACTTAAGGCAGCTCCAACTTGAAACTGTTGTATGAAACTGGTCCGAGGAGTTGTTCAGTGGTTATTTTGTTAACTGATTTATAACAAGTCTTCATCGTTTACATTAACAGCAAACAGAAGATGCCGAAACATGTTTTATAAACTGTAGCTGTTTTCATTCTGACCTCTGCCTTCCTCGTGCATCTCTCTCTCTCTCTCGCTCTCTCTCGCTCTCTCTCTCTCCTTGTGGTTATTTATGGCCTGGTATGTGCTGTGCCGGCTCGAGCGCTCGTGCTCTAGTGATGTGTGGATGTCACCAGCCGCCTTCTCAGATTGCACAGGCAGACATCACAGATAATTATAGCGTCACCACGGTCAAGACGCGGCACTGTCACGCACAATCACGGTCGCCGGGGATGAAAAAGAGACAAGGAGTGACTGTGTGTGTTTGCTCGCGTTATGTGTGTGGCTTTGGCTGCTTTTGAGCGTCGCTCAGGGACTCAGTCAGGTCTTTCATTTCAGGTATCACACTTAGAGATCAGACCAACCAGAAAGCAGAGACTGGATTACTTTGTTGACGTCATCTTCTGACGCACAGCTTTTCATTGACATATAATCAGGCATCTAAAGCAGGAGAAGCAATTTGATGGAAGCTCTGAAGTAGAAGCAGATTAGTGGTATTTTAAGACGTTTTAAGCTTCTATTACTATTAATTACAATTACATTGTTGCACATCACCATATATATGTCAAAATTGACTTGTAAGGTAACTTTAAAAAAAAAAGTGTTCATGCACTGAAAATTGTTGTTTCAAGCTGGAATCAGTTTAAGGGCTGAAAAATGATCCAGAAACACAGTTTTGTGAATTGTTTAATGAAACTTCTTTGATTATTTTAGGTTGGAGAAAATTGCATTTAGGATTGAAGTGGAAATTTGCGCAAACAAGCAATTTCAAGCAAGTGTTTTGTTTACGAAGATCTGAAATGACAAAACTAGGAAACAACCTCCGAGATGAAAATGAAAGGGTTTGTGCTCATATTTGCATTTATTTTCTTTGTTTTGTGGAACCGCGATGTAAAAAAAGCAGCAGATTTGGAAACTAGATCCGTGCAACAGCCAAACCCCTCCACGTCTCGGCTACTTTGCACAGGCTCGCGCATGAACTTGACGCTTGAATCTATTTTCATTTGATTTTAAAAAAGATGTGTGAATTCTTGAGGCACTGCTGGGAGATGTTGTTATTGAGATGAATTTGTAATGTGAGCAGTCTGGTCAGGTCCATGTATGAGTTTGGAGTTGATGACAAGTGGATCAGTCTCTCATACTTTCTCCAGAAGTCTGAAACACTTAAAGTTGCACTTCTGTCGGTTTTCAAACACCCAATCGAAGATAATCAGACATGCTTGGAGGGCAACATAAGGTCAGGGGTTAGTGTTACAATGAACAAAGTTGATGGTGTGTATGTGCAAGTTCAAATGATCAGTGTATAAGTTTGATTGAAGTGGTTTACAGCAATGTAGAACCCCCAGTGTGAGTGCCAGGGCATCCGTTAAATCACCTAAAAGGCATCTTTAAAGTGACAGGAAGACAGAAAAGGACCCGGCTATAATGTGTACTTATACCAGCTCTAATAAAACCTAAATAAATAATCAACTTGGATCATTTAGATTGCAGTTAATTCCACATAAAACTTGTTTTTAAAAGAAGTGAACTGCAGTTTTAGTGCATTATTTCTGGCTCCCAGTTCAGTTTCTGTACTTTTAACCAGTACAAGCCTACAGTGTCAACATGCAGTTAACTCTCTGAAATAGACACGGCTTTTACACATAGCTGCTCCATTGTTCTAAATCCGCAAATATATACATGTGAATCAGTATATCATTAATAATGTATCAGAGCGTGTCTGCCAGAAGTGACTTTCCAGTACTTCCAGTAGAGAAGTGACACAGAAAGGACAGTAAAAGGTCGTTTGGTTTCTGTGCAGCAGAAATCCCCTGTTTAATCCCCTGCTCTAACTTAGGGGTGGAGGGGGAAGGCTCACTGTAAGGGGTGCAAAGAGAAGGTACAACTGGATGAGTTGTACAATGTAGGACTTGAAATAGACCACTGAGGTTGGCAGTCAAAGTTGAGACGGAGAGATATGAGCTGAAGATGCTAGTTTTAAGATTTGGCAGTCGTCTTGAGGCTGCCCATCTTCACTTAACAATCTTTTTATTTCATGCAACGTTAGAAGCCATTTTGATGACATAAATATGAGGAAAGACGACACTGGGAGGAAGGCTGGAGGAAGTTCCCTCGTTTTTCATGGTGTCTGGGTGGGAAAGCGCTGTTTGAGGAGAAGCAATTGGGGGGATTTTTAAAGGAAATTGAAGTGAGAAAATTGAAGCCATGTTGCGGAAGGAACTAATGGACGCACGGAAATCTTTGAGGAGTGTTAGAGAAGGTGCGAGTGGGCCAAGAAGCAAGAAACAGAGAGGTGAGTGGGAGATGATGTCGGAAGGTCTTGAAATCCTTAAACAGGAGATCATAAATTGCAAGTAATCATGATATGCATAGTTAATATGTTGACCGGCTGCAATGGAAATAAAGTCAAAGTAATAAAATTGAAGCTTCAGTTATTGGTCTTTGCAATCGTCATGGGAGTGTTTGGCAAAATGTTTACATAAATCTGCATATTGTATGTGTGCAATAGAGCACGTGACAAGTAAACATCTTGAATGTAAATCAAGATGTAAACATTAGGGGTGGGAAATCGAATTTTAAAAAAAATCTAATAAGGATTTTTGCTTCACAATTTTAAAAATGACTATTTTTGTTTAAAAAAATCAATCTTTTTTTTTTTTTTCAAATAAACACAAATAATCCATTATAAATTTTTTTTGTCATTTTTATTGTTTATATTGAAATTTTTACTCGTCTACTTTCATTACAGTTGAAAAAAATTGAAATTAAGAAAAATAACTTTCAAAAAAAAGTTTTGTACAGTTTTTTTTTTCATTTGTTTTTAGTCTACAAAAAATCAGCAACATATAATGTTGAAGAATCGTGAGAATCGCAATTTAAATCGACCCCAAAAAATCGGAATCGAATCGGGACAAAAGCATATCGTCACAACCCAAATGAACACGCTTTCTAGGTATCAGCAAATGATGATGGTTTTCTTTCAAAAGCTGTCAAAAGAAAAGAAAAGTACACTTTTCTCATCATTTCAGACTTTACATATCGCTCAAACATCCATCAACAAATTCAGAAATCTTCTGAATTTAACCTGACAGCACTGAAAGAACCAATGGTGCTTTTCTGTTTGTTTTTTCCACAAAAATACCATGTTTACAGGGAATAATGTTTGTGTTTTGTCAGTGGAAAAAGTGCAAATTAGCTGAAATCCATGCTGCGAAACAAGCCTTTTAAAACTGAACTTCCAATTTCCCTTTGAGATCATCATTGTAAACCACATTTCAGCAATTTGTGTTCACTAATTTAGAGTCTTTTATATAACACAACATGATATCCTGGTCTTTAAAGTTTATATCAGCTGAGACTCATTTTATGGCTCACAACTGGCTTAAATCGACATATCAGGACAGAAATAATCTATATCTGCTTAATGACTTCACATTCTGTAGACATTGTGCTTTAAGTGGATTAAAAATGCGACACAATTATTTGGGTGCTGTATTCACACAAGGCAGCTGTGGAAACAGGGGAAACAAGTGTCGTTCCCCCAGCGGTCTGTTTGGCAAATGCTGTGTTTGTGTTCCATCCTGCCAGTACACAGCCTTTTGCAGGAACCCTCAGGGATTTGATCAGGATTAGGTGGTAGGATCAGGTTGCAGTGTGGCTGTCAGCGTTGCACACTGTCATTTTGGATTTCCAAACTACCTCACAATCTCATTTAAAGTGATAACACAGCTTATATTTGTTTTCATTCATTTTTTTCTGTGACCTGAAAAGAAAAACACAATTTCATTGAAGGTTATTTGTGTGTGTGTGTGTTTTAAAGGCAAGGAAAGTTTATTTCTGTCGCACAATTCAACAACATGATTCAAAGTGCTTTACAGAGACAATGAAACAATAGAAAATAGGAAGTTTAATTTAAAAGTAAAAACAAGAAGTCAAGGGAAAAGAATTAACATGAAATAAATAAACATGAAGATTTGGAATCAAAATAAACTCAAAATAACTATAAATAAAAAGAACTAGTGAAATGCAGCTGAGAACAGGATGGTCTGAGTGTTTCAGCTGATCTGAGGCTTTCTGGGAGTTTGTTCCAGACATGAGGAGCATAGAAGCTGAATGCAGCTTCTCCATGTCTTGTTTTGACTATAAGACCTGATTGGGAAAAAAAACCCAGATGCTTTATTAAAGACGCTTTATCCTTCATACAGAAGAAATGATATGAGATTTCCAGAGCATCGTATAGGCAGTAATGCTCAATTTGCTAGTTATCTTTTCTCCATCCAAGGAAGGATGCATGTTACTTTGAAGGAGTCATGTTGTCGAATATGAGGGGTTACAAAGTTTATGCTGTTTATCCTGTTTTTAAAAATAAAAAGATAAAAAAGATGCATTTATTTTTGTTAAACTTTTGCATGATGCAATTTTTTTTTAACCCTTCAAAAAAAAGAAAGAAAAAAGTATAAGATGTCGAACCAAAGGTAAAAATGATGCGACTTTTGACAGCTAGCTTTCTAATGTAAAGAAATAATTTAGGTAAGGCAGGTTTATTTGCACTTTTCATGCACAAAACAATTCAAAGTGCTTTACATTACATATTAAAAGATTACAGATGGTGTAAAGCATAATGCACAAAATACAACACAAATAGCAAAATTACAATAAAATCATAAATCATATTAAAATAATTCAAAGCGAAATTAATTAATTCAATTCAACTTTGTTTATATTGCGTCAAATCACGGCAATGTCATTTCAAGATGCTTTACAGACAGGAAAAAAAAACCCATAATGAAGCCAATTCATAAATTCTGGTCTGGACTCTGGTCTGGTCTCTGGTCTGGACTCTGGTCTGGACTGTAGTCTGGACTCTGGTCTGGACTGTAGTCTGATCTCTGGTCTGGTCTCTGGTCTGGACTCTGGTCTGGACTGTAGTCTGGACCCTGGTCTGGTCTCTGGTCTGGACTCTGGTCTGGACTCTGATAGGGACTCTGGTCTGAACTGTAGTCTGGACTGTAGTCTGGACTGTAGTCTGGACTGTAGTCTGGACTCTGGTCTGGTCTCTGGTCTGGTCTCTGGTCTGGTCTCTGGTCTGGACTCTGGTCTGGACTCTGGTCTGGACTGTAGTCTGGACTGTAGTCTGGACTGTAGTCTGGACTCTGGTCTGGTCTGTGGTCTGGACTCTGGTCTGGACTCTGGTCTGGTCTGTGGTCTGTGGTCTGGGCTCTGGTCTGTGCTCTGGTCTGGACTCTGGTCTGGACTCTGGTCTGGACTCTGATAGGGACTCTGGTCTGGACTCTGGTCTGAACTGTAGTCTGGACTCTGGTCTGGACTCTGGTCTGGACTGTAGTCTGGACTCTGGTCTGGACTCTGGTCTGGACTGTAGTCTGGACTCTGGTCTGGACTCTGGTCTGGACTCTGGTCTGGACTGTAGTCTGGACTGTAGTCTGGACCCTGGTCTGGTCTCTGGTCTGGACTCTGATAGGGACTCTGGTCTGAACTGTAGTCTGGACTGTAGTCTGGACTGTAGTCTGGATTGTAGTCTGGACTCTGGTCTGGTCTCTGGTCTGGTCTCTGGTCTGGACTCTGGTCTGGACTGTAGTCTGGACTCTGGTCTGGACTCTGGTCTGGACTCTGGTCTGCACTGTAGTCTGGACTGTAGTCTGGACTGTAGTCTGGACTCTGGTCTGGTCTGTGGTCTGGACTCTGGTCTGGACTCTGGTCTGGTCTGTGGTCTGTGGTCTGGGCTCTGGTCTGTGCTCTGGTCTGGACTCTGGTCTGGACTCTGGTCTGGACTCTGATAGGGACTCTGGTCTGGACTCTGGTCTGAACTGTAGTCTGGACTCTGGTCTGGACTCTGGTCTGGACTGTAGTCTGGACTCTGGTCTGGACTCTGGTCTGGACTCTGGTCTGGACTCTGGTCTGGACTGTAGTCTGGACTGTAGTCTGGACTGTAGTCTGGACTCTGGTCTGGTCTGTGGTCTGGACTCTGGTCTGGAGTCTGGTCTGTGGTCTGTGGTCTGTGGTCTGGGCTCTGGTCTGTGCTCTGGCCTGGACTCTGGTCTGGACTCTGGTCTGGACTCTGATAGGGACTCTGGTCTGGACTCTGGTCTGAACTGTAGTCTGGACTCTGGTCTGGACTCTGGTCTGGTCTCTGGTCTGGACTGTAGTCTGGGCTCTGGTCTGGGCTCTGGTCTGGGCTCTGGTCTGGACTCAGGTCTGGTCTCTGGTCTGGACTGTAGTCTGGACTGTAGTCTGGACTGTAGTCTGGACTCTGGTCCGGACTCTGGTCCGGGCTCTGCTCTGGACTCTGGTCTGGGCTCTGCTCTGGACTCTGGTCTGGACTCTGGTCTGGACTCTGGTCTGGACTCTGGTCTGGACTCTGATAGGGACTCTGGTCTGGACTCTGGTCTGGACTCTGATAGGGACTCTGGTCTGAACTGTAGTCTGGTCTCTGGTCTGGTCTCTGGTCTGGTCTCTGGTCTGGGCTCTGGTCTGGACTCTGATAGGGACTCTGGTCTGGACTCAGGTCTGGTCTCTGGTCTGGACTCTGGTCTGGACTCTGATAGGGACTCTGGTCTGAACTGTAGTCTGGTCTCTGGTCTGGACTCTGGTCTGGACTCTGGTCTGGACTCTGGTCTGGACTCTGATAGGGACTCTGGTCTGAACTGTAGTCTGGTCTCTGGTCTGGGCTCTGGTCTGGACTCTGATAGGGACTCTGGTCTGGACCCTGGTCTGGGCTCTGGTCTGGGCTCTGGTCTGGACTCTGGTCTGGACTCTGGTCTGGACTCTGATAGGGACTCTGGTCTGAACTGTAGTCTGGTCTCTGGTCTGGACTCTGGTCTGGACTCTGATAGGGACTCTGGTCTGGACTCAGGTCTGGTCTCTGGTCTGGACTCAGGTCTGGACTCAGGTCTGGACTCAGGTCTGGACTCTGGTCTGGACTCTGGTCTGGACTCTGGTCTGGACTCTGATAGGGACTCTGGTCTGAACTGTAGTCTGGTCTCTGGTCTGGGCTCTGGTCTGGGCTCTGGTCTGGGCTCTGGTCTGGACTCTGGTCTGGACTCTGATAGGGACTCTGGTCTGAACTGTAGTCTGGTCTCTGGTCTGGGCTCTGGTCTGGGCTCTGGTCTGGACTCTGGTCTGGACTCTGATAGGGACTCTGGTCTGAACTGTAGTCTGGTCTCTGGTCTGGGCTCTGGTCTGGACTCTGATAGGGACTCTGGTCTGAACTGTAGTCTGGTCTCTGGTCTGGTCTCTGGTCTGGGCTCTGGTCTGGACTCTGGTCTGGACTCTGGTCTGGACTCTGATAGGGACTCTGGTCTGAACTGTAGTCTGGTCTCTGGTCTGGGCTCTGGTCTGGTCTCTGGTCTGGGCTCTGGTCTGGGCTCTGGTCTGGACTCTGGTCTGGACTCTGATAGGGACTCTGGTCTGAACTGTAGTCTGGTCTCTGGTCTGGGCTCTGGTCTGGGCTCTGGTCTGGGCTAGTTGACCCGAGTCGTTGGACCAAAGAGCTCTGCTTGGTTTATATTCTCTGAACATAACCCAGATGTTGCCATTTTACTGAACTGGGAACAGTTTCCACACACTGCCAGGTGCTTTAAGGGTTAAATGTATTCAGGACTAGTGGAAACCTCATCAGATAAACCTGATTTAAATATGCATAGCCATGGTTGTGTGGTATATTTGGTGTGATTGCAATGGGATGTAGGAGCAGCAAAATCTGTTTTCTGTTCCTTTAGAGATTATGTTGGACTTGCTGCTGATAAAGCTGTACAGCTGGGATGCATCCATCAATGCCGCTCCACAGAAAGCCACCTCAATCGCAAAATCAATAGGTTTCCGCGAAGTCTGCTTACTCTCTTGTTGCTTTAAGCTAATTAAAATGCTCCAAAATGTACCCAAAGTCTTTTAATGCCTGTTTAGTGCTTAAATTCTCCATGTAGGTTAATGTTGCACTGAGTCTTTCAGATTCTTGTAGCGAGATGACCAAACATAGTAGAAAAACAAAATGGTTTGCATTTTGTTTGTACAGATGAATATGAGACACATCACCATAACTGGGTTTTGCTGGAGTCTCTGTATGCTCTGTAGGCCAATATGCTGGAAAGTGTTGCTTCCTGAGCTATAATTGAAGCCAGATTCAGAGAATGATAAATGACATGCACCAATGAGATCTAATTATCTTTTCTTAATGGTTGACATGCTATGATATCCCAGCGAGAAACTGGTTGAAGCTGGTTGGTGTGGCTTTGAGTGAGCATTTAAAAAAAATAAAAACTAATCTGAGATGCTTCCCAAACAGCGTGAAATTGCTGGTTTGCCATCGTATCTGACTCTCCATTGGATGATGGTCACGGACTCCGGTGTTATGATGGGCTTATTGATCCGGGGGCGTTTGAACTGTTACTTGGGGGTGTATCCCATATCACGCATAAAGCATTGGTATTGATTGCTTCACTTTCTGCTGGACTGAATGCCTCTCGCCGGTGATGGATGGAGGAGTGCAAGGCGAGTGGGGGTGAATAAGGGAAGCTTTGTTAAAATAACAGTTGGCGACTGCAGCTCAACGTATTTAGCTTTGTGATTCGTGAAAAGAACAGTTACAGTGAAATCTGTTTGGAGAAGCTTTAAGAGAAAAATGCATATTTTTGCTGGGTAGTAATCACCTAATTGATGGAAAGAAGCTGATTATAGAATCAAAATCGCATATAAACCAAGCAGAAGTAGCTCTCACATCGATTCTGTTTACAAGGCTTTAAACAGAATCTGGTCTCGCTTTTCTCACACTAAAACAAATGTTCAGCAGGAAAGGGAGGAGAATTTGTGCTGATATTTATGATATAGGGAGCAAAATCTTGGCTTGCCTTGTTATGTTTAGGATGATTTGATGGAGGGGTTGTGTGGAGAACAGAAGTGTCTAAAAGAACAATGTGTCAAAGTACCAGAGAAGAAGAAGGGTTTGAAGGAGAAGGCAGGCAGATGACAGAAAGCAGTTTTATGTTTTTAACGAATCTGACATATATAATGTATGAAGATACAACGCATGTGCAAGATTTAGTGATGTGAATGCAGCCGCTCCTTGTAGAATTATCACCTGCCTTCCTGCTTTCAGTGTTTCAACAGACCCTTTATTATCTAAGCCTCAGAGCGACGCAGTTTTGTTGGTTTACACTACCTCAAAACTGTTCAGTCTTTTTGCATCTCCGTCTGCCGCATGCTGAGACTTCTGTAAAACTACTGGGATGAACCCACCATAGGTTGGCTTTGCCATGAGGCAGACAGTATAAGTAGCAGCTATGGCACATAGGAGTAAATAAGTGACTGTTTCCTGTATTGTGTAGCTGGGTCCCCACACCTCCACGGATCATGATATTCCCAACATCAAAGAAATGTATGAAGTGAGGAAGACCATCTGCTGGATTATTAGGAAAGGAGTCTTGTTCTATTCTTGTTTATTATTGAGTCAAGCAATTCTTTGTCATATTTTTAGTTTTATTGTCTCCATTGGTGAAAAGTTCTGGACTACAACCAGACCAGTTCAGCCTTGCTGCCTGGAATAGACAAAACATGTTGTTTAGCAATGTCTTGCTGAATTATGCAAAACCGTCCTTGAAATATTTTCTTCTAAAACCTGTTCATACCTTTCAGCACACATAAAGCCTCACCAGATTTCCCAGCTGCTGGTTTCATAGGCTCTAATATACCTCTATACCATCACATGCTTTTAAAATGAGCACTCATCACACGCTGGATGGCTGGATTCAATCTGGGTCATTATTACTCAGTCCTCTGGGATGTGTTGACACGTTCGCCTGCTTTCACACATCTGACTGACTTGCAAGAAACTTGGTGACCAAATTCGATCATATCTGGTGGGTTAAATGTGTTTCTTAGGCCATGCAACGATGGGATAATGTCTGTTTGAATGCAATGCTGCCCGAGAAAAGCTCAAAGTGACCATCCAGTATTGCATTTCAGTGGTTTCACACACACTGAAATGTCTTCTGAATGTCAGCATCACACTCTATCAGCTTGTCTCAACTTAACTCGCCTCGACTTGGTCCTGTTTTTTTTTCCATTACAGTTTAGTACCAGGTCTAAAATGGGCGGGGTTTGTGTGAAATCGCTGTGACGTCAGTGTTGTGCATGACAAGTTCCATAACAACACAGGACCTAGAGGCAATCTGCTATTTGGTCTGCGGCTCGCTGGTCCCTGACCATAAAGTGTATCCATTTGTTAGAACCACTTCCAGTCTCGTCTGTTTGATCCACTCCAACCATTGTGGTCGTTGACCTGCCGATAGTCACTTTTGAGCTTTTTCAGCTTCTCTTGACACTGAAAACTCCTTTGCTAGCCGTAGCCATTGAGTCGGAAAGCCCTTGGTCGATTTGTTTCATTTCGTGTCGCTCCATCTAGTTCCCTCTGTATCCTTTCCTCAGCAACCAAGCAAAGAAGTGTCTCCACCTCATTGCTTGTCACGTAATGTAAGCAACTTGCGAGTTGGAGTCGCTCTTCCAGTGATGTCACTTCCTGACCTCTGATTGGCCACGCCTCTGACCAATAGCGGCATGGAGTCTGGCGACGTCATACACATCCTGGCTCAGCTCGCTTAGAACCTTCAGCTGTGGAGTTACAAAAATGTACCAGTAAACTGGTACAAAAGCCGAGTAGAAAGCCCTACAAACCGAGCCAAGGCGAGTTAAGCTGAGACAAGGTGATACTAATGGAAACGGGCCATACATGATGGGTTATTGAAGATGTTCACATTTTATTCTCTTAACTTCCGTTTCTGCTTCTCTGAGGTGCTTCTTGTGTGCAGTCGTGTCATCTTTTTGCCGTTTGAACCAGCGACTTGCAACAGCTTCTTCCAGCTGCTTTGTTTTGGCACCACTTACTTTGCCAATGTTTTCATGCTGTGGTCCCAACTTTTTCTGAGATATGCCAGAGATATTTCATGAAATAATGACGTGTAAAATGTGACGTGTCGCATCATCTGTTGCAAGTGTAACACTTACAGATCATTCTGTTTGCTTCTGTTTACAGCTGAGTAAACTCATATGTAAGTCGCTTTGGACAAAAGCGTCTACTAAATGACAATAGAATAGAATAGAATCGACTTGACTCTTTGGGGAATTGAGGTTGTACATTGAAAGTCCATTTAGTTAATCAATAGCTGTGTTCATATGAAGCAATTTGAAAGTAATGAGACCACATTTAAGGTTTTTTGCAGTTAAAAATATAATATTGGACTGTCAACACAGAAATTGTTACTAATTGTTAATTACTTTTTACAAACTGATTTAACTCTCATGCCTTTGTTATGGCCTAAATAATACAAAACAAGATAACCAATCATAATTCTTCCTTCACTTTCATCTCTAAAGTGATGGTCAGTGGCCTCTACTGTGATTAGATATTGTATATAGCTGATACACAACAGTGTTTGCTTCTACATTTATTAACCTGAATGTCATTTATTGGATAATAGGAAATAAAACATATATATCTAAAATAAAAACTTCCAGTTCAAACACCCTTGAGCTGCCTGTGGTCATTATCCGATCATTGGTTAAAGTTAACAGGCATGAAATGTAGTAGATGAATATTTGATGGCGCGTGGCTGTTTTCCTTGGAGGAGACAACAAACAGGATACTCCTGTTAGAGATGCAACAGCAGGCGTAACAATAGGATAAGGAGGGATTTTTGTTTTTATTTGTGGTTGTCTTGATTCATATTAATGAGAAAACACATTTTACTCATCCTTGAGTGACTCCATTTGTTCAGATATTTTCTTTTTCTTAGCCTGATTGTGTTTCCTTTTGTTCTGTGAACCATCTTCCCAATACTCTCTGTGCTTTTCATCTCATTTCTTTGCCTAATTTCTCTCTCATCCCTCTGACTTTCCTTTTGCATCAGTCTTGCCGTTTGCATCTCCTTATCCTTCCCTTAGAAAAAGTCATTTAGCCCTGCTGATGGCTGTTGTTTTCTTTTCCAATTTTCCACCACTTCCTCCTCCTCCCCGTTCTACGCTCTACTCCGCAGTCGGGAACAACACACCCCTTTTGCTCAGACCTCCATCCCCCACCTCCACTTAGTTTGAGCGCGCGCCTGGTCGAGGGGAGAACAAGCAAGGGGTGGAGAGACGGGAAGAAGCAGCTGAGAATCTTCCCTGTAAAAAGCAGCGTCTACGTCAGAGAAGGACGCTGTACACATCAGCAGATACTCAGACACAAAGACACCTGGCTTTGGCATATTTGCATGCACCTTCTCTCACTCGATCGCTTTCTCCTCGCCTTGCTGCCAGACTGGAGAGTAAACACACCCACACGCCAACGGGAGCTGAGAGCTGTTTTCAGGCTTGATCTTTGTTGTTGTTGCTGCTGTTGTTGGTCTTCATACCACACCCCGGGCTTTTTTTTTCTTCGGGTTGTTAGGGATGCTTTTCTGAGCTTGTGCCACAGGTAATTTTTCCTCGCTTGACAGGAAGCACTACTTGAAAATGAAGAAAATCTGGTCCAAAAAGAGATTTCAGGTAAGTGATGGTGTTATTGAGCTGCATCTATGTTGTTTTTCATAGAAGTCAATTGTTTTTTTCTTTTTTAAATTCCTTTTCTTTTATTTAATATGGAGCAACATGCCACACCCCTCACCTGATGATAACAATGCTTTTTCGTAATGTATAAAATAAAAATCACTTATTATTGCTATATTTTTAGCAGCTTCTTTTCACCCAAATGCATAAACGCTTTAGGAGAAAATTATAAATCACCCTGAACATTTTGTTTTCCATGTTGTCTGATCAATAAAAAGACCAATGAGACCAACCTAACAATGTCAGCCACAAAAGAAAAACAGCTTGATGTGTAGAAAAGACATCTTCTTGTGCTTTAACAAATGGAAATAACATCTTCAATCCTCGGCACTGAAGGTCTTAAAAGGCATAATTTACTTTCATATTTTCAAATCCAAAAGCACTCCCCAGGTGACGTACACTTTGTGTTGTGAAATATGTACATTGCCTTGCTATTCACGTCAGATTTGTTATATAATAAGTAATTCATTTAACAGGTTGCACAAATTCGGGGCAGATGAAAAGTGTGTCAGTAGGCTACACTCCATGGAGACATGAGAATCAGGCCAGCCGCTCAAAGGGGCTGCGAAGTGAGCAAAGCACAGAAGCCAGTCTGATGGCTGCTTTCTCTCTCTTTTTAATTCTGAATCAGTATCGGCCTCTTATGTTTCCAGCAGCAGATTTGTCAGTGTGAAGCTGGTGGGATTTGACTTATATTCACATAATATTTTCTGAAGCGTCTGCCAAATCCACATTTTCTAAAGGATGCTGTTTATGGCTGCTTTTGCTGATATGATTGCCCTGCAGGCATAACTGTGAGGATCATGACAACAATGGGAGGCTTCTATGGAGATCTGGAAAAACAGGCATTCACCACCAGCCAGCAGTTAATCAAACTGTCTTCTACAAAGGCATCAACCAATGAGGAGTGTGCAGTTAGCATGAGGGGGGGAATTAGAGTGAAATGAGTCACTTTTGCTACTTTTGCTTTCCATCCGCTGCAAAGCCATGAGTCATTCTGAGGCGCTCTCCGTGGTGCTGATTGACAGACTAGCCAGAAGGCAGTTTTATCAGACGCTTTATCAGCATGGACACTCACTCAAAAGACAGCCTGCAGCGTGTCAGATTTCTGTTTTAGAGACACACGTCGCCTTCTAGGTTTGCTGTCTAATAATGTCACAGCTTCTCAAAAAGCTGTGATGTCTGACTTATATGAACAAAAATCACCGACAGCAGATGAACTTCTGATCATGATCTGAATATGTGTTCCTTTAAAGGTGGAGTATGTAAGATTTTCAAGATGTTCAAAATAAATGAACTAATAAAATAACTACAAACATAATTAGAAAGTTTTTTGAACATGTAGGTACATGTAGGCAAACATTTAAAAAGGGTCTTTGTCATTAATTAAACTTGTAATTTAATAACACATCAAATATGGACAGACTGGAACCTACATGTTTTTAAAAAAATATATATATAATTATGATTGTAGTTATTTTTTTAGTTAACTTATTTAGAAAATATTGAAAATCTTACATACTCCACCTTTAAGCATGTGGAGTATTTTCTCTTTTAATCTGACTGTAACTGCAACCTTCAGCAAATATCAAGGAAACACAGCACTGTGACAATTGTGCATTTAAATTAAACAATGATATGTAAAGTCTGCAGAAAAAGTAGTGAAATTCAGGTTTGATGGGCTATTTCTGCTTTATGGCAATACATCTTATGTCACGAGGAAGCCACTTTAACATTTACAAGAAAAGTGTGGGATGAGCAGCAGTGCTGACGTGTGGGTTGTAGCCGCCTACAGCTTATTCTGCTTTTGACTTGTTTAGGGCTTCTGGTACCCCAAGAGCCTGAAAGGTTATTACTATAATGACAAATTAGCTCAGCATCACCAAACCTCTTTTGGACTGATTAAATGAGAAAACATCATATTATTGGTTAAAGTCTTTTTTTTCATACGCTTCCTTGGAAACTTGGGGGAAATTTGCATTACACTAAAAATCCAGCATCATCATTTTGCCAAATGCAGATTTGTGATTAGTCCCTGAACATGTCCAGCTGTTTTCTTTTCTTTAGTTTATTTTTAATATATGTCATATCAGTTTAAGTTTAGCATTTCAATGATTCATTCATTCATTCATTTGTTCATTCATTCAAAAACAAAAACAAAAAAACTTAATAAAGAGCATCCGTAATGACTTAAATTTTCCCATTAGTTGTAATGTCACATGATTTCTTTTTAATTCATTTTAACAAGACAAATAATTAAAACCATTAAGAGTTCATTAAAAGTTCATTTTGTTGCAAATGTGACAAAATTTGACATTTTTCCATTGACACTGAAAAAACAGACCAATCAAGAAGTTAAAGTTCAAGTTGTTTACCTTGCATCCAAGCTCCTCAGGCACCTTTCTGGTGGGATGTGTTGTTTTTCTGACAATCAAGTCGAATCAACAGAGACTCCACCTCACAGGCTACAAGACACAAACCATCTACTGCTAATGTACCAGTTCCAAACATTATAGGACCGTTTCAGTAGTGTCTGTCAATGCCATGACCAATCAGAGCTTTCTCTTTTTTTTTTTCATTTAGTCAACTCCTTTTATACACATGATGCCCTAGAAACATCAAAAATGGGGCTACAAATGATTATGCTACAAATCACATCTTTAACTGCTCAGTGATAAATGTAACACCAGCAGTGCTTCAGGCTAAATGGGACCTTCGTAGTTTCCACTTCAGTGTAAAACTGAATCTTTGGCTGTGATTGCTGATGAATAATGCATTGTACTCTTGTATCTTGTTTCAGAGAACTGGGCATTCCACGCGGACATTTGGCAGATTTACACATGGTGTGTTGTCAGTATGAGCTTTGCACCAGTTCTGTTCTGGGGTTTTTTTTTGTTTTTTTTTATGCTTTAACATGTTCAATTTCTTTCCTCTCCAAATCTGAGCTCCTCTAGCTTTTTATTTCCCTTACTTTTTTTTTTTTTTTTTTTTTTTTTTTTTTTTTTTTTATCTCTGTGTGATATAGCCTTTGGCATACTGGGGCTCAGATTGATTTGTACCAGTAGTAAGCCCTTGATATTTATATATATATATTGCTATTTTATGACACAAATTGCTTTGGCTTATTTGTATGTTTTACTGTTATACTTATAACAAGGGTAGATTTATTTTGTTGTTGTGCCTCCACCCCCACAAAGCTGTATTTTTGTAATCACATCACTGCCTCTCTGCATAAAACCCTTGAGTGGATAATCTCTGGTCTTGGTGGTTTATAGCAAAATATTTTCAATATTTGACCCAAAAGAAACAAAAAATCATACTAAATTCTAATTTCTCCAAATTCTGTTTACATCCTACTGTTAATTCAATGTTTTTTTCATTGTGAGTAAATCTCCACATAAATACATTACTGGTCATTTCTCAGTGTGCAAGCTGTGTTACTCCATTTTATGGGTGGATCTACATACCCAACTGGTGGGAAAAGGATATGCCGCCAACCATCTTGCAAGTTAATGGTGATTGTTTATGTTACCGTAGCTTTCATATCATTAGGCAGACCTCACCGAATCATCTAATAGGGATCTGACTTGATGTGAGGCGCAATGAGGTGCAACCTGTTTTGTGGTTGTCGTCATCCTCCTCTACAGACTCTCTAACCAGTAAACATATCTGTCAGCCACCCAGCAGTTTGGCTGGTGATTTTAGACTCTAATGGGTACGAAGAGGATTGGTCGTGTGGGTGAGAGAGATGCTGGTTTCCATAGTAACGGTGCTCTCCCGTCTGCCCTCTCTTGCTGCCACTATGGAAGCGAAGTTTTCCGCTCCTGCCGAAAGCAAAGCTATGGTAAACCTTCCAGTTTTCATTCATCTGCTGCCTTTCTTTTTCCTCCCCCCTCATCCATCCATCCATCTGTCCTGACTTCTTCTTTGCTGTTTTTTTTTTCCTTTTTTAATTTTCCATATTAAATGTAGAACCCTGAAATGTGTTTCATCTGGCCGTGTTTTCGTGAATCACAAACTTTGGTTTGTTTCCGAAATCTCCAATTCAGTCGTGTCTTGTACTGCTTTTTGATGACATTATCCTTAGTTGCACTGAAAGAAAATGTTATTTTATTCATCATTTTAGGTTGATATATGGCAGTCATGCCCTAATTCTAACTTATGATGTTTGGTTAAGATGTTTCAGAATGAAAAATCCCATCATCCCATTCTGTTTTATTGTTTTTCTAGTTAAACTGAACCTGGAGGTCGAGCATCTGTATTTATAGAAGCCACATCTGGCTTTGTGTCATGCTAAAGTTTCAGCTAATTTGTTTTCACTCTGGGGGTCCCTGCAACCTTTTTCAAGGACCGATAAAAACATGTGTGACTAAGCTTTTCTTTTTTCTTTTTTGTGCTACTAAGCTAATGTCACATCAGTTTGAGCTTTTACCCCAATCTCCTTCCATCAACTCCCAGTTCTCCCACTTGTAGCACCTCTCTGTTACACTGCTTTTTCTTTCTTTATTTCAGACTCAGAGACCACAGAGGATGAAACCACAGAACCTCAGATGGAAACTAAAGAAGGGACCGGGAGGCACCAGGACAAGGCTGGTCGGAGAGCTCCTCCAGGTATCGGTTCCACAATTTCCAGATGTTTAATCAACTCTTTGTTTAGACACCTCATGTGCCAGCCTACTTTTATTTCTGCTTACACCACAGCTGCTCTTCAAAAGCCGTCCCGAAGTGCAGCAGTTGCATACTGAGTGGCTCTCTGAGTCTTATGAAGCTGTATCCAGTATGATTAACTGCTCCAGTATTGATGCCAAAATTATGTTTCAGTTTGATTTGCTGGGTTTAATGTTGGGTGTTATCAACTTGTCTGACGACGTACATTGGATGAAATCCGATATGTGAGAAGGCAATAATCCCTCATGGTGTGATGCAACAGTTTGACACACTGCCCTAGTTTCCAGCAGGGAACCTGTAGCAGGTCTGAACCTCACTGTGCAGCTCACCTGAGAGTGTACAGCTTTAGAAACAGACTTATTTTTGCTAGATATGTTAAGATACATTTTCCTACCTTTTGTGCCACAATATTTTAAACATAATTTTTCTCTTTTTTCAATGCCTTTTATTTTAGACTGATATCTGCATTCTGCTTTGAGTTTCTCCTCCAGAAAGGATTTCCTTTGCTTTTCTCAGTGTTCTCTCTTTTTCAAAGGAGTGTATTTGTCATTTTTGATTGTTGGTTGGACAACAATCCAACGGCCTTACAAGCTGAAAAATATAGCCATGAAAAATTCGGTCGAACATTTAGTCAATCCTACATTTTAATCATATCTAAAATGTGTTTAAAGTGTCTCTTAAGTCTGCAGTTCTTCCTACTGAATATTTTCTTAAATGTCTTTTATTTATGTGTAAAAACAATTGGCATAACAGAACTTTGGCCAAATTTTGTGCTTTTGCACTCCATAACAAAGGCCCGTTTGGCATCTGCATTGCTTCCTGTCTCTTCTCTGAGCTTTCTCCAGACAGTGAAAGTCAATTCAATATTAACTGTTTTCTTACATCTTCCTCTATTGCTTCCTCTTTTTCTTTTCCTCACTTTCTCTAATATTGTTCTCCTTAGTATTGTGGTGGAAATACTCAGTATTAAGAAGTTGTAATAAATCCACAAGTCAGCTGTCTTCTCACAATGAGTACTTTATTATAAACTAATACAAGCACACAGGTGCTTGTAGAGAGATCTCTCTCTTGCAGAAACGAATCACACAATGTTGAAAGCTGATTACCACTCCCACAGCCGAGCAGATCCTTTTGCAGTCGTTATTCCAGTCAGGAACAGAGTGTAACTGCAGCCTGCACGCTGAAGAACAGGCTGTTCTCAAATTAACAGAATACAACATTCACACCCCACATGCATAGCCCACAAAATGCAACAGAATCACAGCAAAATTAATGCATATTTGTCTGATCATTTCCAACTCAGTATCTTTGCTGAATCAGCCATGTCATGCAGTTAAAGTTTGTTGATCTAATTGCTGGTGCAGTTGTCCTTATCTGAAAACCTGTTCCTTATCTTTAATATTATATCCAGTTTTGATAGCATAGGTTCTTGAAGAAAACCATTTTTTGAAGCAAATGCATGTCTCATTTGTAAAAAATTGTTACAAATGAGAAGAGGGCAATCCATATTTCTGTTTTAGCTGATCAAATAAAAGAAATGTCCCATTTTCAAACCGATGACAGAATTCCTGGATGCCTTTATCATGCCAAAACTTAAAAGTGTCATCTGTAGAACATTTAATACTTGGATTCTTTCACATTGGGAAAAAAGAGAAATCAAAATCTTACAACCAAGCAATTGGACAATTTCCAAACCTTCATACTGTTTAAAATAACAGGATTCTTAATCATTTTAAGAAGTTCTTTAGGAACTTCTTTAATCAATGGCAATTTTTCCAGTCTTTATGGCAAGCTATCCATACTTTCTATTCTTTAAGTTTGGATGACAAAAAATAATGGCTTGATAACCATTGCAAACAATGCAGGAGACATCGGGCAGCCTTGTCTTGTGCCTCTGGGAAGTGAAAGTGGTTTAAAAAATATTAGTATTTGTTTTGGAAACTGCCACAGAAGGACTACAAAGATTTGATACCCACTGACAAAAAGTTGGGCCAACTTCAGACCTTCTTAGGACAGACATAAGATATTTCCATTCAACTTTATCAAATGCTTCTTCAGCATCGACTGAAAGTATGACATTCTGAGAATTGGATTCATTAGTATGAGAAAGAATATTTTTTTAAAAAACTACGAAAATAATCAGAGGTATGACCTAGTTTGATCTAAATGAATTAGGCTAGGCACGACTTTTTCCAGTCGTAGTGCAAGAACTTTAGCAATAATTTTATCATCTGCATTGAGAACTAAAATCATGCATTATCTGATTTTAATGCACATATTTAGAATTTGATTAGTAAGGTGTCAGATATGATCAAATATTATCATTATGATTTAGTTACAGTTTTGCTTCATTAACTGGTTGTAAAAACTAAAATAAACTCTATTTGGACTTCTATAAATGGTTAAGTAAACACATAATGACATTTCTGTAGTTCATCCAACATTTGAGGTATTTTGATTTATGTGTACTTTTTAAAAAAGTTACTTACAAGTTACAATAAACACAGTTGAATATTTCTCTGTGACTAGTACAGAAGATATGAACTGGTTAGCCATCTCAGATCTATACACAGCGGTTACTGGTGTCTAAAAGCCTAACAAAAGGGGTTGTTGCTGCACAGAACTTGCATGCACCCACTATCAAATGTTGAAATAAAAGTCCTGAATATTAACATCCTGCTGCTTTAGCACAGGGAAATGATAAATATCTTTGCCTCTTTGATACACGGTGTTAAGATTTTCTCAGCCTTTGTGTTGGTGGGCTGACTACACCCTCACCAAGCGACATGAGCAACACATAAATAAAAGGTTTTGAAAATTAACGAGGTGACACATCTTTTTTTTTTTTTTTTTTTTTTTTTTTTTTTTTTTTTTTTTTGCTCATGAACAGACTGAATGCTTCTCAATTTCTTTTCAAAAGATTGATTTCTTTGAAAAGATTCATCCATTATTTAAAGTAATGTTGCTACAGCAAAAAAAAAAAAAAAAAAATAGTTGCCTCACCTTTTTCGAAAAATGATGCCATTTTCATAGTCAGTCTATCCAGGCCTTTAAAGTGTGACTTCTTTTTCTCTGTGTCCTCTCTGGAGAAGCTAAAAACTGACACGGTTTGCTTCGCAGTGGTGAAGCTGAGTGAGCATTATGCCACTCAGTCAGTCAAACCGCCTGACATTTTATAACCTCGAAGATTTCCTTCGTTAACCGAAGATGCTGACTGCTCTCTCCTTTTTTTTTTTTTTTTTTTTTTTTTTTTTGCTTTTAAAGCATTCCTGTCTCGGTTGCTCATCACTAAAATGTCAATCATTGCTTGATTTGTGGTGGAAAGTCTCTCTTTAAGTAATGCACACTCCAAATGTAGCCCATGCACTTTGTGCTTCATTTCACTTTTTCAGGCAATCAATAGACAGTTTTATCCCTCGTAGCTATTTTAATTGTTTGGGGCGATCTTGCATTTCTCTTTGTCATTTTCTCCCAGCTCAGGAATCAGGCCCTTCTTATGGCTTTCCTTCTTAATTAAGGTTGTTTCGAAAAGAATCAATTATCTTTATTCAAATTTTATTTACAGCCAAGATGCCACTTGTCATCCCATCCTTGTTCATTAGAAAGTTTTTAAATAATCCATCAGCTTTCTCCTGTGCTTTAGTTTTATACAATCCTCAGCCCCAGCTTTGAAGGAACTGGTGTCCAGTGACAATGAATTTGACCTAAATAAACAAAATATTTGATCGTAATAACCAACACCTGAAAACACTTGAACATTATGCCATTATCTTTTTACCCTGATGGATTGAACTCCATCTATAATCTACATGTTTTAGAAAGATTAAACCATTCAAATCTAAAATCATTGCATCATATTTTAACATGATGTATTGTTTTACAAAAAACCAATAATCCAACTCGTTTTCTACAGGTGAGGGAGGACGGATGATGGACTATAACCCTGATGCTTCAGACCGCAGGGCCACCCTGCCTGGTACCTATGATCCTGTAGTGGAGCGAGAGCTACGCGCTTTGGGCTCTCGCCCTCCTGGGCCACATTTGGACCCCACAAACCCAGCCAGGCAAGCCTATGGAGGGGGTCCCTCTGAGGGGGCCCTCCCTGTCCGTCACCTGGGTGTGGAACCGCTGATCCGGGCTTCTCACGCTAACCTGGCTCTGCCCGTGCAGGGGTCAGAGGAAAGTGTTTCTGTAGGCAGCGACTACTATGGGAGCATGTTCAGCCTCTACAGAGGGAGAACATTTTCAATGCCGTTATAGCACATGGCCTTTTAATCCAAGACTTCTCAATAAAAAGTGAAAAGACTGACCACAAACCCTAATTTGCAATGAGAACTGACGCATACTGCACAACATTATATCCTCCATTGACCTGAATGGCAAACATCTTTGTTACAAAAGCTCTCCATTTTATTTCACTCTCATTTATTTCATTTTTTCATTGTGTTGGTTTCTTCTTGTCAGTTTCCTCTGATCCCACTTTCCTTTAACTCATCTTGTTGTTGTGGGGGTTTAATTCAATCTAACAGTGTCAATAACTTGCTGAACTATTTGTGTTGATATTGTTTATATTTCTTATAACAAGTAGGGAGGATATATTTGTGCAATTTGTAAGTTTATATTATTCAGAGCTTCTGAAAACTGTGATTCTACTTTATACTCACTGCATGTTTTCTTGAACAGCCCCATACTTTTGGATTAACAACCCAGTTTTATAAGTTTGCAGCGGCTTGCATGGGTTGCTCGCTTTGATCCAGGCTGATGTTAGCATGAATGTTCTTACGAATAAATAATCATGTGACTCTCAGATTCTTTTTTTTAGGCATGATGTTTGTAAAGCAGGGGCACTTTTTCTGGCATTTTGCAAGAGTTTATGTTTTGAAGTTGTGATTGCCGAGTTTCCACTTGATTTAGCTTTAAGTTCTTCCCAAAGTCACACATGTGGGCATCATTTTTCTTCTGTTTGCTTCAAATTTCATTTAATTTTAAATGAGCTCATGTGTTGCAATTAAAATGAGACAGAAAGAGCACAGACAAAACCCAAAGAACTCAGTGGGAAGTAAGAAAACGTTGGACAAAGTATTGTAATGAACTTTCATCTGCATCTTTACTCCTCCAAACCCTTGCAACTGTACTTAAGCTCTAATGTCCAACCTCCATTTCCCCTCAATCCTCACTCCTCTAGGACTCAAACTGCTGAGGAGTTACGGGGACTGTCTTCCTGTGTCCCCCTGTCTCCTCCTCAGCCGCCTCTCAGCACAAATAAAAACAGCGTCAACAGCCCAAAACAAGAACTGGAAAAAAACAAACCCTCAGACCTTCAAACTTCTAAGAATGGTCAGTCGTCTGGAGCTAACAGTGTTGTCATGACTCCCAAACTGGCCCGTGCAGGACCAAAGATCTTTGACACGGTCCGGGCTTTTGAGGAACGAAGGGCGAGCATAGATCTTCCAGGAAGGACAGCTTCCTTTGACTCGGATGACGGTGGAAGGAAGACAGGAGGCGCCGGGAAAGAGGAGGGACAAGTCCTGCCGGGTGCAGCCCTGAAGAGAGCAGCATTCCAGCAACGAGCCTCATCACTCGAAGACAAGACAAGCTACTCCCAGAGGGTCCAGAGCTATCAGAGTAAGTTTGCAGAAGAGCTCCAGAGGATCAAGAAACTTGTTGGGAAGCCAAACTTGAGGAAGGCGTATTCCACCGAGCAGCTGTCACAGAAAGACCGGCAGAACATAGGGAAAATAGAGCCAATTCCTCCCCAAGTGGTTAAAAAGTTGGAGGCAAGGGAACAAGCCCAGGAGGAAGGAAAAGTTGTGGGGAGGGAAGGGGGCAGCAAATCCCAGATTTATCCACAGGCCCAAGGCAAAGGACCAGGGAATCAAAGTAACGAAACTGAAAAGGATAAGATGACACAGAAAGTGGATGGCTCATCCCAAGAAGGCACAGGAAAAAGCTCTGTTACCATGGAAACGGCACCAGTTCACCAGTTACCAGGACAACCATTGCCAACAGCCACAAGGAAAAGCCTTATCAGGTTTGAGGAAGATTTCTTTGATTGTCATCATGCTGGAAATGATTTTAAACATCCTAAACTCTTGATTTTTTTTTTCATTTCTATACACATTGCCAGCATTAAACTATTTCTTTTCTTTTTGTCTTTTCACACAGTGAAACCCTACAAAGCTCACTGAAAGCTGGCAAAGACTCGCTTGTTGCCATGTCCCATAACTCTTCATCCTTCTCAGGAGATCGGAGAATGGATTCAAAGCAAGACACCCAGGTCAACGTATCTGACCACAGATCATCCAACCCAATAGGGAAGCGAACATCCCCTGTAACTGTTAGGGAGCCAGGGTCTCAGTATCCACCCAAACCCACCAGACACACCCCATCACCCACTCCTTCAGTCAGCCCACTCCTAAAAAAGAGGAGAGCAGAAGCAGGACAGAAATCTTCTACCTTGAGAATGGACATCCCCATAATCCTCGTAGAGGATGAACCCATGGAAATGGAAACTGTCCCATTGAGAAGCAATACCACAAGGAAGGAGGGTCGAATTCGTAAAAGCAAGAAAGGTCGTTCAACTCAACCCAGGTCTCCAGAAGAAGGTATGGGATCTTTTTTTCATGCATTTCTGTAAAAGTCGGCATCAAGCCAAGCTTCATTTTCAAGGGTTGTTGTGGGGAGTCGCTAGACATGTCTCTCTGGTAATTCAACACAGTGGGCTTTTCCTGACCCGTCTGCTGTCCAGGTCTGGATAAACCATTTCTGTCCTGTCTGATCAAAGTTTTGGTCACCCACAACCATCACAAGTGTCACTGCTGATTTGCGTTGATGTGGTTACAAAAGTTTCCTGTTGAAGAAGAACTGATAACCAGCAGAGATGCTACTGTGTCCTGATAAAACACCAGAAAGATAAGAAGGCAAACCAATGCAGCTTGGTTTTCTAGAGGTATGGAGTTACTCAGTGGTGTAGTGGTCCCTCAAGAAGAGTACTCACATTTTTTTTGCTCTTTTTTTCTAAAAACAGAAAAAATAGCCCAGAAAAACCTTCTTCAGAAAAAGGAACATACTACTCTAAAACTACTCTATTTAGTTTACCCCAAAAATCCATCTGTATATTTGCTCATTGTTACATAATTTCTGCTCTTTGGTTTCAGGGAGGATGATTTATGAAATGACTAACCCAATACTGGCACACAGACTAGTGAGAGACAGGCTCATAGACATATATACATATATCTTTATTATGTCTATGTTCATGCTAAAGTTAACGCAACTGATGACTAACTGCACCACTATATTTTAGTATAGTTAACCTGAGCTGAGCTGCTAGGCGACGTAGGTACATGTGTAGGGACGTTTGTAATTGTATTTGTAAAAGGCCACATCACAGGGTGTTTAAAAGTGAGTATACTCACTGCTGACTAAAAAAGAAGTGGACTACACCAATGGAGTTACTCCTAAAGAATGCTACTGTACACCTTTAGACCAACTTGCTTGAGGATCCAATAGCACTGATGGACTGCATCTTACATATACCAAAAAATAACTACCTCAGTTATGTATTTTGGTGCTTAATCCATTTTCTAAACCAGATTATGGAGCACAGGCAGTGCTGCGTAAATATGAGTCTATTTATTTGCAGGGGGTTCATCTGATGACTCTTACATGTCTGCTGATGAGGAGCCAGCTGAGAGTCCAAGGTTTGAAAAGCCCCTTGAGGACATTACAGCACCCTGTGGCTCTGAGGTCATTCTGCAATGCATTATCACCGGCAGCCCAGTCCCCACCGGTAAGACCCAGAGCGCCCTGCTTATTTTTCAACAGAGTTTGGATTTAGTCTGTTTTTAAGGTTGGAGTTTAAAAGGGTTGTGCAGAAAATTTAGAATTAAATTACCAGCAAATACTCCATGCATCTTCTCTCTGTGAGCCTCATAAGAATTCTCGTGTTGTGTTGGAGCAAGCAATATTCTAGACTTTATTTTCTTTGAATTTACCACATTATGGTTGGAATCAATTGCTAAAAGATCGGGATTGCATCTTTTCACCAAAAAATGCAGGAAGATGATTATGAACATATCTGTACAAAAAAAAATAAGGCATCTTGTTACTAATTGTTTTTAAAGTGCATCATGTTTTTTTGTTTTGTTTTCATTTTTTTCCCCATAAATTTCTCTTTTTTTTTTGTCCCCATTCGCAGTGACATGGAGGAAAAATAATGTCCAGATCTGGAATGATGCCTTCCATCTGGTTAAAGCTGAGGGTGAGAAGCACAGTCTGGTGATAAAGGAGATGAAGCTGCACAATGCAGGGTCATACTGCGTCACAGCTGTCAACTCAGCGGGCAGAGCATCATGCACTGCTACCCTCTACATTCAGTCAGGTGAGACCAGGCCTCAAATGGATGGATGCCCAAGACATGAAGACACACTGTTATTGTTACAAATTAAAAGCATGACACTAATTTAAATAAAAAAATAAAAAAAGATGATGATGATGACGATGATGATGTGCAATGATAGTCTTTGAAATACATGAACATGTTGGCTCTCAGGGAAACTCTTTCATCCACAGCCAGCCATTCTCTGCCTGACATTCTGTCTTAATGACTACAAAGGCCCGCTGGAGCTCAGCATCCCAGCCAGGTCTCCTGGCAGCGATAGTTGCCATGACAACCCATTAATTCTTGAAGGCACTGATCTCCCCCTGGTGTGAATTCAAAACGCAGACCTTACCCATCACACAAAGGTCTCCTGAGGCTTAAAGGCAACCATGGCATTCAAAGTCAGGAATAAACAAAAAAAAATTCTCCTTCTGTAAAAGATTTCTGTTCATAAACTAGTCCGCAGAGGAAGGATGTTTTTATTTTTAGGGCGTGTAGGAAAAACTTGTATTGCTCCCAGCTAGTATTGATTAACCTCATGGATATGCAACTTGCTCTTCCACAGTTTTGTCAACAAATGTGAGCATGCACTCCGGTACTGTCTCTCCAGCAGCGTGAGGACCTCTCTTGCCATATTAGGCCAGTGGAGTCTGACTTGCAGGAGTATTTTTAGCCGTCCTCTTGTTCTCTTGGGTGATTGCTGTCTGCTTTATGTCCCAGCGTGAGATTAGTGCTGCAGTCGTGGAGTTTTTCAACACTCTGTTTAAAGGTGGAGTATGTAAGATTTTCAATATTTTCAAAATAAATTAACTAAAAAAAAACTACAATCATAATTAGATAGTTTTTTAAACATGTAGGTTCCAGTCTGTCCATGTTTGATGTGTTGTCAAATTACAAGTTTAATTAATGACAAAGACCCTTCTTAAATGTTTGCCTACCAGTAAGAAAAAGTGCTTTTTGTCATTTGTCATTAATTAAACTTGTAATTTAATAACACATCAAATATGGACAGACTGGAACCTACATGTCTAAAAAAAACTATCTAGTTATGATTGTAGTTTTTTTATTAGTAAAATTTATTTTGAAAATATTGAAAATCTTACATACTCCACCTTTCACACTATAGTAATGATGAATTTATCAAAATGGTTTGGGAGATTCTGTAAGCAAATTTTTAGCATTTCAAGACAAAAATTGAACTTAAGTTTTTTTTTAGATGTCAAACCCTAATATGGTTCACTTTGGTGTTTTTTTTTATGTCTTTTGCTGTAGCATCACTTTTAGTCAAATCAAATTATTAAAAAAACAAAACAAAAAAACAACTAAATTTAAAGGAACATATTTGAAATTTCTATTTCCATTAACTTTAGAGTGGTAAAAATAATGGACATGGCAGTGCAGGGATGCAGAGGATAAAAATAAAAAAAAATTTAAAAAAAAGAGTAAGCCAACTCAGACTGTTCAGCAGTTGTGTAAGAGTTGGCAGGTTTACATAAATACTCACAGGAGTTATCCCCTGGTGCACAGATGCTGCTCTGAGAAGTGAGCCTAGGTAGGTTATTTTACATTTTCTTCTAAATGTTAACAGTTTTACTGGATATTCACTTACAAAACTTACTATAATTCAGTAAAAGTGCATTTCTGTGTGGAGGGCATCTTTAGACTGTTGTTTAATTGTCAAGATTTTTTTTGTGCTTAGGCTTATTTTACCCACAGCTTCCAGTTTCCTTCCTTCCTAGATAGCCGAATTGATTCATAAAAAGTGTATTAGCATCTACATTTAGTCCACTTTCCTTCTGCTGTCGGCTCAAAAGAGATTGTATCTTTATTCTTTAAACTTGCTGATGTTATCCAGTTGTAGTCAGCTGTCACAGCCTGCTTTTCCAGATATGTACGTTGAAAAAGATACATTAAGAAAGGCTTAAAGAGAAACACAGAAGATGCTGTTGTCTGCTCTGGAACTTGTGGGAATAAGTGAGTGATTGGGTCAGGGATTTAGGGATTAATTCATTATCTGTTCAGCTGTGCACATGTGGGAAGAGGGGGGTAGGGACACATGGCTCACTACTCTCTAACTCACCACTTTAAGTTGCTAAAAGCTAATCTAAGCAAAGATGAGTGTTTCCAGAAAAGCTGACAGATTGCTCTAAGTGAAAGGCCCAATGTGCCACCCTGCTGATGTGTAACCACCTTTAAAGATTTATAGTTAATCACTCAAATTAAAATGTGTGGAAATCATTCACTTTAGCTATGAACCTTGAAAAAGGTGAATTACATACAGCAGCAGTATGCTATGCTTATATTACATTTATATCCAGTATCACTCTGCTGATCTTGCAGAGCCAACACGCATCCAATGCAGGGAGCCAGCTGCGAACCTGGCAGTCAGCGGTCCGATCCAGTCGGATGAGGAGTATCTGAGCCCTCAAGAGGAAGCTATAGAGGCCGGAGAATCTTCGTCTCTGAAAAGAAGTGTACACTTGAAAGAGCCTCCTTCATTTCAGGTAAGAGTGGAAAAAAAAAAAAGCATAATATCAATATGCTTTTCAAAGCAGATTTTATGGAATATTATGGATGCATATGTGTCATTTAAGTAAACAGAAATCCTTTGTCAGATAACGTTCAGCAGGTCGATGACACTAAAGTAATGGCTCTTTGTGAATTCAGTGCATGAATTTATTTAAAAGCAACAAAATGAAGCCCAGGAAGAAAACAGCACCCCACCTACAATGAAACATGTTGTAGGTCTGCTTTGCCTCCGTTGTCACAAAAGCCATTCAGTGTATGAAAGGAATGATAACGCTATCCAGTTTTATTAGACTAGCTACAAAGTTTTGAGAGTACAGCTGCACAATATATCATTTGAGCATCGTTATAGTGCATGTGTACGTGTGTGCAGTGTCACATTGGAGGTCATGTAATGTAGGAGGCAAATGACCTGAGCATGATGATTTGCCCATCTGTCCATCTATGACCTGCAGACACAGATGGGAAGCCCATCCATTTTGGTTTAAATTGCTCGAAAGTGGGCAGTGGTAAATGAAAACATAAGGAAAGCTCTTAAAAACAAACAAAAACTCTACATGTAGCATGCACAAAAAGAGTTCAGAGCAGTGCAGGTAAGTTGTCAACAAGATGGCAGGAGTGCCATTCAAGTCACCGCCTGAAACTTTCTGTATTTTTCATGTTGCAATACATATCGCAGAGTAAACAGTGTCGTTAGAGTAAAAGGTTAATTCAATTCAACTTAGCATTATCTGTACGTCAAATCAAATGAAACTTTATTTCTATAGCACTTTTCATGCTGAAAAACAATACAAAGTGCTTTACGTCAAATAGATAAAACACACAAACACCTTTATCCACAGTTCCCTTACACCCACCCACAACCACTTCACAACAATGTCATCTCAGGTTACTTTACAGACACGTCACTTTTAGGCATATCATAATAAAAAGCCCAGATAAGGAAAAGCAACAGATTGAACTGAATCCTGACTTTGATCCAATCCCCCATCCTGAGCATGCACAAGGCGACAGTGGGAAGGAAAAAAACTCCCTTTTAACAGGAAGGAAAACCCTCCTGCAGAACCCGGCTAAGGAAGGACAACCATCTGCCTGGACTGGTTGAGGTGGAAATGACAGGAAAGACAGATCAACACATACTGCAAATTGCGCATCCTTAATCTAGAGTCTTTGAGCAGAACAAAGACCTGAAGTAGACATCTAACTCAGAGTATGTTGATCAATCAATATTCTTATTGTAAACATTACCATTTGGATCTTTATGTAACCATGCTGTCTATCTTTAAAAGGTGGCACCATGTGACCAGGGAGTAACTGAAGGTCAAGATGTTGTCATAATAGCCAAAATCAGAGGACAGCCCAAACCCATGGTGTACTGGTAAGATGCCTTTCCAAGCTAACAATCCAGGAGGAACTTTAAGTTCTGATTTCAATCAAGTTCAGAGCCTGTCAAACACAGGGCGCTCCTCCAAACACCTGAGGATGAATAATTGTGACAACCACTTTATATTGACCTAGGCTGAAGGACAAAGTGACACTGAAGACAGCTGGCCGCTTCATCGTGCAGGAGACTGGAGGTGGCACCAGTGAAATGAGAATCAGCTCGGCTCAGAAGTCGGATGCAGGGCTTTACATTTGTAAGGCCATAAACCAGTATGGAACCACACAGGCAGAGTGCAAAGTGGAGGTCAGAGGTGAGTAACCAAACACTTGATCATGGTATAACAGATATATGTGAACATTTTCTCACTGCTGCTTTTTATTTGTTTTGATTTGATATTTTTTTTATCAATCAACAGCTGCAGCACAGATGGCACTGAAAATCATCAGGAAGGTAAAAGATGTGGCAGTGAGGGCTGGAGAGTCGGCCATATTTGACTGTCATATTGCAGGACCTCCAGATGTTGATGTAGACTGGTTGTCCAATGGAAAGCTGATCCAGCCAGCACTGCTTAACTGCAAGATGCACTTTGATGGAAAGAGGTAAGATTTATAACTAATGCAGTCATCTACTGTCCTTTGGCGTTTCGGATCTCTTTTGTCAGTACAATGATAATTATTGTATCAGCCACATCCAATTATTTAGCTTTTTTTTCTATTTGAGAGGCTTTTCTTCTCAATATTCAGTTACTGTTTATTCAGGTGCCGTCTAATGCTAAACTCAGTGCATGAGGATGACAGTGGAACATACATGTGCAAGCTGAGCACTGTCAAAGGTGAGTTCAAATCACTGATGCTGTTCTTGCAGAGCTGAAAAGTGTATACTTATGTTAAAGTGCAAAAGAACGATAGTAGTTCTTCTGTTTACAGAGGAGCTGACTTCAAGTGCAAACCTGAAAGTCACTCCATCCAGAGAGCCTCTGTTCACTCGTAAACTGGACATCCTGGAAGTCATCGAAGGACGCACTGCGCGGTTTGACTGTAAGGTGAGCGGATCACCTGCTCCACGAGTCACATGGATGCATTTTGGTAAGAAACTCCATAGTGTGTGTGTGTGTGTGTGTGTGTGTGTGTGTGTGTGTGTGTATACAAGTAACACCCATTTCAGGAGAACGGCTGTTTTTGATTTCTTTTCTTCTTCTTCTTTTTGGTTCATTTGTCTCATTCTGTTAGAGACACGAGTCGAGGAGAGTGATAATGTTCGCATCCTTCAAGAGGGGGGTCGTCACTCTCTTGTCATCGCCCACGTTAGCAGCGACACAGAAGGCTTTTACACTGCAGCTGCTCAAAATATTCATGGAAAGTCTGAATGTACTGCTGAGCTCTACATGCAAGAGCCCAGAGCTGCCATCTCCTCGCACATGTAAGAAAAACAGCTGTTTCTGTCATTGGGACATTTAAAAGAACAAGAATGTTTTGATGGACTGGCGACTGGTCCAAGGTGGAGCCTGCCACTCACCCAGTGATTCCTGGGATAGGCTCCAGCTTCCCAGCAACCTTGAATTGGAACAAGTGGTTAAGAAAATGGATGGAGATTTAAGATGTAGCTCAGTTAGCAAAAAAGCTGAAGTGATGTGCAAAGATATGTATTAAAAACTGAAGGCAGTAATTTGCTAATCTCATAGACAATATTTTCTGCACTGTAGGACATAAAAAAACAGAAATTTGAAAGAGCGACACTTTTAGGACCAAGTTAATGTGGCATCGCCTCTTCTTTTTGTAAGAAGTGGTGAAACCAGTTGGTAAATTATTAGGAGAGGAATGTTGTCTAATGTAGAATTCTAGCTACTGTAGTTCTATGTCTTCTACTTTGGGTTTAATGATGAAGCAGATGTTTTAAGATGGTGAAACTTCTGGATTACAGGTAGATCAGTCCAGCACCCAAACTCTGCTAAGCAGGGGTGTAGCTAGACTTTTATTCATGGTGTGGCCAGAGGTGGGAAAGACATTTTTTTTCAGGGAGGCCATATACAAAGATAGGAAAACCTGTTCCTCTAATAACACATTCGCATACACAGCATATTAAATTCATAATTGTTCATGGAAACGTAAGTTGATTGTTTTGCATGCAGTGATTTCCATGATGCAACCATGCTTGTTTTTCATGCACCCGAGGATCTGAAGGTCATGATTATCCATTCTGAGATGCACATAGATAAACTGATTCTGCTGATATATTTTATTGTCTAGATTAGCAGTTCTTAAACTGCGGTTTGGGACCCCCATGGAGGTCGTGAGCTCATTTCAAGGGGTCGCTAGATAATTGTAAAAAAGAAGATGAACATATATATAGCTTACGTTTATCAAATAAATTTGGGATTTTTACTCTGGTGCTCAAATAAATCTGTGGAATTAGCAGATTTAGGTTATTGCAAAAATAAACAATGATATTAAAAATTTGAATTTGACATTATTTGTGCAAGAGAAGCAGATTTTGCAAATGCCCGCATGTATTATCTTGAGAGTTGTGGCTCAAAAACTTTGAAAGCCACTGGTCAAGATTAAGGAATATAATCTGCGGAACATGCACCACTATTTGTACTTCTAAGAGACTCTGTCTCTCTAAAGTGCTTTTTTATACCAAGTAATGTCACTAACAAATTCCTGTTACCAACTAAACTGATTAATCGTAACAAGTTCCTGCAACTGCTTCTTGTTAGTACCACGAGCAATTCCACTCTTCCAAGATTTGTTATGGCTTCTATTTTCTATTAAATATGCTTTCATGAGATTTTCAAATCATTGCATTGTGTTTTAGCATATGTCTTTGCACGTTTAGGTCATAAAAGGTCAAATTTCTGCAAGATTTAGTGTAATGAAATCAAGCAAACTTATCTATCTTCATTGTTCCTCCAGGTCAAAGTTAGAAAAGATGCCATCTATCCCTGAGGAGCCTGAGATGCTGGAAAATGAGATGGAGCGAAGAACCATGCCAGACTTCCTTAAACCTCTTGCTGATGTGGAAGTAATAGAGGGAAAGGAGACAGTGTTGAAATGCAAAGTGGCGGGCCTGCCTTATCCAACCATTGCCTGGTACCACAATGGCAAACGCATTGAGAGCAGTGAAGAACGCAAAATGACTCAGTGTAAGCAGGCCACACAGACACAAAACAAAGCAAAGACTTCTTGGGACAGGGAAATGGTGAATAACTTGTGTGTGTGTGTGTGTGTGTGTGTGTGTGTGTGTGTGTGTGTGTGTGTGTGTGTGTGTGTGTGTGTGTGTGTGTGTGTGTGTGTGTGTGTGTGTGTGTGTGTTTTCCAGACAGGGATGTCCATAGTCTTGTCATTCGGAGCGCTTGTCATGCTCATGGAGGTGTCTACAAAGCCGTAATCTCCAACAAAGTGGGCAAAGCAGCCTGCTATGCTCATCTGTATGTCACAGGTAGGAATGCAGACAGGCAGCTTGATGTTAGAGTTGATAAATATACTTACAATGTCCTAAACTTGTGCGTATGTATTTGAAAATAGATATTGTTCCTGACCCACCTGATGGTCCTCCAGTGATCGAGGCCATTACAGGGAAAACTATAAGCCTCAGCTGGAAGAGACCAAAGAGACTTGACTCTTCATTAGGTGGGTTCTTTGCTGCATGTTTCTCTCATACCTTTTTCATTCTTTGGTGAATGACAATGGTATCCAACGTTGGTCCTCGACGGCTGATGCCCTGCAGGTTTTCAATGTATCCCTGTTCCAACACATCTAGATTACATTAAATGCATCCAACAGCCTAAGAAGTTCATAACAATGACAGGAAAACCTTCAGGATTGTGGCTCTCTAGGACCAGACACTTCTAGTATATGACGTCCTGTTCAGTTTCTTCAAAGGAAAAAACGGCTACTCAAGTATCTCAAGGTTTTGTTGTTGTTGTTTTTTTTTAAATCAAAACAGGTTTAAATGTAATTTGCATAAAACACTTTCAGAGAAACAGTATTTATAACACTCACGACTGAAGCTTTTTTTTCTGGGACGTTTTCTGGCCTCTTGGGATCTTATCTTATCATCACGCGTTTGAAAATAAAACAAAGTTCTTTTCTTCGTATAGGTCCTTAGGCACGTCATCCAGACTAATAGCAGCATGTGTACTTGCAGATGCCAGCTCTCTGCTGTATTTGGTCCAGCAGCAGCCTCTGGGCTCTATCCAGTGGTCTGTTGTGGCGTCTAACCTGAAGGAGACAAACTACACTGTCACCTCCTTGTCCAAGGGAGTCCGTTATGCTTTCAGAGTCCTAACATCCACTGGGAAGACACTGAGCAAACCATCACCCTCCACTGATCTGGTCCAGCTGCTGGACAGAGGTAGACAGACCCACCGACAGAAATCTAAGAAGATAAATAGTACATTTCCTACGTGACTTTTTCACATGTTTTACTTCTTTAGGGCCATATTTAAGGAAAGCGCCAGTTATTTTGGACAAACCTGACATTGTGTATGTGGTGGAGAATCAGCCTGCAAGCATCACCATCACGCTGAACCATGTGCATGCAGTTGTCACCTGGAAAAGGTCAGCTTTTGTGCTTAAAAGAGTTTAGTTTCTTTTATAAAAAAAAAAAAAAAAAGCACAAGATTAGTATAATTATCTTCAGGTTTGTGTACAAATTGGTGTTGGAGTTACTCATTTTGAATCATAAAAACATTTGCTCATAGATTTATTTACAATTTTTTGGTTTGAACAGCTTTGAGGATTTTACATAAACCTGTATCAGATAAAGGCAGACATGTTTTAAACATAGGGGAGTTCAAGCTTTGGTTAAATATTTAAGTTTTTTTTCTTTAAATGCATTTTTTAAAATTCACTTGTGTTCTTTCAAAATGTAGTATAACAGGAATGTGCATAGCCAAGTTAATCAGTTATGTAACAGCTGAAGTACAGAGGCAATGTGTCAT
Source organism: Telmatherina bonti (assembly GCF_933228915.1). Lineage (NCBI taxonomy): Eukaryota > Metazoa > Chordata > Actinopteri > Atheriniformes > Telmatherinidae > Telmatherina > Telmatherina bonti. Next base: position 15,923,692 of record NC_136633.1, read on the forward strand.
CACACACTTTACTTCCATAAAACAAATTCCTCCAAAAGAAATCTCTGAGGAGCTGAATCCCGCTACTTTTTTTTTTTTTTAAATCTGTTTTTCTATTCATCGGTGGGCTGTTTACACAAATTGGAACAGAACATGTTAATATACTTGCAGTTTCCTAACCTCTACAGATAACGAGTTTAGATCTAAAGACTCGGGGCTAAGAAACACTGCTGTGCAGTGGTTTATGCTGCTTTGATTAAATTTAGCATCTTTGGTTCTAGCATGTGTTCCCTGTGGAGCTTTGCAGTTTCTTACATGAAGGATTTGGTCTTTATCTGCAGGGTGCGCAAAATCAAATAGTTTTTGTCACATGTAAAGATTCTCAGTCATAATTCATAATATTATATATATATATATATATATATATATATATATATATATATATATATATATATATATAATATGCAATATGCAATAACTTTATAAACTTGTGATACAGTTAATTATATATTTATGCATTTAATGGGAATTTTAATTCATCAATGACACATTAAATGAATTAATGATGTATCTAATTAATACATTGTGCCACTTTTACTCCCTTATATGAGTGTGCAAGTATTGTTGTTAATTAAAACTGTATAGGATCTGTAAGCATGATTAAATGTAGTAAAACTGGATAAGTGACTGTGGAGAGGGCTGAATATCTTGCTTCTGGCTCCATCATGTTGTGTTTCTGTCATCCCCAGGAGGGGTGTGGTTTTGGTAAACAGACCAGGAATGTTTGAGATGAGCATGCCAGATGACGATCAACACACTCTGAAGCTACAGCGGGTTAGGAGCACCGACGTCGGCCAGCTGGTGGTCACGGCCAGCAACCAGTTTGGCAGCGACCTCTGTATGCTTCAGCTGGCAATGGCAGGTCAGTTCAGGCACAACACCACAAGATAAATTTAGCATTTTACTGAGAATTTTAAGAACTTACTACTTACTACAGACAGCAGTACATACAGCAACAAGACAAGCTGCTTGTCAGTCAATATCTTCAGTTACCAATGAATTTAAATGAATATAAACTTTAAAACAACTTCTCCAAAAATGACTTTAGTGTTTTGAAATGAACCAAGTGCTGCTACTATTACTCAAATGATTACAGTATCTTTTTATATCCATTTGGAAGATCTAAGTGAGAATATCTTCATGACTTGTTGCAGATAGTAAAGATATACACAGTTTTTTTTTAGTTTTTTTTTTATTTAATAATAGAAATTTTATCATTTATAGTTTGTAAGTGGAAACTGGATAAGCATGGCAATTATTACTTCAATCCAATACAGATAATTTTTTAAATCATAATGAATATTTACCCTTTATGCTTCGATAGTTGCTCCTAAGTTTGAAAGCATCATGGAGGATGTGGATGTGAATGTTGGTGAAACATCTCGTCTGGGTGTTGTAGTCGAAGGGAAGCCAGATCCAGACATTCTGTGGTATAAGGTATTATCTTCAATCGTGTGGCAAAATCTCGACCCAAGTTTTAAACATCAGTAAGCTTAGGGGTTTCTATTGCCTCTGTTTTAGGATGACATCCTTCTCTCTGAGAGCAGCCACTTCACTTTTGTGTACGATGATCCTGAGTATTCCCTTGTCATCCTCAATGCTCAACCGGAGCACTCTGGTGTGTACACCTGCACTGTCAAGAACCTGGCCGGGTCCAACTCCTGCAAGGCTGAGCTCACAGTTCACACAGGTTTGCAGTAAAACATGGATGCTGCTTCGTGCACAAACACCGTCTGCATGCAGACAGATTCAGCAAAGTTTAATACATTTAATGAAAGGGAAAAAATAAGAAAAGTTCGGAGAAGTAGCATCTTTTTAAGAAGTTTCTTTTTAAATAATTTACCATTTAATTAGCTCTGTTATTGAACATACCAGTGTAAACTAGTTGTTATTGAAAATCACACTTAAAATCTGCAACATATGGGCAGGACCACAAGGTGTTTTTAAACTACAGTATGAAGCCATCTGTCACTATGCTGGCACACGTTTACTGCCAAACACACAAACACAAAATTTTTTTAAAAGATCCTCTGCTTGTGCTCCCTTCAGAGCAAAAAGAAGCAGCTGAGCCAATGGAGGACGAGGGGACCATTTTGAGAAAGATGAGGCGTTTGACAGATTATTACGATATCCACAAAGAGATTGGGAGGTGAGTGTGTATGTGCAGCCAGACACTCATACTGCCTCGCATTGCTCAGTCGCAGCAAGGACGCTGATGCTTGTGGCTGTTTGAGTGCTCAGGGTCGGGCTGTGGGAGGAGATGGCGTGGGAGGGGTTGCACCTGCTTAACAATGGCAGACAGAAACAAGAGATGACTCACCAGCCTAAGTGGAGTGAATCCATTAGACGACAGATGATTTGTTTTCGTCCGTCTCATTGGGACAGACATTAGGGCATTGAAATAGGAAAAAACGGAAGATAAGAAGAGAAATCTGATTTCCCTCAAAAGGAAAAAGGAACAAATTTGGAAGGAAGTTCAGGTTGTTTTCTTTCCCCACTATGGTGGAAAAACAGCCCAAGGAAAGGTAATAATACAATTTGCTCTCCAAAAAGAAAAACAATTTAATAAATTAGAAGGAAATGCAAAACTGCCTGCTCAAGATTTTCATTTTTTTATTCAACTCCAATTAAAAACAATGGGCTCTACATTTTCTACAATCTGTAGAAATATATATATATATATATATATATATATATATATATATATATATATATATATATATATATATATATATATATATATATATATACTACCAGTGTGACAATAATAGAATAGAATAATAGATTAAATATAATAATAGAATAATAACAATAATAGAAAAGAATAAAGTCATTCTGTTCTATTCTACAGTCATTTAGCAGACACTTTTATGCAACGTGACTTTAAGCAGTTACAAGTGTGAAAGACTGTTGCTGGTCATGCTTTACATACAGACAGTAGTTGTGTGTTAATTTGAATTACGTAGCCTTATGAACTTACTTTGTTAGGTTATGAAAATCATTCTAAAAGACCCTTTTTCTTTCGGGCTTTGTAAGCCCTTCCTCATCAGCCAGCAAAGAATAATCTTACATTAAAAAATGAACAAAATAAAAAAAAAAACTAGCAACAGATTATTTGATACAGTATTTTATAGCATGGTCAGTGATAATTCTAATGCCAAATAGTGTGCATCATTTTGGTATATACTCACACATAGTTTGGCAAGTTAAATCACTCTTGTATCACTCTCTTACTTGCATCACCATAGCAACGTTTTGATCAATTGGTTCAGATGAGCTGGATTTTGACAGGTGAATGAGAAAAACTCTCAGTAGCTTGACAACAGTTATTTTGCCTAAAAACTACATTGATACCAACATAAAATAGTTCTTATACTTTAGCATATTTATCAAGTTTGGCAAAAAGAAATAAATATTTGTTATAAAATGTTTACCGTGTTGGATCATGGTATGAGTGGATTAAACTACGCAGATCTGTGCATTTGACGGTCATAATGTGGAAGAAGTCATGGTGCACATTGTGGTATTCTATACTCTGCGTTGCGCATTAAAACCGTGTAATGCACAGCTCCTTGTGGTTTAATCCTTATATTATGCTGTAGCTGTAATTAAAAATAAAAGAACATTGAAAGAATGAGAAACTAACAACGTCATTGCTGTGTGATTGCTCGTGCAGGGGGGCCTTCTCCTATGTGAAGAGGGTGACAGTCAAGAAGGGAAAGACTGAATTTGCAGCCAAATTTATCTATGCTCGGGGGAAAAGGAAGGCCGTGGCCCTCAGAGAGATGGATCTGCTGTCTGAGCTGGACAATGAGAGGATTCTCTATTTCCATGATGCTTTTGAGAAGAAGAATGTAGTGGTGCTCATCACCGAGTTGTATCCTTCATTTACACTCTTGTTCTATGTGATTAAGATGTTTTATCTGTAAATCTTGCTTTGTGTGTTTCCAAATGTTATTTAAAAGTAAAATAAAAGGTCGTTTTTGATCTGCTGCATTGCCTCATTACAATTTGCTTTATTGCAAAACAAAATGCATCCAAACCATTGATCCTCACGTTGACTGCAGTTCCCTGGAGGCATGAATGAAGAACCCCAGTTTTTCCTCTCTGACTCATTGCTGCTGAGTGGCATTAGTAAGCAGTGGGATGTGTGGGAGTTTTTCTTATTTATAATTCATTTTTCATGCTCCTACCACTTGGATTATGCAGTCAAGTTGCATCTCTGTTGAATTTCTTTCTTCTTAACTATTGTGTGAAGATGTCACGAGGAACTGCTGGAGAGAATGGCCAAGAAAACAACCGTCATGGAGCTGGAGGTTTGTATGCTTCTACTAACTGCACTGCGCCGACATTATGTAACATGACTTGATCATTTCATCCACTTACATTTTCCACTGCAGATCCGCAATGGCGTTCAGCAGGTTTTAGAGGGTCTACGTTATCTTCACCAAAAAAGTATTGCTCACCTCGATATAAAGGTATCACTGCAACCGAATACTTTTACAAATATAGATATTTTTTTCCTGTTAAAATCTGCCAGGGTACCAAAACTTGTGTTTGTGTGAACCTACTTCCAGCCTGAAAACATCTTAATGGCAAATCCAGGGAGTGACCATATTCGTATTTGTGACTTTGGAAATGCCATAAAAATGGAACCTTCAGAGGAGTACTACTGCAAATATGGCACCCCTGAGTATGTTGCACCAGAGATTGTTAACCAAACTCCCGTTTCCACAGCAACAGACATCTGGTAAGCCACCTGTTCCCTAGCGTGGACAAGTGACTCCACACTGCATGCACTGCTCTGTTTTGGCAACAAATTAAATGTCCATTTTGAATTATTTTATATTATTCCTGAGACTACACTCTTTGTCATGTTCTCCCATAGGCCTGTTGGGGTAATTACTTACCTCTGGTAAGTTATATAATTTCGATATATTCTAACAAAACTGGAACATGAACATCTCCGTAGAAGTAATTGATTGGTTTCTTGGATCATTTGTATTCCAGCCTAACTGGGGTGTCTCCCTTTGCTGGTGAGAATGACCGAGCCACTGCCCTCAACATCAGAAACTACAACGTGGCTTTTGAAGAGAGCATGTTTTCCGACTTCTGCAGAGAAGCAAAGGGATTTGTCATCAAGCTTTTAGTGGTGGACAGACTGTAAGTGTCTTATTGACTCATGTAACATAAAAAGACACATTTAGTTGTATCGACTATAATTCCAGACTGAGCATAAGTGAGCCTGAACTTTTAAATGAATCATTAATACATTATTTCTCCTCTTGTAGGAGGCCTAGCGCCATTGAATGCCTTCGTCATCCTTGGTTCAAGGTGAGCAATTATTTAGTAAATGTACCTGTCGGCTTCAAACCTTCATCATCATTTATATCTTAGGGTAATGGCTATGCCCCTGTTTGTCTCACAGTCACCTACAAATAAAATCATCAGCACAGCTATGCTGAAGCAGGTTCTCTCCAGAAGGCGATGGCAGGTAAGCAATGACGATGGAGGCATTTTAAAACCTGTGTGTTTGGCCAGAAATGGGCAATTAATTGATAGAATCAATTTTCCAGATCAGAACTGATCAGATGTAACAATAAAACCTGCCTGGAAATGAAATAATCTCACATTTTTGTATGCCAATTTTTCTCAGCGTTCCCTTATCAGCTACAAATCCAAAATGGTGATGCGGTCCATCCCAGAGCTCCTGAATGACTCATCCAATCACGTCTCAATTGCCGTGGCTCGGCATTTAAAAGAAGGTTCCCCACCGCCCTCCTCTTCCTCAGACTCGGATGCAGATGTAGATGAGCTTCCCTTTATTCCTATGCCACTATCCATGGTTTTCTCTGGCTCTAGGGTCTCGCTTAATGAGATCACAGGTGATGAAGAAGCCAAGCGGCTGAGTGTTGTGTCTGAAGGACTAAGGAAAAAAGATAGCGTGGGTGTGGCAGACGCTAAGGGAGGGGCTGGCAAAGACATGACAGGTGAACAGGAAACCCCAAATGAGGAAAGAAAGGGAAAACGAGGAGCTCTTCAGAAAGGATCAAGTGTAGAGTCTGATGAATCCCAAACAAAAGCCAGAAGAGCTACCATGAGGAGGGGTAGCTCTGCTGACTCAGCTCTGCTTCTCTACATTGACCCAGAAGATGGAAATGCAGCTGGGGATTCAGAGGGAAGTAGCAAGGCCCTGAAAAAGGCAGTTTCTATGGAGCTCCCAAATCGCAGCCCAAGCCCTGGGGCTACAAAGTTAAGCCAAGAAGATTATGCTCTAAAACTAGAACTGATGAGACAGCGACTGCTCAGGGGAGGAAACGTCGATAAAAAGATGAGTGGCCTTCGAGGGCCATTGTTTGAAACACTTGGCATTGATGATGAGAGGCAGACAGGGTCGCTTGATCGGAATTTGAGGAGGTCTCGGACAGGGCCATCAACACTAACCAGGGCAGCATCTTCTGACACTCCTGGAGAGGACACACCGAAGACCAAAGTTTTCCGAAAAAGTGTTTCCTTCACTCAGGGCGATTCTGAGCCAATGCCCCTGCACCGCAGGTTTGGAGCCCCCTTAAAAATTCCATCTGTGGGCAATGCTAGCACAGAATCGAAGACGCTCCAGGAGGCAACTTCCATGTCTGCTCTGACAGAACAGGCAACACTGGAGTCCTCATCTGAGTCACCTCGAGACAGAGTTTCCTTTCTATTCCCAGCACCAAGAAAAATGGACCAACAACCAAACCAATTCAATGTGAAAGAAAATGAGGATCTAGATGTTATAACAGGGAAAAAGACCAAAACTCAGTTAGAACAGGGAGATAAAGCTGAATCTGAGTCTCGATCCCCTTCTGTTATTACACCTATAATTGTAATAGAGGAGGATGATGAAGCCGATGAAAGCAAAGACAATCATGGTTTACATACAAATAAAATGGAAACACAAGATGAGAAAACATCGCAGAGTAATAAACAATCATTTACATATGCAGGAATAAGTCAAGTTGTTGCAGTGCCATCTCAAAAATCTGCCAAGGTCCAATCCAAAGACCTCACTGCTAAAGCTCAGCCAAGTGATGAAACATCTCCTGAGAAATCTGTCTCACCTGAGCATCCAGCAGTTTTTGCCAAAATAGCAACTGGTTCTGTTTCCTCATCATCAAACCCCGATCTTCCCACAACCCCTCGCCAGCCTCTGCTCAGAACAGACATCAAAGACATTGACTCAGAGGAGGTCTTTGAAGCCAGGTTTAAGAAGCGGGAGTCATCTTTGACCCGTGGCCTCCGTAAACTGACCAGAAACAAATCAGAAGAAAAATCTCCCATTTTAAGCCGCAAAGCGGTTGAAGGGGGGGAGGAGATTTACAGACCAGGGCCAAGGGGAGCACCACTTGAAATGGTATCTAAAGAACTAGCACAGAAATCCAAATCTGTTCAAGATTTAAGAGAAGTAGATCAGGACACAGGCCTTGGTCTAATTGGAAGGTTGTCCTTGCGAGGTAAGCGGTCAACATCCACAGAGAAGAAGGGGGAAAAAACGAGGGAGGAAAAGCAAGCAAATGTGCAGGAAACTGCAGTGAATAAGAGAGTTTCATGGGCTTTTGGACGCAGTAAGTCTCTGGATACAAAAGAGCTGAACAGTGCTGGGCTCCAGAGGCAGCCAGATGAGAAGGAGCAAAGAAAACCGGAGGAGACATCAGTTTCTGCAATGAGACGCAAGTTTGAATCTAAAGTGGCAGGAATCTCTGCCAAAATAAGGACTCACTCAGAGGAGAGGAAGGCTAAAGAAACTGGAGGGAGCCAGAAAGAGCTGGCTCAGAAGGATATAAATAAGGTCTCAGAGTCCCCGGTCCTGGCAATGCGGCATAAGTTTGAGAACAAAGTAGCAGGAATATCCACGAAAATCCGCAGCCAGTCAGAAGAAAGAAAAGGAGAAGCAGAGAGCAAGAGCACACCACTGTTTGCTCGCCACCGCCATTCCCAATCTGAGGGCCGTGGACTTGGAATGGGCATCCCTGAGAATCAGCTAGCAAAACAAACGGGCACAGCAGCATCCAAGGACTCCATTGAATCCACATCAAGCATCCATTCCGAAAAAGCCTCAGAGAGTGAAAGACGATCGCGGTGGGACAGGTGGGGCTTAACGAGGGGTAAAAGAGACAAAACCCCTGTGCAATCTGATTTGCCCTCAACTGCCCCCAAAGAAGAGAACTTGACAAGCCAACAGTTTAATCGCTCAGCTTCAGATTTTGCTCCAGTGTTTCACATCAAACTGAAAGACCATGTCTTATTAGAGGGGGAAGCTGTCACTCTCAGCTGCCTTCCAGCTGGGAGTCCACATCCGGAAATATCCTGGATTAAAGGTAACCTAAATGTAGCTACGACGGATTTGTGAAGGTTAAACTCATTCAAACTCTGCTGCTAAATATTTCACGTTTCTGTGTTTCAGATCGGAAACCATTGGAGTTGACTGACGATAGGATCAACCTGATCTCCCACCCAGATGGCAGGCAGCTTCTTACAATCCAGAAATCCATCCACAGGGATGCTGGTGTTTATGAATGCGTAGCCACCAATCCCATTGCGACAATCAATACCTCCTGTACGCTCTCTATAGCTTGTAAGTACTCTTCCTGTTTTCACCCACAGCAATGTCAGTACTGGTTTGGAGTTAATTTGTTACGATGTGGTTTGGAGAAAATGGGAATAGGGGACTTCTTACATCTGTGCTGCAAATACAGTGATTTCTTCTCTCAAAAGAGCAGCTGCTCATTTGCCTTTCAAAGATATACATAATTTCCCTCATTTCACATTTGTGTGATTGGATTTTAATTGCACTGGGAATCGTGTGAATATATATGCAACTAAAATGAATATTAATGTCAACAGATTAGGTTTACAGCAGATTAAGTAGATTTTTGGCTTTTCTCATATTCATTATCAAATAAGAGCAAATTAGGTTTTTTGCAGTTGTGTGCTGATGATTGAAATCAGCTGTGACGGTTCTTATCAAGCATTCAGTCATGCTTTTGCACACAGTGTATAATGAAAGCAGCATTTTATTTATTTTATTATAAGAGGTTATATGCTTCACTAGAAATATTAACCTTTTTTATGATGATTGTATTTGAACTCCCTGTCATGGTTTTAGACATGCCGCCTTACTTATATATCCTATTATTTATTGATAATTAGGCAGAGTATATCTAGGAAAAATAATTACCTCATCTGAATTCTTGGTTTCTTCATTGTAGTTTGTCGTTGCATAACCTAAAATGCATTTAGAAAATAAGGAGTCACATGATTTCCAATTTGTATTTTAAGGAGTGATTTACTCTTTAACTGCTGAGACAGAAATTACAAACAAAAACTGAGTTGCGACACTCAAAAGAATCTACAAAATCTTATTATTCTCATACTGAAGCTGAAAGGTGAGAGGCTATGAGCAACAACAAGGTTAAGCATTACATGCACAATCCCTTAAAAGCATGATTATATTTAAAAAAAGAATATTACTCATATATTGTTGAATATGTATTGTATATATTTTTAGGGTTTTTCTCAAGTTTTTTCCATTTTATTCCCCCATTTGCTACTCAAGGTGTCCCAAAACGACCAGGAACGCCTGAAGTAGCTCAGACTTACAACAACACAGCCCTGGTGTTGTGGAAGCCAGCGGACACTAAATCCGCATGCAGCTACACTCTGGAGAAAAAAGCAGAAGGTGAGAGAGTTTCAGAAAAAAAAAAAAAAAAAGAATAGTGTAATTCTTTATTCAGACTGTAATCCTTTTTAAACTACATTATCTTAGTCTAATACTGACATGATGCTTGACATAAGGGCAAAACTATATTCAATTAAATCAAGCTTTGAGGAGGAAATAGCTTTTGTATAGATGCACATCATGTGACTACCTTATGTGTTAATTAATTTTTTTTTTTTTTTTTACCAAGTTTTCAAAAGAAATAAGATATAATTTTCAGCAGTAAGCTCAGTCTTGAGCTCACTTTGAATCCACTTTTATGTCCAAATGACTTCCTTATGCGCTTTCCAACATTGCCATCTAGTGTTTCAATTGTGAACTGCAAGATGCTTGGTATTCATAGTAGAGCAAATAAATGAACAAAGAAAATTAGGCATTATTTATTTTATCTATTTATTTAATTAATTTACTGTTTAAAAGTCTTTTTTAACATGATTATCCTTTCATTCTTCTGCAGGTGATTCTAACTGGGTCACAGTATCTACTGGAATTGTGGATTGCTACTACAATGTCACTGACCTGCCACCAGGTGGCGTCTTTAAGTTTCGAGTGTCATGCGTCAACAAGGCCGGACAGGGTCCTTACAGCAACTGTTCTGCTCCAGTCAACCTGGACTCAACAGGTAATGCCAATAAGCGGCCCACCTGAACAAGATTACAAATAGGCAGAAATCCTTTTGATATAATACATTCCAGACAGAAACGCTAAAAATACAAAGGAGAGTTGATTGAGACATGGCCATTAAGTTAATTACATAAAACTGGAGTGTCCAGCTCTGATCCTTGAATGCCACAATCCTGCAGGTTTCCCATGTATCCCTGCTCCAACACACCTGACTCAATTATTCAGTCATTGGCTGTACCTTTAGTGTAAGCCAGGTGTGTTGGAGGGATTTAGCCAAAACCTGCAGGTCAGAGGCCCTCCAGTACCAATCTTGGACACCCCTAACACAAAGCCCTAATGTCTTTAAAGAGATATAAAAAATGATCAACGCAAATTACCCAAACAAAATGATCTGGCAAGATAGCCATGAAGAGATGCAAATGGACAAATGTAACACATGCAAAAAGGTGGAGAATGTGGCTTTGAGAAATAATATGTATCACAAAACAAGCAGATATGTGTGCATGAGGAATGTCCATTATTAAGAGAGACAAATTTATTGTCAGGAGACTTGGAATATGTGCAAAGAAATGCACAATGCCCTATATCATGGCAGAGAATGCATCTTTTTTTTTTTCTTTGACAACATCAAACAGAGCTTTAAGGAAATACAAAATTATCAAAATGTAACAAACTTTAAAAAAATCTTAACAATGGCATGCATATAACCACAAAATCATGCAAAGCTGGACCTAAAACGATGGAAAAACATATAAAATGTGATACAAACAAGAAGGAATCCTGAATGGCTAAAACTGAAAAAGGCAAAATGACAAAAATAAGATTATAAACAACCATAAAGAGTAAAGAAAAAGGGTTGCAATGAAACAAAATAAATGAGTCACAAAATAATCAAGAAGAGACAAAGAACCTTAATGAAACCCAATATGACTAAACTGAATTCACCATTAATTGAATGAAGGATGAGAAAACCAGAACGAGCTGCACATAAACAAACAAAAAAAAAAAGATATGATGTGACATGAAAAACTCATTAAGAACAAAGCAGAGGAAAAACACATATTGACAAAGAGACCACACAGTACGGAAATGGTGCAAAACATTTGCATCAGTTGGAGATGAAAGGACTTTAAATCCTACATACAGGTATGTAGTGATCTTTGAAAAATGTATATCACCCATAAATGTATCTTCACTGATTCCTGTATGATAACTAAAAAATAGATGGAAGTGAATGAAATTTTAAAAATCTCATTTTCCATCTTCTGTGAAATAAAACAAAAACGTTTGAAAATATCCTCAAAACCAGATTTGTGTGGAAATGAAGCATACTGAGAAAATCCTCAAAGTATGTTATCTGTCACACAGCTGGAGGAGCTTCACCTGCCATCGCTGTTGTAAAGACAGTCCCAGCCCCTGAACCAGCCCAGAATTATGCTGCCAGGACAACTGTCTCCACTGTCCCCTCCACTGCCCCTTCTCCAACAGATGCTACAGTTTCCCCTCCAGCTGCATCCCCATATTCCAAAATGGTCATCACTCCCTCTCCTCCGTCCAGCCTTTCAAGTGAAGACACTCAAAAATCAAGCACCCCTCTTCTGTCTTCTCCCATCATCAAAGCCCCTCCATCCTTTGTCCTCCCCAAACCCCAGAGTCCAGTCAATGTGGTGACCCCTATGACTCAATCCCCACCTGTATCACCCCCACCTACTCTTGTAACCCCACCTCCAACACCCACAAAGCCAGCAGTGGCTGAAGTTCCGACCTACATCCCTACAAGCACAGCCACTGCTCGGGTGGCTCCGACTCCAGTGTCCTTCTCTCCACAAGTACTCCAGTCCTCCAGCCTCAGCCCCTTTGGAGAAGGAGCCAGTACCCCCACCAGAGGTACCCCGTCTGGACGCGCCACACCCTCCACTGCCCTACGACAGGGAATTCCACAGAAACCGTACACCTTCCTCGATGAGAAAGCGAGGTGAGACATATAAGGACCCTCTAGGTCAGCGATCCCCAGTCCTTGTCCTCCAGGACCGGTGTCCTGTATGTTTTCCAAGTCTCCCAGCTGCAACACACCTGATTCAAATCAGTATGTATTTAGCAGACATATGCAGAGCTTGTCTGAATCTAAGTCAGGTGTGTTCCATCAGGAACATTTGGAAAACCTGTAGGACACCAGCCCTTGAGAACCAGGGTTGGGGATCCCTGCTTGAGGTGACTGGTTGACCTTGACATTGCCATTTTTATTCATTTTTATTTGTTTAGATCAGAAGAAATACATGAAATATATATTCTTACATTTGAATTCATTGTAAATGACATTAAAGTACAGGATGAATCTTTGTTACCATTTGTTTGTAACAACGGACTTTGCATATTGTACGCTCAGGGGTCGATTCGGAGTGATTCGTGAGTGCAGGGAGAATTCGACGGGTAAAATCTACATGGCAAAGATCATTCCCTACAGCCAGGAGAGCAAGCAGGAAGTGCTGAAAGAGTACGAGATTCTGAAATCCCTTCACAATGAGAAGGTCATGGCTCTACACGAGGCCTACGTCACGCCGCGTTACCTGGTGCTGGTGGCAGAATATTGCACAGGCAAAGAGCTGCTGTACAGCCTCATAGACAGGTAGGATGTTGGGTTTGTGACTTCACACTAAAGACCACAGAGTCAGGGTCAACCTGTTTGGTGGGTTGTGAAATATTATTTAACCTGCTAAATTTTAAACTTTAAATTTAGATGAGAAGTCACAAGCACAGACAGCTGCTGATTTGGTATTCATAAACTAAGAGAAATAAATTTTCCCTCTCCAAAGGTTTCGTTACTCTGAGGATGATGTGGTGGGCTACCTGGTCCAGATTCTCCAGGCTGTGGAGTACCTCCACAGTCGCCGCATCCTCCATTTGGACCTTAAGCCTGACAACATCATGGTGACCAACCTCAACATTATTAAGATTGTGGACTTTGGCAGCGCTCAGAGTTTCAACCCCCTCAATCTGAAAGTCCAGGACTCCGGAGCAGGAACCCTAGAGTACATGTGTAAGGAGATGCACTCTGAAGCCATTTTCACACATAACTTAAGTCTGAATTAAATTGAAAAGGTGTAGGCCTGGTGGCATGTGAGAGGCGTCTTAAATACTTTATTGTGAGAACAACATGTAAAACATCCAGGAGATCAGATGTGGTTTGAATGTAGCAGCTAATCCTGCAGAGCATTAACAGCAAAACAAGGAATGTAAGAATACCGGTAAGAATGAATGATTCATATACTACATTGCTTTTCTCTCATTGTGGATGCTTTCCAATATAGCATTGATATGGTACAAAAAACAGTCAAGAAGACTCCTTTCTTATGCAAAAATAGTCATTTTCATAACGTTCTGCATTCTTGTTGATGCGTAGGTCATCTTGTTTCATGTTGTGAGAGCACCATCAATGAATCTTCCACTGTGAAGTACAACCATTGCAAAAGATTGTAACACAAAATTGTCCATGCGTTCGCCTGAAAACTTCAGTGTTTGTGTGTGAAATGGCTTGATACTACTTATTTTTCTTTTCTTTTATATATTTGCTTCTTTTGACAAGCTCCTGAGATGGTTAAGGGTGAAGTTGTTGGTCCTCCAGCTGATGTTTGGACGATTGGAGTTGTCACCTACATCTTGTGAGTTCATGCATTCATACAGTCTGTCAGTCAGTCATCCATTCAGGTTTTTTCTTTTGCTACTATTACAACCTCTCTGCGAAACATTGGAAATATCGGAGAGGTTTTTGTTCAGTCCAGTACACTGGCTTCAATTACAAAAATGGGTTGTTAATAGGAATGTTCAATATTGGCTTTTTTTACAGATATCCATTATGCCAATTTTGTCTAGTCTTAATTTTTTATACTGATATCAGCCAATATTTTTGGACAGAGCTGTACCAAACAAAACAAAAATATCTAAAACTATAGATGACATCGCTTATATTTTATCATTTTGAGTTAAAGAAGATGTAGCTAAAGAGTTTCATATATATGTGCATTTTGCATAAAAGCTGTCTTTCAAAAATAAAAACCAATATCGATATTTTCCGATGTTGCATTTCAATGTCGATATCTGCCAATAACATTGGCATGCTGATAAAAATTGGTTTTTAATATAGCAAATGTATTTCCTAAGTCTTATTTATTTTTTTTCCTGTTGCTACCAGGCTTAGTGGTCGGCTACCCTTTGAAGATAAAGACCCTCAACAAGTTGAATCCAAAATCCTGATTGCAAAGTTCGATTCCACAAAACTGTACACAAACGTGTCCCAAAGTGCCTCAGCCTTCCTCAAGAAGATGTTGAGCAGTTTTCCATGGTAACCTTCATCAATCATCAAGCACAATATGTATGTGTGTATGTGTGTATATGTATATATATATATATATATGTATATATATACACACACACACACACACACATATATATATATATATATATATATATATATATATATATATATAATATTTGTGTGTGTGTGTGTGTAATATATTGTATTATTGTGTTTTCAGGGCCCGCCCAACCACACGTGATTGCTTTACACACGCCTGGCTGCAGGACTCCTACCTGATGAGGCTCAGGAGGCAGACTCTCACCTTCACTTCGAGTCGACTCAAGGAGTTCCTGGTGGAACAACAAAGCCGTCGCACAGAGAGCGCCACCAAGCACAAGGTGCTGCTGCGCACATACCAGAACTCGCCCCGTACTCCCACTCTTGGGACTGCCCCACATTTTTCCAGCCCCAAGTGAGAGAAACGGTGGAAATGCTGGACAGACATGAGTTGGCAAAGTTGGATCTTCCCAAAAGAAAGCGAAATACCAGTTAAACCACTGCTGCTATGAGGCGCTGTTGGAGGCATTGAGACAAGCTACAGAGATATTGCTGAATTAGCACTGTTCCATGTGTTATTTTGGGAAAATTCAGTATTCAGCACCAGAAAAAAAACGGACTGTAGCAATGGGTCCAATGTAATTCAGAGCAACTCGTAAAGTGGCACTCAAGTGAAAGGACATAGGATGTTCTTTGGTTTTCCCTTGATTGCACAGTCACATTGTGAATTCTGAAATCGCACATTAATATTTGACTTTGAACGTTTTTAGTCTCCTCTCATGCACTATCAACTTGGAACATGTCACCATCCGTAGTTTTTCCTGCAGAACCTTGTTTATTTCACTCAGTTTAGTAGTTAACTCATGTGAATGTACCATCATTTTAGCTGCTAACTTATTTTTTTGCATTTAGTCGCATTTAAAATTTAAAACCAAAAATATAAATATGTTGTTTTGTTTTTCCTTTTGGAAATTTAACTTTTTCATGTTAATTTATTTGCATGTGTGTGTGTATGTATGTGCGTGTGTGTGCAAGCAGTTTTAAATCCATGTTTCAAATTAGTAGTGATGTAAAAAAAAATTCAATTATTGAGCATCTCTGTGATTGGTATCAAGAGTCACATGGTGAACTACTGTAGGGTGTGATAGGAATTTGTTGTGCAACTTCTTGTTCTATGGTTAATCCTAATTCTGAGACAACTAAGAGCAGTTCATAATGTAGATAATGATTTTTTCTTTTCTCTGAAAATTCCCACACACCACACACTAGCTGTCGTTTTTCTGTATTACATCGGTTGGTCTGGTTGCTCAGATCATGATCATCCAGTGAGTGCCTCAATCAGGTTAACATACACAATGTTGATCTTCTAAATGTATGTCCCTTGGCTTATAAAGCAGAAGTTTGATTACAGTGCTTGAACATTAGAAAGTGGTATGTTTGTACAGTATTTACATGAAATCCTTGTAATATTAGGAGTCTTGTGTATTGCTCTATCACAGTGTTCCTTTTATATGAATTTGGATGGTTGAAAATTTGGAAATGTACAAATTTGCGGTGTTCATATGTGTTGAAAAAAGTTGAACATGTTTTTATGAGATAGTATGTAATAAACTATTGATACAATTAGGAATAAACTTGAGTGAAATGTGGATTTTTAACTTAACACCTGCACTTTAGTTCCTAAATTTCTCCAGTTCTGGGACAAATCAAATCAGGAGTTTAAGTAAAAGGGTAAATGCAGGTAAAATCTGTTCTTACGAGGCTGCATAATAATGCAAGAGACATAACGTGTATTTGCAGAAACATTACATCTAAGATTTGTGTCATCGTGTTTACATGCAAAGGACCAATTAAATATAGGTGGAATCAAATAAGACGGAATATGTCAATCTCGGCCTCTGTTATCAAATATGTAAACGTTTTTATTGTTATGTTTACAAAAAAGTCTGTTTAACTATCTTTTAATATAGTAATTATAATTTTATGTCAAGTATAAATATGAGAAGCTTTAAACAGTGAAATTATGAATTAAAGCAAAATCAAAAATGTAATTCTTAATAAAATTAGAATTGACTTCTTACTGTTCATGTTTTGCAGGCTGCAGATACACGATGAGTACAACTGGAGTTTCCAGGTGTAAGATAAACATTTTTATAACAGGATTCCCATCAAAGGACAACAATACTTTGGGGACCATCCAACTTTCACTCGCATCACATGACTCACAGCTTATATTAGCATCATAATCAAATAATGAAAAGAAATTTACATCAGCAAACAACTTTTCATTAACATGCAACTGTAAAAAGTCAATTAGGACAGATAATATTTAAGTCAGTTCAGTTAGGCTACTACCTTCTCAAGGTGGTAGTCAAGGTAAAATTTTTATCTTTTTCTTTTGAAGATAAAATAAAAAGGTTCCATGCACATGTAAATAGGCTGTGATTGTCTCTTTATTTTTACACTAATATTTGCAATCTTGGCTCTTAGTCATTAAAGACTGACCAAAACTCTGATGAAAATGTTGTAAAGAGCATAATAAATGCGCATCGCTGGAAAATGGGACTGCAATTGTGCGACCCTCCCTGGCGACAGGCAGTTTCAAGGGGCCCAAACTGGGCGTTTCTTGACTGGTGCTACTTTAAAAAAAAAAAAAAAAAAATCTTCAGTACTTTAGTAACATTTTACCGACAGCGGTTATTACATGACGATTGAAACATACACCCACGCACTGTACACGTAAACCATTTCAAACACACACAAACAATCGCTCGCCACCGTTTAATGTTGCTTTGCGAGCAGTCGTCGAAGCTGAAAGTTTCGTATCGATTTTTTTTAAAAAACTTAAAGATATATAGGCATGATGGAACAGTTCAAATAACTTTGTATAACTTGTTAGCATTGTGAGTGACAAACCATGCGTGTTTAGACTCTTTTAAGATACTTTAACAGTGTAAAAGTGAAGCCGGCGAAACTTTTTAAACAACTTTGTTCAGGCAGCCGGTTAGGGATCGTCGTCAAATTTGTAGACACGGCGAGGCGGAGTGCTGTCCGCGGCTGTTTCCTCCCTGCGCCACTTTAAGTAAAATGGGAAGCCTTGAAACCTCCATGTTTGTATCTTGAAATTGCAAACGGAGTTGAGCACCATATTGAATCAAAGTTGCCAACTCCTTGACAAACGTTTGATAACTTTCAGTCTTGAAAGGTTAGCGGATATCCGAGTGGACGACAGTCGCCAAAGTGTAATGGACGCGCTGTAGGCGACTTGTTGCGGTGTTTTTCCGGCGCCTTTTAGTTTTGTTTTCACGTTAAGTTCATGCAGCTCCGACTCGGCGAACAATCCCTAACTTTAAAGTGTGAGGTCAGCACTCTGGACCAGATCTGGATGTGATGGACAATCCGTCCTCAATAATCACTCAAGTCAGCCGAGATGAAGAGGGAAGTAAAGCTGCAGGAGAAAGGGGTGAGTGTCTTCATATTTTGTTTTTTTTTTCCGCTGTCAGGAAAAGTTTTGCGGCTCTGCGACCAGCTCCTAAAACTCCGAGCCAACGCAGTAACTTGTTTACAACCTTCTACACGACTCACACTGGACATAATATTGCATTTCTCTTAATTTTTCCAACCAAAAGGAGGGAAAAAAGACAAATAAGAGCGCTGAAAGTGTCAGATTTGAAGTGTCACAGATCACGGCTGCGGCCCTTTGGCCTGTGATGAAAGTGAAGGAAATGACGTTCAGGTCCGTGATTAGGATTCAACAGGCCAACTCACAAGTTTCTCATGGACCAAACTCACACACTCTCACACACACACAATAATATATGTATATATTTCACTCTTATTATGAGTAAATAGGCCGAAAATAAGTGTATCAATGCAAGTATGGTGCAATCCTGCAGGCATTATTGTTGTTGTTTTTATTATTATAGTTGTTAATCAAACGACTTATAGATCCATAGTTTTTTTGTTTTATTTATGTATTTATTTTTTGTGTAAGATTTAGTCTGTAGATATCTAAAATTCAAAAACTTTTTTTTTTTTTTTTTTTTTTTTTTTGCCAAAACAAACAAACAAAAAAAAAAATCTACAGTTCAGTTGCACTTAATTTAACTAAGCCTTTCCAATTTTTTTTTTTTTTTTTTTTTACTCCAAGAAATTTTAACAGATGGTGTCTGGTTCACATTGGATTTAGTGGGATTAGGAAGATATGATTAGGCAATATGATTATTAGCCTAACTGAAATGTAAAAAAAAAATATATATAGAATAAAAAATAATAATAATTATTATTGTTCCCTCTTACAAATCAAGCAACATCAGTACCAGCTGCTGTTGTGATGACGTTCATTTAATGCAGAAGGGATTTTAATCAATGCATGAGTGCAACCGTCCACAAACAACAACATTCAATACAACTTATGATGTCAGTGCCATGTAGTTTAAGCTTGTTATGGGAATCCATAAACCGTAGCTGTTTCTGTAATGCCTGGGTCTCAGACACTGCCCATCTGAGATCCACACTTTCAGGATCAAACATATTGATCATCTGCTTTACTGCATCTTTTCATTTAATTGGCCTATGCTCTTTTCACGCAGGTGTAACCGTCAATGCCGCTGACTCTTTCCATCAGCTTGAGTTTTCCAAGATTTCTCCTTAAAAAAATAAAAGTTTATTGGATTAAAAATAAGTCATAAGTGTAGTTAACACCATCATAAGAATAAACTCTGCAGCCACAAAAAAACAGCCACAAATCAAGTTGTCTCCAGTCTGTTGGTAGATTTTTAAATTCTCTGTTTTCCTCTGAACTCACTGAAAAACCTGTGAAACGCTTGTTTCCGTCAGTGCAGCACTAACGTTATCAGTTCTGTCACTAACATGGATTTGTGGCGCTGCTGCTGTACACAGACTGGCGCTAATGCAGGTTACTGAATAATCTGGTGACCTGCTAGTCATGATCCAATCCCTCTGACATTTAAATAGTGGCTGGAGGTGAGGACTATATTCAGCTGACTACAGTAGTGCATGTTTTGACAATAAAGGATCAAGTGAAAAGTGAGCAGACGACCTGAGGTTGATGCTTCCAATCACAGCTTAGTTTTTTTTTTGGTTGTTGTTGTAAATGTATATTAGCTTAATCCGTTGCATAACCTTGTCTGCATACTTGTGAGTATGTTTACTCTCTTTGACGCATAGCTGCTGTATGAAACCGCATGTTGACTCTGTTTGACCCGAATGGACTCTGACACGTGTAAGAAGAATAATCTTAACTGTGGGATCGTGCTGCTTTTGGCCGATTTGTGCCGTTTTGTCTTGTTCTGTTAGATTCATTCAGATGTACCATCGCATTAGTCTTTTGGCATTTAAACTGTAAACTCTTTAAAAACTTTTAAGTTATTTGATGCTTTCTTGCATCAATTATGAAAGATCATGGAGCTTAAAGTCTTATTTTAAAGTCAGTCAGCATCACATCTACCATCTTTGTCATTAAAGTTCATCCTCATGACATCTTTGAGTGTATCTTTTCAACAGAAGCATGTTTGAATCCATAATTAAAGAGAACAGACAACAAAATACACAACAATAAGTACAATTTTAAAGACTAAAATCTATATTGAAACAGGATGTGTTTATAACCCATGTAAATAATAATACAAGTTTAAAAAAAAAAAAGAGAATATGACAATAGCCAAACACTAATAAATGAATAGATATATATTTATAAAATTGAAGCAAACAATTATATATATTATATATTGTAATGTTTAAATTGCTTTAGATATAATTATGTGGCTGTTAGTATTAGAATTACTGCTAACAATAGTTTTTGTCACGACAAACATTTTTCAATGCTGCAGGTACCCTTATGGTTAAAATGGTACAAATTTGTACTTTATGTCACTTTGAACCCTTTTTTGTACTCTGAAGGTGTGCTTCTGGTCTCTTAAAGTCCAGTATTGTACTTTTGACAGAACATTTCTTTAAAATGTACCTATAGGTACAGAAATGTCCTTATCTTGTACCTCTATTTTTGAGAGTGCAGGAAAGCCATCAGGACTTATAGATGTGGACTATATAGGAATGTTCAACGCTAGCTTTCTTTGCAATATCCAATATATCTATTTTGTCCAACTCTTAATTTACGACACCAATATCAGGCGATACCAAAATTTTTGGAGCATGTTGTGCTCAACAAACAAAGATTTTCAGAGAACTAGACATGATATCTCTTATATTTGGTCATTTTGAATTAGATAAGATGAAGCTGAAGAGTTCGATATATGATATGTACATATTGTATCAAGGTTGCGTCATTGAAAAAGTAAAAATCGATACCAATAATTTCCAATGTTTCATTTCGATGCCGTTATCGGCAGATAATATCTGTATGCTGATAATATCAGACAGCTCTACTACCTTATTTATTTATGTTAATGATAGTGCACTGTAAATCAACATCTATATAAAAACACAGTATTCATGTTGAGTAATTCTCAGATTCATGTAACAACGGTGAAAGCTGGGAATTGTGGGCTAATTGGTTGAATGGTAGAATGAGAATGACTGGTGTATAAAGTAGATTTTTTCTAGGCTTGACCCAAAAAAAAAAAAAAAAAGAATAAAGTGGACATTAGCAGGATCAAGTAAACAGTGACAACAAAATTCAACTTTATTGACTTCTGCCGACACTTTTTGTGACTCTGATGAGCTTCTATAACAAACCATATAGTTCAAGAAAATGACATATTTTGTGTATAAAAGCCCAGTGAGACATCGTTTCAGATCTTTTCCTTCCCAATGACCTAAATCCCTACAGAAAACCAAATTCTTGTCATTGATCCAAGCTAGATGTGTCATTAGCTGTGTCGATACCAGTATCAGACATGTGTGAAAAACATGTGACTTGTTATGAGCAGATGAGCTAAAAAGGAAAGCTGCGTCACTCAGTTTCTTGTTTTTTGGTGGGTTTCTCCGTTGTTTGAGATCAGAGCAGCCGCAGCAATCAGACATCTGTTTGTTGTCTGAAAAGCTGTCAGAGAGGCAGTATGATGGAGAAGGAAGACTCGCAGGAAGACACCGACCGGCTCTAAAACCTGATAAGGAGGTCTGATCGTTTTGATCATGTCGTCATGAGCAGCAAGCAGACAGATTGTTCCACGCAGATGTCATGATGCGACACATAAGAAATTGAGTTTTTCATTTTTGCGAAGTTTTAGCGGCTGATTTAACACGTGATGGAGGTGTGTGCATGATGTACAAGCCATTTATATATATATATATATATATATATATATATATTTGTGTGTTAATTGTTACTCAGCAGATCTTTTTTTTTTTTTTTTTTTTTTTAACCTTTATATAACATCTTCTTGATGATTGTGTTTTGACTGATTGACACTGATGACGTCCCTTACGCCTTGTGGTTTCTTATGAGTCGCGTGTGTTTTATTTAAAGTCGAAGCGAACAGCCGCTCTGAAAACGGGTTTTTTATTTCCACCCGGCAGTTCAAACGTTTGTCTGCTGCGCTTGAACCAGATGTCTTTGTGGGCAACACGTCTGGCTCTTTTATTGGTTAAATTTAAGCGATATATGCATGGAATTAAAAACACAAATGGCTTTTTTATGGCTGCATCTGAGCTGGACTCCTTGTATCCGTGTAGTAACGCAGTGCTTCTTATTTATTTTGGTTTGTCTTGAAGGCGACATTTTGCTCTTAAGGAACTTTGTTGCCTGAATTCTGCTGTCACTTAAGCATAAAGGAGCTTTCTGCCAGGAGCACTAGAATCATACCATCACAGGATCTGGTTTGTGGACTTGTTGCTGATAATAGTCCGGTTGGGTCTTTGAGCACGCAGCATCAATTTCTAATAAAAGATCTTAACAATCCACTGTCTGGCGCTTCATCCCAGATGCTTCTGAGCCCAAAGAAGTTGATGCTGCTTCTGGACAAGGTTAAGATAAATCTTTAGATTGATACTAAGGTCTTGAGTTGTGTTTATGAATGTGACTTATTATTGCGTGGCAAAGGTTTCCCACTCTAATCCATCTGTCAGCTGGTGACAAATGACTGTTGTTGGTACAATACTTCTGGACGATCAAAGATCACTGGTGTCCACCTCGGGCTTGTGCTCTTGTCTTTTACTCACTGAAATTCCTTCAGATCCTGTTCATCCTGCATGAATTATTTAACAATATTCTGCACTGCTGAGGAGAAATCTGCAAAACCCTTTCTACTTTTTGTTCAGAATTATTTTTTAAAAAACTTGCTCATATTTCCTTTTCAAATGCCCAACCTCACTAAAGCATCATTGCAATCATCTGTTGATGATGACAGATGAACATTATTCTGTTTTTAGCCTCATTATTGCCTTTTTCAGCTTGCAAAAATGCTTTATCAGTCTTGAAATGCAAAGTTAGATGTATATTAACAAATTTTTGTTTTCTTTTTTTCTTTGGTCTTTTGCCATTTTGGTTTCCCATAATGCAACTGTAAATATGACAGTTCATACCATCTGGAGCACAGCGGTTAAACTCCAGTCCTTGAAGGACCGGTATCCTGCAGGTTTTTGTTGTCTCCATGCTCCAACACACCTGACCGAAATGAATAAACAGGTTGACAAGAAGCTGAATGGACCTGATTCAAGTCCATTTGACTCGAATCAGGTCCCTTGAGGACTGGAGTTTGATCTAGATCTAGACAAATCAGCCATAACAATAATACAGATGTCACCAAAAGAACATCTGGGAGTCCAGACTGGTACTGGGATGTGAGCAATATGGGATTTTGTTGCTTCTCACAGACGTCATTAAATCCAGTCAGGATGGTGTCACTGCAGTTTTTGGCTGCAAATGTTACCAGTAGCAATTTGTGACTGGTCTGCAAAACTTTTTAGGTAGGTGGCATCTGGGTGAATGTTAAAACACAGATTACATGTTATTTAATAGGAAGCTAACTGAGTTACTCAGTTAGCTGTATTAATATTTTGGCTGGTTAGTGTATAGACTGAAAATAACATTTGTCATTTTGCAGCTACTCTTTATTAGGAAGAGTTCATCTTCTTGCAAATAAAAGAATAAAAATGAGAGATTGGTCATTTATCTTGCACACAGAGACATGTCTGGAATTTAAAATATCAGCACAAGTCTTTGCAGAATATTGGGCAGTGCTCGTTCAGACCAGAAGTCCTGACCACTCCTCTGTTTTTATAGAGAACAGTAAACATGTAGAAGCGATGGTACTCAGGTAGCCATCTGTTTATGATAGATGCTTATCAGTTCTACTCTTCAGTCTGTAGACGTCATTAGATTTAGGAAGAATAAAAAAAGCATGCCTTTTGTATGAGCTGCAATGGAGTTAAACATGCATGTTGATCGTTGTTCAGCGAGCTATTGTGTGTAATTATATCTATAAAGTATCATTAAGCACCATTCGGTACACCACTGAGTGATCCTGAAGCCATTCTCCATTCAGCATGATGACAACTCGAAACACAGCCAGAATGTTAAAGAACTTCCTTTGGTGACAGAAAGCGTAAGGGATCTTGTAGCAGATGGGATTTTCTCCGCAGGGTCTTGAGCTTAGACAGAAAAAAAATCAAATTTTAAACCTTAAGGTGTCAAATACTTTCCCCATTTGGTTTGAAACAGACCAGTAGGCCTAAATACGCAACTACCAAACACAACTATATAGAGTGAAAAACAAAACTGAAAGTCACTGTTAGTGCGCTGCTTGTCCTCTGTTCTGTCCACGTTTTATGGCACTATTTATATTTTTCTTGCTGTTATTCACCAGTATTCTGCAAACACCTGGTTTTTGCAAGTTGTTTGTTTGACCGGCTCCCTTACCGGGCAGTAAATGCAAAGTAAACTGTGTAGGACTGTGTGGATGGTGCAGAAAGCAGGTGATCGACAAAACCCTGGATTCCACCTGGTCTGGCAGCGTCGCATTCCAGCTCTCCGATCCAGTCCTCTAAAAATATGCATGTGGTTTATTTTGGAGGGAAGCAGTGTCAAATTGCACAGAACAAATAAACCAAACACATGAAGGACAGTTGTCTATGTGCACGTCTGATCATATACATAAGTGGCTGCAACAACTGAGAGATCAACAGATCTGAGTTCTGTAAGTCTGTTTTCTGAGTGAGTTGTACAATAAACCTCTTAAGAACCTTTAAAAAAAAAAAAAAAAACTTTCCTACCAAGTGAGTTAATACTGCAGGCATGCTATTATTTTATTGCTTCTACTTAAGAAATGTGCTGATATAACTACTTTTAGGGCATTATCACTTCTACTTTCATTTAAAATTTTTGCTCTGCTCATCCTTTCTGATGAGTCATGTTTTAGTGTCAGTCAGGAGGTGTTTTCTTTAGTCGATGGCCTACAGGATGTTCTGCTCCACTCCATTTTACCATCTTTGTCATCTTCACAATGCTGCTTTTTGTAAATTTATGCATGGCCTCCTTTTTTTTTTTTTTTTTTGGCTCATACCAGTCAAGCACTGGATTTCCGAAAGAAAAGCATGTGATAAACGACATTAACAGTAAAATAAATGTAGGGTTTAAAAGCAAAATAAACAATTAAGACAGAGTGTGTGAATGTAGGGAACTTTACAGACAATATAGTGAAAAAGGAAACGTGTGTTGCTTTCGTTTTCATAAGGTGAGCCTTATCTGGCAAGAATTACGATTGGTTTTAGTTTATTTGAGAAAAGATCTCTAGAGATGAGGAATCGCTGTGAGATGAAGGGAGAACATCAGTTTGGATCAAACATGGAGGAAACTAAACAACATATTCAGGTGAAACTGAGCATGAAGAAGAAGCTGCATGGAGAATAGTATCGCTCTTAGTCTTGTTCTTCTCAAACATTTTGGCAAGTAGCTTCCTCCGCTGATACACGTCTGTTTCCTTTTCCTGTTTTGGCCTGCATGCGGTGGAGGCCGGCGGAGGGTCACACAGGGTTTGAATCCACAAATGGAGGAGGAGGGAATGGCAGCGAGGGAATGAAAGAGGTGTGAGAGATGGACAACAGTGGTTTGTGTGTTGGTAACGCAGTCACGTCCGGACAGAAGGAGAGAGGGAGTACGGGGCATAAAGAGGCAGAAACAAAGTCTTAATGGGAGAAATAAAAGAGTAATTACAGAGAGCTTTACAAACAAAGAAGAAATAAGTTCAGCGTCTAAGACAAACACCTGAGTTTCAAGGTCAACAACATTTTTTTTTTTTTTTTTTACAAGCTTTTTATTTCAAATAAAAGGTTCATAAAAGGTTGGCAGAAGATTCAGTAGTAGTCCGAACTTCTACTATTTGCCCCTCACTGCTGAAAGGTGCGGGGGGTGAAGTGTGGGATAACTAGCTGGTTGCAATCTGCAACTTTGCCACTAGATGTCTCTAGTTCCTGCACATTGCTCTGATTAGCAGATCTCCTCCCCAAAAAGTAATTTTTACGTTTTCTTTTAGTCAACGTACAAAAGGATCAATACACCCCAACATTTTTCATGCTGCTTTTACTGCTACAACACGTTTAAAAGGTTGATCGGACTTGATGCTGAAATGCAGCAGAGAGGAAAGGTCAGTGCGTTGGTTGGATGGGTTTTTCAGTTTTTAAGTTTTGGATGTTGATTGTCGGATGTCTGCATTGTTGCAGAGTGTCACGTTGTTTGTTTTCTTGTACCTAAGCTACAGGTAACTGGTTAAACCAGTCATGCGGATATTTCAACGTTTTTTGTTTTTTTTTCCAGCTGTCTCAGACTGTTTCCTGGCCAGGGTTTGCCATCTTACCAGGGACAAAAAGGATGATTTAATAGTTTTGTCCAGTGATACTTTTAGTTCTGAGATCAGGATGTGTATAACAGACAGCATCACATATCTTGTCACAAATAATTACTCCATGAGGAGTGTTTGCCTGCTCTTCCAGGCAGAGCCAGTCTGATGGGAAGACCTTCTTACCTCCTTTTTGCCTTTGGTTCCTACTTTGATGCTTTTCATCTACAACAGTGAGTCTTCAGCTCAAAAAAGAATTCACAAACATGTAAACATGCATATTAACAGAGGTCTATCAAAATGAAAAGCATGTCGTGCTCCGTAACTGCAGAACAAAAATGCATAACAAGATCAAACATTAATAATAATTAGAGAACCAACCAATTAAAAAAAAATGCAAGTAAACATGTTAATGTTGTGTGTCATACTGTCGCGTTTTTGCAGTGACATTCCCTCTTGGTTGGGAAAAAAAAAAAAACACAAGTGTGAATTGATGATCGTGCATAACAGGATTGATTTGATATGTTATTGATATGTTATCAGCTGTTTATAAGCAGTCAGACACATGTTTTGATTCAATTTTAAAAAGCTGACACATACAGTATAACCAATGCTTAGAGTTTACTGGACAGGTGTCCTCGAGTAGCATTTATTTTACATCTTATTCTAAACTCAAATAGATTATTATATCACTTGTATTTAATATTCAGTTTGAATTATGAAACCACTTAATGTTTGAGCTACTAGAACCAGGAAAGTTTGTAAATAATCAGCTTAGCAATGCAGGTAGTAAAAAAAAGGGCTTGTTTGTATGACTCACGTATGTCCAATTCTTTATTCAAACTACATTACAGTATTTACCATGTAATTTTATAAATTATGCGTACAATACGTATAATTACAGTTGCGGTGTAAACTGCAGTGTGTGTGTGAATAGAAATGAGTTGATGCTTTGAAACAGCACAGCAGAGTGAGTGAGGAGCTGATCTGTAAACCATTGAGCTTTACAGGTGCACAGTCCTCTTTCCTGCCTGTGGGAACAAACCCACGCTGAGTTTACCATTTTTGTCTGGTTAATCATCAGTTTGTAAGCAAACTGCAGGAGCTTTTTTCATGCTAAGTCAAGTCAAACATTGAACTAAATGATCCACATCATGTAGCCAGAGGTCTTTTTTTTTTTTCTTTTTTTTTTAATCTAAAAAATGTCATTACTGTTGTTAAACAGGGAAGTTTTTCTACTTTTATAAGAGTTTAGTGTAGGTGTGTCCATCAGTGTGTTTCTCTTTGTTTGGGCTGTTAGATCACATTTTATTAAGCTTACAGTTCCCATTCTGTGTCAACACTTATCTTGAATGCCATCAGTGTGCTCTTGTTTAGAAACGATGAATACGGAAGCACTAAGATGAAGCGCGTGCAAGAATGCATCTGCTGCCTTGTGATTGGCTCGCTGCATTCCTTAATAAGCTCCTGATTTGCTTGAAGTGGCTTTCAAATGTTCAGATCCAACCACAGTGTACAGTAAGTAAAGTGTTAAAGCGCTGCTCAAGCGACTGTTTTCTGCTGACACCGAATGAGAAGCAGTTACGCAACAGCTCCTTACATGCACCCGCATCTCCAGGATTTGTGCATGAGACAAAAGTACAAAGAAAGCTGCTGGGATGTTCACTTTTCCTGTTTTTGTTCCTGGTGTCATCAGTCAGGTGACATTGTGCAAAACTTTTGCCTAAAATACATTCATAATTTCAAGTCTGTCACGTTTTTGGTATTTAATTAATGTTGAATGAACTCCTTCTGGTCATTCTTTCTACAATATTATTGGTTATAATGGTTTAGAAGAGGCAGAAGATTTTAAAGGTAATATTGTGATATAAGAGCAAAATGTTGAACTAATTCTAATTTGTTGCGATCCTCTGCAGGGTCTTCTCCTTCTCTATCCAGCAAGAAGCCCCGCAGCGGAGGCCTCTTCTCCAACCTTTTCTGCTGCCTGTGTCGGGACCAGCCTGAACCCCCACCAGTCAACAACAATGCTCCTCTCTTAGTTGAAGAGAATGGAACCGTCTCCAAGGTGTTCATTTCTACCTTACTGATGACGTTGACAACAAATTCCAGAGTCAAATTTAAAAAAAAAAAAAAAAAAAAAAAAAAGGATGACGTCCATCTTTGCAAATGAAAACTTCGGCCCTCCTCTGCTCTTTCTACTGATTTCTCTGCACATTCCTCTTCCCAGGCTTGAGGAAATTCTGCTTTGTGGTATTTTCAGATTCAGGCGAAACCGCTGCTGCCTCCGGTGAAGTCAAAAGACTCTGGAAAGATCTGTGTGGTCATAGACCTGGACGAGACGTTAGTTCACAGCTCTTTTAAGGTAAGCAGAATTCATTTCTCAGACTCAAATCAAATCAAAACTTTATTTGTCGAGCACTTTCACATACCTTAAAGTAACCAACGTGATGTACAGGTAAAATAAAAGAAATCAACATTAAAAGCACTAAAATTAAGACAAAATAGTAAAAAAAAAAAAAAAGACAAAATAAGACAGAAAAGACATTAGCCTCTTTCCCACTGTAGGAACCATTTGACGTTCCTGTAACCTTTTCAGTTCTTTGGCGCATTCGGACAGATCGGAACTTAGGGACCATGCCCCTGAGTTCCTATAACCATTTCAGCGCCTACTCAACTTCCGGGTCTTTCCTTAGTTCTGTAGGAACGCATCTGACGAAGCAGGCTGACGTAGGTGATAGCTACGCCCTCGCGCTGAGCGCCGCTACTTAATTTCCGCATCGTCAGACGCCGCCATTTTTAAAAACCACTGTTTACGGAAGCATGGAGAGTGCAGCTGATAAGTGGACGGACGACGAAGTCAGAGCCCTGCTGGCCGTTTTTTCAGCCGAGGAAATCCAGAGGGGGTTCGAAAGCACACAAAGAACACGATGGCCTTGTCGCTCTCCATTTTTGCTCCTTTGTGGTGTTTTCCTCTTCGCGGTTTGTTTTGTTGCTGAGTGGCGCTAAAATAACACGTCACTGTCGCAGATGGTTACGTCAGATCGGTAGCGATCGGGTCTCCGACTCATGTCCGAATGCAAAGTGACACGGTTCTCTGGCGAAGGACAGTTCTTAGAACGCTATTAGTTCTCAGAACGCAGTTCTTAGAACGTCTCTGTCCGAATGAGACTATTGTGGTCCTGGTCTCTGGAGTTAAAAAGCCAATATAAAGAAGACAAGCAAGGAGAAGAAAAGTGAAGAAAAAAAACAATTAATTAGTAAAAATAATAATAATTACTGAAAATAATGAGTAAACATAAATTATTTTCATATTGCTCTTTACATTATTGCTTTTTTTTTTTCTTTCCAATTCTGTGACATGTTTAATAATTACTGATTCTGACATCCCCTGCTGTGTAATTTTTGTGTCTTACATCTGTACATTGCAGGAGTGTGGAGAGGTGTAGGAGTGAGCAAGTTTGTCTTGTCTTGTTTAGTCTGTATCTCAAGTATTGTTTTGCGTATAATTTGTGTAATTGTTGATTATGATGTGTTGTTTTATGTTTTTGGACCCCCTCGAAAACAAGATGGTACATCTCAAGGGGCATTCCATAGAATAAATTTCTCTCTAAATATAAAAAGATGAGTTTTCAACTGAGATTTAAAACCACTTAAAGTCCCAGCAGACCTCACCGAAAAAGGGAGACTGTTCCAGAGTTTGGGGGGGGCTGCTGCAGAAAAGGCTCTTGTCTCCACGAGTCACGAGTCGAGTCCTCGGGACTACTAGAAGCATCTGGTCTTCTGATCTAGGAGCTCTAATGGGACAATGATGCTGCAGTAAAAGATACAGAGGTGCCAGACCATTTAAACATTTAAAACCCAAAAGTTAAACTTTAAAAACTGCTCTAAGCAGTTGAGACAAGCAGCCAATGAAGAGAATGTACAGCGGTAATGTGCTCATACCGTCTTTTCCCCGTTAACAGGCGGGCAGCTGAGTTCTGGACCAGCAGACTGTGCAAGATTTGAAAACTGCTTAAAGGCTCATAGTTCCCTGTGATCACATATTACAGCATTAGACAGCTATGTTCAGCAGTAAGAAACCCTCCAAGCTCCACAACCCCCTTCCCATCTAGTTGTTGTTGGCTCTGACTGTGACATTTTTTTGTTGTCACTGGCAAACTCCAAACCCAGACCGGTGGGTTCATGAACTCAAATAAACATTTGTAGGCTCTGTGTGCAAACACTTGAGGCGACTTTGTCTCTACCTGCATCACCGTGTCTCGTCTGATTTAAATCATGTAAACGTCCATGTTGGTTAAAACGGACTCTCCTGTTCTCTTCCCAGCCTGTGAACAATGCAGATTTCATCATTCCTGTGGAAATCGATGGAACAGTACACCAGGTAACGCTAGCATCCAGCTGAAACGTCTGCAAAGCCTAACTTGTGGTCATCTGCTGTCCTCTTCTTGTGATTACAGTTGTGCGACAGCACTCTTGACTTTATTGCTGAGCGTAGGTGGTGCTGTCTGCATTTAAGGGA
Source organism: Telmatherina bonti (assembly GCF_933228915.1). Classification (NCBI taxonomy): domain Eukaryota; kingdom Metazoa; phylum Chordata; class Actinopteri; order Atheriniformes; family Telmatherinidae; genus Telmatherina; species Telmatherina bonti. The sequence goes on from NC_136633.1 coordinate 15,954,738, forward strand.
TTTGAGGATGGCCGCTTGGAGCGTGATGACATGCCATGGGTCTGGGCCTGATTCAAGTAATCCAGGATAGGTTTGTTCAGACAAGCACAGCCTGTTCCGGATGACTTGATTTAGGAACGGCGCCCTCAGACGCCAGCACAGCATTGAGAAGGAAAAGATGGCGGAGGAGCCTCAACGAGACAGATGCTTTTCTCTTTGTAATCTATGGGCTTTTTTTTTTTTTCTTTTTTAATGCAGCTATGTACGTCTAACAAGCCCTGTGCTGCCTAGAAATGTTTGTAAAACTTCAAGACTCATCAAGACCCACGTTAACGTAACAGCGTTTCCTCAGGCCTCTATGTTCTGTAGAAACGTGTGTGTAGAAATATGAGGTGCGAATGAACCTGTTTTAGAAACTGCTGTGTGTTCCAGGTTTATGTCCTGAAGCGGCCGCATGTCGACGAGTTTCTGAAGAGGATGGGAGAGCTGTTTGAGTGTGTCCTGTTCACTGCCAGTTTAGCTAAGGTAACACTGACTATAAATCCCTGTAGACTTGTCGATTATTCTCCGTATAACTTGGTTTTATCTTCTATTTTGTCGCCTTTTCAGCCTCAAACTGTTTAAGTAAAACTATCCTGCTGTATAACCAGTAAAAAGGTTGCTGTGTTTGATAATTATTACAAAAATCTGGGTGCTAAACTGGCCTAGTTGAAGGTCAAGTCTTTCAGACATTTGGCACATTATGAAATGAAAATTATGACAAAGGAGGCTGCAGTCGACTTTGTTGCAACAATAGGAAATGTTTCGTCAAATTTCAAAGTAGAAAGAGATGATGCAACGCTGTCTTAAGCATGCCGCTGTTGTAACTTTCTTGATGCAAGATGATAACATGTTTAAGTTGTTGCAATTGGCATGTTGTCTTTGTGCTGTTTTCAGCTGTTTAAAGGCAGAGTATGTAAGATTTCAAGGCGATTCTTTCCACCACTAGGTGGCAAACACTAAGTCATGAGCAAAACCACAAAACTTCTACCTCCACAAACGACCACAGGTTGGCAGTAATGAGCAAAACTCACCCCTCACCCCTCCTCCTTGCCAGCTACAATAAGGCCAGGAATCGCTTGTGAGCTGTAGCTCAGAGCCGCTCTGCAATAAATGGGTTTATACCCCCCCTACTGGTGGAAAAAAAGTACTTTTTTTTTTTTACTGGTCAGAAAACATTCAAGAAGGGTCTTTGTCATTAATTAAACTTGTAATTTAATAACGCATCAAATATGGACAGACTGGAACCTACATGTTTAAAAAACTATCTAATTATGATTGTAGTTATTCTTTTAATTTATTTTGAAAATATTGAAAATCTTACATACTCTACCTTTAAACGAAGCATGCATACATGTGCATCTTACATCGCATCCTAGCTTTTTTGGAAATGGGGTTGGACACCAGCCAGTGATAAACTATTACTGAATAGAAAAAAAAATACATGTCAGAAAGTACAGAGCTTCAAATCTGAAGTAGGACATTACCAAAGGGGAGAAAAGCTAAATATATACCATATGGTGGTTTCCAGTTTTTCAAATACAGTAGATGCATGCACACGTCCATTGGCCGTTGTTTCTACTGATTCATCCGTTAAATTTCCTTTGAACCAGTATGCAGACCCAGTCTCTGATCTCCTGGACAAGTGGGGTGCATTCCGTTGCCGCCTCTTTAGGGAGTCTTGCGTCTTCTACCGAGGAAACTACGTAAAGGACCTGAGCCGCCTGGGTCGTGATCTCAACAAAGTCATCATTGTGGACAACTCCCCGGCCTCCTACATCTTCCACCCTAATAATGCAGTGAGTGCACACAGTCATGACACTGATGACTCTTGTCTTAGTGAATCTGTTTTTGAAAATTCACATTTTGTTTTACGTATTTCCCAATAATTTCAGGAGAAAATACTGCAGATGTCCATGGTGTGTGCTGATAATTTGTGCTTACATTTAGGTGCCTGTGGCCTCGTGGTTTGATGACATGTCCGACACCGAGCTGCTGGACCTCATCCCGTTCTTCGAGAGGCTGAGCAAAGTGGATAACGTCTACACAGTCCTCAAGCAACAAGGGACCACAAGCTAACAGCGCCCGACTCATTTATTTCAGCTCCGAACAAAACGGCGTACAAAAACAGATATGCACACACCAGCGAGGCTCCAGCTTCCAGCAATCACTGCCCACAGAAACACAGGCTGCTTCACAGCTGACCGAGCCTTCACCCTCCCAGTATCAAAACCAACTTCATGTTAAGGTGTCTCCAGTGACTTCTTTGACAGCGTCGATGCTGCCACCTCCTGGTTAAAACAGAGAACAGGCCTCTTATGAGTGAATGGATGAAAGGATGAGTGAATGTTTGATGACATTTCTGCAGTGTTGCTGAACTTGCTCTGTAGAGCCGTGAATCCTCTGGACGCAGACTGGGTACTGGACAATGATCTAGCCCTGCAAACCGATTGTAAACAGGAATCGAGTGGAGCGCTATTGGAAAGGTTTACGTGCAAACACACTTGATTTGTCATTGAAAGGGCAGACGGTGTCTTCGTACTGTAGATTGTAAATGTCTGTTAAACATTTTGAAATTGCATTATCATTGTCACACACTCTAATTTTGGTAAGTGTCACACTATTTGTCTAAAGTGAAAAGCATGTGATCTCTGGGTGTCCTTTTTAGAGATTTTAGAGCGATTGTGATCAGGTATTTTTTTTTAACAATTATGACAGTGTTACTGATGAATCTGATTCTTAAGAAAAATGAAAAGTGAGCGGGGGTAGTAATATAAATGCATAATAAGGAATTGTTGATATCACTAATAGGGAAATGATTGGACAGCACTTTACAGGTTAAATGTTTAGTCTGTAGTGGGAGTACTCCTTTTACTGCAGTGAGTAAAATGCCTTAGAAAAATAACCTTTTTATAAAAAATCAGGATCTTTTTGGGGTAATAATGATATTTACCTTAGCATTAAAATGACCAAGTTAATTGATCATGCACGTTTTATGCTGTAAAAAAGCAATACGGCTAAATTTTTGTCTTTTTTTTTTTTACAGCTTTTAATCAATGACTATTGATCTGCAGTGAGAGAAAAACACCACATTAGAGAACCGAAGCTCCTGATTTGTAATATCTCTCTGAAAACCTGAGGCAAATATACATATCAAACCTTCTGCAGCTGTATGTGAAAGAGCGGCTGTCAATGCTTGTTGGGTTTAGCTTTCGAAAGGCCATCTACAGACGGATAAGATGGCACAAATGCAGCACGTGTGCACCTGTGTGTTGACGGATATCATGACCAGTTGAGTCCAGAGTTAAGAGGACCAGGACTGACTTCCAAAAAAAACAGCAAAAAAAAAAAAAGAAAATATCCATCTGGAAATCAGTCACTGTTAATGGTGCATCACAACTGTGACTTCATGAGTGTCTAATATGTTTTTAAAGCTACGCACAAACCGTGAATTTTCTACTGCATTTTACAGACTGTATTTGATTGACAGAAGAAAGTTGTTGCCAACAAAGCCACCGGTAGGCTTGTCAGTTTAGTTGTTTAAGTTTTCCTACCTAAGCGGTACCTTCAAATGCAAATAGTTGTGTTTTTCATTCAGTTCAGTCCAGTATGGAGGGATAAATACGCAGTGACACCCAACACTATTCATAACCTCTCAGATGCAGGTACAGAGTACATCTCTGTACTTTTTGATTGTTTTTGTTACCTAGCTGAGAAGCTTACTCTGTTGGATGTAAATGATGTAATGATAATTCCACATAGTGCAGCTACAGCAGTATTTAACAGATAGAGAACAAAAGTGATAAAGATCAGGTTTGTCTTCAAATATAGTTGCAAAGGACTGTATATTGGCCAGCAAGTGAACGTAGCAGGATGCATCACCTAAAGACTTGTTCATCCACAGCCGAAGTAGATAAAGAGTGAAATTTTCTTTTTATAATCTCATTCTTAGTGAGATCATTTTGTTGTTTTTCCTGATGTTAATGTTCTGTTTGTGTCAGAGAAGGAGCAGCACACTTGTTGACAGATTCATGTGATCTCCCTTATTTGCGTTGACAATATCTTGTGTCGACACTGATGAATGAAAATGGTGGGTTTGACTAAGAGCCTGGATAGTAGGCTTGTAATGGGGCAGGGATGGAATTAAAATCCACCGCATTAAGAGCTATTGCATTATTGCATTTTTCTATGTTTAAACAAGTTTGTTTCAATCAAATTAGCCTTTTTCTTCTTTGAATAATTACTGATTTCATTTTTTTTTTATTTGCCCAGGAGTGGTCATCTGATACAATATTTATTGTATGTTTTCCAATCGAAAACATTGTTCTTGCTGTTTTTATGCAAGACCTGGTTGGATACCTCATCTATTAATTAGTAGGTAGAATTTGGATCAGAAACACCAGCAAAAGACTAAAAATCTAATATCTTACTGTTGTAGGCACATAACAGGGTAACCATTTTGAAATGTATATTGCATGTAAGCCATTTTCACATCTCGATTAGGTAAAGTACTGATGTTGTTGTTAATTAATTGGCGATGAGTATTTATAGGAATATTCAGTCATTTTGTTTTCATTGTCATCTTTTATAACAAGTATTGTGTCACTATGGGGGCCCATTGGCTGATACTGTACTTCTTACACATTCAGTAGATATGTATATGTTGTTTTGCACGGTAATAAAAGCAAACAAATTTCATTAATATATGGAATATTCATATTACTGTACTCATGATTCAGATAGTTGTAACCTAATTTTTGATTTCTGTTGTTTTATCATACCAAATAATGTATGGACTGTATGTAATAATGCAATTTATTTTCCATATATCTTAAAAGAAAGACGGTCTAAGTGCTGTTTTTGTTTGGCATTTTCTTTTAAGAATAAGAAGGAACAGAAATCTAGTATTTGTATGTCTGTGGAAATGGGATTTTTAGAAAATGCACCAATACAGTAATGTCAATAAAATAATTTCATTTTGTTCAAAAGAAAAAAAATTATTTTTTTCAATTATTGATTGGATAAAAGACTGCAAGATGATAAGAGAAAATTATTAAAGTAATCTAGCATTCATTTTATGCGCATAAAAGTTAAAATGTCAACAGTTGAAACAACTAGTAGAATTGCCTTTCAAGGGACTAATTACTTCACTACTCAAAGCACATGTTTGTGCTTTAGAAGATGAAAAAAAAATTTAAATCGGTCAAAACCTTGAAGATTATAGTTTACAGCCTAATTTGTAACTTCAAGTGGGCTTGTATTCCGTTTGACAAATATTTTTCTTCCGAGTTTCAATAGTTTTGGCCATATGAGGGCACCATACATTTGCGTGCCACCCATTTTGTTAAACAAAAGTCGTAAATGTTAGCAAAAATCCCCTTATTAAGTATTAAATATAATAATTTACATCTATGAATTAAATGTGACTGTTCCAGCTGTACCTGCAAGAGTGTGGTAAGTATTTTACTGATTTATTTGAGAGTCATGTTTGAGATTAGTCCCAGCTACTATTAGCTGTGTGTGCGAAATTCATGCTAACCGAGGACGCATGCGCAGACTAAGCTAAACCTTTTCATGGAAAATAAAAAGTCGCGTTTGAAGTTTGATTGCAAGGTGAATATTTTAATTACTCATAGTATGGAAGTTACTTTCAGTGATGCATTTAAAAAAAAAAAAAATTCAGGTAGCTGTAAAATGTATTTTTCATTCTCACAAATCAGAGTACAGGGTTCTTAGAGAGGAGATTCAGTTATCTAAATTATTAACACTTTTTTGTTTTGTCACGTATTTAAGAACAGATATTTTAAAACTAAATATTTAATTTATATATGAATGTTCATTTATATATATATATTTAACGTTTTGTATCGTGTTACTTAAAAACTGTGCCTTCACTGTTGTAGAAGTCAATGCCCAGATACATGAGCCTGTGCACTAATTTTCTCAACTGTCTGTGGCAAAATAAATGCTTGAAATAGAATGTGGGCATTTTTTTTTTCTCTGCTAGTCTGATGCTATGACATGCTATGGAAGCAAAGTGGCCCAAATGTTACTGTACATGTTTTCGCATACATTTAACAAAGGCAAGTTATTGCATTTGGGATGCAACTGCGCTGGGCTTCGATGAAAATATCTCTGTGTTATTTAAAATGTTCCTATAAAACAGAGAAGGGCAGCCGATTCTGACTTTGTTGTGTGACATAACTAAACACCTTTCTTTTCTTTTTTTTTTTGTTTTTCTTTCAAGAGACGGTTAATTATCAGACTGATTTGGACTAATCTTACCTTTAAATAATTGCAAATGAAAATCCCAAAATTTATGATGTTTATTTTTGTTTTATCTTGGTAGCTTTTAATCAAAATACAACAATATAAACTACAAGTATTGATCAGATTAAATAAATATTATCTACACTGTAAAAGGTTTTTACTGACAAAAATGTCCAGTCTAAGATCACAAAAACCATTAATATGGATGATATAAAAGGAAATGTGAGCTTTTGCTTTTTAGACTGAGAAAAGGCCCATTTATTCTCTTCAGTGATGACGAATACAAACTATTCTGTCTTTCTCTGGTGTCCTTTAGGTGTATAATTTGGTAATTTTCAGAGATCTTGCTGTGTACTCTGATGCAGCAAACAGAGCAGTACAGGCTGGGACGCAAGCTGTGAAAGCGATTATGAAGAAGCAGCTGTTTTGTTTTTAATAGTTGCACATAGGGATGTGCGATATGAAGATATTTATCGTTTGGATGATTAAAAATGTCTATCATTTCATATGAGGCTCCATCGTTTACATCACGACACGGTGCTTTACTGCAGTAATTTACGTCAAGATGCGCTTTACAGCATGCTTTCTGCAATACATAAACAAACATGGAGGTAGACAGTAGCAGATGCATTTCAGAGCAGGGTAATTCTCTAAAAGAGGACCAGCCAACCCAAACTGATGAGCTTGTTCATAAAAGAGGGGAAATTTCTGTTGCATGCATGCAGTTTGGATATAAAAAGACCAAAGTGAAACCGACAAGACTAGCTCACAGTCCTGACAACGAACTCCAACACAACTACCGGTAACTCACCTGCACCAGAATCAGGATAAAGAATACAGAATAAAGAATAGAGTCAACGAGCAAAAGCAGTGTCGAGTGGTGGCGAAAGCGCTCATCATAAACTCCAGATGCAAACGCAGCAATAGACATGTACCTGTGAAATGCCAGACAGCCATAGTTCCCGCGGATGGAAGATCACTGCTGCCGTTGCCAAACACATTTGACAAATAACTGATGACTGACACAAAATTACACAAACAATTTTATATCGTCATGTATATCGTTATGGGGATATAAAATTAGCTACATTGTGATATGAGATTTTGGTCGTATAGCCCATCCCTTGTCGCACAGACCACTGCTGAATACTGCGCTGAGTCATTTTATATCTCTCTGAGAATGTACATCGTCATGTTTTATTCACTGTCACCATGTTTGCTATTGTCTGAAAGTGACGTTAAATCTCAGGAGTTAAATCTAATTTCTGCGCCTCCCTCTGGGAATTTATTGCCTAACAACTGTAGTTATGGATTCAAAAGGTGCATGGAAGTGTGAAGGCAATGATGTTTGAAATGGATCTACCTATGATGTACATGACAAGAGGATAATTGGGCCTTTAAGTATATCAGCTCACTCCACTGAGTCACTTTCTTTTCCTTCTAGTTTTCATTCACTGTGAGCGTGGCACTGCTCTTTGCTTTGCCCATGGTAAACTTGACTGTCCCACTCATATCCACATTCGTGTCCTTCAGAGTCAGCTTGTGGACTGTCCCGTGGTTTTCCAGGCGGACAGAAGGACCTGACTGAAGGGTCACTCCATTCAAAGTCCAAACTGGCGCTTTGTTTATGGCGACAGACACTTCACATTGAAAAGAAGCGGACTCCGTCTCAGTCACCTCCACATCTTCTAGATCTCTCACCACCACGAGGGCCTGGGCTGCAGAAGCATGATTACGGTATCACAAGACATAAGCAAACAGAGAAGAGTTTTTACTTATTAAGAAATTTGATACATTCTGATACATGCAGCTTTAGCTCTCTGTCTAGCTTACCTTCCACCATCAGTTTAGCTTTGGATGTATGCTCCCCAACCTCAATACAGTAGGTGCCTTCATCTTCAACAGCCACCTGGTGGATGATTAGTTTGTGGGAGCAACCATCCACAACAATCTCCATCCGATCTGAGGAATCCAGCTCCTGCTTCCCTTTGTACCAGGTCACACTGCAGCGAGGTGAGGACACGGTGCATTCAAGGATAACGCGGTGTTTCTCCAAGGCTGTTCGGTCTCGCAAGGGTTTTACAATAGAAGCAGGAAGTTCTGAAAATAGAGGATAGTTTATTTTTAGAATTAGGGTAGATATGATCTGATAAAGAAGGAGTGGATGTACAAATAAAATAACATAAATGTAAAAATAGACTAACCTTCTACTTCAAGGTAGGCTGTTGATTCAACATCCCTGGCTACAAAACGGATTTCTCCTGCATCTTCGGCTTTAACGTTACACATCAGCAGGAAGTGCTTTGTCCCTGGATGATAAGATCTATTTTAATTCTCACTGATGGGAAGACCTAAATGACTGAATATATAAGCTCACAAAGATTCACAGTGCATTAGGTATTATTATAGTACTTTCTGCCACTGATCATCCCCTTTCATGTCTGACCTTCAGTGCGCATCTTTGTTGTGCAAGTAGGTCGAATCTTGTGGCCATCTTTGTACCATTCCCCGCTCACATCCTCCAGTGAAACCTCGCACATGAAGACCGCATTCTGGTCTTCCTGAATGTAAAGATCCTCAAGATCTTGAACTATCTCCAACTCATGCTCTGTAAGATAATATAATACATTTATTTGCATCGCACCTTTTACTGATATGGAGTCACAAAGTGCTTTACAGAACAATACAAATAAAAGTACAGAAAATACAGAAAAATGAAAAGGTGCACAGGTGTCAAATTCCAGTCCTTGAGAGCTGGTATCTTGCAGGTCTTTATTGTCTCTATGCTCCAACACACCTGACCGAAAGTGCCACAACATCAGTGCCACCGCTTTGAAAGAGTCCTTAAACGAGGTTTTGGTACCACCAGTATTACCCAGCTTTCCGACTTGAAACTGCGGGTTTGGGAGTAAAACTGAAGCAGGTCGCAGGAGACTGATCATGCAAGGGTCATGATTTTTAACCAAATTAGAGAATTCACTGGTAATCAGTTGTGAAATGGGCCCATTTGTCCAACCTAACCTTGCGGCAGGATTCTGGACAACTTGAATATGGTCAAGCTCCTTATTTAAGCTTGTCAAAAGACTATAACAATATTCCAGACATTCTGCTATAAAAGCATCAATAATCGTCTGCAATTCAACCTTGGACACGAGAGGTTTCAATTTAGAAATGTTGAAAATATGTAAGAAACAGTTCTTAGTTTAGAGCAGGAGGGCCCCAAGTCCAGTCTTTTAGATCGACCATACTGCAACTTTTAGATGTGTCCCCTCTCGAATGCACCTGGGTGAAATGCCTGAATTCCCTTATCCACTTCATTTACTCATCAGAAAATCTCATGATTAATAATTTCATTGATCATAAGACCCAACAAAAGGCTAACTGAGTAGAAGAGTCTGCTGGCGTAACAGTGATCCAAGATCACTCTGTCAAAACTAGGGTTTTTAAGGATTGATTTAACAACTATAGAGATCATTCAAGAGATCTCAGGGAATTGGAGACAAAAAACTATATGTAGACAGATTATGATTGACCACTAGATGGAAGCAAAGTACAGGCAGTGTGAATCAAATTTACCAAAAACCCCCAGTGAACAGGAAGTGTTGATTTCCCCTGTGTCACACATGTAGGAGCCAGAGTCAGCCAAAGTGCATTGCAGGATCTGGCAGAGCCGCTTCCGACCCATGGAGTATATCCGACAGTTCTTCCCTGGCTTCAGCTCAGTCCCGTTCTGATTTTATAAGGGAATAAAGCGCATGTTTTTTTATTATTCATTCTTCTCTACAGCAGTTAAACATGTTACTTTCTTTCAGCATTGGGCCAAAATGTTAATGAGAGCAAAATATGAGAAAATGTCAGAGTTTGTTTTACCTTAAACCATCTGACTTCAATGTTTGGTCTGGAAAATTCACACTCCAGAGTTACAGGAAACTCTTCCTCCACAGAGACATCAGCTAGTGGTTTCAGGATGGACACCGGTGTCTCTGCAATTTCAGTCAGCCTTGTGAATCTCTCAAAAAAGGCACAGTTCAACTGCTTAATTAGTCTTGTTTTACCATCTTTAAACTTCTGTTTCAATCCAGTGTCTGTCCTCAAATATTTCTGCTTGTTTGAGTCCTTTGTTGTTTTAGTACAATAAGTTAACATGACTTTGAAGCATTTTATGGCTAATGAGCTTTTATAGGCTCGCAATTACCTTTGACTGTGAGCCTTGCTGTGGTCCGCACTCCTTCAGCTGAGAAGACAATGGTACCTGTGTCCTCCAGTGTCAGGTTTGACAGGGTGAGGCCATGGACACGTCCATTAGTGCTCACTCGCCATTGATTGTTTGGCTTCACACGGATGCCATCCTTTTGCCAAGTGCCTTCCACGTCTGTGTGCGAGAGCTCCACCTCAAAGGAGGCAGTTTCTCGTTCAAAGGTTTCTTGGTCATTTAGGCCTTTACGAATGGCAATTTTTCGGGCTGGACCAGAGATAGATTCATTTTAAAATGCCAGGATTAAAATGTACAAATTTTTCAGAAAAGATCAATGTCAGAAGCATGAGAAAACTGGAAAGTTTCATGCATGCAGCTTGAATGTATTGGGAGTGTATCAATGTAATGCTTACATTTTCATTGTACCACCGAGCTACTTTGTGTTTCAAGGGGAATACAAGGTGGTTCAAATATAGAGCACAAAAACAACACCTAGAGTCACTCAGTGCATCATTGTGTCACAGTAAGGCTGTGATTCAAAACCTTTTCACACTTGTAGGTCTAGCCATGCTATTCTTAGTATCTTTTGAACTGTGACTTACTGAGAAAAAGCCCTACAGTATTCATTGCACTTTGCCATTTACTATGAAATGCAGTGCATCAGAATCAAAACATTTCCTGCTTATTATTATAAATGACTTAAACAAATAAAGACTATTTTTATTGCAAGGAATAGCACTTTTTATATTATAGCTTACTTGGCTTGATCTTGTGACATTGATTATGAAATTAATGGATTGCATATATGCTGTAAATTGTACCAAATCTTTTTAAACATCAAAACATTTAATCCAAGCTTCATCACAGACCACTTACGTTCTACATTTAGCTTGACCTGCGTCCGGTCATGCAGAGTCTCGCAGCGGTAAGTTCCTCTGTCAGAAAGAGTCAGGTTGTGGATGGTGAGGCTGCGAATGCAGCCGTTCTGGGCTAGCGTGTATCGGGGTCCTGACTGTATGACCACCCCTTGCCTCATCCACTGGACTTCACCAGTTTCCAGGCTGATCTGGGTCTCCATGGTGGCATCGCTAAACTCCTCTGCCATAACCGCATCCATTTTCTTTGTGAACATGACCTGAGCCTCTAAAGACAATGAGAAAAGGGAGAAATGAAGAGCTGGTGGTAGTTTTAGTGAAACATTGTCTGGTCTCTTTTGGTCTTGATGACAGTCTTACCCTGAACTTTGAGACTGGCTTTGCTCATCTTTCCCTCAGCTTCTGCTGTAATCTTTGAACAGTCCAACATCTGGCACTTTTTTATTACTAAGGTGTGGCACAGACCATTCTGTGATGCCTGGAAATGATCACCCAAGCTAATAGGTTCATTGTCCATGAGCCAGATCAACTGGACATCATCAGGAGATACTACACACTTGAAGGTGGCGTCTTCTCCCTCTAGCACCGTTGTGTTGTGAAGTTCTGTGAGAAACTCAACCACTCGAGGCACTGAACAGGCAGCAGACAGTTATTGAAGCTGCAAACTCCCATAAGAAAAGGCCAAAAATCTGATGTCATGCATACTTACACTCCACTCTTAGAGTTGCAGTAGTCCGGTCATCTCTGGACTCACATGCATATTCCCCTGCATCCTCTCGAGTTAAACGGTGGATGGTCAAGCTTCTCTCAACCCCATCTGCCCGAATGGAGAATCTCCTGCTTGGGATCACTTCTACTCCATTCTTCAGCCACTGGACATCTGCTTTTGGTTTGCAAACCTCACAGCGCAAGGTCACCATACCATCGGCATGGGCCACAGTGTCTTGGAGGGGCCTTACAAATTTAATTCTCATTTCTGTAGAGAAAAAGATATTGATTTGTTTACTTTTCAGGTCATACTAAGGCTCATTAGAATTACTGTTAAGGATAAATAAGACAGGAACTCTAACCTTTTACCAGCAGACTGAAATGGATCTGATCTGTGTTGACATCACAGGTGTATTCCCCAGCATCAGAACGCCTCAAAGGATCAATGGTAAGTGTACGTTTGTGACCCTCCATGAGTGATTGAAATCGCTCACCCTCAAGTGGTGTCCAGTCTTTTAACCAGCGCACTGGAGCACTTTCCTTGGACACATAGCTTGTGAAAGTCACACTCTCTGCTTCGTAACCCGTTGCAACAATGTCTTCCTCCTTATTCACAAATGTAACTGGAGGCTCTTTTATGGAAAAGATGAGAAATGTAAATGTCAGGTACCATTCTGATGTTTTTCTTTGCCTTGAGATTTTTTTTTTCTTTTTACCTTGAATTCTGACAATGCTGATCATCTTGTCATCCACAGCATCACACACATACTTTCCAGAGTCTGAGGGCTGTATACATGAAATAATAATTTTCCTCAGAGTGCCGTAGCTCTCAATGTAGGTGCGGGAATCATTAATGAGCAGCTTGTCATTGAAGTACCACTGCACAGGGGCACTGGCACGGGAAACCTCACAGGCCAGTACCAGGTCATCTCCTGCCACCATCTCCTGGTAGTCAGGGTCATATGAGTTTCCTACAATGCTCACAGGTGGCTCTAAGATATGAAAAAAGGTTCATTCAAACTTTTAAAAAATTTAAAGAAATTCCCTTTACCACTGAAATTATAAAAATTAATTTTACCTTGCACTGTAACTTCGAAACTGATGCTATCGTCTCCAACATCCAGGAAGTATTCTCCTGAATCTTTGAGTTCAGCATTAAGGATGACAAGTGATCGAAAAGCACCTTCTTCCTCTTCGCAGAACCTTTCATTACCCTCAATACGGCAGCAGTCTTTGTACCATTTGACTTTGGCATTGGCTCTGGAGAGCTCACACTCCAGCACAATGTCATCTGAAACCAGGAACTTGAGATCTGTGTTGATCTCTGGTTTTCTTAAGATCTTCGCTGGTGGCTCTGTGGAAGCAGACATTCATATTAGTCTTTATTATTATTATATGGTGCTTAAACTTTCTTCAAGGCTTCTGCCTCTTACCTGAAACTTTGACCTGGAAATCTATTTTATCATCAGTGGCTTCACATGTGTATTTCCCCGAATCTTCTGGAGTGGGAGAGTGGATGGTCAAACGACGAATGAGGCCATCGTCCGTGATAGTGACATTGCTGCTCTGCTGTAATTCTCTGCCATTTAACCACCACTTGACCTCTGCTGTTGCCCGTGACACCTCTATCTCCAGGGTGATTGGTTTGCCAGCAAAACTCTCCAGTCTTTCAGGTGTGGTTTCAGGACGAGTAAGCATCACTGGTGGTTCTTAATGAAAAGAAGCCCCCAAAAAAGATTAAAAAGAAACACTGCATCATGATAAAACTGTTTGGCTAAATGTCTTTGCATTTACCTGTAATAGTCACCATGAAGGCCACAGAGTCATCTTCAGTGTCACATACATACTCCCCAGTGTCATCCACCGTAGCAAAAGGTATAATCAGCTGGCGTTGGGCTCCATCTGCCTCCAGGATTAAGTTAGGGTTCTCCTCTACCTCTAAATTGTCTTTGTACCACCGAACCGGAGCATCTGCTTTGGAGATCTCACAGCTGAGTTCAAGCCTCTCTGAGGCCAAGTGAGTCAGTTCCACCTCTGATTCACTGGGACAAATGATTCTTACAGGTGGATCTTTTGCAAGAGAAATACATTTAAATCAATCATATTGTACTTTGCACACTTCTATATTTTGTATAGTTATATAGAAGTTTTACCTGTGACAGTAAGCTGGAAAAAGACAGAGTCTCCATCTGTTTCACAGACATATTCTCCAGTATCGTCTCTCAAGCCACAGAGGATAGTTAGTCTCCTGTAAGGACCCTCTGATATTATATGGATGTTGTCACTTTCCTGCACCTCCTGGCCATCCTTGAACCACCGCACCTTTCCATTGGAACGTGATAGCTCGCACTGCATTTGGATCACTTCTGAGATGTAGCTCTCCATTACAACATCATCTGCTGGCTTCACAATCATTGCTGGAGGTTCTGGATTAATAGTAGCAAGGAAGACAGTCTGGATAAATTCAAATATTTAATCTTTCTAATTTTCTTGAATAAAGAAAGATGTTCTGCTCTTGGTTTTGTTTGAAATCTGTTTCTTCAAAGTTTACTTTGGCCAGCAGGTTTCAGGGAGGGCAACGCACCTCTGACATTGACAGTAAACTTCGTGCTGTTGTTTCCCGCCTGACAAGTGTAATTTCCAGCATCTGAGGTTTCTGCAGAGCGAATGATTAGCCTCCTCATGGTTCCCTCTGCCTGCAGTGTGATGTTGTCACTTGGTTGGATCTCACAGCCGTCCTTATACCTGGTTCAAAAATTAGATGCAGACTATTCTAAAATCAAGAATTTTAACTAAATACAGATGAATTGTGTTGAAAATGGTCACACACATACACATATATAAATTCATTAATTACAGGAAGATTAACGCATTAAAAAAATTAATATACTTAATTGTGAGTTATCAATAACATCAATGCACACGGCAGACTTGTGCTACTAGCTTGACACATTGGCGCTATATTTAGTGATATTTCAGAACCTTCTGGCAAGTCTATTTACAGGAAACGATGATCAACAAGTCTAGGGACTTTTTCGAATGATATTCAAGATTTTTGGTGAGTCACGTGAAAGAACGTGTAGTTTACTGACATTACCAGGAACAGCGTAAGCCACTCCCCGTCCAAAAGACCAACTCGAAGCTGCTGCAGTCAGAGAAGGAAGTGATCGCCTCTGCTGCATGACAAGACTGAAGTTGACATTGACTGATCCCGCTTTGTTTTACTAACAAATACTATTGCCTATTAATGAAGAGTGTGGATGAAATCATTTTATATGTTAAAATTCCTGTAACATGTTGAAGACTGTTAATTAGAGAAGAGCTGGAGCTGTTAAATGTTTAAAATGACACTTAAACCTGGCATGGGATATTTTCTATTTATTTTTTACTGTTTTAAAATTAAATGCAATTTTCTGGACATTAACCAAAAATTTTTAAGTGGATTATTTTAGTTTATTTAAAAAAAAAAAAAAAAAAAAAAAAAAAAAGATTTTTTTTTTTCAAATAAAAGCCTGTAAGCCTGTAACTACTAGATCTTTTGTGAACAATTTTACATTTTCATTTATTTTATTTTTTAATTTATTTTTAACGGGTACTTCTGTTTGTACTCTTACCACACTACTTCTGCATCATCTCGGGAGACATGGCAGAGCAGCACCACGGGGTCCAGCTCCATGCTGCTCTTATGGAGTTCCTCCTCTGAGACTGGAGTAAACTCAACTGGAGGACCTAAAACACAGAAGAACAGTGATCACTATCCCTCACAAGAAGGTACTGAGAACATTTTTTGTCTAAAAAGAATTTCAAGCATTCTTGCTCGGATTTGATTCGCAGGTTTGGATTTGACTAGCAGGTTTAAATTTAATATGAATGCGTTTGAGAATTATATATCCTAATTATGTGGCCCAGCAATGGACTGGCGAGCTGTCCAGGGTGTACCCTGCCTTTCGCCCTAAGACTGCTGGGATAGGCTCCAGCTTCCCCGCACCCCTGAATTGGATTAAGTGGTTAGGAAAATGAATGAATATCCTAATTATTACCTAATCATGTATCTGTTTAACAAATAAATTTAAGTCAATCGATAGTTTCATGAAACAAGCATGGAGGGAATTCTTAGACGTCCCAAAGGTTTACAAAAGTGTGGTACCTGCAACGTTCACATTGAAATTGATGGCATCTCCTGGAGCTTTACATGTATAAACCCCAGAGTGAGATGCATCAGCAGATTGGATCACAATCCTCCTCATATGTCCATCTGACTGGATGTTGAGGCCATCTGTCGCCTGGAGTTGTTCACCATCTTTAAACCAGGATACTTTAGCAAAGGGATGGGAGACCTCGCAGTAGAGCACAATGGCATCACCCGTGTCCACTCTCTTGTTGCTGTCTAGCTCTGACAGAGGGTTGAATTTCACCACAGCAGCTGCAAAATTGTGAAATCGCACATGATCTCAGACAAAACCCATAAAGAATATAAGAAAAGCAGATTTTTACACTTACGTTTAACCTTCAGCACAGCCGAATCTCGGACTCCATTGGCTATGAATGTGATTTCCGCTGTGTCCTCGACTGTTTGAGTTTCTCTGATCATCAGTGAGTGCCTTGTTTGCGTTTGTTTAATTGAGTATCGTGTACCATGTTGAAGTTGCGTGCTATTTAGAAACCAAGTTCCAACCATTGGAACAGACAGTTCAATGGAGAAGTGAGCATCTTCTCCTTCCATCACCTCACAGGCTGTCAGGTGGCTGTGAATCTTGGGGCCTGGTACTAAATAATAGACAAATGTAAGTATGAGAAAAGAAGGGAAATCAAAATCTCTGTTTTTGCTCACATCAACAAAACATATAGCCTTTTCAGCACGATGTGTTACTTACTAAGATGGACGACTTTGGGAAACTCCACATGGCCACTTCGTCCATACTTATTCATGCAACAGACACGGAAGCGATAGTCGCCTTCACATGGCACGCTGTCACCGGTGACCTCAGCTGATGTGGCTGTCTCCGAAGTGAAACACTTCTGCCACTCCTGAGAACCAACTTCTTGCCTCTCCAGCACAAAGGTGGAGCGTGTGGAGGTCTGGCTATTGGGGGCAGGAACCCAAGTCAGGAGAGCACTGTTGGGTCTATCTACATCCATTTTTACCCCCCCAGGACAGATGGGGGGACAATGTCTTGTGGCTTTAAGTAAGAGACGTAAAAAGTCAAATGAGTATAGAGAAAACGGTTGTGTTTTTATAATTGCAGAAAGAATATTGAAGTAAATAAATGCTTTCATGTGAGAATGATAGAAATGATTCCATGAACTATTTACTATGCATTTCAAAGGTCAAACAATAATGCAAAACATAAATGTAATAATTCTTAAAGATGTGTTAGGTATTAAAACAGGAGAATAGTTGGTCTTGACCTGGAAGTGGTTATTTCTTGGTACAAATGAAGGAAAAAAAAAACTCCTTGACAACCTCTCTGCTTGTATCTTTACTTGCTTCTCTTTTCAGGTGTTATGACGTATTGTGTAATGGAAGTGTTAAGCACCTTGTTATTATGCTATTATATATCTGGCTTGGAAGGTGTTAATCAGCAATTACAGCTTTCTTAAAGGTTAATCAAGTCCTCCTCTACCCAGCATCGATAGAAAAACAAACCTTGGGTGAACAGGCTATGTTTTAACGAAGGGGCTGTGTGTAGAGCTTGAGGAGTAGCTTCATTTATGAATGCTCATAGACTAAATATGTATTAATAGTGCATGCATACAAAGCTATAGACAAAGGCTGAGTGATCTTAGTGTTCCTATTTGTACCTTTAACTTTAAGGCGTGATGAAGTCTTGGATCTTCCTGCGACAAATGTCACAACCCCCGAGTCATGATAGGCCACATTGACAAAGACTAGAATGTGAGTCTTGCCAAAAGACTTGAGAATCGTTTGGTGTGTCTCGTGTAGCTTCAAACCATCTTTAAACCAGTGGACCTCCATATCATCGTTCTCCACCTCAACGCAGAATGCTGCATTTTCGCCTTCGAGGACCTCCAGCTTCCGAGGAAGTTTGCGAACAATAGTGCCTGCAAAAAAATCTTTCTTTTATTTCCGTGTAAACTTATTTCACAGCATTTTTTCTCAATAACTACATTTTTTGACCACTAGGGGTCTTTATTACCCAGAGATGATTTAACATGACAGAATTATACTGATTAGGACTTATTAAAACCTTGATATTGTCGTTTTTATTTGAGCTAGTCAAGACTTACAATAAAAACATATTACCTTTAACTGATAGCTCAGCAATACTCTTTGCTCCATCAGGCATCTCACACAAGTAAACGCCATCATCATCCGTTCCCACATCATGGATGGTGAGCCTTCGTTTGGTTCCTTTCTGCTCCATGCCATATTTACTGCTGGGCATCAGCCTTTGGTCTTCAAGGTACCAGGCAGCTGGGATTGTCTCATCCGGTACCTCACACTCAAGCACAGCCACATCCCTCTCTTTCACCTCCATGTCTTTTAATGGGCGCCTGAACCGCACAGCTGGGCCTGAGTAAAAAAGCAGGGTTTGGATTTTATTTGCAATATAAATTTTAAAAGTGCACAAATTGTACATTTGAGCTGCTCCTGATTGTAGTGATCATTTATTTTGATTTCAGTACCCACTGACTTTCTTTTGATTTACTTCTCTCATCATTCCATGTCTACTTGTAATGCTACTTGATATTATCCACATATTGAGGACTGGCATGTTGACCTTAAGACAAAATAGAGGCCATGATAAAGGCAGCTGGCACATGCAGAGCTGCACATATAAAAAGCTGTTTGAACCTAAGAGTTATCTAATCATTATGGAAGGATTAGGACAAAATAATTAACCACTTCAAAAGTTGATTCTGTCCATTTCAGCTATGCACTCAGGCCATTAAGCCCACACCAAGTACAGCATATGATGTAATGTTTAAATAATGCTGTTGGGGTATGTATTGCTGACATGTCGGGGCTCATTTATCTGGCCATGGGATATTTCTTATGGCCAGACAGTAAAATTACTGCCTTGTTTGGGTTAACAACACCAAATTTGTGTGGTGCAGAGCATTTGTTTTGCCAACAATTTCCTAATTTTTTAAATGGAAGATCAAAATTTACTGTATCTTTTGTGTGTGTGTGTGTGTGTGTGTGTGTGTGTGTGTGTGTGTGTGTGTGTGTGTGTGTGTGTGTGTGTGTGTGTTGGCTCATTGTTACTACTGTTTATATTGCATTTTTGCTCACTGTGAAACCAAGATATGTAAGCACAATTGCTGAACTCAGGTTTTGTATACCTAAACTTTTAAGATTAGTATCTAAAATCAGACCAGTTAATTACAAATTCTAACAACTTTTTCCAATGTTTTTGCATAGCAAGTAGTGATTTTGATATTTATATAATGTTTGTTTGTTATTTTGGTCACAACACATTGTAAACTGATGAAGTTTAACACTCATAAAATAGGAAAAACACCAGTTGGGGTTGAATACTTTTGTAAACTACTGTCTTTGTCCCAGAAAGACAGATACAAGGCAGTTACATGGCATAAAATATTTTCTCCATTAAGTTTGTATTGAAAATGGATGACACTTGTAATTACAGTTTTTGAAGCATTTAGTGTTGAATATTTAACAAGGTACTATGGCTTACCTTTCACAGACAGGTGGACAGCACTAAGTGTGTTTCCAAGAGCATTTGATGCAGCACAAACATACAGCCCCGTATCCTGAACTTTGCAGTACAGAACCTTCAATGTGTAGTAACCCTCTCTGTCTTCAAATATCAGGTGACGTCTGCCAGGCTCTAAGGGAACCCCGTCTTTCTTCCAGATGATCTCAGGTTTTGGCTTTCCGGTTACAAAGCAGCGAAATTTGGCATGCTTCCCCTCAGTAACGGCAAACTTTTTGGCTTTGGATGCGTTGAGAAGTGGTTCTTCCACTAGCTTTGACAAACTTTGGCGCCGACTTCTATGTTTTGGTGACCACTGACTGTTAGTGTGACCACTTGAGGACTTTTTACTATCCTCTCGCTCTGGTATGGGCTCAATAAGAAGGACAGCTCCAGCCAAAACTTCACCGTGACAATTCACAGCCTTGCAGGTATAAACACCTTTATCTGGCATGCGTGTCCTGTAGATCTTGAGCTGGAACCAACCCCCTTCTTGATTACTTACACTAAAGTGTGAACTCTCAAAGATATCATTCAGCTTTTTACCATCTTTCTCCCAAGTCACCTCAGGCAAAGGCGTACCCCATATTTTGCATGAAAAAGCGGCATCCTCTCCCCGATCCACACGCAGAGACAAGGGCTTGATGAGGAATCGAGGTTTGTCATTGGATTTTAAATCATTCTCTTCCAGTTTTTCACTTATCCCATTGTTCCACTTGCACTCTCCATTCATTTCTTGGTATCCCAAACTATTTTGCATTATACTGTATCCATTTAAGTGGCCTCCAAATTCTCCATTTCCCTTTGATTCCTTGACACCTTCGACCCCCAGTTGCATCAACTCCCCATCTTCTCCCTGTGCCTCTCCTTCTACTTTAAGTGAGGCTGCTGCATAGGTTTCACCTATGATATTTTTAGCCTTGCAGATGTACTGACCAGCATCTTTCATGGTCACTCCGGTAATGGTTAGCAAATACACTTTTCCCTCCTCTGAGAGCCTGTATCGTCCTTCAGACACAATTTGGACATTTTTACGTTCCCAGATGACATCTGGACGAGGGTCTCCATCAATTTGGCACCTTAGGGTTGCATCAGTTCCAGACGGCACCACTACGGGGCGTGGATAGCCCAAAACACGAGGCGCACCCCCAAAGATATCCATGATAGTGTCACCTTTTGTCTAGTCCTACTGAAGAAGTTCCTTTTGTTTCAGTTTTCTACAAAGTAAGATAACGATCTTTGGTGAAGTACCTGTAAGTTAAAGAAAATAGAAGTCAGTAAACTTGTGCGCTTCTAACTTACCCAGATCACAGTACTGAAACACAATTTAGGTAATCCTAACAATAACCGTTTGCAGGTAAAGTACTGTAGATTTCTTTGAACTTATATGTGAAAACACTGATAATTTTGTGCAGTATGCTTTAAAGTTGATATAATAATCACAAGTATGAGAGAAATCATTTAAAGTTGAATGGACATTGTGATATGAATGTGTTTATTGCAACTGCCAAAGCTATACAGAGATGAGCGTTTTCAATATGGCGTTTGCAAAATGTTTAGTGGTCTAGTAGAGTTGGTTTCAGCGTGCAACACTTTTAGTTTTCTCACAGCTGGTCCTGTAACTCAGTGAAGAGTGTATTTATAAAGTAGTATTTCCAAAGCAAGACGCTACTGAGCATGTGTCACAAAGAAAAATGAACCGACACACACCTGCAATCACTAACTAGGATAAAACTGGAACATAAATTCATGTTTTCATCTACTTGGCTGTATGGAAGTTCTCTCAGTCTCAGATTTGTGACGTTGTTCCCATTGTATCAGCAACTTTAAAGTTGAGCTAAAGCATAAAACATTTGCTTTATGGCTAAATAAAACTGATGAATTAGAAAGTTAACTATTTGAAACAAACAAGAGCTACTCTCCTAAAGTGTTCCGGTATAATAACATGCCCACTTTAAGATGTTAATTCAGAAGACACAAGGCGTCACCTTCAGTTATTCTTTGGCGCATCAAATTAATGACCTGCTCCTGTGTGGAAAAAATCTTTCATGAAGCCAGTCAAGAAGCTCTTTGAAACTCCTCTGTGTTTGTTCCTCGTCTTCTTGATTTGTTTCTTGTTCCTGTTTGGTACCTTTCTTCACTGAGCAACTTGGCATGAAATGAAAATGCAGTCTTCCATTCACATTTGATGGGCTGAAGTCACAAGTATCACTTCTTGCTTAAGTCCACTCTGGTGTTAGGTTGGAGGTAGCATAAAGGAAAATTACAACAGCTTTTCCATGGACTGCACAATGTATGCATCAGCTCCGATTCTGTCATTGTCCAGCAGCTAAAGAGTAACAGAGAGAAAGGGTAGGAATGGAAGATGAGCATAGGTTGGGTGGGGGGCACTAAATGCTTTCGCAGCTGCTGCCACTTCAAGCCGCCCACTAAAAATACCGGCAGCTTCGATGACGCTGGGCCAGATAAAGTTAGGCTCTCCATTCATAGACCGTGGCCCACTAAAGATAGAGGCGAGGCTGAGATCTGCACTGGATCACTTGGCTCAACAGATCCTCAGAAGAGAAAGGACACCCCCCCCTGCTGGTGTTCCTTGTGTCATGAATTACATTGACCCATAAATAGAGTTGACAATGTTTCACGTCAGTATTAGGGCATCATTTATAAACAGGAATGATCAAATCCATCCATGGCTAAACAGCTTATTCTGACATGGGGTCATCTTTTGAGTTCCTGGTAGCCAAGGTGCAGACAATGCGTTTTCAGTGGCGAGTCCAGATTCAGTGCATGGATTGGATTGTAGAATTAAAGTGTAGAGAGGAGAACGTTTGGTGGAGGAAAGTGTGAAGGTGTGGGCTGGTCTTACTCATTGTAAAAAAAAAAAGCTTGTTGTCATTGGAGGCAATTTTAATGTAGAGTAATATTGAGATGAGATTCTAAAACTGGTGGCAATCCCAAATCTCCACAGTCTGGCAAACTTTAATGTCCAAAATGATGACGTTCATCCTCACAAAGTAGATTCATTGGAGACTACCTCCAGAAAGAGCCCTGACCTCAACCCCTTTGAACATTTGTGGGTGTGAAGTGTGACACAAATAATGGGGTGCCTGTCTGTTTCTTAAATAAACACCTTTATGAATAGCAAACATGTCTTATTTCCGCAGATTTGATTTATCCAATCCCAAAAACAACACCAAACAAGAGAAAATGGCTGAAAAATTTGTATTGCTAAAAGTTTTGCAAATTTTTCATTGGCTCAACCCAATTTATCCCGCAAAGGATTTTCCCTTAAAAACAGGTCTTCCAATGGCAAACAATTTACTACCAAGAAACAAATAATCCACCAAACACCGTTTCCTTACCTCTTGTGCTAAGTTTATCATTTCTACCATTATAGCAATACTGAAATTTAAATACAAGAATAGAAATTTTTCTTAATTTAGCCTGTGACAGGGAGTCAAAAGTATTTAACATTTGTAAATCATTTTTAACATGCTGGATAAAACCTTTAAAACATACTAAACTAAAACTAAAAACCTTGTTTAATTCAGCTTGATTGATCCCATCGGACAAGTAATTGACAATTTCAAATGGTTCTGGATGATGCATGACTCCTGTGGGCCAGGCTAAAGGAATAATCAGTGGCAGTTTTTGTTATTTTAGTGCATTTAATCTGCAAGCTTTGTTAAAACAACTTTCCGATTTTATAAAGCTGTGCTTCTGACTCATTTTGATGGTGCTGTGACATTTCGACGACACCTCAGTGAGAAAATAAGTCAAAGTTCAGCAGTGTTGCTTTAACCTTTAGATGAGTGGTAACCAACCTTTTTTTCTCAAAGACCCCCTTAATCTAAATACCAAAAAGCTGTGGACCCCCCATATACCCAGTGCTAAAAATATGCTTGCCTTTATGCTTTCATCAGCGAGATTCTCACCATAAGAACTGGATTCTGGCTTTATCCTGTTCTTTAATAAAATTAACTTTACATTAACATTATATAGCCTTTTCTTTTTTTTTTTTTATTTGGACTCTTTGATGTGTCTGAGATAAATTTTATCACAGAAATATTTTAAGAAAATCTACATTATCTTGACAGAGATCAAATGCTCCTCTACTGTCGTTCCTGCTCATGGACTTCACTAACCCCCAGTACATGGATGGAAATTGATTGCAGCCTTATAAATTACTTTTTACATTTATGTTTTTTATTTTTTATATCTGACAAATGATACATGCATTAACATACTAAATAGCTGATTTTGATGACTTATTTATTTCCATTAGGTTCTGATTTAAAGTTTTTGTATCGAAGCTTCTAAATCCCCAGTTCCATGTGAACAGAATTCCCCCGTCAACTTGTCCCAGTGAGGACATGGGCTTAATTTGGTCGAAACCTTGGGGACCCTCGGTGCTCTTTGAATTGAGAGCCATCGCTGCAGAAACAATAAACTCTCCAAATTTTGCCCCCAATTAAAAGTTGGACCATATGACATATAAAATCTTAGCATCACAGAGTAAATCGCCCTCATATCTTCATCTTTTATTCCCAAGCCAGAGCTTACGCAACTAAGAGTCATCTCCCTCCATGACAAAACAGAATCCGGTGTTAACACTTATTGCTCGCATTCTCAGACAATAGCTCTCTCAGTTATCGCTTCGAGAGTGTCTCAGGCAGCAGAAGCCACTGATACACACTGCAAGCTGTCAGCATGCATTTTTGACCTTCAGTGCAGGTCACATAACTTTGATCCCTTTTTAAACATGTTTGCTTAGTATGGTTGGAATCACATCTGAATGTTAGATTTTCATAAAGCAGATATGTAAAAAAAATGTCAACTTCATGTGTCCTTATACACTTTGTTTAAGTCACATCAGAGTCATTTGGAGGACTCACACCACAATACTGATGCCATTTTCGGGTGCTGTGACATTCCCATCCATGCAGTCATCCCTGCAGCTGTTAGGTGTGAGGACACCATTAGGAGTCAAAAGCACAACACTGATCTTTGTCCAGTGATTAGGTTTCAGTTTGAAAAGCTAAACAGGATTGATAGAAGCCATAATATTTTGCAAACAGTCAACAGGTTAAAAATCAGGAAAACCTTTCTACCTTTATGTTAGTACATGTATACCATTTCTTTATATTACAAACAGCCATCTTGGAAGTCTGTAGTAGAAACTGTTTGGACAAAAGCAGGGCCTTTAGAAAAATAATTACTGGTGATTGAAAGATGCTTCATACAGTCAGGCCAACAAAGTATATTGTGATTAACAAAGGTCAAAGAGTATTGGTTTAAAAGAATAGGTCAAGGGTTGGTTTTGGAAAACTCTTTTATCCTGAACATTTTTCCTGGCAACTGGGGTGGAAATGTTTTCTTAAGCCATCAGCTGTAGGTGCTCAAGTGTTGGAGAAGGGCATCCTCCCCTCTGCTGTTTTTTATTTCTTCATTTATGGAAGGTGGAAGTGGAAGAGAAAGCAGTAGTCCGAACACATGCTTGGACTGCTGTACTCATGAGACTGTAATGTAGCAGCTGTGTTGAAATGAGGAAACTTTACATTCATGTATTGAAAGTTTTAAAAATATAGAGCAATCGGGAATGA
Organism: Telmatherina bonti; assembly: GCF_933228915.1. Lineage (NCBI taxonomy): Eukaryota > Metazoa > Chordata > Actinopteri > Atheriniformes > Telmatherinidae > Telmatherina > Telmatherina bonti. The sequence continues at coordinate 15,980,089 of NC_136633.1, forward strand.
AAACTTTTTAAAAAAAAAAAAAAAGCATCACATATCAACAAAACAGCTATATAAACCATACCGCCAAGAAAACAGGAGATCATGTGTGATCATCAAGTCCAGTGGAGCTTGAAAATGACTTCAGACATGGTTGAGCTTTCTCCCTATAAAAATGAGCAATTAGTGAAAAATGAAGAGAGTCTTGAAACTTTGCCGCTGCTATTTCAGACAATATAAAACAAAAACACTGAAATATCGTGCTTGAGGCTTATGTTATAGTGTTCAATCCATCCACTAGATGGTGCTGAAGGCTTGTTGGACTTGAATGACATCTTTTGAGGTTAAACTCCCCAGAATGAAAAAGAGTGTTAAAGAACATTAATATTCAAGCTACATAACTCTGACCTTTGCAGATGTTGAGGGTAGGGGAACCGTCTTCACTTATCAGTTTAGCATCACTTTACTTGTGTACTGGTTTGTAAGATTGTAAAATTCCCATTTGAATCATTTGAAACATATTTTTTGGAAAGATTCATAACCCTATTTAAGATTTAAATCATTTCAAATATAAAAATATCTTTCAGGAAAGTTTAGCTCTGTGGCCTTTTGTCCATATTTGGGAAGAAGTGTCCCTCAGTTATATGATCTATTTCTGTTTCCAGAGATGAAGCCTCCTGAAGCATATATCAGTGAAAACTAATGGGGAAAACTCGGAACATATTCTGGAGATCTGTGAAGGCATTGTCGGATGAATCCCCAGAGGCTGGAAGAAGCGTGTTCAGATGCACGTAGACACTTCAAAACAGAGCCCCATCCCTCACTGTTACGAGAGAGAACAGTGACTGTCTACTGAGGACCAAAAGAGGGGGAGAAAAACTGTAGATGAAATAAGGGCATGGAAGTGGAAAACAAAAAATCAAACATTTTTTTGTCAGGTGACCTCTGACACCTTAACTCCCCCCCCCTTTTTTCCATGCAACCTGAAAGCATGCTGCTAGAAATAACAATGGATTCTGGGAAAGACAGGAGGAGGGCCTTTTTTTTAAAATATAAACAACATCTGTGTGGATATGCATGAGGCACAGAAAGGATTGCATGTAATCAGATATTATTATTATTATTGTTATTATTATTATTGTTAATATATTTGTTCCTGGAAAGGCATTTTAGTTCTGATCAGTATTTGCCCAATTATTTGTTGTAGAGTTTAGTTGTAAAGCCAGTTTTATGTTAAGAAACCAGCTGTTTCAGATGATTGCTTTGGAAATTTGGACTTATTTTGGGGGAATTTTTCCATTTTTCTTGCGTGAAGGCCGACGCTGGAGTCTTAACAGTTAACGCTTGGCTGACCAGGCAGCTCAGTGAAATAAAACAATCAATAAAACAAAGTGTGAAATCACTTTCTTTCTGTCTTTACAGGTAGAAGTCAGGGAATGTTGCTCGTAAAGCCGTGATGCACACCTCTTCGTTGGACTTCATCCAAAACTATTGAAGTAAGTAATCTGAGTTTTTTTCCCTGCTGGGTTTTAAGTGGGGCTTCTTGGGATTTCCATGTTTTTCTGTTGTATCCCAGAGATGCCTTATTAAATTAATGTTTGCAGAATTTGGAAACTAAGTCAGCTGGATGTTTTAATGTTCCCATTTCCTTCATGAGAAGTTTCAGCAATGTAGCAGGACTCGTGATCCTATTGTAACCGACACGGAGAGGATTGTGTTCATACGAAGGGCTGGCATGTTTGATGATTTGTCAGACACGCTGGCCATTTGTTTGCTTTGTTTCTGAAAGAAGATTAGGTGGACAGAGGCTGGCTAAGAAAACAGCCAAAATACCACCAAGTTAACTAATTTACATGAGTCATGGTTCCCAGAATCATAATATCTCATTTTTATGACCAGTCATAAACATTATGGATCAAACATTTACATATTTTATCCAAGTCATTTATAACTACTTTAAGTTATAATGTTTTTTTCACCTGATTTCAAGCATGAGCTACTTAAATGGCATTTTCCTTAGTTCAGCGCAGTGAGCAGACATGCGTGATTTTTTTCACTTTCACATTGCACATGTGCACAGGGAACGGACAGGACCAATTTTCCCTTCACAAATCTTCCTGCAGGTAAATAAAGTAGAGCTTCCATCACTTCATACAATGAAAAATTTTTATTAAAGGTTTAAAATAATTAGGGGAACCTGAAAAAAAATGCTGGAATCAAGAAAGTTCTCTTATTAATTGACATTGATCATGAAATACTCATACATACACATCCTGATAATGTATTTAATGTTAGGTTTGTAATCTACCCCCATCCCAACAACAACTCCATCTCTCCCAATAAGAGTACTTTAATACACTGCATGAGGGTGACTTAAGTGTAGTAATCAGTACACATTATAGGTTAATAATTTCCCAAAACTGCAAGAAAAATTGAAGCTTCTAGCAGCATGAGCCGCATGACTGCTTACTGGCTAAATCAAGCAACTCTCGCCTTAAATAGCATTGCATTTGGGTAGTTAAAATATATTGGTCTTCATAAGGGAGTTTTTACAATAAAGAAGTAAAATGTGTCTTTATTGTGATTAATTGTGCATATAGCAGGTCACTCTCTGACCTTTGGTTCCAGCCATAACTTCAGTCAGCGTGTGCATCGGGCCAAACTTTCTATTGCTGGGGTTTGGAACTGTCTGACTTTGTTTTTAAAACAAATTATACATTTGTCATGTTGCTTATAATTTCCCAGGCTTGCATTTTACTTGTGATTTCTTCTTCTTCACATTTAATCAAAGGTTGCTTTTAGCTCAAAAGAGAGTGGGCTTACTCTGAAGCTCTCATCCGTTCATGTTAGTGTTGTGTGTAAACCCAGGCCTGTGTTCTGCTGTGGGGACCTGATCCACTCCCAATCCTGGATTTAGGTTGCAATTCCGCACCATAATGTATTTGTTTTAATAAAGCGTGTCAGGTGCTGAATTGAGTAAATATTGTGCTAGCCTTCACGATCAGGAACAGATGTGGAGAAATATGTAAAAAAAAAAAAAAAAGACTCCCTGATGATAAAATAGACACACATTTACAGCTGATATGGCAGCCGAGTTTTATATTGGACATTCCTCTCACTTCAAGTAACTGCACACACCGAGCAGTTTCTGAGTTTGTGATACTTTTTACTTGGCTGGAGCTGGGAGTGTTACGTTGATAGAAATGAGTGCTGTTATAAACTATTCATGAAGGTTGTGATACTGAAAAATGGAAAACTGATGCTTGCAGAGTTTGTTTCAGCTGCAGTGTTGAGCCTCATACATATTTGTTTATGACTTTATCACTTTGTTGTATTTGCTGTTTCTTAATTGTATGATTCAAGAGCAAAAGTATTAGTACCATGACAGAATAAAAATACATCATGTAAGCAAATGTATAAATGCAGATTTTAAGGGTAGAGTGATCCAGAATTATTAATATACATAATTGGCCATTTTATTATATACACGTGAGGTATGTTTAACTGTTGGTTGAGGCAAATACCTTTACAGCCAATCAGATTGCAGAAAACTCAGGCAACTCAAGCCAAAGTTCAAACTAAGCATCAGACAGAAATGACAAAAAGGAGATTTAAATCATTTAAATTATAGGCACAAGTTGATGATCAGACATCTTGCAGCACAAAGTTTAAACATCGTGTTGCATTTAATATATAAAGAGCTTCATAAAAAAATACATTTGAATTTGAAAACTCACTTGCAGGAAATGAAATAAAATGATTGTATTTGTCTTTGGCACTGATTAATAGAAGGGATTTTTGCAAATGGAGTTCCTGATGAAAGCGCTGGCCTTGTCTTACTGTTTGTTTTGCGTGTAGGTGGGTGTGCCACCTGGAGCCTACTTCAGAACCCGAGTTCAATCAAACTTGTTCAAGAGGAGTTGAAGAAAACTGAGTTTTAAGTCAGTTCCCATGGCAACATACTCGGTGAGCAAGTGGCAACCTCCGGTGGTTAAAAGTGAAGCCTATGCGGAAGTGCATAAAACTGCAGTTCCCCTTTCATCCACTAGGGGCTGACTCCAAAACAGAGCAAATCCTCATAGACTCCCATGTTAAAAAGGCCAACTTCACGGCAGAAATAAACATGTTTACAGTCTGGTTCAAAAATCCATTTTCGGCTTTTAGGTCAGGTTTACCTTCATAACAACTGTGGGGGGAGTGAATTTTTTTCTAACTCACCCATTTTAAAGTAATTTAATCTCGAAGTTTGGCAAATTTAAGGGCGTGTCCTTTTGATTGACAGGTACCAATCTCTGGCTTCAAGTAAGAAGAATGTAGAACAACCGCGGTTTTTAGCCGGTTAACAACGTGACTTAGCTTTAGCCCGCTTACCTCCGTTAGCTGGGTAGCTCCCGTTATCTCGGGGTTAGCTCGGTTAGCTCTTAGCTACAGAAAGCTCGGAGTTCGCTCGATGTCAATCATCCACTATGACGCTCACGGCTGCCCTCTCAACTCCACCTCTTTGCCCATATTTGTATTTTCCGGGCGAGACGATGCGCATGACGTGCATGAGGCGCATGACGCTGCCAACATGGCGACGGTAGGAACCACCCACCGAGCTTCAATTCAGCTCTTCAGAAACCTATGGGTGACGTCACGGAGGCTCCATCCATCTCTTTATATACAGCCTATGTCGGTGAGACTAACCTGCTCACTCGCTAGCAGGTATAGACATTTAGATTTGACAAAATCGCTTGTGTGTGTTTTTCCTGAAACACTGGTCTGCATCAAGGAGCAAAATCTCTGAGGAGTGTTCTCAACACCTTGTTGAAGCTAAAAAAATAAAATTAATGTAGTTCCGAAGGCAAAAGAGGGTCCAACCCGGTACTGCAATGTGTACCTAACAAAGTGTCCATCGAGTGTACACACAAATGTAGAAACAAAGCACTGATTATTTTAGAATGTGGATGGAAGTTTCATCTTTTCCTTGCTTTGTACGGTCTATCGCCACTATTCAGCCTCCGTCAGCAAAATATTCTAAATATATTTAGATTTGAAATCAAACTTAATCAACAGCAAGTGCTCAAATTGAAGTGCACTTACACAGCAAATATCCTTGCATCCCCCTGTGCGTTGTACTAAATACTACATAACTGTAAACTGTCAGAGAATGATGGTAAGGATGATGGTAATGGTGACGGTTTGTGCCATGAGGTGTTATTTGTGGAAGTCTGCTGCCCTAATGCAGCCACCACAAGAGTGATTTACAGCAAACTGACATTTGCTCTCGAGCAGAAACACGTAATGCACAAAAAGAGCTTTAGCGGCAGATGTGAATGGAAATTACGTACGATCACACACGCACACACTCGGGGATGTTATGACAGATGTGAGGAGAGCTGTAGATGCCGTCACATCACTGGGTCGCCGCTGGAAACCATCTGCTGTACACTCTGACCATTTATATCAGCTGATCTGTCTCTTTTGACTCTTACACGCTGACTCTTCATCTGTTATGCGTTTGCTTCTGATCTTTGTGGACTCCATGATGGCTTGCATTGGTGTACGAGTTTCTAGTGAACGGTATGCTGTTTGTGTGTGAAGCTGTTCTGAATTAGAGGTGTGAGTAGTGTGCTGGTACCCCTGGGAAGCACGTGCGCAGCTACCTATATCTCACCACATGCCAATCATGTGCTTACAAACTCTTGTACAGCTGCTCACTGTGACGCTTATGTGGTTAGTTGGCCTTAATTAACCAATGCATCTAATTAGTGGCTGGTTATCTAATGAGTGTGTGTGAAAAAAGGGAGAGCATAGCTGAGGGTGAAATGTGACTGCTGCAAGCTGTGTGTTGAGGGTCTGTCAAGCGCAGATGGATTTTAGATGTTTTTTATTAAGATTTATTTTTGTCATAGACAAAACATGAACTTATTTGAAATCTCAAGATTTGTGCTCCATCCAGTTTTAAAATTTTGTGAAGAGACCCATGTCGTCTCTTCCGGAAAATATAAAAATGGGCAAAGAGTTAGAGTTGTGAGTGGGGCTGTGAATGTTTGACGTCTATCAAACTCTGACCTGCCTGTTGGTAAGAGCTAACTGAGCTAACATGAAGCTAACTGGAGCTAACCAGCTAATTGAGGTGAGCAGGCTAAAGCTAAATCGTGCTGTTAGCTAGCTAAAAACTGCGGTTGTGCTACACTGTCCCTTCATGCAGCAGGATATCTGGTATATATAAATCAACAGATAATCAATTATGCCAAATTTTGAGACGAAATTACCTCTAAATGGAGTTATAAAAAAATAAATAAATAAAAGTTGACTCCCCACAGTTGTCATGAAGGTAAACCTGATCTATTAAATTTAAAATGTTTTTGTACCAGGCTGTAAAAATGTTTATTTCTGCCATTAAGTTGGTCTTTGTTACTTAGGAGTCTATGGGGATTTGCTCTGTTTTGGAGCCCCTAGTGGATAAGTGGTGAACTGCAATTTTTGGCACTTTTGCACAGGCATCAATTTTAACCACCAGAGGTTGCTGCTGATCAACACCCAAACTGTTGCGTGCATGGACAGCTCATATGAAAAGATACATTTGTTTATTTATTATCCAAACTTTGTAAATAATAGAGAAAAGGAAATACTAGAGAAAGAGATGTCAACACTAGCACGGCTGGTGAATGTGAGGTTTGGATTGATGAATAGAGGCAGCTATGTTTGCCAGTTGGTTGAGTTTTTTTTCCATTGGCTGCGTTGCAGCTGTCTTAACAGATGACTTTGAATAAAAGTGCATTTTATACCACCAATACAAACTAATCGTCCTTTGAATGTGAAAGAAAAGCAAAGTTTAAAACCCAAAAATAGAAATGGAATGGTGGCGACTTATTGTTTGTTGGTCTCTTCCACTTCCTGTTTGTTCGAGTGAACAAACCACAGCTGGCGCTGCATTTTTTTGGCAAGAGAGGCGCCCAATATCCATCCATTAACAAACAATGTGCTTTCCATAAATGATTGAAATGAAAGTGAAAACTTCAGTTTGTGCTTTCCATTGAACAAAAAATATATATTTAAAAGTATCTGATGAATGAAAACACATTACATAATGCAAACTCAATTAGCTTTGCAACTGGGTCCTTCGCTTTATTCATGTGTTCACTAGAACCTCATTAGAAATGGTCTCCATGGAAGAATTGCTGCCAAGAAGCTATTCTCATTGAAGGAAAGTAGGGAGAAGAGGTAGATGTATGCCAAATGACACAAGAACAGGACTGAAAATCAGTTGCAACAGGTCTAAGGGAGTCTTAAGAGCCTAAACCTCAATGCTTTTGACAGAGAGTGGGAAGTCAGGAGCTTTGGAAAGTCCTCCAGAAAGCCTGGAGAGCTATTCTGACGACTACTTAAAGAAATTGCAAGGTCGCTTGACAAAGAGGGTTCAAGCTGTGTTGTAGAATAAAGGTGCTCATTGCAAATATTACCTTTCAAACAGTTTTTTCTTCATATTCTGTATTTTCATTTGTATTAGTATGTTTCCAGAAATCACAGGTCTATCAGATCAAAAGGTGAATCCAGACTTTGTGCACAGAACCACTGATGCTCAGCAAACAATTGAGACGGTGAGATAGATATGAACAAGGTTATTTAAAGCACAGTTCTTGATGCTAGGGCTATGGTTGCCATGGCTTCCAATGTGTGTGTCAATGCACGTGTTGGCCACATAAACCCCCTCTCTGTTACTTTCTCCTCTGAAGGGAAAGCTAATCAGAGCAAAACTGGCATCCACGCCTCACAAATCCACTTGTTTTTATGGACTTTCTACCATAATCTTTTTCTTTTTTAATGCTTTGAATTTTTTTTTTCTTTCAAATTTGGAGCTTGTTTAGTCCACAAAAAATGCAGAAAAGGTCTTGAGATGGAGACATGTCAAGCCATTCACAAATATTTGGAACAACCACGACTAAACCGCTTTCAGACAGAATTCACCCTTTAACCTGTCTCTATATGTTAGACATAGTTAAATTTATCTGTTTAGACATCTGTTTTAACAGCTCCGTTCCTGTTTTTCAGCAAATCCCCCCACCACCACCACACACACACACACACACACACATACACACACACACACACACCTTCCCGTTTTTTCTCTGTTTGTTTCACAACGACGGTGGCCCACTTTTCAGCAACTTGCAGCTCCAGTGAGGAGAGATAATGACGGCGTGAACCTCTGACTTCCCTCAGGCTATGATGTGCACACACGCCAACTATGCATAGCTTACATGGCATTGTCATCATTATTGCTCTTAGCAGTGCTTCTGGGAAAAACACACACACAGAGGAGATTTACTGAGTCAATCTAACTGAAAGTGTCTCTTTAGCAGAAACAGCTTAGAGAGAAAAGAAGCATCATGCACCATGTCAGTGTTTCCAGTTGGAGAGCAGATTGGAGCTGGTAATGATCTCTGCTCTCATTACACTTTTTCGAAAACATCTTATACCTCTCCTGATATGTAATTGCCATATCACATGCATACACACACATATGCTCAGTCTTTTTCCTGGAAAAGCTGCAAATGTCAAGTTCTTCCAGCAGCTGCAGCTCTTTCTCTTTCAAAAACCATCTCTTTTGTAATTATGCATTTATGACTATTTCTGACTGAATCAACTCCAAATGCTCTCTGCATGACACACATACAGTGTGTGACACGTGTGAGCGCCTTTCATCCTGTAATATAAGTTCAACAGCAGCACCTCGGGTGTTAGTCATGGATCTTTCAGTGGGAATGAAAAGCAACCAAACTCAAAGATGGATCGATCTGTTGTGTCTTTTACAAACATTTAAGCTTGTTCCATCCTCCACGAGAAGCAAGAACTGAGTTCTTGTTCTCGATGCTGCAAGAACAAGGAAAAAATTCTTTTTCGTCAGGTCCATTAATACTCCAGGAGAAGCACATCTGCAGCAGGGAGTCTGCTTATACGTGCAATGAACCCGGTTGTTACCTTCACCAAGGAGGTTATGTTTTTCCTTTTCTTTATGCTCAAGATAACTCAAAAGGTTACAGACAGATTTTTTTAAAATTTCAAGAGTTGTTGGAAATGTGAAAATAAAGAACTCATTAAAATTTGGTGGTGATCCGGATCACTGTTTGGATCTAGAAACTTTTTAATATTGTGCTTGGTGGAGGTTTCCGCTCTCCGATTGCTTTTCTAGTTTCAAATTTCAACTTCGTCGGCAGCAGGGCAGTTCGTGTACGCGGCTGGGTCCGAGTGTTTCAGTGCTACATGTAAAAATGTTCGTACTTTATCACCACCTCGATCAGCTTTTTTATCAAAATAATCCGTTTTACCTGCATGAAGCAGCAACTCTGCTTCATATGTTTTCCGTATTAACCACGCCCACCTCAAATGTCCGACCAATCACGCGTTACTTCTCAGAGCCCTGCAAGAAAAAAGTTCTGCCAGCCCGATGTGTCGAGAACTGTCTTCAAACGCATCTGCGAGAACAAAATGACGTAATTTTCTTCTTGGGGCCTTGAGAACAAGAAAATTTCTCGCTTCTCGTGGAGAACGTAACAAGCTTCAGAGTGCGTTGCATTAAAATGAAGAATATTTTAATCAGTCAAGATTAGTCAGCACGTTATTTCTTCTGAAACAAACAGTTTTGGATGGAAAAAGTCCCAGAGGGGTAGCTGCAGTGGAGTAATGCTTAAAGATTCTGACTGAAATGATAATAATACCTGATTTTCATTTAACCTTATTTTGAGGTTTTACAGTAATCATAACCATGTGCATGAATTCATTCATGCTGTATACTTCCTGCACATCCATGTGCACTTCGCTCCTTGAGTTTTCCACATGAGCAACATACAAGAGGGGTTAAGCGGTTAAAAAAAGAGCAACTGCTCTACTTAACAGCAACTGTGATGAGATTACAGGCGCCAGTGATGCCATACTGTATACAGGAAAACAGGAAAACGTGACGTGGTTACAGTCGTGTCGTAGCAAAATACAAAATGAGACTTATAAGTTTTTCAGTTATGTATGGAAAAATGTTCATATTTATTTATAAAATCCATAAATAGCTTTGGGAAATGGAATAAGTATTTGAAGATATTGAGTCAAAATGTTAAAACAGAAATAAAGTAGATAAATGATTCTACTAATATGCACGTGTTATTACTGGGAATAAACACTCATCCATGCCAACGTGCGTAATCTTCTCAGTTTGTGTCGTGCCAATGTGAAAACTTCTATTAAGTTCATTGGACTTTGCAAAATCCTAAAGCTCTTTTCCACATTTAATCATTTTTGCGATTATTTCTAAGCCTCACCAGTCACTCATTTTTAACTGGATTGGGTTTAAGGTTCCGAACATCTGAAACATTCAGGATAATTTGCTGCTCAGTAGTTGCCACCTACTGTTTTACAGTAAATGAATTAGTGATAATGAATAATTCTTTTAGCTTAATAAACTAAGTGACGATTTCTTCACCTATTGTATTCTTCATGTACTGTTTTTAATGCTAAAGCAGTCAGTGGAGGCACGAAGTTTAAAGTCATTTAGATGCCTTTTTATTCCCTTTTTTATCTTAACTTCTGAAAGAGCGTGTGTCAAGAATCATCTTGATTTTAATCTGCGTGTTTTATCCTCCATGTTTTCTAAAGATTTATAAATGGTTTGCCAATTCCTATGGGAAATTACTACTTTAAATGATTGATATTGCTTTCATGATTTATTATCTATAAAAAAAAAAAAAAAACCGAGGCTGCATGGTGGTTAGCACTGTGGCCTCACAGCAAGAAGGTCACTGGTTCGATCCTTGGCTGGGGAGGAGTTCGATCAGTGGCCTTTCTGTGTGGAGTTTGCATGTTCTCCACGTGTATGCGTGGGTTTTCTCTGGGTACTCCGGCTTCCTACAACCATCCAAAGACTTGCATGTTAGGTTGATTGAGTACTCTAAAATTGTCCATAGGAGTGAGTGTGTGGCCCTGTGATGGCCTGGCGAGCTGTCCAGGGTGTACCCTGTCTTCCACCCAAGGACTGCTGGGATAGGCCCCAGCTTCCCCGCAACCCTTTATCAGATTAAGTGGTTAGGATAATGAATGATGAATGAAAAAAAAAGTTAATTTGTCTTGCTTTTCCCAAGATATATTACATGAAGAGATTTAGGTTATCTGTCTGTGTTTTATACCAGCAGTAAAGTGGCTTTTACAAAACAGCCACTTTTCTTTAAAAACTGTCAAAAAGGCAGTGTTTGGAGCACTTTGGATTGTAAGGATGTTTTTATTTGTCATCCTGTTGCTAAATACTCTTACGACAAATAATTCCTGGTAACCAAATGCCCTGTATACTGTGCCTTTGGTTGCTGTGTGTATGATCTAAACACAATGTTTAGATGGGTTTTGATGGAAGTGTTTTGCGAATCCACTTTAACTTTTTTGGATATGTGTTTAGGTTTTGAGAAAATGGGTAGAGTTTGCAAGAAATGTGTTTAGTGTGTGTTAGTAAATGAATTAATTATTTCAAACAAAATTAAATTAAAACTACTGGAGTAAATTACAATTTTGCAGTTGGGTTTATTATTATTATTATTATTATTTATTTATTTTATTATTTTTTATTTTATTTTGTTTTATTTTATTTTGTTTTATTTCATTTTATTTTATTTTATTTTATTATTATTACTATTAGTATTATTATTAGTATTATTATTATTATTACTACAACTACAAACATACAGTTCAAGTGAAACGTCTGGACACAGTTAACTTTTCACTTTGAATGAGTAGATGCATCCATATGTTAAATTATTATTGAGCAGGTTAATAATTTAACTTTAAATATTTAATGTTATTAGTTGTATTATATAAATGCAGCTTTTTATGCTTTTTTTTTATGTCATTTGGTGATTGCTAGTTTAATTTTTGTAAGCTGTAAAATGAATTCATCCAGTACATTGAATAAAATTATATGCTGGTGAGTTTTTGCTGCCAGTTTACAAGGTGGTTACGTAAGACCTCACATGTGTGTTCTACATTGAAACTGAGACAGTCGGTGATTCAGCGCACACAAAGATAACTAAATGGCAAAAAGTCAGAACAGGGAATGGCATATTACGTAATGGGAATCCAGTGCACGTGTGTTCGATTGAGTAAACGAGGCAGAAGATGGAAAAAATCTCATTCACTGACAAGGTTTTCATGTTGGAGGGTGTGTGTGTGAGATTTAGAGTTTGGAGTTTGCGTTCGCGTGAGAGCATCCAACTCTGACTGGCAGATTGCTTGCAGTGAAATGTCAGCTGCCCACACCATGCAACATGCTGTGCCTGTTGCTGTGTGTGTCCATATCTGTGTGCGCGTGTGGCACGGCTTCATTCACAAGAGTGTGTAAAAAAGCGACAGGCAGACAAACAGATGGGAGGAGGGCTGAAGAGGTAGTAGCTAGGAGAGAAAACCAATGCATAATGCCACAAGATGTTCATTTTTTTTTATGACTTTAAACCAATTCTTCCATCCAGTTTCAGTGATGTTTGGGCACAAATTTATTCCTCTTGAAACTTTTATGGTCGTGAGCTGTAAGTGTGGCTGCCTCAGTCACCAAACAAAAACATGCAGCTTAAAAATGTTACGGCTTTGTGCAAATCCTGCCTTGATCAGATTGAAAGAAAATGAGGCTTTTCTGAAATGGCTGACCTGCAGCCGGCTTTAATCCTCCAATATATTCATGTTTCTCTCATATCCCAGGCCGGGTGAAGGAGATTAAAATAGATACATGTGACGTACAGTATATTGTGACGTCCGCTATTATTTAGTTGAAGACATACATGTGGATTTTTTTTCAGTTTGTAAACATGTTACGTGAGCTCTTGAATCCGTGGTGGGCTGCACGGGGTGTTGTGGTTAGCACTGTGGTCTGGGTCGCTGGGGGGAGGTTGGAACAGTGGCCTTTCTGTGCGGAGGTTGCATGTTCTCTCTGTGTATGCGTGGGTTTTTTCCAGGTACTCCAGCTTTACTAATCCCATGCACGTTTGGACAATTGGTCACTCTAAATCAGGGCTGCCCGGCTCCAGTCCTCACGGGCCACAATCCTGCAGGTTTTCCATATAACCCTGCTCCAACACACCTGACTCAAACTAAACAGTCATTGGATCCTTTTAATGGAAGAGTTGGAACAGGGATACATAAAAAAAAAAAACTGCAGGCCCTGGAGGACTGACTTTGGGCACCCCAGTTCTAAATTCTCCTCAGGAGGAAACAGGAGTGGTTGATCCTCTCTCTGTGTTGGCCCTGCCATAGACTGGCGACCTGTCTGCATGGTTACTGGGATAGACTCCAGCTTCCTGTGACACTGAATTAAAAAAGGAGGAAAAAAAATACCATGAAATTTCGTGACCAATTTTGTCCTTGGTTTCATCAGATTTGATGGTTTTGCTTCTTCTGAAGGTCATTCAGACGCCTTTTAAGGCCACATTCACATTAGCCTTTTTGACTCAAATCCGAAGTCCGCTTGCTCGGAAAGTCTGCTTCGTTTGGGGAAATGTGAATGCGCCAAACGAATTCTGATTCGGACCAAAGAAGCGGACTCAGTCTGCCCAAAAAACGCATGTCTCGGCGCATTTCAAGCGGACCAAATATAGGAAGTGGACTACAAAAAAAATTTATGAATAGCGATCACCTTAAGAGTCCTCTGTATCGTCTGTTGTTCACACTGCATCCATTGCAGTGTATTTCTGCAGTATACTTGCATAAGACATGATAAAAAAAACCCACAACAGCAATAGCTTTGTCTCCATGTTTAACTCACAACAGAGTTTTCTTCTTCACACTGGTCTTGTTCTCTCTTTTTCCAAATACTAGTGCAGTGCCACCTTTGGTAAAAATAGAGATATATTATTGTAAAGGATTGGCTCGTTACCAAAGTGTGGCGTGAATGCGATCTCGGTACTACTGAGCCGAGTCCCCAATCGGACCGAGTCTAGCGGACTATCCTGATGTGTGATGTTTAATCTGGCATATAGTTCTGACTGCTGGAGGCTGGTTTTCTCCTTTCCTAAGGTTGTCCCATAACGACCTCTAGCTTTTTGCATTCCTTTCTCACAAGTCTTTTGTCCTTTTACGAAGCTTGTTGGTGGTTAAAAACTTATTTTATTGGAAAACTATGGCAATTTCTGTGCTTTTGAGGTGCTTTAAATGCTGCAGAAGTCTTCTTGCATTGTTTCTCACATTTGCCGTGACTGGGTCTTAAATCTATATTTTTTTCCAGTGAATTTGCTTTGGAATAGATGAACTCGAGTCAAACTGTAGAACTATATAAATGTGACAGAAGTCGGTCATAACACCACCGGTGAACAAGATACTTTAGACAGTCAGCGTGTCTTTATTTAAATGTAAAGATAACCTGGATACTTCTTTTGCTGAAATCCAGCTATTGGTAGTTAAATAAATAGAACAGGCAGCGCAGCAGCTGCTGATAGCATCGTGTCTCAATCACCAATCCTGGCATCACATGTTCTCCAATTCTACACACACACACACACACACACACACATACACACACACATGCACATATCTACACATGCACAGTCTAAAAAAACTTGTTCACACCATTTTGTCAGCCTTCTTGTGCTGCTAAAACTTTATTAAACACTATATATGTGTTATAGAGTCTACTGCTGGAGTGGTTATTTTGGTTGATGGGGTGGAGATTGTTGTCATGGCAACAAAGTAATGAGGTTAAGATGGCAGTGTGTGTCAGTTTTTACCTTCTCTTATGCATTAAGTGTTACAGATCATAGAAGAAGAGGTTTTTTTTTTTCTTTTTAAACAAAAAATGTTGAGACTCCTTTAGTGAGACACTTACAGAACTGTATTGTCCTTATTTGCTGAGTGTGTTTGTATGTGGTAGAAATATCCATCACGGCGGCCCTTTCCTCTCTCTCCTGACCACAGTAAATCCATCTCTCTGGCTCGGTCATCATCACGAGGCTGAGATCAGTCCCAGAGAGAAATCCATGCTGCTCTGTGTGTGTGTGCTCTATTCATGTTTCAACTTTTTTTTTTTTTTTTTTTTTCCTGATTCAAATCCTGTTTCGTGTGTGTGGCCAACAAAATGATCCAGCAGGGCAGTAAGTGGAATCTAAGTCTAAACTCAGGTCTTTATGCAGCAAAAGTCAGAGCGGATCATGAGTAATTTTACTTTGCAGCCAGCTTCATACTGGCCTCAGGAGGTTTCCCCTGTGAGTCCTTTTCTATTACTGTGTGCAAGCGTGAGTGTATTCCAGGAATGCATTTGCTTTTCCCTTTTTTAAAATCAGCTCTTAAGGCCCCCTTCTGCACAGTTCCCCATTGATGTGAACTCTTTTTTATATGATGTCAGGAAAAGGTGAAGACTTACATGTGTGACTATCTTATTTTCTAAAAGTTGGGTTATCAAATGATCTCATTCAGAATTCGAGGTTTTGGGACTTTTATACACCGGCAGATTTTAAAAATGGTAATATCCACTAATATGTTCCATAAATATATTGATGAGCCTCTTCTGCTATACGCAAACACTCTCCTTTTCCATTATTCTCATCATACTATATCTTAGGACTGCACAGCTATACATTGATGGGTGATAATAGGTGCGTTTCCATTACTACTAGCATTGCGCAAAAACTAAATATCGCAATTAAAAGCTGCTAATGGAAACACATACATTTTGAAAAAAGTCTTAAACATTGCTAAAAAGTTTATCTCATGAGGTGGTTTTTCAGACACTTGAATAAAGAAATATATCGCTAAAGTGTAATGGAAACACTTTTTTCGCATTTACGTGTCCCTGGACTTGACATGGATGGTCATGACCAGTTTATTTCCGGTAAAGATGACGCAGTGCGGAACAAACAACAGCGTATTTCAGAGTTTTAGAAAAGAAAACGAGGGAGGAAAGTTTAGAAAAATTGTACAAAATTTCTTAAGCGAGTAGAAAACACCAAAATGACGCTCGCTACGTGGCTACCTCGCATTAGCCGTAATTTTCATATAATCTCAGAAGAGGAACGAGATTTTACAAGACTTGAGGCTAATGCGCTAAACACTCTTCAATGGAAACACCCGCAAATCGCAATTCTTGTTTGTCGAAATGTACAAATATCGCTTTTATTTTGCAAAAAAATGTAATGGAAATGCTGCTAATGTCTCATTCTACTGAGGAAATTCAGCTTTAGACAGCAGATTGGAAGTCCTTGTCAGCAGTCATTGGTTACATGAGAAGCAACTACTTTAAAAATGACAAAGGATTTCATGAGATAAGATTTTCCATCTTAAAATCTTCTGTAGAAATGCCCATTATATCTTACATCAAAAGTTTTCTGAACATCCTTCCAAGCCAACCCTGGAATGATTGTTTTCCTCTTTAAGTCACTCTCACAATAGTCAGGATATACTCCACCTTTCATGTCATCATCTTCAAACTGTTTTTTAGGACAAGCACCCTGAGACATCCTTATATCACACCTCAGCTCAGCTCTGCTCAGATACTTTGTGAGTTTTTCCATCATTGGGATTTGTCCTGCTTCTCCTGTCTTATCAAGACATGATTATTACGTTATTTCACTTTGTCCACTATCCATTCACACAAACATCAACATGAAAGCATATACCCCGACACTTTTTCATTAGACCTTGTTGCCAGGCAACACCAGCCCATATAAGAGTGTCCCCACATGAGACTTTGGGAATGTGTTCTGTGCAGGGTCACACAAAAGATTTTTATAGGTTGTTTTGTCAGGTTAGGAGTTAAGTGTGAACTAAAGCAGTTAATGATAGGTATGAATTGGTTATATTTGTGCTCAATGAGTTCACACAAAGAGCTCCACTCTCTCACTCATTTTTATTTTATCTAAAGTATGCAAGATGGCAGAAAGATCCTTTCCTCAGCTGTTAGACTCAAAGCACCAAATGTAAGCAGTTTTTAGTCTTTGAAAATGTTTCAGCTGTATCAGTTTGTTCCAAAGACATTACGTCTTTAACACATTGCATCTTTGTTGGTGTACTTTTTGTGCTATGTTGTGTTTATTTTGCATACAAAGACCAAAGGTCAAACACTTTGCTTGCTTGCTGTTTTATCTTCTGAATTTCTCAGTAAAGCTGCACAGTTCTTTCTTAAACAGGCATAGTTTTATGGGTCAGTGGTAGTTGCTGCTCAATCCAAGTTCTGAGTTGAATGAAAGTTTTTACAGATTTGCATGGAATAGTTTATGAACCTTTTGGTTTTATCAAGACCTAAAAATGTGTCCTCATTTTCATAATCATACATTTGTATACCATGACTGCATGCAGGCTTTTTCTCTAAATATTCACATCAAAGGCTAGAAGTAAAACTCTTAAAATTCATATCTCATGAAATCTTATTAGTAACAACCTCCAGCTACAAAACCTACTGCTGATGCTTATGAAATTTTACCAGCAATAAAAAAAAAACCATTAAAAATCCACTAAAGTTTAAATAACTCCAATTCAGCACTTTTTAAAATCTTGGATATGCTTTTAAATGTTTAGTCTTTTGTCCAATGGAGCTCATTTTGTTGTCATTTTAGGCCACAAATTCCTGCCCTGATATTGTGTAACAAAAATCTCCATTGATAATTTTACAATTCTATTGGGGAAATTACAAAGCCTCCATGTCCTGAGGAAAGGTAAATAGTTCCAAACTATGGTGCTTTCCTTACCGTGCTTTATAGTCAGAGTGACGTTTTTGTGTTCTGTGTGCAATGTCTGATGAATGACTGTTTATTAAATTGGCAAATGAATTAAAATAAATCCAATGGTGTGTTATTATTTATTGTTTTTATATTGGGTTTCGGTTTCTTAAGCTGATAATTTAATGCTGAACTAGATGTCAGGGATGGGAAAGTGTCATAAATATATTTTAAGTGAAAGCTGTCATTTTGTCGAATCCTTGATATTTTAGTGGATGGGATCTCAAAGCACCAGTTTTACATTGTTGTATGAGAAGCTATAAGAACGATCCTCTAATATAGCCAGAGTGAAAAATAAAATCTAATACAGATTGAAGCACATGTTTGACTTATAGATGTCCATTAATGTGTGTTCATTCTATAAAGAAACTTGTTTTTGTGTCATTTAGACCAAAGAACATGTTATTAAGACAAAACAGAACTGAAACAAGCCAAAATAGACAAACCAAATAATGAGATTTGATTAATTAGATATAACTGAACACAATCAGGATAATCTTAAAGATTTTTTACATAAAATAAGATAAGCAACACCTCTTTTTAAAGGCTTTTTGACATGACATTATTTGTTAAACTGTACATTCTTGGAACATTTGCGGTGTAGTTTTAAATTCTGCTGAGTGAGTGTGGTTGCATGGTTGAGTGGAAATGTGTAATTGCTCCATAATGGAAACACATGTGAACCCACATGTGCGAAAAGCTGAATCGTTGTTTCTGCCAAACAACTACACTCCATTTCATTTGACGTCATGTCCTTGTCTCTTTAAAGGATTTTTTTTTTTTTTTTTTTTTTTTTTAATGTTTAATTTAGTGGAAAATCTAAGCAAGGTAAAGATAATTTATGTTTTTGACAAGCTTCTAAAAGCTGTCTGGATAAGCAACCTTTTGTTACTTTTACTGTGGCCAGTCCTTTAATGCCCTTGTATTTTATGGTTTATTCACATCAGCATAGTTTAATTGGAGATTCGGTTGAGTTGGGGGAGGGGCAACATTATTCTGGACCGAAACTGTGATCACGCCAAACTTCTGAAACAAATTAGACTTTTTTGGGGCACATTCACATCAGCCTTTATATTCAAATCTTAGCCACTTTCCCAGAAAGTTCACTTCATTTAGGAAGCTGTAAATGCGCCAAACAAATTCTGATTTGGACCAAAGAAGCGGATTCAGTTGCCTACAGAAGCAGGTCTCAAATAGACCAAATACAGGAAGGAGACTACAAAAAAAGTCACTTCCTGCATTTGGCGTACCATTGCATTGTGGGTAAATACATAGCGATGGCGTTAAGAGTCCTCTGCCTCGTCTGTTGTTCATACTGCATACATTGTTGCAGTGTATTTCTGCAGTATACTTGCATAAGGCACAATAAAAACACAAAAACAAGAGTTTTGTCTCCATGTACTCCAAATACGAGCGCAGTGCTACCTCTAGTGTGAATGGGGATGTATTATTCTAATGGTTTGGCTCGTTTGACCAAAGTGCAGCATGAATGCAGTCTCGATCTGAATGGATACACGCCTCTACAACTGAGCCGACTCCCCATTCAGACCGAGTCTTGCAGACTATCCTGATGTGAATGCACCCTAAATAATACATCCATTATTAGCCAATAGATAACGAAGTTCCATACAGTTTTATTTTGTTATTTATGTTTATAGTCTTGAGGTTTTATGATGACGACTGCGTCAGTGTGCTCATCTGCTTGCTCTAAATTCCCCAGACAGTCACAGTCAATAGAAGATTTCAAAGCTGCCCAGCAAGTGTAAAAAAAAAAGGATTTAGACTTCCAGTTTAGAAGAGTAGCTTCAACCATAACCATTTATTATTTCCTAAATGGTGTCAGAATTTGGACATTACACTAGATGTATAAGCAACACAGGTATGTACTTAAACATTTATCTTGAGTTGGAAATGCTCTTTGTCACAGCTGCATGTCAAAATCAATAGATGGAAATGGAAATAGGTAATTAATGTAGTGAATAGCCTGCCAGCCAGTGCTGAGTCAATGGAGAATTAGTCCATTGGGAGGTGGTGTTGCTTTGAATGGGACTGGCTGAAACTGCCAGCTCTCTTCCTGCAACTTGTTTAATGAAAGAAGAGGGCCTGTGTTTAAGCATCAGTTAGCCTTCAGGAAGTTTAAATATTTATGTTGTCACGTGTGTGCTGACACATAGTGTGAGGAATTTGAAGTTGAAATGCTAAGTACATCCATTTTTATTAGTATCAAAGTTTCTTTCATTCTTTGGTTTCAGTATTTCCTTTTATCCAACGCTTGCCCATTTTCTGTGCTCTCTATGTTAACACAGGCATTATTGTGGGTGTCGGTGTGTGGGGTGCTGTGTGTGCTGGTAGTTTTCCATGAGGGAATGTTGTAAGGGCCCCAGGGAAAGGTCTTTTCAAAGGGGAGGAGCCACGAGAGGAATTCTGTGTGTGGGTGTCTGTGTGTCAGCATGATTACAGGTATATGATTACAGGTATATGTGTGTGTGTGTGTGTGAATGAACTCCTGTTGAGCAATAACAGCAGCAGTGCAGAATGAAAGAAAAAACAAACCCAAAGTACAAGGTGGCTATGTGTGTGTCATATTATGTGTGTATTACACAGTCATGACCAGCTGTGAAGACAAGAAGGGCAAGTAAGACTAAGGACTTAGGAAGGAGAGAGAAAAAAGTGACGGAAGTGTAGACAAAGAAACTGTTTGTTTAGACAAGACGGTGTCCTTTCCAAGGACAAGCAGACATGCCGTTACTATCACGTGAGGAGTCTCCTCCTCCTCCTTGTCTACTCCTCTCCCCATTCAACTCCTCCCCTCTACAACTTCCTCTTGCCCCTCATCTGACTTTCTCCACTGCTCTTGGCCTCTATTCGCTTAGTTTCCCTTCTTTACCCAGTGCAGTGTGGCAGAGGTAAATAAAAAGGCGAGAAAGCTATCAGTTACAGCTATGCTAGCGAGTAAAAACAAGTTAAAAGTGCCCAAACATTTTTGGGAAGTCGCATGCTTTAAGTGTATTTTTAGCGTTGTTTCCTGTGCTGCCAGAAACACTATAAAATCATGTTCAAAGAACTGTTAATTCAATCTTTAATTTTATACAAGCAAAATGCTACTGTAGATGCATTTCCATTACACCTAGAATTGCGCAAAAATGAAATATTGCAATTAAAAAAAAAAACCGCTAATGGAAACAAGTACAAACTTTTTTGTAGGTGACTTTTTCACCTACTTTTCAAGAAAGTCTCAAATATTGCTAAAAAGTTTTTACACTCTCATAAGGCGGTTCTTCTGATGTTTCGATGTAGAAAGATATCGCAAAAGTGTAATGGAAACACTTTTTTCTCTTTTACGTGTCCCTGGACGTGACGTGGGAGGCGTGACCTGTTCATTTCCGGTAAAGCTGGCACAGTGCAGAGTTTTAGAAAAGAAAATGAGGGAGAAAACTTTGAAAAGCCATTGCAAATTGCAGCAAATAAAACAACCACCAAAATAACACATTGTGGCTACTTTGCATCAACTGCAATTTTTGTAAAATCTCGCGAGAATAACGAGATTTTACAAGACTTGAGGCTAATGTGCGAAACACTGTTCAATGGAAACACCCGCAAATCGCAATTGTTGTTTGTCGAAATCTACAAACATTGCTTTTATTTTGAAAAAAAAGTAATAGAAATGCCGCTTGTGTCATTGTGTATGCTGAGTTTTCAAAAATAGCTGTTTAGAGATGAATGGGGGGAGTATACTACTGTAAATATCAAAACTGTTTGGTATAAATAACCCATTTAACAGCAGTTGCATTAAATCAATACAACTAAGGATTCCATTGTTCAGCTGCTGCTTTTCCTCTTTGGTTGCAGAGATGCCTCAGGGCTATTTCAGCTGGTCTATTTACTTACGACTTTTCAAACTATAATATCTGAGCCTTCACTTTGCATCATGTCATGTGCGAAAGTACCTAGATGGAATGAGAGGCTGTAGAGAGTCAAAGGTCACATTTACATCAGCCTTTTTGATTCAAAGCCAAGTCTGTTTACTCAGAAAGTCTGCTTTGTTTGGGGATCGGTAAATGCGGCAAACAAATTCTGATTCGGACCATAGAAGCTGACTCGGTCCGCCTACAAACGCAGGTTGTAGTCGCCCCGTTTCAAGGGGACCAAATACAGGAAGTGGACTACAACAAAAAGTCACTTCCTGCATTTGGTGTAGCTTTGCATTGTTGGTCTTGTTCTCTCTTTTGCTAAATACTAGCGCAGCGCCACCTTTGGTGAGAATGGGGATATATTATTGTAAAAGTTTGGCTCATTGGACCAAAGTGCGGCGTGAACGCGATCTCGGTCTGAATGGATACACCCCCCTACAACTGATCCAAGTCCCCTATCGGGCCGAGTCAATTCAATTCAATTCAATTCAACTCAACTTTATTTATATAGCACCAAATCACGGCAATGCCATCCCAAGACGCTTTACAGACAGGGAAAAAAGAAAAAAAAAAAAACATAATGAAAGCCAAGTCATAATAGCCTATATAAGGCAACCCAACAGATTGAGTTGGGCTGAGTCTAGTGGAATATCTTGATGTGAATGCACCCCAAGTCTTTTCTCAGTACTTAATGATGCAACTGAGCAGATAGCTGCAGTCAGACGGTATTAAAATGATGAGCGGTGCATCGCCGGTGACGAGAAGCAGACATGTAATAAATGCCTTACTTATCAGCTCTGTGTTTCACAGTGTCCTGTCTCACAGCTTGCACCTGTTATGGTGCTCACTGTTTTGAAGGTTCTAATGGAGTCATTTATTCAGTTTTATTGAACTTGCTTAAATCAGTATAACAACATTGTTTATCTTTTTCTGCAAGGGAACTATTTGCAGCTCCAGACAAGTCTTCTCTGTGACAGTGTTGTGTAAACATAATGTTGTTTTTTAACATATCGGTTACATGTTTTCTTTCTGTATCATCCAATAAAATCAGCAAGTAGTGACATGTTGACTATTATAGAAACAATAATGTATGAAGCAGTGACAATCAGCAAAAAGCCTGGTCTCTAGATGTTGATCTTTTTTGTGCTCTCCCAGGCTAAATCTTTCTAAACTCCAACTGTGAAGCAATACCTTCTCCTTATCTGGTGGCTTGCAACGTTTAATAATCATTTCGACACATTCAAACTTGTGACCCTCTAGTTTACTCCAGTTTAGGGAGTACATGACTGACAGATAACTGGCTTAACAAATAAAACAGCTTGTTTGACAAATTTAATCTATTTTTTGTGTTAAACCAACGCTGAACATGTTGAACGTTTTAGTAGAAAACAGTGGCAAATCACAAAATCAGCATCTCGAAAAGCTTATCTTGATGCTGCATGTTGTAGCAGCTGCAGGTGGAAATCAGATGTTACAGCAGTCAGCTCACTAAAAAGCTTTGTTACACAAAATGATGTGGTTGTCATCTCAAGAGGCTTTTAAAGATATACTCCAAATCACTCCAATTTATCTATAATATAATTCATACATATTTATTTATAAGCTTTCTGTTCAAGCAAATGTGCGATGTCGTAAGTTCAGCATCAGTGAAGATCTCACTTCTTAAAGCATATTATACACCTTTTTACACTGCAAATGTGTGGTGTCAATGTAAACAAGGAAGCTTGACAAAACTCACAGTGACATGTCATGACAATCATGACAGTATGAGGCTGCTGTCGAGAATGTCAAGAGGTTCCAGTGTGAGCCATATGTTTGTCAGAGTCAGAGTACCAACCTGCTCTGCTGTCTTGCGTAACCTGATGCACAGATTTATGTGTAGGGTGTCTGTGTCAGAAAATAATTGCTGTCAGATTCTCTTCCAGACTGTGGAACCACTGGGGAGCTTCTTTATATGTTGGACACTGACCATTGTGGAGAGCTTTGTGCTTTTTTTTTTTATTTTTATATTGTTTTTTATAGTCATTATTGTATCCTTCTGGGTCTCAAATAAATAAATAAATAGTTATTTGGTCTACGTTAGTCTAGTCAACTTCATTACTGTTTTCATCAAGCCAATAAATAACTGCTTCGCTTTGAAAGGCAGCAGCTCTTTATAGAATCTTACTATCAGTTCCATCCTCCATCCAAAGTATAGATCAGTGGCAAAAATGGAGAGGAAAAACACAAACTCCCTTTGAACAGTGAGGAAAACCTACAACAGAACCAGCGTGAGGAAAGGCGGCCATCTTTCTCAACCACTAGCGCATGGAGAGGGCTACAAGCACCACAGTTCTGAGCTAGAAATACACACTGAGGATGAAAAAGATGGTCACAACAACATCATATATTTTATTCATGGAAACACCTGAGGAAAAAAGAGAAAAGTTCAGCGAGGTGCTCAATGCATCATGAGACAACTTCCAGTTACCTACAGTGTATGGCAGCCCAACTACAGAGATTGCTA
Source organism: Telmatherina bonti (assembly GCF_933228915.1). Taxonomy (NCBI): domain Eukaryota; kingdom Metazoa; phylum Chordata; class Actinopteri; order Atheriniformes; family Telmatherinidae; genus Telmatherina; species Telmatherina bonti. The sequence continues at coordinate 16,004,193 of NC_136633.1, forward strand.
CAGGTTACCCAAGCTAGGTGTCCTTGCGCCTTATAGCAATGGTTTCATATTTGTAAGCCAGTGACATGCACTTCTTTTAGCCTGACTGGTTTCCAAAGAGTTAAATTCTAGTTCCTGACCCACTCAGTTTAATCTGATTGGTTGAAGTTACCCATAAAAAGTGCTCTTTAGCGAACAATTCCCAATGGCTACATCTCAGTTGAGTCCGTGAAACCATCTGGCTCATCAAGTGAGGTGTAATTGTTCCATCTGGATCATAGTGGAATAACTTTGGTCATTTCAGCTTGAACACTTGTGTCTTAATAATTTGCTTGCATGTAGGTGGTACACTTGCACTTTGATCTACAAGCGCAAGTCTTCCAGACTCTGTAGAGTCGAGAATCAGCCCGACATCCAATATGTTTGGGTTGTAGCTGGATTCTTGCAGAAAAGCTGTGAAACCACGAGCTATTGTGTGCAACACACTTTTGTGTGACAAACCGTGTCCAGTGTCGGGCGAGGGAGTTAGTGTGCTGAGACGAAAACTCTCTGACACATTCTTCACATTTGGTGGCCATTTTGCTGTGGTTCTGTGAGCGAGCTTGCTTGCAAACCACTCTGAGGTTTACACATTACAGCATGCATGTGCGTGTGCGAGAGAGAGAGAGAGAGAGAGACAGGGTTAGCACACAGTGGCTCTTTGTTGCTGTTGCCAGGGTTTTGGATCACCCAGGCCAGCAGGGCCAACAGTGACTCTTTCTTTATCCACTGACTGGGTCTCTGGGATTTGATACTTGTACACGGCAGAGTGCTAAAAATAAAACAAAGAAACTAAATTTTAAAAAAAAAGTCTAAAGTTATACATCCTCTTCCCAAATAGTAATAATCATCTCCTGATTTTAGGGTATATCACATCGGGAACATGACGTTCTGTTTCTCCAAACAAGGTAAAAATAGAAATGATCATATCTGCTCCTTTGCTAGAAGACAGACCTGGTTATATTCACAACAGGGATGAGCTTCAGTATCAAGATCAAGATCAGAATTCACCATTAACATTTTTACTGTTGTCAAGGACTGCTTCATAAACAATTACTGTATGTTTGTGACTCTAACGGATCGGATGGTGTGAAATACACCGAAAGTTTCTGACGGAAATGACTTCACAGATTAGACTTGTTTTTTTTCCCCTCACTCCACTATAATTAAAGTTGACTTGCAGCTTTAAATGTGAATGAACAGTGTGCTGACAATAGCAATCGTCACATCTCTCACCCGGTTTGTTTCTATCTCCTCCTCCTCCTGCCATCTCTGTCTCATTCCTCTAATTGTATGCTTAATCCTTTGCCAGATTAGAGGGATGTATGGGTCTGTGTGTGTCTGTGTGGTCTGAATGAACGCTTCATAGATCTCGCAGAGATCACTCGATCTCTGCCATCATTTCATGGGTGGAAACTGACAAGAATCCAAATCCAATTTACTCTTCAACAAATGTTCACAAGCAATGTGATCCAAGAGCTTTTGAAGAAGCAAAACCGGACAAGTTCGTATTCCTGCCGAGACTGACACGCTTTAGTGTTTTACTGCCGCCGAGTGTGACTACAGTTTGATCTGTGTGCTGTCCTGTCGTCTGCTGACACTGGACTTAAATTTATACCTTATTTTAAACTGCATGATTGTACAGGTAAAGACTCTTACATAAATCATGCTGGTTTTACTTTCAAACAGGTTGGTTAAGTAGGACTTGGGCTTGTGGCGAATGTTTGGAGTTATAAATAGCAGGGCGCTCTGTCTTTTACCTTCTTGCTCCCGGATATTCTGACCTGGTTGCTGTTTGCCTTAATTAGGTTAAAGTTACACCATTATCCATCTACTTAAGTGCAGTTTCCTCTTTGTGTTGAAAAGAACAGACATGATTAAACTCCCAAATTTTTCTTTTTTTCTTTTTTTTTTTCAGGGGGATTTTCATCCATATTGTGTCTTTTTTTTAATGGAAGTTTTATATATTTGTGTTTTGGTGAAGTAATTCTGATGTGTGGAGCTGTGCAAAACATGGCTACACAAGCTAAAAAAGCCATATTTTTCTTCTTTTTCTTATTATTCTCCTCTTTCTTCTTTAACTGTCTGCTTTTGAATAAAGCATCTTCATACATGCAGTTTACAGCAACTTAAGACACTAATAGGAAATGTTTATTCCCGTCTGCAAAGCTTGCTCGTCTTAATTTTTCTGTATTTTAACTGCAAACTGCTTTATTGTTCGTATTTATTTTAGCATTACAGCATCAATTATTTGATGAGAAATCTTTTTTAATGTGAAGCCACACAGATTCTGTCTGATTTAAGTTCAATTTTTCTCAGCAGAAGTCCTCAGATGGCTGATAAATAGCAGTTTTGCACCATTGTAGTCATGTTTGATCTTATTTCAGACCTCAGTTATTCTCAGCTAAATCTTTTTGTTGTCCTTGTAAGTTTCACCAGTATACAGATCTGGTTTCTTTTGTCTTTCTGTTTGAGACCTGTTTGCTTGCTGACTATAAATATTTTCATTTGTCAATATTTTCAATATTTGGTTTGCAAACAAACCAAAATAGTTCGTAGAATAAAAATGTGAAACAGCATGTGCTGAATAGACCTAACACCTAAGTTGGAAATTTCATGCTCATCTGGGAAGTTTCCGTTTCGCATGACTGAATGTAGATTAAAAAGGTTGAAATCATGTTTTTTGTCTGTTCTTTCTCACATAAAGGTTGCTGACTCATTTCCATGTTGGTTTGCCTCAGTCAGGCTTGCAGCAGCATTAGGTCTGGTTTGGGTAATTAAATCAGTGTGTGCCAAATAGATCCTCTCGTGGGAACTCGGGGGTCTTACCAGAGGGTGTTTCAGCTTTTGAGACAGCAGAAACATGAACAGAGAATATGTAGTGTGTGTGTGTGTGATGTTTCAGCCCGTTTGGGTTGACACAGCAGCATCCTTCAACTGCACAAAAGCTACTTTTATGTGTTATCCATTCCTCCAACATGAGTTAAGTTGGTCCAAGTGGTGAAGGGTTGTCACGCCCTACAGAAACGCATGTCTCGCTTTCAGCAGCTGCTACAGAAAAGTGTATTAGCTGCAGTCTTGACTGCAGTGGAGAGAGGTGACATCTTATTCAATTGACAAAACTAGAGGCATGATGAAGAAGCTACAGTATCGCTAGGAGTGGCTGATATGTGAGGAAAAATGCACAGAAAGTCTCATTTAAATACATATTTTTAAAACTGATTAGAGCTTTTAATTTCAAATGTTGTACTTAAATACAGACTGACACATCAGCTGCAGCCTCCAGGACATGCTATTACACTGGATGGGAAGGTGTTACAGCTGACAGACACAGAGATATTGTGTAGACAAACATATACAAGTTATGTGCTATGCTATAGAATTAATAGAAAAAAGGTTAAATTGATGGGTTTGAAGAACACTGCATAGGATAGTTTTATTTGAACAAATAAATTGCGCATGAAGGAATATATATATATATATACATATATATATATATATATATATATATGTATACATATATATACATATATATATATATATATATATATATATATATATATATATATTAGCTTATAGATATATTCATCTATTTATGACAAGACTTAAACAATAAACATTTAACAACTGTCTCATACAAATCATGCAGAGGTGTGATAAGGGGACAAAACAACTGTGATCTATTGTCATTCGGACATTTAAAAAAGGTGAGAAAATATTGATCTTGTTACACAATATGACTTTTACAAATAAAAATATAGAATATAAAGAAGTGTGTGACCATATATATGTTAGGTAATTGAAGGTCAGGAATGAAGAATCTGTGTTTTCCCCCCACAGCGTCTTGTGCGCCGTGTTTCATTCTGTGCATAAGAAGTCATTTCCAGTGACCTTCTCTGCAGGCTTTACACCTCTTAGCCAAACTTTTTCTCTGAATTGATGCTGTTTCCCAACCATGCAATGATGCCATTAGTAAGGACACTCTTTAGAAAGTCTTCTTACTTATTTGTTGCAAACACCGTATGTGCATAGCAAAGGAAGGACTAAAAGAGATGCAGATAACGAGATGTTGTTGCCCTGAAACATTTCCTGAAAGTTACAATTCCTTATTAAATAGTTGTATTTGTAGACTTGCGGTCTCTTCAGGTGCATGGTGCTTAAATGTAGGATCCATTTCAGTTTTCTACATTTCAATTCAATTCAATTCAATTCAACTTTATTTGTATAGCGCCACTTCACAACAATGTTGTCACAGGGCACTTTACATACACGAATCAACATACACATCATTTCGAGCCAATTCATACATATCCTATAATAGAAACCAACTGATTCCATTGAGTCATGACTTTGATCCAATCCCCCATCCTGAGCATGCACGCGGCGACAGTTGGAAGGAAAAAACTCCCCTTTAACAGGAAGAAAACCCGGCTCAGGGAGGGCAGCCATCTGCCTCGACTAGTTGGGGTGGAGAGGACAGGAAAGACAGATCAACATGTACAACTGCACTTAATCAGAAAGACCTGCAGAAAAAAGGAGAAATAAGTTAGAGACAGCAATATTGGCATATATTTATACATTAATATATTAGAGAAATAGAGCGAGGTACTTCTCAGTGCATTTGCAGGACTCATATCTTTGCAGTCCCCATCCCAAACAGAGCGACCATACTTATTTCCATGAGACAGGGAGCTCACCTCTAGTACAGCAGTAAGTGGGTCAGATTTACCAAAGGCTTCAGAGAAACGATATTTTAGTGAAGACATTGATGTCGAAGTTGTATCATAATGGTGGTGCTGTGTTTGAATGCAGTAAACTAAGGTACATTATATTCTTATAATGTCCTTCACACTTCACTTGATATATTAAATAAAATGTGCGCAACACGCCCTGCGATGGACTGGCGAGTTTTTCAGCATGTATCCTGCCTTTCGCCCAAAGATTGCTGGGATAGGCTCCAGCTTCCCCACGACCCTTCATCAGACTAAGCGGTTACGATGACGAATGAATGAATGTGCACAACACAGCAGCGCTGCTAAAGCCGTTTAAATACTGCAACATAATTAAAACCTCGTGGCTCCAAAGTGCGTGCATTCGCTGAAGAACTTTCAGGGGAATCTCCAATAAAGAAGAGACAAACAAATAAAACTCAAGAGGAATCCCATGAGAATTATTTGTAGAAAACGTGGTTTTAGTTGAAGTCTTGTGATGGCTCATTAAGGAAACTGCATCTTTGTTCACGAGGAAGAGGAGGAGGAAGAATGAGTTTTACAAGGCAAATTCTCACCGCATGAGCTCAAGTTTCAGTGTCACTTGCAGTCTAAAAGTCTTTCTAATTGCTGGTTTTTTATATATTGTGTTCTTGCATAAATTACTGCAGGATGAAGGACCACCTGTCAGCATATTTGTTCCTGTAGCTTGTCTTAATACTCTATATTTATTTTCAGCTAACCTCCTTTAAATGTCAGAAGCAGAGGTTTTAGACTTTTACAGCAAAATGTTTTTGGGACAACTTTTCTGATATATTTTTGATGTTCATTCCAATTCAATTGTAAGTCTTTCTGACAAAGTAGTAGCTTGTATTTGTATACAAATGTGCCAGATACAGAAGGAGAGTAATGGTGCGACAATATTCCAGCATACACAAGGTAAATCTAGTGATCACCCATTTATATCTTTGCCAAACACGCCTCAGACAGCTGAGGGTCAAAAAGTAATCAGGTAGTCACAGCTGGCTGCACTGAAATGACTCTTTTTATGGTTGAAACAGATGCTGCACTTCTATCAAACTGTAACAATTATGAAACCCAGATGCTTTAGGTTTGATTATTAAACATTTGAAATGCCTCGACGTCACTCTGGGTCCAAAGTCCACGTCGGTTTGAGTACAACTGGAGGACAACCAGCACTATGGTGAAACATTTACAATGTACTTTTTTTAAAAATAGACTCTTGGGAAGGAACTAGACTTTCTATTAAAGAGTATATTTATGGAAGTGACATTAGAAATGCACCTTTATGTGAATTGTAAGTGTGATAAATGGATGAATATCCTTAAAACTTCCTGCACTTCCACTGTTATAGTTGCAAAATGACCATTGTGTGCATGATGTTTCTCCTAATAATATTACTATTACATCGTGTACTTACTACTACGGTGACATTGCAAATGCCATGTTTTACGTCCTCGTCTCCCATACTGTTTACACGCGCCAGTGCATTGTTTTGGGTTAAACACACACCTTTCCTGCCTTAATTACAAAGTTTAAATCCCCATTAGCCACATGAAAGCTCTGAAGGAGCCACTCGGGCTCAATCAAACTTTGCAGCTTCGGCGTATTGCTGCAGGAGTTTTACAGTCTCTGTGTTGGGGATCGACTTCCCAAAGACTTAACCATATATTCAAATACAAATCCTGCAAAGGAAAGTGTAAACAGAAACTCTTTAAGCGCATAAGCAGGCCTGGCCATGCGATTGTGGAGGTTAAGGTGCTGGGATTATGTAGACTTATAATTGTTGGTGTGATCTGCTGTAAAGCAAATGTTAGCATCCTAATGAGTGAATATTACGGCTTGTTTCACCACAGACTACTTTCCTTTGGGTTCTGTGGTTCTGCGGTGAGCTTAACTATTATCCAACAGGATATTCAGCAGTTTTTCCAGACAGTTTTTATAAACGCTCTCTTAATTTTCACACCATTGTCCTCTTTTTGCTGCTTCTAGCTGCCATCTCAGACCCTCCAAAAGGACTTGACATTCAGCTTTTTGCATTTCTCTAATGTTCATTCTCCCTCTGCTGCTATTTCACAACAGCCCTCCCTTTTACTCCCTCTCCCTCCCTATTCTCACACCACACCACATCACAACCCCCCCCCCCCCCCCTCTCTGCATAGTTGAGTGACTACAAACAGTCGGAAGTTTACTACAAACAGATCCACCAGCCAGAAAACCAGCCATAAAGGGTAATCCTCCCTACACTTGGGAGTTTTAGTGGACTGGAGGAGCACTTCCGCACTTTTCTTCCATCATGAACTTGAGTCACCATTGTCCTTTGGTGCCACTATGTATGTGTGACATTGTGATTGAGCTGAGGCTCGTAAAAGTAAACCAGAACATATTTATACTGCATTCCTTCCACGTATTTACCCACATTTCTGCAGCAGCCTGCCTAGAAATGGCAGCTTGTTTTGCCTGTTCAAGGGCACGGTGTGCTCCAGGGGGGCTACAATGCGCAGTCATTTATTAAAACATTTGCAAAACTTTACGGTTCTGATATAGATTTCTGCGAACCGCCGACACGCTGAGCTGCGGCTTCTATTTACAGATGCGGAATAAGCCGTATTCATAGACATTTTAACTTGAACCCCTATAAGTCCTTCAGTCAGTGGGAAGGAGCAAAGAACAGTGTCGCGAATGGTCTCGCATTGTGAAATCCATTCATCAGCTTGGGTTTAGTCATTTCCTAAAGTGGAAGAACTTTCAAATCAATTGTGTGGATTTGTTTGGTGCAGGACACGTTGACCTTCGACAGAGAGGCAAAGCAGTGAATTACTCCCGTTGCATTCCACATGCTATCTCTGCTATGAGTAACCGTTTTGTCCGCTTCTACTTTACTCCCATAGGAGGAAAAGAGCTGTTTTAAACAGGGTCTCGCCTTCTTTGACTATTCAAATTTACTGCTCAATAGGGGCAATCAGTCACCTCCAGAGGTGGACTTTCACATTTGTAACTGCGGCTTTTATCTCCATGTGTCTGGCATTCGCTGCCCCACTATCTTGGCTTTTTCTCTGATTGTCCCTGTTTGTACTGTAAACTAAAGCTCACGCAGACTCAGATAGCACACACAGGGATTCACACAAGAGCTGTCCGCACAAATTCTGGAGAGGAAAATGGTGAAACCGCACAAACAAACAGAAAAAATGTTGTTTATTCAAGGCAACAATAGGAGAAAGAGACGAAAGGTTGATAAAGGGAAGTAGTGAGAAAAGAATAGTTTAGTTTAGTGATATTCACTCCTCCCCTTTCTTCTTTTAGTCCTCTTCCTCTTCTCGCTTTGAGTAACCTCCCCCTCTTAACTCACCTGTCGACTTCACCCAAGCCCCTCCCCTTCAGGGCAGGTAGATGTGCGTACGTACTTATAAAGGTATGCTCATGTCAAGCGAGCCATCTTCTCTGCTCTGGGAGTGAGGAAGACAACAGGGCTGTGTGAAGCGTGCGTGTGTGTGAGTGTGAGAGAGAGAGAGAGAGAGAGAGGTGGAGTAGGGAAGTTTCAATTTAAACAGACAATTGGATTGACTGCTTGCAGATTTGCACTGCAACCATGGGGTTAGGGGTAAGTACTGGAACTTTGTCACAAGTTTGAGCCTGATTTCTGCGAGTATCTCGGTTCTGTGTGGTTTTGAAGCTTCAGTCACGCCATTGGTGAGACTGGATTGGTAAAAGATTGCATAACAACTCGACCATAAGACTTATTTCAGAATTTTTCTGTCGTAAATCTCAGTCCTTCCAACAATGATTAACACAAGTTTTGCAGCATGTTTGAACAGCGAAAGTAGTCGCCGCTCACTTAGCTGACTTGTGATAAAAAAAAAAACAACACAAGAAGCCTTAGAGCAATCCTCTCACATATGTTCAGTCTTATTTAGGAGCTCGTTTTCTTGCAACTTTTTTCTTAATCCAGAAAGGGAAGGATTACAAGCCGGCGGCAACCTCAGATGGCGAGACCAAGAAAAGAAAGAAGGCGAAAGAGGGGAAGGATATGGATGATCTGAAAAAAGAAGTTGACCTGGTAAGTTGACAAAAAGCCTTTTTTTTTTTTCTAACACTATCATACTTTACCATCCGAATTGCCTTCAAAGCAATTCCATAAACACTCCAACTATGTGCCTCATATCCCACATAGGTTTGATTCGTTCAAGTCTCATTGAGGCAATGTGAAACCTCTTTGTCACCACCATCGGTCACAGCGATGATACAGACACTGCTGAGAAAAAAACCTCATGGATAGTCACATGATGCGTAACGTTCTGCCCCACATGGCATAAAATTGCTGCTTACGCTGCCTAAAGCACTGTTTTATGTTATTAGGGACTTCAAGGTTGTAATTAACGTCTAAGTCCAGCTTATCGGGATAGGTGAGAGTCAGAGTCATTCCACCGCAAAACAAGACGCTGGAAAACTTTTTACAGTAGCTTTAGTACTTAAACTTTATCAAAGAAATTGTCCACTTTATTGCATAGAAATGTGCAGAGTTGCAGGGATTTGGTTTTAAAATGTGTATGGATGAGAATGGTGAACAGACAGTTGGCTAAATTCCGCTGGTGTCAGCTTTTTCTGATACTGAAGTCACTTCCCCAAGGTCAGAGAGGAGCTTTCTCTCAGTTCATGATGAAATGGAAAAGGGATGAATAATTTCACAGCATTGACTTTGTGTTCAGTTGCACAACACTGGGGTATTTCTTTCTATTTTTTTAAAGAGGAAACATTTCTCGAAAGTTTGACGCTTTTCTTGGCAATTTCTCTGAAGTCCGAGACGTTCTGTAAAACTTATCCGCGCAGCGTCTCAACTCTCAGAGCCGTGTCCTTCACAAGGTCAGTTCACAAGGAAGCGGATTCAGGCCTCACCTTTATTTCAAAGCACTAATAAATATAGTAAATAAGCCATAAATAAGCCATTTTCTAACTTTTCTTGCAGGGATTTTTAGTTATTTTGCAGGACAACTAACTTTAAAGTTGCTGATTAATGATTCTTACAAGGTCACCAAGCCAACAGGCCACATGCTGGTATTTTCTTGCAGCTTTTATGCATGGATCTAAAATAACATAAAAACACAGTGACACAACCTGACATGGTTTTTGTTGTAAGCATTTATCATAAAAATTCAGCTCCGGTTTATTCCCAATGTCACTTGGCAACTCATGGAGCCCTGCAGGTCATCAGGTAATAAAGCTTGCTTGTAGGTGACATATTAATGATTATTGTTCTGCGAGCATTGTAACTAGAACTCAAAGTCCTGCCGCCTTTGAAGGACATCTCAATGCCATAGCAACCTTATCACCAACCTGCCACGACCTTCTCGATGAACTGCAATTAACCGCAGCAGGAAAAGTTTGGCAACTTGTGGGTAATAGGGATTATTCCCATGCATTGTTTATCCAAAGGCTTCAGATTTAAGCTGTGGTTAAATAGTGACAGCATATCGGCTGCTGGTAAAACAGTAATTAAAGGTGAGAGTAGACCTCCGGAGAGCAATTTTAGCTGACATGTTAATGATTATTGTCCCGTCGTGCAATTGAATAAAGTGTCAAAGTCCAATGGAAGACAATAGGAGGTGTTCCCATAGCAACATAAAGCAGCCGGTGGTTTGATAATGTGTGTCAAAGTCTAACAAAAAACGCTAAATATATAGATGATACACATCCAGTTAGATCGAGCAGGGTTCTTTTTTTTTTTTTCTTTCCTCTCCCTTTATCGCTTTCACTTTTCTAATGAGGTGTTTTCTCTTCATTCTCTTTCTGTCTTTCTTCTGTCCTCTCCGGTCCACCAGTACAAACTCTACAATTCAAACAATAACGCAAAATAAATATAGAAATAAGATAAGAAATCAGAAAGTCAAGTGGATCGTTATATCTATAAAGCTTCCCTTGGCAAAGAAAATTTGCTCAGCAGAACACAGCATCCAGACCATCATTCTGCTTGTCTAAATGCTGGACAAGACACACACACACACACACACACACACGCACACAAAAAAAAGAAGATTGAGCAGGACATCGTCCATCCAGACATGCTGAAAATGTGGTCAGGATACAAAAGCAAGGGGAGAAAATTTCCCAGCAGGCTTCAAAGGAGCTGGCAGTTTAATAAAAAAGAAAAAAAGAAAAACCAGCAGCAGTTGAGGGCATGCGATAACATATTAGCCATGGCACATTTGGTATGCTGGCTTATATTAATGCTAAATGATTGCAGGAATGGGCAGAACTGTGCAATTATACACATTTCGGCCTCTGACTGTAAGGAAGATATGTGATGGGACTTGAGTCATTTAGAAACAGGAGGAGGACTTTAAATATTCAGCGACTGAATTAATGCTAATGCTATAAAAATGTATTATTCGATTAAATATTTCTAGACGCTTCAAGCTGTGGGCAATTAAATCATGAAACATGAAATGACAAAACTAGATTTTTACAATGACAATCCATTTCTTCATTCATTCATTTCATTTATTTGTTTCTATAATTTGACCAGAACCTGATAGCTGCATTTGGTGATTCACAAATGTATTTGATAAACTCTTAAAATGATGTCAGCACCTGCTCACATTATATTACTTTTTTGTAATTAATTAAATAATGGATAACAGTATTTAAGAGGATGAAAACAAACAGGATCTTTGCAGCAAATTGCCCCCACTTCTGTTGCTAAACATAGATTTAGCAAGTCGGGTTTATGATCTTACAATTTCAAACCACATATTTAACTAACAGAACTATGCAGAAATTGCACTCTCATAGAAAATTTGGCATACTTGTGTTGCTATTACTCACAAGAAAGGGGGATCAGTTTCCTCTGGTGCTCATCAGGGAAGTATTACAGCCACATAGCAATGTCTCTTTTCAGTGTATGTATGATGCACTAAAAGGATATTTGAGTCAGAAGATGGAATTAGATATTTATTTTTTGCCACAATGATGTGGTAAAATTGTAAAACTGAGGGTATAAACCCCTAAAATTGAAGTTTAAATACCCCTGGGAATATACATCTTGCAGCTTTTAGAGTAAGTCCTCTCAGAATAGCCTGTTTTTACCCTTTTTTTTTTTTTTTTTTTTACAGTGTCAGCTACCATGCTACGATTGATTTATGAATTAATTCATATACAAATCCATTAGTGTTGCTTTTTAATAACATTTTAATCCAAAATAAAAGTTGTTAAAAGCCAGAAGTCGACATTATCTCATGTCTGTTTGAGATGTTTCATGCAAATAACAGTACTTTGTTGTTTCACAGTACAACAGGAATGAAAGGTGGGAGTCATATTGTTGCGCAGCATCCAAATTACATGAGAAGAATCTCTTTATTCACTCCTTGTAGGCGTTCTTTGAGAGTGTAGGCACATGAATGTGTCAGCCTCTCTGGTTGATCATTTGCTGTTTTCCCCGTGGTTGTTTAATTTAGTAGTAAAGTGACTGCGATGCATTTTATTTGTTTTGTTTTATGTTTTTTTTTTCTGAGTAAAAGCCTGAAAGAGAAGACTCTGCTTGTGGGTGAACTTTTAGCAAAATGTCAAACACATGAGTAGTGCTCTTGGGAACAAACATCAGTGTGTCAGTTGAGTGTCGTTGACTTGGCTGGATGGAGTGTTTGCTTGCAGCAAACTGGAAGTTTGGAGGAGTCCATGCACAACGAAGGTTGTAGGAGCTCGGTTTTAATGTTTGGCTGCAAGTTTTCTGTGCTTTCATTCAAATGGATGCTATTAGTCATCTTAAGATCACACTTCACAGGGCGTGAAGAGCCAAAAATCCTGCTCAGATGAGGTTTTTGCATTGTCACCTTTATGCTCCCGGAAGACACACCGACACATTATTTAATCCTCAGAAGGAGATATTGTCTGCAGTTTTAAAAATGACAGAGATTTTGTGCATGTTTTACACAATGGCCCTTAATCTCATTCCCCTCTTGTCTCTCTCCATAGGATGATCACAAGCTGACATTGGATGAACTTCACAGGAAATACGGGACCGACCTCACCAGGGTGAGTCCTCCACAAAGCGCATGAGCCTATCAGAGTGATACAAACTCACAGGACTTATCGGGCTTAATAGAGTTAGATAAGGCCAGAGGACAGGGAAGATCTCGCAGTACAAGCTGAGGTCAAAAGCATGCAGTGACATGCAGCGCAACAGCTGATATTTATGTATTTTGTCTACACTTCAACCAGCGTTTTACAAAAAGAGCGTAAAAGATACACAGATATAATTGTGCAGAAACATTTTAGTGCTTTTTTTTATCCCTTAAAGCAGGGATCCCCAATCCTGCAGGTTTTCCAAGTGTTCCTGCTGCACCACCCCACACCAGACTCAGACAAGCTCTGCATGTTCTGCTAAAAACACAGAGATTTGAATCAGGTGTTGTGCGCACTTGGAAAACCTGCAGGATACCGGTCCTCGAGGACCTGGATCGTTGATCCCTGCCTTAAAGTATCTTTCAAGCCTTCAAATGCATTTTACAGGGTTTTGGGAGGGAGCAGAGCAGAAACCACAGCTCTCTGGGAACAGCTTATATTTTGGATGGAATAATTATTTAAGATGTCATTCTTGCACGCCTTGTAAGGTTTTGTGGTCTTCATGGAGCACACACAGAATTGTCCTCACAGGACACAAGCCAACACGGGCCCCACAGAGGCCGAAAGCTTGACTGATGCTGATAATCTGCAGAAATCTGATCTGTCTGAGTTTCTCCCAAAACAAAGACCTGATTCACACTGGAACACCAGTCTTATTCAGACTGCTAACAACAACAACAAAAAAAAGATCCATTTTTGCTTCTGGTGTCCCTTTACAGAGGGTTAGACTTTCAATTCTCTGTTTTTAAACGTGACTGTGTTTTAGTCAGAGCAAACACTGCTCACTGACAACAGACTTGCATTGTGTTATTGTGAACTGGAAGCTGGATGATTTATAGAATAACTTCAAAACAAGAAGATTAAATTCCTTCTTCTTTTTGGTTTTTGTTTCTTTCTGTTTTAAAGTTAAGCTTCTTTCAAGGTAAAGGGAGTGCACCTATTTACCAAACAAACAAACAAGCAGGAAGGGTAACATCATGTCCCTCATCAGGTTTTCCTTCCCGCTGCACGTGCACAAAGTCACAATTGTATTGATAATCACAGGGTTTTTTTTAGCTTACACAGTCACAACAGCACAGATGCTTCAGGCAAAGTAAAACTGACTTACTCTTCCCAACTTGTTTTTCCCAATACGCTACTTCCAGGAGCTGCTAACTGTTTTTCCTTGTTCCTCGTGTGTCTTTGTAGGGTCTTTCCTCCTCACGAGCAAAAGAGATCCTGGCCAGAGATGGCCCAAACGCCCTCACACCTCCTCCCACTACACCTGAGTGGGTTAAATTCTGCAAACAGGTATAATTCGCTGTGGGAAATGAAGCTCTGCAGGCAGGGGGGAAAAAAAAAAGCAAAGGTTTAACTCTTTATTCATCTTGTTCCTAGTTGTTTGGAGGTTTCTCCATGTTGCTATGGATTGGGGCAATCCTCTGCTTTCTGGCTTACAGTATCCAAGCTGTCTCAGAAGATGAACCTGCAAACGATAACGTAAGAAGGATCATGTTAATAAACAATAAAAACTTTGATCTTTTCAAACTTCCCAAAAAAAAAGTTAGCTTCATAGTTTTTGTTTTCTTCCTTAAGTTGTACTTGGGTGTTGTGCTGTCTGCCGTCGTCATCATCACTGGATGCTTCTCCTACTACCAAGAGGCCAAGAGTTCCAAGATCATGGAGTCCTTTAAGAATCTGGTTCCACAGGTGAGACTTTCCAGTTCCCTAAAGCTATCAACACACCTCATGAATATCTTGTTGCCCTGACGACAAGCCCAACCTTAATTCTTATGTTCAAAGTATGCCTTTTTTCTTTCATTATATATATATATTTTATAGCAAGCCTTGGTTTTGCGTGACGGGGAGAAGAAGAGCATTAATGCAGAGGACGTTGTGGTTGGCGATTTAGTGGAAGTGAAAGGAGGAGACAGGATTCCTGCTGATCTGAGGATCATCTCCGCTCAGGGCTGCAAGGTCAGTATTGCAAAACAGCATGTTTTTTGTTTTTGTTTTTTTAGATCACATTTCAAATTTATAAAATACTAATTTAGTCAGACATTACTGTTTGTTTATCACCGTTAATCTTGATGGTCGGAAGTGTATTAAACACCAGTTTACGATCTAAAAAGATATCTTGATTCATTCAGTATCTAAATCTTTAAAAACCCAACGCTATCAGGGCTAGTTGCTGTGTTTCACATTGTCCCAAAGATATAATACCACTTATTCCATTTCCGCTTTCAGGTGGATAACTCTTCCCTGACTGGAGAATCCGAGCCTCAGACCCGTTCCCCAGACTTTTCCAATGACAACCCCCTGGAAACGAGGAATATTGCTTTTTTCTCCACCAACTGTGTTGAAGGTACCAAGCACGCAACTGATTGTATAACCCTCATTTCAGCATTTTATTGTGTCTCTGGACTGAATAAGAGCCTGTAAATGTTTACCATTGAGCACGGTCACATCAGAACTGTGCTACAAATAACTGAAACCAATATTTAGTCTGCATTTTTATGAATACCTGTATTATTTTACATTTTAATGTCAGATTTTATGGGAATGAGGGTAAATCCTGGAGAGATGTGAGAGCTGATCTGCACAAATAAAGCATTTAATGACAACAAATTTCTTTCATGTTTCCGTCCATCGTTTTTTCATACTTGTCAAAAATCTCTTTTGTGTTCAGGAACTGCCAGAGGAATCGTCATCAACACCGGAGACCGTACCGTTATGGGTCGTATTGCCACTCTGGCGTCCAGTCTGGAGGGCGGGAAAACTCCCATCGCCATTGAGATTGAGCATTTCATCCACATCATCACCGGTGTGGCTGTCTTCCTTGGCGTGACCTTCTTCATCCTCTCCCTCATCCTCGGCTATGGATGGCTGGAAGCCATCATCTTCCTCATTGGTATTATTGTCGCCAATGTGCCAGAAGGTCTCCTGGCCACTGTCACTGTGAGTTTTGACCTCATTCCATTAGAAATGATCTAAAAAATGGAGTAATGATGGTTTTTAACAGTTGAATTTTGTGTCCAGGTGTGTCTGACCCTTACCGCCAAGCGAATGGCCAAGAAGAACTGCCTGGTGAAGAACCTGGAAGCTGTCGAGACTCTGGGCTCGACCTCCACCATCTGCTCCGACAAGACCGGAACCCTGACACAGAACAGGATGACCGTGGCTCACATGTGGTTCGACAACCAGATCCATGAAGCTGACACAACTGAGGACCAGAGCGGCTCGTCCTTCGACAGGAGCTCGGCCACCTGGGGTTATCTATCCAGAATCGCCGGACTCTGCAACCGTGCCGTCTTCTTGGCAGATCAGGCCAACGTTCCCATTCTGAAGGTGTAAAATCTTCTAGTTTACCACTTCCCTTTAAACACAGGAACGTAAATGATTAACAGGCGGAAGAAGACTAAGGGGACATCTCTGTCATGTTTTTTACCAAGCAAAAAGCTAATGCCACAAGCAGCTTTTTATTCCTTAAATCATTCTTATTATTATTATAATTGCTCTTGTTACGTTTGCATAATGCTACTACAGCATACCATAAGGAAATATTTAGACTTGGCAGCTGTGTGGGAAGTGTTTCAGCAATATGAATTGGCATGGAACTTTTTTGCACCCAACAAAACACAATCGCAGCCATAACGCACAACAAATATATATTGAAAGCACTTTACATAATTAAATGCTATTTTGGAAATGTATAGCTGAGGCTATAGCACAAGCAGCTCACGGCCCCTTTGATTTATGATTTATATTGAGTGGTAGAGAGAATATTCTTATTTTGTGCTTTTTCTGTAGATGACCAGACATGAAAGATATGATATGATGTGGCAATAATTTGGGTCAAACTAACTGGTGCTTGAATCCACAGAGAGATGTGGCTGGCGATGCTTCAGAAGCAGCCTTGCTCAAGTGTATTGAGTTGTGCTGCGGGTCTGTTAACGGCATGAGAGAGAAATATCAAAAGATTGCTGAGATCCCATTCAATTCTACCAACAAATATCAGGTAAGCAATCCACATCTCGGTAGAAAAAACCGTGCATAATGTTCGCTTCTGCCCTCTAGTGGTCATGTTTAGTCCTTTCATCATCAGCTTGGTTCTGACTCGCATTTAATTTTGTTTGACTTTGCATAAGTCTTCAGTTTGCAGTTTATAAAGATAATATTTCTCTTGGTCACAGCTCTCTATCCATAAGAACGCAACTGTAGGAGAAACCAAGCACCTGCTGGTGATGAAAGGAGCCCCAGAGAGGATTTTGGACCGCTGCTCCACTATCGTTCTCCAGGGCAAAGAGCAGCCTCTGGATGATGAGATGAAAGATGCTTTCCAGAATGCCTATGTTGAACTGGGAGGACTTGGAGAGAGAGTACTTGGTCAAGCATCACTCCTTTCTCTAGGAGCATTCTTTTATCTCTTACAAGCAAAGGTGAAAATTGGGTCTGATGAGTGTTTCCGGCCTCTCTTATCTCTTAGGTTTCTGCCATTTCAACCTGCCTGACGATCAGTTCCCAGAGGGCTTTGTTTTCGACACTGATGAAGTGAACTTCCCCACTGAGAACCTGTGCTTCGTTGGTATAATGGCCATGATTGACCCTCCTCGTGCTGCAGTGCCCGACGCTGTGGGCAAATGCAGGAGTGCTGGAATCAAGGTGAAACTTCAGATTTACAGGTTTACTTCTTATGACTGCAAAACTTTTTGGATTACTAAAATCTTATATTTGGTTGTTTTATAAAACTGTGCTGTTTTCTCACTTTCTTCTCAGGTTATCATGGTGACCGGTGACCATCCAATCACTGCCAAGGCTATTGCTAAAGGTGTTGGCATAATTTCTGAAGGCAACGAGACTGTTGAAGACATTGCTGCCCGCCTGAATATTCCAGTTTCAGAGGTCAACCCAAGGTCAGTCCACTTATTGAAGCTTATTGAAGCTTTTGCATGCATAATTGTAAAATCTTTCTTTCACTTGTGGCCATTTAGCTGAAATTTGCTCCTGTAACTAATTAAAGTGGTGTCTAACAACAAGAAGGCCTGCAGTCTTCTCAGCCAAAAAGGCTTTTACCATTAAATCACTGGAGACAAATTGATTCAGATGCTTCTTTGAACTGGTGGCATTGCTGGTTTTTTATCTGCAAGATTTCTATATAGGTTCAGATCAGACTTGTCAGGAACTCGATGTTACCCTAACACAGGGGCGCAGATGGGATTTTTAAAGTGGGGGGGCCAAGGTATCAAGAAATAATTTAATCTCAATAAGTTGTGTAATATCGGTTTTAACAAGCTCTCAAGTAGCTACTTTTGTAATAGTCTATGGGCCAATGGGATGCACTAAAAAGCCAACAGAGAATTCTTTTTTGAAATCATAAACAAGTTCTGTTTCCTGCCTGCTGTGTGCTGACTTTCCCGTTCAAATGTGTAGAAACTAGGATCTTTTCATATGCAGATGAGGGTAAAAACAAAAAACAGCCATTTCTCATGCATGGAAAACTTTTCTAGTGCTTTTTTTTTCCAGTTCCACTTCTCTAAAATTCTGTCAACACATGTAAATAAATAGCTTTGCCACATGTGTAAAGGTTCATTTCAACTCATTCTTGGGAGCCAGGACCACATTAGACCAGCTCCTGATCAGAAACTACATCCCTAAATCTGTACTGAAATATTCTGCACGGCATGTAGATCCAATATAACTGTTTCTTGTTGCTGAAACCTTTATTCTATTTGTGAAAATAAGTACATTTTTGATGGTTTTTGGCACTTAGCCTATATTTGACCAAGTCTTGAACAAGAACTACAATATTTAGACTTTTCAGAGTCTGGCTGAAATATCAAGAACTGCATCAAGGATTTGTTAAAATAGTTTCTGATTTGTAAAACCTTTCTTGTATTTGTGAACATGCTAATTATGGTAAATCTTATGTGATGTTGCAGAAACTGAAGCATTTTGCTTGTTTCGCTGCCTTTGATCCAGAATATAAATTAAAAAAAACTGGATCATGATACATGCAGAAAGAAAGAAATATGTAACCTGTGAAAACTGTTTGTTTTAGTTTTTTTTTTTTTTACAACATAAGGCTCATGTCTCCATTCCCATCTGTATTTGCATGATGAGCTCTTGCCTCTCACTGTGCGAAAAGGCTCAATTATCAGCTCAAAAATGTTTTCTATCTTGATTTTAAGATCTTTCCAGAAATCATGACCCACTTCACTCCACTTCAACAACAGCTCCTTTTCTATACAAGTGCATCTCTAAACTCGATGCTCTACAGTAGTTTTATCTGTTGTTGTTCTGAGTGTTGTAGCCTTTTATTCTTCGTATAATAAAAAATGTCTTAAAATTGCCTTAAGATTCATTCAGGATAAATTCATTGTCTGTAAGGCAACTACAGGTAATTACTGTCATTGATGAATTACTAACATTAGGTTTGTTGTTGTTGTGAAATTGACCAAACAGAGGAGAAGTCGCATCAAACGTTTCAAAACTCGAGCAGGTCACAGAGTTAAGAGCGTGCTGGTCACTGTCACGATGACCTAGGGACACACGTGTCCCAATGAGAGATGTTAGAAAGTTCATTTTATAGTGTATCATTTACAATTTTTACAATGTGGTGGGAAAATGGGGGCCCTGAAACACTCTGGGCCCAGGGACCTGTGCACTTTTAATCCGGCCCTGCTCCTGGCAACGTGAGTTTTCACACAAGAGTACTGGTTTACTTGCCAGTAACCCTTATCAGCGCGGCCTTTACAGTGCATATGGTTCGCTGGTCAGGTGGTTTACCTGTGAGACCCTTGTAGGAACTACAATACACATTATTAGCCGAAAGACATAAACACCGGGTTGGTGGGGGGGCGGATGGGCGTCACTGTGAATCTGATGGGGTCATGTCCCACCCATCCCTAGTGTCATCTGCGCCTTTTCCCTAACTCCACTGTGAATTCTTCCACAGGGATGCCAAGGCCTGCGTGGTGCATGGTGGTGAGCTGAAAGAAATTACCCCGGAGCAACTTGACGAAATCCTGAGGTGCCACGCCGAAATTGTGTTTGCCAGAACTTCCCCTCAGCAGAAGCTGATTATCGTGGAGGGTTGCCAGAGACAGGTGAGCACCAGAAATGGAAAAGGTTACACAAAAACTACCTCAGACTCTGCTCGTATCCCATCACTATTTGGTTCCTCCACAGGGAGCTATTGTTGCTGTGACGGGCGACGGTGTGAACGACTCCCCTGCTTTAAAGAAAGCCGACATTGGCGTTGCTATGGGTATTGCCGGATCCGACGTCTCCAAGCAGGCCGCTGACATGATCCTGCTGGATGACAACTTTGCCTCCATCGTCACTGGAGTGGAAGAAGGTGAAACAAGCAGGAATGAGGAAACCAATGCTTAAACTCTGCTAAATATTAACTAATACATTTTCTTGCCAGGTCGTCTGATCTTCGACAACCTGAAGAAATCCATCGCCTACACTCTGACCAGTAACATCCCTGAGATCTCACCTTTCCTCCTCTTCATCATTGCCAACATCCCTCTGCCTCTGGGAACCGTCACTATCCTCTGTATTGACCTGGGAACTGACATGGTGAGAGAGAATAGCAGTGGTCTTTAATATCAGTCCCAATGACATGAATTCTGCTCTTTTAAAAGATTTAAGTTTCTTGTTTTCCTTTTTTTTCTCATTTCCTCGCCATCCCTCAGGTGCCAGCCATCTCTCTGGCTTATGAAGAGGCAGAGAGCGACATCATGAAGAGACAGCCCAGAAATCCCAAAACAGACAAACTTGTGAACGAGAGGCTCATCAGTATAGCTTATGGACAAGTTGGTAACTAATTTAGCCCCCATTAACAGTTTTATAGCCATTTAAGTCACATTTCTTCTACTGTTAATGAGTATTTGTTAAAAAAAAAAAAAAAACTGAGCCAGTATATTTATGAAGCACAACACGTGTGTAATGAAGACTCCCTGAAGATCCACTGTTCTTTTTTCCTTCCATTAGGCATGATGCAGGCCACAGCTGGGTTCTTTACATATTTTGTGATTCTGGCTGAAAATGGTTTCCTCCCCATGGACCTGATCGGGGTCCGAGTATTATGGGATGACAAATATGTAAATGACTTGGAAGACAGCTACGGACAGCAGTGGGTAAGTCACATTTGTGTTACTTGCGAAGCTTTGATCGTTTAGCTGCGCGGCGCTAACATTCCCGCGCATGAAAAGAACCCTCCTCTAATGTTTGCATTTCCTTTCATTTTCCAGACATACGACAGCAGAAAGATTGTAGAGTTCACCTGCCACACAGCTTTCTTTACCAGCATTGTGATCGTCCAGTGGGCTGATCTGATCATCTGCAAGACCAGGAGGAACTCCATCCTGCAGCAGGGAATGAAGTGCGTGCTCACAGTTAGCCACTCACAATATAAGCCGAAACACATCAAATAAAATAAGTGTTAAAAAAGTAAAGCACAAGTTTTCACCTGCTGGGCAACTTGTGATTTTTTATATTCCGTTATTAAGTTATTATTCTGACTTTTTCGCCCGTCAGGAACCGCATCCTCATCTTCGGGCTCTTTGAGGAGACAGCTCTTGCTGCTTTCCTGTCATACTGCCCGGGCATGGATGTTGCCCTCAGAATGTACCCTCTCAAGTGAGTAAAGCACGCGTGCAGACGTGCTATCATTTTGCATGTAAAGATTTTGCATTGCACAAAAGACTGCTTGCTAAATTCTGTTATATAGCATATTTACCCTCGAGAAGACACCTGCCTGTTGATCAGTGCAGCTTGAGCTCTGGTTGGTTTCCAGGGCTGAAATTTAAGTCAGTGTTGTTTTTGCTTCATTATCTTATTAAAGAAAGGCGGCTTTTATCTGTGCCACGAATAATTTCCACTTCAGAGGCAGATTGAAGCACAAGAGCAACTGTACTAATGAGATTCTTGGCCCAGCCGAGAGAAAATAGAAAGCAGCGAGGAGGACACATCACACTCATTAGCTCAAGAGTTCCCCTCGCAACTCGGTTATTCTGCGTCTTTTCTTCTACGCTTCATCTGTTCCTAGTGCTCTTCTTCTCTTCCCTCACCCACTCACCTTTTCCTGTGGGTGTCAGCTGATGTTTAACTAACATTGCTCTCCTCGTCCTGTCTGCCTCCAGGCTCTTGCTTCTTGTCCCTATTTCTTCCTTGTCTGCTTCATTTTTGCTGTCTTCTTCTTCTTTCCTTTTCCATTTCCGCCTTTAGCTCTGGCTGTTGACACATGAAGCGGTATCCTCAAAGTGCTTTTACTTGACTGACATGTAATCATGTCCATTATTGTATGCTTCTTCTTTTTTTTTTTTTTTTCCTGTAAAGATTAGATGCAGCCCAGCAGCACACTGGTCAGCAAATACAACTATGATCTGCGTCCCATCCGTGTTTGTATTTGTATTTAGAGCAGTGCATTAGCAGGAGACGACTCGAAATGAATCCCAAGCTGCCAAATCCTCCATTTTTTTTTCCTGCTTTGTTTGGCTCACACAGCTTCTGCATTCATTGTAATAACTGCTTCCCAAAAGCATAATGTTCTCCCCGAAAGCTTTCATGTGCTTTTAGAGAACTTTTCAACCAACCATAATAGCCTAACTCTCTATTCTGCTGTCACTTACTGCAATTCAACCTCTTCAGCAGGGTGGGGAAGAGTCCTCTTGTCGTTTTTTTTTTTTTTGGTTAGAATTAGGTTTTGCATTCCAGTTTTAATTCCATATTTTTCTTCATCTATCAATACCTTAGGCCAACCTGGTGGTTCTGTGCCTTCCCGTACTCCCTCCTCATCTTCCTTTATGATGAAGTCAGAAGATACATCCTCAGACGCAACCCAGGCGGTAAGACCTTCACTTCTATTCTTCTATGATTTCTAGAAAAAAAGTCCTCCCAGTTAGGTAGAAATTAGGTGTAACTCTTGGTAACGATGGATAGAAAGGAAAGTCATTAGCAGAGAGAATAAATGTACAGTATGGAGGGGAATCACAGGTGTGTAGGTGTGTTCTTTGTCCATTTTTGCTTTCTATTTGTGCCTGTAATCGCCACTGCAACTGCAACAGATCAATGAACTGTTGCGGATGGCAGCGCACAGCGGGAGTTGCACCCTCAACCCAGCCATTGTCAGTGCCTGGCGCTCAGAACAACCTGTACACAAGGCTAGCTCTGATGCAGCTGCGTTGTGTGTCTGTGCGTGAGTGCGAGTGCACCTGCATCTGAGCCCCACAGCACAGATCAGTGAGCATGCCGCTGCCCATCCATGGTGAATAATGTGTTAGGAAAGTTAGAGTGACACAGTTTCTAACAATTTCTTGTATTTATTGACAAGAAATACACATTTATTTTATAAAGCTGCTTCGTGTTTTAAATTTCAGCAAGGCGATTTTCCTCCTTTTACTCATCAAACACAAAACTATCTGCATTGTTGCAATTTGTAGGCTTGCAAATCAGCTATAACACAAACATTCAAGATTATTAGATGATTTAAACAGCTAATGTTATAGAAACTCTTTTGTACAATGTCTGATGTTTTTTTAGGTCAGTGACATCTGGTCCTTTTAGTCATTTCCCTTCAGGGAGCTCATATATATTCACATTCATGATATCATCTCATGAGCAACCATGAAACTGAAATGCCACAGTCCCTCCTGTCCCTTCAGGACACATCATCATGAAAGTCATGCTTGCATTGCTGCTAAATCAGGATGCAGTTTGGCTCCCCTAGTCAGATTTGCTTACTTTACATCAATGTCAGCCAATGTGAGAAATATATACATATAGCCTGAGTGCACATGAAGAGTTTCAAGTCCAAATGTGAAGTGTGATATTCCTCAAAAAAGCAAAAAAACAAAAACACATCCTTGATTGTGTCTGCTCTGGTTTTTAGGTTGGGTGGAACAGGAGACATACTACTGAGTCAACACAGAAGGAGGGAGCTTGTTTCATCATTATTTGCCGCCATTTGTTGAAGATGCTACACACAAACCCACCCAAAATAAAAAAAAAAAAAACATAACCAACTATAAATATGTCTTAATGTATGTGTCATTCACAATAAAAACGTGTCTGTACCATTGTACACTGAAGCTTGCGTATTCTTTCCATTTTGCACACATTAAATGTTGTATTTATGATCTGGATCAGTAAGTCATTTCCAGTGACCCGTGAACTCCCACAACAGTCTCTGAACTTCAGTGCAAAGGTTTAATATGAGGAATCTGGTGGGAAATGAGCAACATAAAGCATATTTCATGAGGAGCAGTTGATGAATTTACACTTTTAAGCAACAGATTTTACCACGTGCTTCTTTCAAAAAAAAAAAAAAAAGTATCATGTCAGTAGAAATCGACACATTTTGATTGACTTCCTCATCTTTTCTGTGTCACTTTCACTTCAGTTGTACCTTTTTTCACCAGTATCTTCCACCAGATTTGAAGAACCAGCATGCCAGTTCAGTTCAATGCGTGTGTGTGTTTTGTGTGTATTTCCTTTATCTCAAGAGGTAGCGTGCCACTATAGTGTTTGCAATGTGTTGCTCTGTTGACCACTAATGCAAAGAGGCCCTGAGTGAAAATTAACTAAGACCACTCTATCGCTATCTACTTTGTGTTTACCCCAGTCATTATAAACGCCCCCTTCTTCTTCTTTTATGTGAGTGTGTGTGTGCCTAGTATCCCATTATCATGCCAACCTGGTAACAGATGGCCGGCTTCACACACACTTGGGTAATGCTTGAGCCATTATATGGAATAAAACCCAAAAGTATGGTCTGCCATTGTAAAAAAAAAAAAAAAAAAAAATCTAACCTTTTCATGCCTGAACCAGCGAATCAGATTTCTTTTCTCGGCTCTTGTAGGTAATTTTGTTTCCAGCAGAAGGTGATGGTGTAAAAAAGAAAATCTGCGGACAATAGGAGGAAAGGATGCACAGCAAAACAGAAAGAGAAAGAATAAGGCAGACGGATAATGAGACAAGCGAGTCGATATGTTGTGGAGGAAGAGAAGGAGAGCAACAGATATTGGCTTTCGTAGATTTCACAGCATGTAATTAATCATCCTAATGTGTCTGGAAGACATAAACTTATTTTTTTCACTGCTTTGAGGAAAGGGAAGAAACGGAGGCTGTGCAGAGAGACTAACATTATCATGCCTTCAACCCCCCCTCCTCTCCTGTCCTGCCCTCCTTCACAAGCAGGGCCCCCTGAACGTGCCTGTTGCTATGGCAACTCATTTCTGAGCCCTCTCTCTTTCTCCTCGGTGTCTCTCCAACATCTAAATAAAACCTAGGCTATTTATAGAGCAATGGCGACGACACGCGAGCTACACTTTTTTTTTTTTTTTTTTTCTCACACATGCTTTGATGTGTCAATGATGTGCGTGCACGTACAGAAACAGGAACACAGTTTGTGCACTATACATACTGTATGTGCAGCTGCATGTTTGAGCCGGAGCATGCACAGCTCGCTACTGTGTCCATCTGGGAATTAAGTCCACCTATGGTTTTTGTTTGTTTACTTACATTTTTTTTACATCTCTAAAAGAGATTGCAGCTTTAAATGGAGCTGGAAATGGCTCCATTTTCAAATATGCAGGTGTGTGTTGGTGAAAACGTGCCAAAGCGCTGGAGTGATATTTTCCCGTTGCTGTTTGATCTATCTCAGGTTTATCTCAACTGTTGCTGCGAAGTGCTCTTCAGCCCAGCTGATAAAGTCTGTTAGAAAGCAGAGAGCCCTCCAAAGGTGGGCTCATCCTGCGTGCCCTTGGTCTACTTCATGCTTGTGGAGGTTGCTTTCAAAACGTGATTATCTATCAAAGTCTGTTGATATTGCTGAATGAAGGCTGCTGGCTGAGGTGCAGAGCTTTTGGTAAAAGCTGCTATTTAAAGTTTTATTTTTTTTCTTACGGAAGTTTCCTGCACAGATTTAAAATATGCAAAGCTTTTTTATAGTGCTTTAGATAATGCTTATAAAATGGAAACCTCCGTCCATACGTTCAACATGAAGTGAAGTGCCTGAATGCCTCTGGTTTCAGGCTTACTGTAGATCTAGGGATGAAGGACTAAATCTCTCATTTGTATTGTGGGATGAAAGGGTTTAAGAGCAACTGGAACAGATGCAAATGGCCACAAGGGTGCTGCTGCAGCAGCGTACTGGATAGCAAATCTTGTCAGGATGGCTGCATTGTGATAATCAATGTGGCGTCTGTGGATCCATAACATCCTTGCATAGGAAGAGGCAGGGGGATCAAAGGTTAGGAGCATTCTGCACCTCAAACTTTCTCACAGAACAATGCACCCAGTTTCAATGGAGATGGAGAAATATGTAAGAGGCAACAAAGGGGAGAGTGAAGGGGAGAGAGCAAACATCTCCATGGGGCCCTGAAGTTAATAGGGGTTTATACAGGCCGTGATAGTTTAATTTAGTTTGGAGATATGATTGTGTACAAGTGGTGCATCTCTAGCCATCCAGTGTCATATGGATAAATCTGCCTTTGCAGCCCTGGATTTGGAAGCAGAAAGGGTTCAGAAGTTGGCTGCCCGCTATCGGCACGCAACAACCTTGTCAAGCAGCAGGGGAAAGGAGGTGTCTGCGAACCCAGCTGTGAAGCCGGGAGAACTGTAGATAAATCAGGAGTGTGTGTGCATGTGTGCATTTATGTCTCTGACTTTTTGCTGTATAATGGTACTGGACCTCTTTTTTTTAAACCTGAGCTTTAGGTTTAATGGGATTTTTTTTTTTTTTTTTTTTGTCGGTGTACCCTATTAAACTAAAGTTGTTGTTCTTTCAAGTTTACCAGATTTGGAAATGTGGGGAGCTGAACAAAACCCGAAGTTTTATATATTTTATGGTTTGCTTGATTACTTATTGTCTAAACCAGTGTTTTTCAACCTTTTTTGAGCCAAGGCACACCTTTTTTCACTGAAAAATCACAAGGCACACCACAAACCAAAATGTTTTTTTCTTTTTGAAAGTCCATATTATTAATATAAAGCCCATCTCATCAAAGCCTCTTGAATAGAAATCAGTTAAACACAAGAAGAAGGAATTTTATTATCTTTCACTAGGACCTGTTTGGATGAACGCAGAGCTGCTTTTTAGACCAATTAGGTGAAATTGGGTAATTTCTCAGGGCACACTAGTGTGCCACAGCACAGTGGTTGAAACACACTGGTCTAAACAAACAATAAAATAATTAAATTGTGAGTTTTAGAAGTGGTTCTGAATTTGAACTCTTTGCTATATATACATATATATATATATATATATATATATATATATATATATATATATATATATATATATATATATATATATATATATATATATATGTATATACATATATATTTATATTTTTATATAAAAAAATTTATCTTGTTAAAAACATCAAACAATTCTATGAAGGAATATGGAGAAATTGTATCCTATTTCATGATATATTTACATCAGTGTTTTCCTGAAATAATGACAGTTATTTATAATTAGCTCATGCATGTATTTAATTCAATTTGTGTGTCTTTTTAGTGACTTTTATGTGCTCTGTATGTTGCATGGCCGACTTGATTTAAAAAAAAAAAAAAGAGAGAAGAAGAAAAAACGCCCAGTAATGGAGGACGCCCCGCCTTCATTCGTGGGGTTGCCATGGCAAACGGCGTCGACGTCACAATGGAAGAAACGCCGTGTATAAGTAGTGGAGGTTGCGCCGCGGCGGCTCGAGAGCTCGGATGTGTGCTCTGTAGGAGTGACACGTGCAGAAAGGGGGGGAAAAGAAAAACAAATAAAAAGATATATATATATATATATATATAAATTTTTTTTTTAAAAAAAAGCGCACATCCGGGAGTTTTTTTTTTTTTTTTTTTACTGTACATATTTTTAAAGAGGATTTTTTTTTTCTCGAATTTTACTTGAACTGGGAAGAATTTCATTCAGATCTTGGCAACCATGGGAAGAGGAGTAAGTATAGCTCTTTATCTCCCCCCCCCCCCCCCCCCCCCCCCATTTTTCTCCTCATATTCAGGTCTGTAAAGGCAAGTGATGAATTTAAAACTTCGTCATTCAAACAAGTGGTTCTCTAAAAACAGATGTCGACACTGCGACGGGGTTTTACGGGGAGATGGAGGCTCACATGAGTTAGAGATAAGCCACATTTCTCACAAAATACTTGCTGCTTGAGAGCACTTCCGTGTTCCAGCCCCATTGGCTTAAAAATGAACCCACTTTTTAAGCATTTTCAGGCTGTCAAAGGAGAAAATGACTTCACAGACGTTTGTTTCCGTCGCTCGCAAAGATGCTTCTTCCAGTTCGGTATCCGGTTACATAACGGGACTGTCAGTTTTTTTTTTACTTTAGCTGCGACATTACAGCTGTGAAAATGAACCCCACTATTAAACTGGGAAAGTAACGGTACAGAAAGCAGTAGAAAACGACTTTATTGTCCATTAATCTTCCAGACAAACTCAAGTAATGCCAGTTAGTGAAGCCATTCGTCTCATGAGGACGAAATCTCTTGTTCTTAAGCTGGTTTTTGTCACATTTTGCTGTTTTCAGTTTGTGTATTATGGGAGTACTGGGTCAGTAGTGGGAGGGATGTTCACAGTCCCACCCATTTTCTCTGCTTAAAGATTGGGAGCTCTGTGACAAAATATTTTAAACTTATCTAAAACCAGATCTACTCTCCTAAGACTGGTTGCTTTTCAGGGTGTAAAAATATAACAGAATTAGAGTGGTACAAATGCAAGAATAATGTGAGGCATACATATTTTTCACTCTTTATAAGACTGTCCTGTTTTAAAAACACTAATTTAGCGTTTGTAGATTTTATATACATCATAAATATTCACTTAAAGGTGTTTTAGGAGCTCTAACTGAGAAGTCCTGTGCTTTAAAAGTTTTTTCTACCGTTTATTATTGTGAACGTGGATCATCATAAGTCCACCACCGTATCAAAACCCAGTTAGTGTTATTGTTCTGCTTCTTCAGCTGCTATATTCCATGAACTTAAATGACATGGGATGCAATTGAACCGCATTGTATAAAATATCAGTAGTCGCCACACCCAGCTATTCTGCGCAGTAGAAACATTCATTATAAATTCAGCAGGGAGAGATGGAGAGGTGGATGAAGATGGAGAGAGAGATCTGGCGGGAGATGAAAGGTTGAACGCCTCAGTCGAGCTCTTCGTCCATCTCTTCACTGCTCCCGTTTACAATCCTGCAAATCTTTGCTCACATGCTCTCAGCGTCTTGGCTGCTGCTTTCTTTCTTTTTTTTTTTTTTTTTAAAAACTTCCTCCCATATGTGATGAGAGCCATGCCCTGCCCCCATTCATCCTCCCTCTTCCCCCGTTGAGTCTCCCTTCCTTCTTCCCCCCACCACCAACCTCCAGTCCCCATCTCCTCCCAATACTTTTCAGTGCTGGCACAGACAAATGTGAAAGAGGTAATCACCACTACAGAGCCCTACTGGTGTGAGGAAAAGTGGTAGAGGAGGCGGAGAGGAAGCATGAGAACTTGTTTAGCTGTAATGGAGAACACTGGGAGCAGAGAGAGGGAGCACAGGTATGAGAAGAGCCCGGCTGTGAAGATTGTATTTCATGCTTTGGACGTGCAGGACGTGCATCTCCATCTCATTTCAAACATGAGATTACCCCTTCGGTGCCCTTTTCAAGCTTGTCTCATCACATCCACAGCACGGCGCGATAAACAGACAAAAGCAAGTGAGCTGAGATGAGTGAGAGAGAGAGAGAGAAGGGGGGTTGTTGGGGAATGAGCTGAGAGACACCAGTTACCGCATTGCCACTGTTTACCAACTTGGATGCCAAAACGAGGGATGGTAATAAAAAAAACAAAACAAAAAAAAACTAAGGGGGGGGGGGGGGGGGGGGGGGGGTTGGAGGTATTTCTCCGCAGTGGCAGTCACCAGTAAGATGAGCTGATTGTGTTATCGTCTCCTCTGTTTTTGTGAAAGAAAAAAAAATCAATTGATCCAAGTGTGAAACATGGGATTTTAAAACACAGAAACAAATGAGAGGAGGGTGACATGTGCTGCAGCCTCGGTGCTGACTGGTTTTAACAAAGCCGTCATGCAGGGCAGGGGCTTTCAGGGAACTGTCAGAGCGAATCCAGCTGAATATTTCATCATCTCACCTGACTCAACCTTTAATGCCTCTTCCGTCTGACTTGAAAACAGAAAAAAAAAAAAAAAGCATCCTAAAATAGTGTGTTTTCTGGGATGTTTTGGTGCTGTTTGGGGGTAAAAAGTAAAGAATAGTCCATCCTTGTTACTGCAGCAACTTGTCATAGAGAAGAAATAAACCAAATGTATAAATAAACAAAGTTGGAAACATAAGCATAAACTTAGACATTGCATTTTACTCACATAAATGGCTTGAACTTGCAGCTGTGTGGGTTTTTTTTGTTGGTTTTTTTTTTACAATAAAAAGCCAACGCAAGCTAAATAAAGAAATAAGAATAAAGGAATATGAATTTTAACACGTGAAATGTATTTTTAAAGAGATGTTTTAAGTCTGAACGTCAGAATAAGATGTTAATCAGTCTTAAGTTTGTCTGACTGCGAGTGCTGCGAAAACGAATGAAACCCTACAGAAGTTTATGCCAGAAGTAATCAGAAAAGGATCCCTTCATCAAAAACATATTTACTTTTAAATCTTCCGCGGCTTTCTTTTCTCCCTATTCTTCACGCTATGAACTGACACAGCACTGCAGCCCCTCGTCCGCTTTAATCTCATCCAGAGGGGTACCAGACTACACCTTCACATCCATTCCTTACAGTCTGTTTCCCTCTTGTTCTCTTGGTACCTGTTTTCCTTCCCTGTGTCCCCCTTCCCGTTCTGAGGATTTAACATTCTTTCCGCTTGGCAGTCATTGTGTGTTAGCGGGGGCTTTTGTCACACACTGCCCCTTGTCTGTTTTAGAACACTGTGTACTCCCTCTTTCCTTTTTTTTCCCCAGTCTGCAGTTCCCGATGCAGAGTTCTTGTACCTTCTTTCATCTATTTGCTGTATCTGTCGCTGTTATTTCCTCTTTCATCTCCCTTTTCTTGCCTTTTTTTCTCTTTTTTTCTTTTCATTTCTCGACATCTTTTACATTACAGCTGTAAGTCTTTGCTTGTTTGGCCAGGCAGCCTGAGCCGCATGCTTTGTTTTGTATGGCAGCTGTGTGAGACTTCCTCACAAGCCTGTTGCTCAGCAAAAAGTGGAGCACATCAAAAATAACAGAACCCCAGAGCACAGTGGGCTGCGCTAAGATTCATGAAATTTTCCATAACCACCACGAGGCGAGCGCCAGTTCAGGCCCGAGCACCGTAGCCTGAATCGTTAGGTCATTCTTCATGCGTGATGGTGGAAACATGAAAGCACAGGAAGCTGAATATTTGAAGGAAACATGTTTGACATTTCAGCCTTTTCTCCTTTAGAGGAAATGATGCAACAAGCAGTTATGTTGCTTGATTCTGTCAAGGAAGTTAAGCTGCAACTATCAGTATGGGCTTATGTGCTTTAGTTTAGAGTATTCATGTCCAGATTGGAGGACGGATTTGGGAATTATAACTCTTAAACGTGTTGGAACTGTTCTTTCAGTTCTCGGCTTAATTTTAATTAGGCAGATCAAGATCAAGAAGTACATCAACACTTTCCAGCTTTTTCCGCACTATTTGGGTGGTATTCTCAGATCAGATCAGCTATGTAATCGCTTCAGTAAATTCTTGGTCTTCGTGACGGGCACGTCTGGAAAACATCCAAAAGGTGTACAGATGGTATGCTAATCAGATGCCCAAACCAAATCAATTGACTCATTTAAATCTGTCGACATTCCTCTCCATTCTGTGTCACTAATGGAGGGCTTTTCAACCAAAGAGGAACCGGTGCTGGTGCTAGAGCCAGTGCTTAGATGGTTCAGCCCCGGTGCTATCAACGGAACTGTTTTGGTGTTGGCTGAAGGAGTCTGGTCAGTGCTGCGTCATTGCCAAATGATCACCAAGAACAGCATTCAGGATCTGGAAATGTGGGTTTCTTTTGAGTCATTCCTTGCGGCTGTGTCCCAGCTCCTTTTCTGGTCCCCATAAATCTTCTGTAAAATTTGTTAGGCTAATTTGGTGACCGGTGGTCGAAGCCCTGTTTGTAGTCAGTTCCAGCCATCTCTTGTTGTAGCTGCTTGAACACATGCTTTGTCTGACTTGCCCCGTCCAATATACCTTGGATCTCTGCAGATGGTCATATCCTCTAATTTGACTTGTTCTTGTAGTCAATTTTGTTAGCTGGATTGAAGATCTCGGTCCAGCTTTCAGTGCTTATATTTTGGCCAAGTAACGTGAAGCGGTAATCAACTCTGGCGCAGCAAAGAATTGGTGCCAGGATAGAACCGGTTTTGAGAACCAGGAGCTGGTGCTTAGGCAGTGGAAAGCCAAAGAACCAGCGCTAAGTTTGGCTCTGGCTCCGAACCAGCTCTGGAAACCAGCTTGGAGAAAAAGCCCTATGAGTTGTATAGTCATAACCATAAAAAAAAAGTGAATTTCTTCATAGTCTGAAGATTTTCTCTTTGATTTGCGCGTGTTCTCACTTCGTCTCTCAAGCCGTGGTGAAAGAAAATATATCCGTGTTGCTCATCACCCACGGCGGGAAAGAATCCTTCATATTCCCAACAAGGAAAACATTGAATCATTCATTCACTTTTGTTCGGTTGGAAAAAGCTGGAAGTTACAGAGAACGTGAAAGGAGTGTTAAATACCACCCTGAGTGAATTAACACACTTTCTTTTCAGTGTTCGGACAGAGAAAAGGGTAGTTGGAGGAAACTGCAGAATAAAGGAGGGGTAGAGGTGAGAGAAGAAAGGGCAACATGGGAAGAAAGAAGGGAAGAGGACACGTGACCATGTGTCCATTCACATATCTGGAGAGGTGTGGCAGTGGTCGCTGGTAGCAACCTGGCAAAGTACCAGGACTTTGAGTTTGTGTGGGCATAGTTGAATGAGTAGCTTGTGTTTCTGGCAAAAGACCCCGGTACTGAGAGGACAGCTCGCAGGAATTATGCCTGTAAAGGGGTATAAAATGTGCAACTTGTTCTTTTAGGTGAAAAAACAAAGGAGGGGGAGGTTTAAAAGAAGTCTAGATTAATTCATTCATTCAAAACTCCTTTCGCCCAGTTTCCTTCTCTGTTCAGAAGTTAACGTGACGTCATCTAATGACTAATTCAGGTTTTAATCTGCACTAAGAGTGTCATGAGATTTGTAAAGCCTGGACCCTCGTAGAAAGTTTCTGGACAGTAAAACGCCCGTAAACAAAAGAATGATTGAATTTCAGTCTGTTATGAAATTCCCACAAATCTCCATAAAACCTGAAGAAGAAAGGCGTGTTGGTTACTGCTGGACGAACTGGCCCACATGCCGGTGGTCTTAACGGTCACATGAAACAATCTTTGAGCCTTTTGTTTGTGTTTGAATGCAGAATTTGTGCAAGTAGTTACAAGGAGCCATTGTTTGGCATACAGTATGCTTCATCAGCATTCGTCTGTCAAGAC
The DNA here is from genome assembly GCF_933228915.1 of Telmatherina bonti. Taxonomy (NCBI): domain Eukaryota; kingdom Metazoa; phylum Chordata; class Actinopteri; order Atheriniformes; family Telmatherinidae; genus Telmatherina; species Telmatherina bonti. The sequence goes on from NC_136633.1 coordinate 16,037,574, forward strand.
ATTTGATTCATAAAGTTCTTCCAACTAAAGTGTCGGATCAGTTTTGTGCCATCTCGACAACCTGCCAGGAAGCCGCCGTCAACTTTGATTGTTGATCCACAAGATGAAGGTTCACTTGGTTGTCTCCTGCAGGAGACACTTTGTCCTTTATTTGAGCAGAACTGCTGAATCAAAAAGACATTTTCAATACATTGCAGTGACAAACAAACCGGGCACATGCCAGAAAGCATGTTGTGAACCTCCACAATGGTGCGTTTTTGTCTGGAGGAGTATACGACAGAGGAAAATGAAACCCAGAAAAGGACCTGAGTCATATTTAGAAGTGACACACACGTATGTCGGAACTTTTTTAGCACGTGTTGGGCAGAACAAGTCGAGGCTGTTAAGTGTGGCACTGAGAGGATTTTCACAGAAAGTGGGCTGGTTTAGAGAGAAAGTGATACAACTTCACAAGGTACTCTCCCTCAAAGTCTCCACACACGTGTGGTGTTAAGTCAGTGCTTATGGGGGTCTTTTGTTCCCCTGAAGGTTGTTTGATTGTAAATGATGTAGCTTATAGTTTGTTCTGTAACCTGATTGACTAGTTTGTTCTGCCTGTTGAAGGAAAAAGAGCTGAAAGAGCAGGCTGCACTAACTAAGTAACTAAGTAACTAAATATCCACATTTGAGATGTAATTGTTGGATAACTTGTTCGGTTTTTTTTTTTTTTTTTGGCCTGAAAATATATTAATGGATGTTTTAGGGTGCATTCACATCAGGATAGTCTGCTAGACTCGGTCCGATTGGGAACTCGGCTCAGTTGTAGGGGGGTTGTATCCATTCAGACAGAGATTGTCTTCACGCTGCACTTTAGTCAAACGTGCCAAACCATCACAATAATATATCCCCATTCCCACCAAAGGTGGCGCTGCACTAGTATTTAGCAAAAGAGAGGACAAGACCACCGAAAAGAAGAAAACTCTGTTGCGAGTTAAACATGGAGACAAAACTATCGCTGTTTTAGGTTTTTTATTGTGTTTTATGCAAGTATACTGCAGAAATTCACAGCAACAATGGACGCAGTATGACCAAAAGACGAGGCAGAGGGCTCTTAACGCCATTGCTATGTATTTACCCACAATGTAATGCTACGTCAATTGCAGGAAGTGACTTTTTTTTGTAGTCCGCTTCCTGTATTTGGTTTACTGAAGACAGGCTGAGATGTGTGTTTGTAGGCGGACCGAGTCCGCTTCTGTGGGCCGAATCAGAATTTGTTTGGAGCATTCACATTTCCCCAAACAAAGCAGACTTTCCGAGCAAACAAACTGATTTGAATCAAAAAGGATGACGTGAATGTGACCTAAGTCAATCATTTGAAATGGACAGTTTTTGCATTTCAGCATTTATCCAGTGTTAACAGATTAAACAGCAGGTTTTTTTTTTACTGGTAAATCATAAAAAATGCAGTGGTCATGGAAGTGTTACAAATGAGTCCCAGGATTTAACATCTGTCTACTGTTGTTTAGTTAGTGCCAAAAAAAAAAAAAAGATGAATCTGTCTTGGAAATGCATCTGCATTCCAGCTTTGTTCTTTGCCATTACTGTTTGTGACTTTTTTGCTCAAGGCCAGATGGCCCCTGGGGGCCGTCAGGGGTTGAGTGGCAAAGATCAGGCCTCAATGATCCAGAACCAGGACGAGTGTTTTCCCAGCTTAGCTGACCGGGGGGCTCTAGCAACAATAACATGTGCTGGGATCACACACTCTGCTCTGGGAAACTTTAGGGGCGAAAGCGGCGGTGCAACGATATTAGTCGGCATATTTCCATGACTGGGACTGCGTGCATGATGTCCAGATTTGTTCATCTTGCATCCAAAATATACCTGCAGCTGCACACAGACTCATTAGTAGTCACTCGGCGTCTTGGTGGCCTCTCACCACTAGCATGCTAACACCCATGATCCTTGTAGCGTGTTGAATTATTGATGAGCCTTAACTGCTCATTGATGTTTGTTTCCAGTGTTGCGATTTCATGTTAGCCGTCTGAAACAAACATGACTTCACTTTCTTGGCCTCTTTGTGATTGGCAAACACACCTATAGAAAATTCCCTGTCTGATTTAAGACACCATTGATTTAGTTTCTTTTAGTATTTACTGTAAACATTGTGTTGCATGCTGCACTCCTAAAAAGTTCAGACTGCATCCATCTCCGTCTAAATCTAGAAGCAAAACAACATGAAGCTGGCTTAAAGCACCTTTCGGGCATTTCAGATTTCACTTAAACTTCCTTCCTCCCTATCACACCTGCTCTCCATCAAGCTGTGTGGCACACCTTCTGGCTTACAGCCATCCAGAGGACACCATCTTTGTCTGTGTCTTTGTTACTCTGTCAGCTACAGTGACCGCTGATAATGAGAGAGGACGTCTGTGGAGGGGACAGCAGGGAGATATGGCTGGAGAAGAGGCCGCCTGTCACTGTGTGTCACGGCGCGAGAGCTGATGGTCTGATAGGGGATGTCAAGTGAGAGACGAGGCGCATAGACTAACCTGAAGAGAGGTTTTTTTGTTGTTTTTTTTTATTTTTAGGAGGTTTTTTTGTTTTTTTTTGGAAACTCTTTTTAGTACTTAAATCATTGTAAAGGTATTGTTTATTTAAAACCTCTCTCACCTGCAGTGGCAGAACTTGTGGCACAGTTTTAGTTCAAATTAGCAAAATGTCCCCAAGTGTAATTACCAGACTGGTTCATTGTTCCACTCTTGGATTTCCACAGTCATGGAAATGTTTAGAAAAGCTGTTGACTGCGTGTTCAGACCTAAAACAGTGATGTTCTTCATTTCAAAAATGGGTGTTTTTTTGTTTTTTTTCTCCAGCATAATCTGTCAGGCGCAAAGAAAACCTTATCTACAAACTAACTGGCTTATCTACAAACTAAACTACATAATGGTGGCTCCGCCCTCAGTTCATCCTTGGATCAAACAGTTAAATTGTGTCTTGGCCAAACATTCACGTCATCTTTCTGATCAGTAAAAGAGAAATGTCCTGAGTTTCCCTTTGAGTCTGATTGTCAGCTAACAAAACAACGTCTGCAACCGCTGTTTATCTGACAGAAAACCATTTAAAAGTATATCTGACCAGTTTTATTTTCATTTTTGGCTGTTTTCACTCTTGGTTTAGGTGCACTGACCCGTAAGAAATCCTTAAAATATGCAGGATAACATCATGTCCTTTGGCACTTTGAGTCAGTAAACATGTAAACAGGACACGCACTTCAGCAGCAGGGAGCTTGTTACTTATGCTTGGACTCTTTTATTAGCACAGAAATGCTTAAGTTTTATCTGGGAGCCAAATATCAGTGTTCTGTGTGACACAAGCTGGGTTTTCAAGTCTTTTTGATGTGCACTTTCAAGTCAGTGTTTGATAGTGAATGAGTGTTATTCACTAATGTCCATACATATTCTGTACATTATATTTTGGAACTTTCTTCTGAGCTGCTTAAAAAGTTCTACAAAAAGCTACAACAGTGCCAGAAGTGATCTAAAATGCGAAAAATGCCTCGAGCTAAAATAATCTAAACTGGAAATAAAGGGCATACCTGATACTTCAGGTTGTACTTGTCAATCCGTGCATTTACATGGCAGTTTTAATTCCTCTTTAATTCAGAATAAAAGTTAATTCCGCTTTAAACTAATGAAAAATGACCACGTAAACACTTTATTCCTAATGCTAATTTATATTCTGAATTAAACTTACTTCCGATATAAGTGGCTCGTTTATTCGCATTTTAATTCTGAACTATTTAATTCCTCTGTCATGTAAACCTTAATTCCGCTCTAAGTTAATTCCGGTCGTTCTGCGCATGCTTGTTCCCTTGTCCTGTCCCAATGACACGCGTTGTTTTGCCTCCCGTGTTCGGTGGTCCATCTTTCTTCACCTTCTCAGTTGCTGCAAAAAGTGAAGTAGTATGCTCGTACTTCAAAAGTATAATAAATAGCAGCGGAACTGGTACTTATTATGTAGTTTTTACAAGTTACGACTGAAAAGACAAAAGCAACGAGCTAACTTTGTTTATTTGCGGTATACGTCACGTAAACTCTCTGTCCAATCAGAACCCTTCCCAACCCGCCGCTCTAAAGAGGAATTAAGTGAGGACGTGTTCCATATAAACGTTCATTCGGAATTATTATCTTCATGTAAACTCGTAAGAGAATTAGTTAATTCCGAATTATTTAATTCCGAATTGTTAAATCCGAATTAAAACACAATGTAACCGTACCCAATGAGCTTTGAAACAGCCTGCATTTGATCCCACTTGGCCTAATTTCAGCTGAAGGCAGAATTGAGGATCACTGATCATCCTGCCTCTTTGTAGTAAATCAACCTACGTTATTTTCCTAAACTTTCTCCTTTTGTTGTGTTTTTCAGGAAGGACGAGAGCAGTATGAGCTGGCTGCAACCTCGGAGCAGGGCGGCAAGAAGAAGGGGAAGGGGAAGAAGAAAGAGAAGGATATGGATGAGCTGAAGAAGGAAGTGGATATGGTGAGTTTCTCGACTGGACTTTGGTTTTCTACTCACCTAAGGACCTCTTCCTCTAATTGTCCACCCTCCAGCCTTCGGTATGAGCATTCCATTCGTTGTATTGTTTCGGCTTTCAGTAACTATTGTCTCTTTGTGGGTGTGTTTTCTTCTTTAAACACCACATATCAGAATGTCAAATTACTTTAACATCTTGGATTTAATTGCGCCTGAAATGAATTGCTTCTCTGTAGTGATGCACATTCATTGTGTGGGTCTTCCTTTTCCTGTTGCAGCCTACTTGCCTTATTTCCTCCTCTCGTCTTCTTCATTTCATCCTTGAGTTTTCTTAGCTGTTGCAGCCGTAACATCCTCTGTTCATGTTTCCTCCTACATATTCCCATCTCATCCCTACCTTCCTTCTCCACCTCCTCTCATTCTCGTTCTGCTTCCCCCAGCATCTCATTCCTTCTGTCCTCCTAAACTGTGAATCTGTAATCGTTGTAGCCTCCCGCCTTATGAGAGGTAGTTATTGGAAGATAAAAGGTCAGCACACAACCGATTGTAAATGTCACTGGTTTTGTCATATTGAACCCAAACGTGCATGCAGCCTGTGCTTTGGACTGATGCCACCTTGTCTCTGTGTTTTCGTAGGACGATCACAAACTGACCCTGGATGAGCTCAATCGTAAATATGGAACAGACCTCACCAATGTGAGTGGAGAAAGAAAAAAGTGAAATCTTTTCCTGAAATGATAAGTATTACAAAACACAGCTATGGTTTTGCCACTCCGCAGGCATGAACACTCCTAGGTAGGTTTCTGAGCTACCTCTGCTTTCTCCCTGGAAATTACTGATAAGAAATAACAGCAGGTTTATTGCAATGCTTCTGTAAAATGGACAACTACCTCGATTTGTTTGGGGATCTAAAAGAAAAAAAAAAGATCTGCTTATACCTGGGTCCTGTTGTGACATGAATTTCATCATATTATTTGTAACTGCGTGTTACAAAAACAGGAACCAGACAAAGAAGATAAGTAAAAAAGCAACATGAATGCTTATTTTGAGGAGAAGCCATGCAGAGAATTGCCATATCTCCATTTCTACATTGTACTGCGCATTAATTATGAGCCCTTATGTGGGTTAAACTACAGCAATAAAACAATAAAACCACATGTAGGTTTGCACAATCACAACCAGATTGCACACATGGATGCAAGAACCGCATCTCCACCTTAACTCTGCAGACCATTTATGTGTACTAGAACTGACTAGCATGACGTGTACTGCACCAGTCTCCTTACCAGCAGCTGATTAAAACTTGCATTTTTTCTTTATTTTTAATAGCTGAAACCATTCTAAATAAATTAGATTTTGCCTAAAATAATGAACTGTCTCAATAATGGCAGGTTTAGATAACTTATGGCTGATTGCACAGCTTAGTCTTTCATAGCAAAGAATATCTTAAGTACACTGCCACCCATGCAATCACATGCTCGAAGGAGCCCTCCCCTCATGTAAATGTGCTCCTGATCATGCAGGAGAGATCAAGGAGAATCGTTAATCAGTGCCTCTAATTGGGGTCTCCAAGCTCTGCATGCGCATGCAAGCATGCAACGTGAATAATTTATGAGCCACAGAAGCCCCTATGCCCTGATTTCAAATGGCTTCTTTTCTTCCACTTATTTGCTGATGAAGGAAATTGCGCTGTTTCTCTGTTGATGACTTGCGTACGTGCCACGAAGTGTGTGTTTGGTAAACCTTCTTTTTCTTAAGTTCTTTTTTTTTTTTTTTTTAAATCAGCATTTGTAACCAAATCTGTTTTTTTTCTTCTTCTTCTTTTCTCATTTTAGGGTTTGACTAGCGCTAAAGCTGCTGAGAATCTGGCCCGCGATGGGCCCAATGCTCTTACTCCACCACCAACCACCCCAGAGTGGGTCAAATTCTGCAAACAGGTAACATCAGCTGTGGATGGGGTTTGATTATATTGAAAGTTTTCATAGACCGAGGCAATTTTTAGAAATTAAAGGGATTGTTTTTCCTTTTTTTTTTTTTTTTTTTTTTTTTTGTTATAGATGTTTGGTGGTTTCTCCATGTTGCTGTGGACTGGTGCCATCCTCTGTTTCCTGGCATATGGTATCCAGGCTGCAATGGAGGATGAGCCAGCAAATGATAATGTATGTCCTGCGTCATATAGGTCATGTCATGGTGACACCAAATACAAAACTAATCATTCTTAATGGACCGCTCTGGTCTTTCCAGTTGTACCTAGGTGTTGTGCTCTCTGCTGTCGTCATCATCACTGGTTGCTTCTCCTACTATCAAGAGGCCAAGAGCTCCAAGATCATGGATTCCTTCAAGAACCTGGTTCCACAGGTGCTCGCTCGGTTATTTTAGTTTATGTACATGTGCTTCTGCGTAATTCCTATGTAATAAAATTACAAAAAAAACCTGTTGGAAACATGAGATAACATGACATTACAACCAGGTCTTCCCCTCTCTGCTGTACTAAAACAATTAAGGGTCCATTCACATCAGGATAGTCTGCTAGACTCCGTCCATTTGGGGACTTGGCTCAGTTGTAGGGGGGTGTATCCATTCAGACCGAGATTGTTTTCATGATGCACTTTGGTCAAATGCGCCAAATCTTTAGAATAATATATCCCCATTCCCACCAAAGGTGGCGCTGCGCTAGAGAACAAAAAGAGAGAACAAAACCGGCGTGAAGAAGAAAACTGTTGCGAGTTAAACATGGAGACGCTGGGGTTTTTTTTTTTGTTTGGTTTTTTTTCGTCTTATGCAAATATACTGCAGAAAAAAACCACAGTACGAGGCAGAGGACTCTTGACGCCATCGCTATGTATTTACCCACAATGCAATGCAACGTCAAATGCAGGAAGTGACTTTTTTTGAAGTCCTCTTCCTGTATTTGGTCTGTTTGAAATGTGCTGAGACCTGCGTTTGTAGGCAGACCGAGTCTGCTTCTTGATCCGAATCAGAATTTGTTTGGCGCGTTCACATTTCCCCAAACAAAGTGGACTTTCAGAGCAAAGAAACGCTGATTTAAATCCAAAAGGCTGATGTCAATGTGCCCTAAGTGCTCTCGACATCTGAAAATAATTAGCCCTTACTGTGTAATTTGGATCCTTCCAATAAAACTTTTTTTTTTTTTTTTTTTTTTTTAGTCGCGGCAAAAAGAAAGTGACTTTATGAGAAGGATGTGAAAGAGCAAGCTGCTGCTGAATTAGACACTCTCTCCTTTTGTCTCACATAAGTGTCTGTCACGTCTCGTCTTGTAGCAAGCCCTGGTTGTCCGTGACGGTGAGAAGAAGAGCATCAACGCCGAGGAGGTGGTGGTTGGTGATTTAGTGGAGGTGAAAGGTGGTGACAGGATTCCCGCTGATCTGAGAATTATCTCTGCCCACGGCTGCAAGGTAGGCAGTCCGATAAGTCATTTTCTCCTGAAAACCTAAGAGAAACTTTGAATTTTGAACTTTGAAGTTTGCTGGCATGCTTTTGTCTGAACTTCGAAGATTTTAAAAGCTTTCCCTCATAAAGCAAAGCTTAGTTTGTTTTTTTGTTTGTATGTGAGTTTGACAAATTACATGCATTTTTGTGTGTGTGTGTGTTTACATGATCAGGCTGCCATGTGAGTAAGCGAGGGCTTGAAACCACAAATGACCCTTTTGGAATTTGTTGTTCAAGTCGCCTGAAAATGTGACCAGCAGCAGTCTTATTGTGGGGACAAGCCTGTGACCTATTTCCAGTCCTGAAATAAAGTCAAGAGTAGCATTTAACTAAATAACCCCAGGGGTCTACAGCGTCTGTCATCTGCCTCTGCTTCATTTTGTCGCTCGGCTTCTTTGTGGATGCGTGAGCTAAAGACAGCAGGGTTATTCTCGGAGGAGAAAGTTTGTCTAAGTCTGTATAAAGGGAACTTCAGTGTTTTATTACCCTTAAACCAGATGGAGCCATGTTGTTTTTTTTGTGGTTTCCATCACTCACAGTGGTTGTCTGATTTCTCAGGTGGACAATTCCTCCCTAACCGGTGAATCCGAGCCTCAGACTCGTACTCCCGACTTCTCCAACGAGAACCCACTGGAGACCAGGAACATTGCTTTCTTTTCCACAAACTGTGTTGAAGGTATGACGACCGAAAACATCCAAGCCTTTTCAGACTCGGCAACATTTCATCTGAAGCTTTTAAAAAGTCAAATCTAATCCTGACCTTAGGAACTGCCCGTGGTATTGTGATCAGCACCGGAGACCGCACCGTCATGGGTCGTATTGCCACTCTAGCATCCGGGCTTGAAGTTGGGCGTACCCCCATCTCCATTGAGATTGAACACTTTATCCACATCATCACTGGTGTAGCCGTCTTCCTTGGCGTGTCCTTTTTCATCCTCTCCCTCATTCTGGGATACACCTGGCTGGAAGCAGTCATCTTCCTCATCGGTATCATTGTCGCCAACGTGCCAGAAGGTCTCCTGGCCACTGTCACTGTGAGTCTGAGCATTCATGTCCGTTAAAGCTTCTGAAGATGACCCACCTGTTAGCTGACTGGAGTGACTCCATCTGCAGGTGTGTCTGACCCTGACCGCCAAGCGAATGGCCAAGAAGAACTGCCTGGTGAAGAACCTGGAAGCTGTCGAGACCCTGGGCTCGACTTCCACCATCTGTTCGGACAAAACTGGCACCCTTACCCAGAACAGGATGACCGTAGCACACATGTGGTTCGACAACCAGATCCATGAAGCTGACACAACAGAGAACCAGAGCGGCACTTCCTTCGACAGGAGCTCGGCAACCTGGGCCGCTCTGGCCAGGATCGCTGGACTCTGCAACCGTGCCGTCTTCTTGGCTGAGCAGGCAAATGTTCCCATTCTGAAGGTAGGCTTTTTCCACCTCATTTACCCTTCAACAACTACGTGTTTTTCTCCCGTCTTTTCATGAAACAATGCAAAACTGAGCTTTCTAAGACTACATTTGTCATATTTTGAGAACCTTTTGTCATTTCATTTAGTAAATGATTACTTTTTAAACAGACTTTTTGTTTTATTCTTAGTTCAGCAACAAGAACAAGTAACGTTCTGTTGACGGTCCTTTCAGACATGCATTGGACATTGAGAATTGCAGTGAAACTAAAGTTTACAAACCATTTTTTGTTTTTTACGTTGGCTTCAGTTTACTCTCCAAACACACCATTACCTGCTCAGATGTCTGTCATAAATGCTACTTACTCAAAGCTATTATCAGAAGGAGTTATGGGCCGAATAAAACTACAGCTGTCGTGCAAGTTGCTCATACCTTTCAACTAGGGCTGGGTAATATGATCTCAAATCAATATCATGGTTAATTTGAACAGGTTACCTTGATTGGGATTAGTTATCCATTATCTCTGTATCATTTTCTTTTTAACACAAGTATTTTTTGTAAATATTTGCATAAAAGAAGAGCACATATTGTTAATAAGTGCAAGAAAACACACATTTAATATATATGTGGTCATTTAATTATTATTGTTTTTATATATTTAAGAGAAAATTTAAGTTTCAAACAATTTAAATGTTTACCTTGAGCCAGATTACATTAATTATTGGTTCTAAATTTCTGATTAATTGCCCAACCCTCCGTTTTAAAGCAGGTTTCATAGTTACATCAGATGTTTTATTACTATATCATAAAGATTTTTCATCCAAGATTTGAAACTGAAACAGAATATTGATTTTGACATCCATTGCAGTGTTTCCCTCTCAGACAAACAGGCTTGTTTTCCAGCTTATGTATCACTCCCTAGAGTGTGCACACTCTCTTGCGGTAACTATACAACTAGTTTGAACTCCTCCCCCACTCCTTCTCCATCACAGATGTAAGTTTCTCCCTCCGCTCAGAGACTGTCCCTGGAGTCCAGCCTCTCGTTTCCACCCTGTTTTATAACACACCATTAACAAGTGTTGGTGTGTCAGTGTGTGTGTCTGCCAGTGTATGTTAATCACCTGTAAATGTCTGGCAGGCTTTATAATCGCCAGTTGTCTTGTTTTATTGTTTATCATTTCTCTGTCACTGTTAGTAGAGTGTGGGGAGAGTAAACATTAGTTTTGTTCAGCAAAATCAGGGTTTTATGTAAAAAATAAACAAAATGGAAATTAGTTGTTTCCATATAGATTTTTGTATCCACAAAAATGTATGTTAACTTTTAAAGCCATTGCAAAGGAACTCTGCCAGATGGAGGAACTAAATCAACCTTTATACTGTTTTTGCCATGAAAGATGGGATTTTAAAGCCCAGATTTCTCTAGCCTGGCTTGCTAGACTCTCGCTGGACCAGTATAGAGTCTTGGGACTCACTTGCATCAACAGATTGGGCGGGACAAATAAGCACGGAGTAAATGGCAGATGTGATGCCAGTAAAGCGGCAGCCTACAATGTCTGGAAGTGTTCAGTAGAGCAAAAGCAACAGAAGAAAATAAACATGGCGTGCAGAACCGAAGAAATAAATGACCTGTGTCGTAAGGATTTGATATTTTCCTGGTCATTTAAAACCGCTTTTATGGCAAAAAGAAACAAACTTCCGCTATGTCCGCGCGCTATCTTGAATGTTTTGACAAACATTACACAAGGTAAGAGGCAAGAGTCTCCTCAGATCAACCAATCAGAGTGGCTGGTTTGTTTCAGACCGATGCAAATCTCCGTGAAGAGGAGGGACTCCAGACTGAGTCGCTCTGTATGAAATATATAGAGCTCTCCAGTCTGGTGTGCCAGGCTAGGATTTCTCTAGACGAGTCAAATGAATATGGTTTCCATGAATAAGGCCGTCCACTTGTTGTCTTCCCCAGAGAGACGTGGCCGGTGATGCCTCAGAGTCGGCTCTCCTCAAGTGTATTGAGCTTTGCTGCGGATCAGTCCATGAAATGAGAGAGAAAAATCTTAAGATTGCTGAGATCCCCTTCAACTCCACCAACAAGTACCAGGTATAAAAGCTGTCATTTATCACTCAAGTTGTTCAGTTTTCAGACCATGGGCCGCTTGTTTATTCCCAAATGTTCTGGTCGGAGGAATGCTAAATGTCAGCTTATTTGACGTGTTGACGATAAATCAGCAATGTAAATGATTTTTTTCCCCCCTTCGGAGGCATTTTGCTGGATGGAATAAATCTTTAACCTTTTCAAAACATTGACGGGTTTTTGTGCAGTTGCACAAGTAATGTGTTTATTTGAAATGTTTCCCGTTTTTATCGTCTCCGCTAGCTTTCCATTCACAAGAATTCGGCGTCCGATGGTGAATCCAAGCACCTGCTGGTGATGAAAGGAGCCCCAGAGAGGATTTTGGACCGCTGCTCCAGTATCATGATGCAGGGCAAAGAGCAGCCTCTAGATGACGAGATGAAAGACGCTTTCCAGAATGCCTACCTGGAACTGGGAGGTCTAGGAGAGAGAGTGCTGGGTAAGAATGGGGAGTTTACTGTCATTTGTCAGTTCATAAACAGCCGAAGCTCAACCACACTGTTCCCTATCCAGGTTTCTGCCATTTCAACCTGCCGGACGATCAGTTCCCAGAAGGCTTTGCTTTCGACACTGACGAGGTGAACTTTCCCACTGAGAACCTGTGCTTCATCGGCCTCATGTCCATGATCGACCCTCCTCGTGCTGCAGTGCCCGACGCTGTGGGCAAATGTAGGAGTGCTGGAATCAAGGTGAGATGTGTGTTCACTCTGTCTTCCCCCCAAAAAACACAATGAAATGTTTATTGTTATTATAAACCTTATTACTTGCAAACCTTTTTTCTTTTAGGTTATCATGGTGACAGGTGATCATCCAATCACAGCTAAGGCCATTGCAAAGGGTGTGGGTATCATCTCTGAAGGGAACGAGACAGTTGAAGACATCGCTGCGCGTTTGAACATTCCCATCAATGAAGTTAATCCAAGGTAATGACTTGGAAAAGCTGTGATAGTGTCCTTAGAGAGGCAAACTCAGACATGACGAAGGATATGGTGTATGTGGAGCACCTCAGGGTCATATTGTAGGCCCCACCTTGTTCCAGTTCACCCAATGCAAAGTGCATATCGCTCTCGTTAATCATCAATCACACATTTGAAAATGATCATCACATCCCTTGATTCCCTGCAGAGATGCCAAGGCCTGTGTCGTGCACGGTGGCGACCTTAAGGACCTCAGCCCAGAGCAGCTGGATGACATCTTGAAGCATCACACTGAGATTGTGTTTGCCCGAACCTCCCCGCAGCAGAAACTGATCATCGTGGAAGGCTGCCAGAGACAAGTAAACTCAAAGCAAATGTGGAAATGTACATTTTTGTGTGTTCATGCTGCTGTTGCAGCTTGTTATCTGAAAGGATGAGTGAGAATTTTGTAATCTAATCCCTTAATGCTTCTTTATTATTACCAATGTGGTCCGATGAAGAAGTAGGTGGAATAATGAAGCAAAACATCCGTTAAGCTGTGAGCACTGACATGAATATTGATGAGTTCGTGTGTAGGCAGGAGAAACTCTGCATGAAGACTTTAATTCATATATATTAAACATTGCCTTGTGAAAACTCATGTAAACAAACCAAAATATAGTTTTATTTTAGCTTTATCAGCTGGTAAAACAAGCCCATATTACATTTAATTCCAGGTTTCTGGTTGTATTTTGAGGCTCTATAGATGCTTTATTGTCCAAATCAGATAATTTTTCCCCATCCTGTGTATGTTTTTTTTTAATCTGTTTTATCTCCCATCTGTTTAAATTCCCATCCATCTAAAAACCCATCTGCTCTGATTGTCAGATGATTAATCTTGTATGGCAGAGCACAAAACATTTGTTTATTCTCTGATTAAAAGGTACAAAACAAACCCTGTGTGCAGCACAGTTATGTAGATCAGCAAATGAGGCAGTCTAGGAAATTTAGAGAGGCATCATTTTAGGGTTTTTGTAAATTAGCTGAGGAGAAGAGGAAAATCCAAAAAAGACTGTGTCAACATGAATGAAATCTGTTTTTGCATAAATAGTTTCAACTAATCAGATTTATAACAGCTAGTGACTGCACGTATCAAATTCACAAGTAAAAGGAAATGTGCCGTCATCCTGCTTAAACTCCAAAGTTTCAGATCTAATTGACATAATGTATTCCCATGCATCCCACTGGCTTCCTGGAGGAAGACTAGGCAGGGGATTATTGATGACTGGGCTCACTTAATCTTATGAGCTCAGCGACTTCAGTTCAATTCACTTTCTTTCCACATAAACTTGGCCAGGCGATTATATAGAGCAGCATTAGCAGACTGTCACACATCAATGTCTGTCCATTCACTTCCTGTACTGTACATGTTAAATTGTTTCATATAAAAGGTCAACAGACTTTGTGGAAATTCCACATTATTGTCTAGTAATGAGGTGACAAGCACTTAAAACATTCTTTTAAGAAAATCCTTTAAGCGTTTAGTCTTTACTGCACGATGCCTTCTGATTTTCTTTGGAACCTTTAGCCGGATATCACTGTAGCCTAAACAGGACTGCTTGTCTCCCAGTCTCAGCTCTGATACCTGTTCTCTTTTATCAAAACTGTCAGTGCTGTCTCATAAAGCTGGCACTTTTTAGGCTTTTCCCCACGCAGCAGAAATAATGGGGACTTTCTTAAAGGCTGCAGTAGTGTGTCAGGGTGTGTTTTCTCTTCGTCTCAATACATGTTTCTCCATCAGTTTAGCTTCTTGTCTTTGCTGAAGACAACAATTTGTTTTGATTTATTCTAGTAATGACTTTAAGTTTTAATTAATAAAAAGACTTTTTTTTTCTTCTCTTTGCTAAAGTCTTTGCCCGTCCCTCTTTCTGCAGGGTGCCATCGTGGCCGTGACGGGTGACGGTGTGAATGACTCTCCAGCTCTAAAGAAAGCCGACATCGGCGTTGCCATGGGTATAGCCGGATCCGACGTCTCCAAGCAGGCGGCTGACATGATCCTGCTGGACGACAACTTTGCCTCCATCGTCACTGGAGTGGAAGAAGGTAACAGATTGTGCTTTATGTGATACTTGAAACTGGTCTTCGGGTTTAATGGAGCAAAAAATTACACAAGTTAGCAGAATGCAAATGTGTTTGAGTTTGCATTTTTTTACACTAGAGTTGTTTTTTTTTTGTTTTTTGTTTTTTGTTTTGTTTATAAATCATTTTTAAATCATTAAAAGTGCTAACTTTGTATACTTTCTCAACAGGTCGTCTGATCTTTGATAACCTGAAGAAATCCATCGCCTACACTCTGACTAGTAATATCCCTGAGATCACACCCTTCCTCCTCTTCATCTGTGCCAGCATCCCTCTGCCTCTGGGAACCGTCACCATCCTCTGTATTGACCTGGGAACTGACATGGTAACGATGCTACCGTGATTCTTGACTATGAGATTTAAAATGGTGTTGTGTGTTTCACATCTGGTTTTAACTTAGTCAGAATTGGTCACATTGTTTCTAAACCTTTTTTTCTTTTTATTTTTAAATCAACATATGCTGTGTCCACCAGGTACCTGCCATTTCCCTGGCTTACGAAGCAGCTGAGAGCGACATCATGAAGCGACAGCCCCGAAACCCCAAAACAGATAAACTAGTGAACGAGAGGCTCATCAGCATCGCATACGGACAAATCGGTAAATCATGTCTAAAGATTAAGTTCAAATTCCCAGAAGATTCAAGAAGTGTGGAGCCTGTGGGTTTTCCTGAAAGGCAGCTTAGTATCTGGGTGGTCTAAGATAACAAGAAGAGCAGCATGAACCATAAATAGACCCGTGCTGATAGAGAATGGGAGTGTTGGTTGTTGTGTGTTTGAGTGACGGAAGAGCGGTACTGCTGTCCTTTGATGTTTTCTTTTTTATCGCCCGTTTGGCGATAAAGCCAGAAATAGGTTTGACCTCTTCTGCTACCATATAAGAGCAGAATGTGAATAGAAGGTTGTTGCCATTTGCAGTTTCAGTTTTACAATCCCAGTTTTTGATGAGACATTTTTGTCCTTTAAATTTCACAAAAGATCTTATATGAAAAGTTCATCATCTTGACCGTTTCAGCCAATAAAAACGAGGGCTGTGACAGTATGCTTTTCTCCCAATTCGATTCAATTCTGATTTTTTTTTTTAGTGCCAATTTGATTTAAAATCTCAAATTTGTTTGATATTGCTGAATTTTGTTCAATAAAAACCAAAAACAAAGATTTATAGAAATTTTTTGCTAGTAATTTTTCTTGATTTCAGTTAGGAAAAAAAAAACACACAGTAGCCAGACCATCTTTCTGCTGATATATTGCCCAAGAAAACAAGTAAAAAGTTCAGTAAAACCAATAAAAATGACAAAAAATCTTATAGTGGATTAATATTATTTAATTGAAAAAAAAAAGAGTTTTTTTTAACAAAAAAAATAGATTTTTAAAATTGTGAAACAAAAAATCCAGACTTTCTTTTTTTTTTTTAATTTGATTTTCCCACCCCTAATAAGAACCCAGCATGACATGTAAGATACTTAGTTTCGGAGACATTTGGCATCACTTTATGGTCCAAACGTTGCTCCAAATCCTGACTTTTGTCTTCTGCTCTGTAATGGACACCAGAAAGCAGGAAAATTACACTGTAAAAAATTTGACACATCACATGGTAATAAATGGTAAATTTTCCAAAACAGTTTTGTTACATTTTTACATTTATACATGTTATAATTTGACTTATGTTACCATTCTTTCATTGGTTGGGTCTTTATGGGTTAAACCTTTCTTTTCAAATGTTTTAAATCAAAATGAAGTTTAATCTGTGCTTAAATGGTGTTGATTTTGATTAAGTTCACAACAGTCTGAACTAATTTATTTATTTTACTCACTTACTCATCCAATGATGAAATGTTTTGTCCTGTAATTTGTAGAAAAATATTGGCTTTAATCAGATTTCCTGACTTATTCAGGCTATTTTCCCCACTTGGGGGACTAATTAAACGCATTTGCTCATTCTGTCTGCTTGTGAACATT
This sequence comes from Telmatherina bonti, assembly GCF_933228915.1. Taxonomy (NCBI): domain Eukaryota; kingdom Metazoa; phylum Chordata; class Actinopteri; order Atheriniformes; family Telmatherinidae; genus Telmatherina; species Telmatherina bonti. The sequence goes on from NC_136633.1 coordinate 16,054,058, forward strand.
CATTAAAACGATTACTATGTCAGACTGATGCCCTTTGGTGCTGATTTCTAAACTTGGTGTGTCATGTGTTGCTCCTGAAGGAATGATCCAGGCACTGGCAGGCTTCTTCACATACTTTGTGATCTTGGCTGAAAACGGCTTCCTGCCTTCCACCCTGGTTGGCATCAGAGTGGACTGGGATAATAAATACATCAATGACCTGGAGGACAGCTATGGACAGCAGTGGGTCAGTCACATTTAGTTAAGTTTGTAAAGTTTTGCTGTCAAGAACCGGTTTCAACTCCTGTGAAATTTGTTGTCTGCAGACTTATGAGCAAAGAAAGATTGTGGAGTTCACCTGCCACACAGCGTTCTTCGTCAGCATCGTCATTGTGCAGTGGGCTGATCTAATCATCTGCAAGACCAGGAGGAACTCTGTATTCCAGCAGGGCATGAAGTAAATAATACACACTAGTTGCTTTTTCTGCTCTAAGATGTTTGGGACCGATCTGATTTATTTTACTTTTGTTTCCATCAGGAACAAGATCCTGATCTTTGGGCTCTTTGAGGAGACCGCCCTGGCTGCCTTCCTCTCCTACTGCCCCGGCATGGACATCGCTCTTAGAATGTACCCTCTCAAGTGAGTTGATCGCCCTGCTCACATCCTCTGCAGTCGTGCATACTCAACCCGTCACATGCTGCTCATCTGGAGAGGCTCTCTATCTCATCTTGTCTCTTCTTGTGTATTTTCCAGGCCCAACTGGTGGTTCTGCGCCTTCCCATATTCCCTGCTTATCTTTATCTATGATGAAATCCGTAAGCTGATCCTCAGACGCAGCCCGGGAGGTGAGTTCGGAATTCATGCTTTTTGTTTTTCTTTCCCTCGCTCTCTGACAAGCAGATCATTTATAAGTTTGAAGGTTCTCTTAAGTCTTTGTTGTTTTTAAATATATAAGAAAACCTATCTGTTTGTACTCAAAGTTGCATCTGAATCTGGTGTCTTTGTGTTTGCTCTCACTCTTTTTCAGGCTGGGTGGAACGGGAAACTTACTATTAAAGTTCGTCAGTCCAATCAGCTCGCATCTTCTCCTCCACTCCCGTCTTTGCATGAATATTGTCTTGCTGCTCGGAATAAAATTTTAACCTCTGTGAAAATAAATTGGAACGTGTTTTTATATTAGGGAATGCTTGATACTACTATTAGAGAAATACTGAGATGGAACATGCTGATGATGCCGATGTTGATAAATGATAATGCTAGTAATGACATGAACACTGAACATTGACATGACTATGCGTGCCTTGTTTATGAAACAGGACCAATTTTATACATGTTTTTAACAGTTATAAACGTTCAATAAAAATGCGCTCGAGTCAGGTCCCACAGATGATTCCTGTCCTCATTTATTGTGTTTGGCTGCGTCTCAGTATAAAGCTGCCTTTTAGCTTGATGCAAAACCACTGAACTGCAGCTGGGAAATAAATCCAGATGTTTGTGTTGTGCACGTTTCTCCTGGCATGTGAGCGAGAAGGATTCGCATTAATTATGAACCACATATCATCTTTAATCATTACTTACTGGCAAACATGATAATCCTAAAGCCAAATGCCCACAATACATTTATCATGACCATGTGGTTAGGAAAAGCTTTTGAGCTTTTAGGTGTTTAAAGCTCCATCCCAACCTTTCTACTTGGCCTTGCCGATCCATTTCTGCTGATTTTGATGTTGGGTGCAATTTTTTAAGCTTGTGAGTTGCTTATTCCTTGAACTTCATGAGAAATGGACATCTCATCCTTGCAAACCACGGAGAAGGGTCACAGAGAAGGTTTAACCTTAACATCTTACAGCAGCACTATTAGTATCGCTTGGTATGAAAAACCTGGTGGTCAAAAGTGGGATTAATCCAACTTTTCCTAACCTTATCCTGTCTGGCATTATGACAGCAGAATAATGGTGTGGCAACTGTGTTGTGCTTAACAATCTGCTTTGCCAAAAGGAGTTTCATAGTTGAAAAGGTTTTGTGGATAAATGGCTCCTTTTATTTAAGTATTATTCATTACCTCTAAGATTGTTACGGCTGAATGTATATCTTAATGCTGGACTTGACAAGGAAACATGTAAAAGCGGTAATGAAGAGAATGAAAGGGACACAACTGTACAAAGACACACAGACTGAAAAAGATGGCCAGCTGCTAAACCTGTAAAACAGAAAACACAGGAGACAATCATCAAGAGCACCTGTAGGGAAACCAAACAACCATGAATAACAATGTGTGTGTGTGTGTATGCATGTGTGAATGAGTGCAAGATGTGATGTTTGTTAAATCATCACGAAGCAGACAAGAGGGTGCAAAACACTGGGAAACCAACAACCACCACAGAGCTTTTAACCAATGGGATCAAAAGCCCCAGCTTGAGTTGAGAGCAGGCTGTCAACCAGAGAGCATTCCTCCAAGAAAGACACCCGGAACGGTCTGGTCACCCAAGACAACCACCCACCATGGATCAGCTCCAGTGCTCCAAGCAAAGCACCCCATACCACCCCACCAAGCATTTAACAACTTAAAATATAAACTTCTACTTTACTAATCCTGAATATTCATGCAGCTAGTTGTCTGTATATCTTTTTCATATCTAAAAACCAGCGGCATTTTTTATTAAGTGGACCAATGTAATCAGTAGCTTTTATCAGCACACCGGTGGAGAATCTTATCAGCCGGCTGCTTTGGAGCTGAGAACGACCATATGTTGACATTCCAGGTTGGGTTTTGCTGTAACACTGTTTGATCTGGGGAATCACATGATCAAGCTCTGTTAGGATGAGAAAACTAAGGTTTTAATATCATAACCCCAAAAGCAGTTGTAGAACTTCAATAGTCCTCTTTTTATTGCAGTTCTGTTCAAAACCAGTGATTAATTTCTGTGGTTTTCTGGTCAGTAATTCCTAAAGTGCATCTTAGTATTGCACACTAAAAAGAACATAAAGCTCTTAAGCGCCTTTATATAGTTCTGATTAACTGTACAGCATGCTAAGGACCCTCCAAAGCATCCTTGATTTTTGTTCAGGATAATTTATTAATTTAATGACAAGGTGATTCAACATGCGTTAAACAAACAAAACATTACAAAATAAGAAGCATAATTAAAAATGAGAGAAAGGAAAATTAACTTTACAAAAAAATTTTTTTAAAATCACAAGCAAGTTAAAAAAAAATCAAGCCCAAAAGAAACAATGCAGATTTGTACTTTAAAATAAAAACTACTGAAACGCAGCAGAGGACAGGTGGGTCTTTAACCTGGTTTTAAATACACAGCGCTTCAGCTGATCAGAGGTTTTCTGAGAGTTTGTTACAGACAACATGTCTTGTTCTGACAGTGGGAACTGATAAAAGACCATTTCCAGATTACCTTAGAGGTCTGATAGGTTCATACTGGGTCACTATTTTGGTCCTGAACCATTCAGAGCTTTGAAAACAAGCAATATAACTTTAAAATTTCTGCTCTGATTCTCTGAAAGACAGGCAGCCAGCAGAAAAACCTTCAGAGCTGGACTTATGTGGTCTGGTCCTGGTTTTGCTGAGGACTGACTTGAGCAGAAGAGTTCTGGATGAGCTGAACTTTTCTCATGGATGTTTTAGAAAAATCTGAAAATAATCAAGCCAACTAAAGATCAAAGCATGAACTGGTTTTTCCAGGTCCTGATCAGACATCAGATTTTTTTTTACTGTTGAAATAGTCTTAAAATGGTAGTTCAAAATTTAGGTCAGAGTCCATCACAACACTCATATTTCTTTAGATATATTGCATAAAGCTCAGTAGTGAGCCTTAATCGTCTCCAAAGACACTCCCACTCAGTTTTGTCTTGGTTTAAATAAAGAAAGTTTAGGCATTAATTTCCTCGGTGCATTTACCAAAAGCCTGTGTAGGGCATCAGTATCTTGGTGACATTTTAATATAAATCTGTGTGCCATCTGCATAGCTTAAAGTTGTTATTCTGTACGACCTTTGCCAGTGGGAACATGTTGATGTTAAACATAGGAGGCCCCAGGATGGAACCTTGGGGAACTCCACATGAAATTCTTGCCTACTCAGATGTAAAGTTACTTATTGACACAAAGAACTTCCTGTTCTCTCAGGACCTTTAAAACCAATTTAGAACCAATGTAGAGGCCCAGCCAGTTCTCCAGTCATGAGTAGTATATTGTGGTCAACTGTATTAAAAATGGTGAAGCAAAAAGTAATCCAATTCTGTATTTATGATGTTTAAACAGCAGGTTTCAGGCAGCTATACATCTCTGCCCTCCCAATCAATGCTTGCTGTGGACTAACATACACACATACTGGAAAGGAATGACAAAGCTCTCGACTTAAAATGCACCTTTAGATAAGAAAATAAACACTGAATTTGATTCATAATTGGGTTCTGGTGGGTGAGAATAAAGAACAAATAAAGACGGGATTATGTCCAAAGCTGTTGTAAATGGATTTTTACAAACACTTACATTTTTTACAAAAACATAGAGGAAACAGCCTTTTAGTCATGCTTAGATTACCAGCATTTTTATTTATTTGTTTATTTGTTTTGTCTTGTCCAGCATTTACGCAAGCAGAATAATGGTCTGGATGCTGTGTTTTGCTGGGCAAGTTTACTTTATGAAGAGGAGCTTTATAGATACAATGATCCCATTGATATTCTGGATTCTTATTTTATTTTTTCTATTTATTTTCAATAATTATTTGTATTACAGAGTTGGCATAATACTGTTAGACTCGACTGGAGAGGATAGAAGAACAATCTTTTTTTTTTTTTTTTTCTTTTTTTTAACATACTTGAGTAAACACGTGACATGCGCAAGAGTTTGGAAAATGACGTAATGACGTCACTCGTCTCAACGACGTCTCAACGCCTGAAGTAGTAAAACCATTGACTGTAAATGATCTCTTTATATAGTCTATGGGTAAAACCAATGAAAGAAAAGGCAGGAAAAAACAAGCCATGTTATTAAAGGAAAATAAAAGTTCGAAAGTGTTACAGCACAGCTGTACGGGAGAATAAATGGTAAGTAAGATATATGAATCTTTTTTTTTTTATATAGGGGAGTGTTGGTGGTATAAGCCCACTTTAACTATGTTAAAACCCTGCAAAAATCTGTTTTAAAAGATATAAATTGTGTTGTTAGGTGTTGAAAATAAAATGTCTTAAATATTAAAATGTTAGTTTGGGTTAATTTACGTGAACTGCGCTGCGGATACAGACAAAAACAAAACAAACAAACAAAAATTGAGACAAGTGTTTAAAATATGTATACAAACGAAGCTAAAGTAAATTCAGCAACTAAAAAAAGCACAGAATTATCTTGGCTGAACAATCCAGCTCCATGTTTGTTTGATTACTAATTGGCTTCAGGTGTGCTGCTGAGCAAACAAAAACAGCCATAGTTTGGAAAAGTCTGGAAAGTGCAGATTCTGCACATTTTAAAGTAAAACTATTATAAAGTAAAACTATTATACTATACTAAGTATGATAGATTTTTTTATCAACCAAAAAACACAAACACGTCATCTATAATCATCATGTAGGCTTTTGTAATTTACCCATTAGCTGACAAACACACTCATGCAGTGCGAATGCATTTGCATTCAGCGGTTTTTTTTTTTTTTTTTTTTTTTTTAAATTATCTACAATCGTGAATGATTAGCCTCAAAAGGTTTGGCATGCTTTGTTTTGATTTTATATTTAATAATAATAAATTGAAAATAAGTGGGTTTTTAAAAAAAAAAAAATTTTTTTTTTAAGTCTATTTCTTTTAGCTGGGATGGATCCAGTTAATCTTAAACTGTCATGACCAGTGTGCAGTGACGAGATAAACAACAACAACAACATGTGGATAAAGCTCAAATTTGAAAGCTGAATTTAAATTTACTTTTAATTTGTCACATTTTTTCAAAAAAGAGTTTTATCATTAAAATATCATCGTGACCAAAAAATAAGATTACGTTTCTTCCGTAAAAGCATTTTATTTTATTTTTACTTAAAATATTTTCCTTATGTTACAGAAATGGAATAAACTGGCAGTTTCTTCTGCCTTGAAGATGTTCCTGATGATGTGAAGGTAAGGTTAAAAAAAAAAAAAATCCTCATTAAAGTTAAGGCAACAGCAGGAAGTGTTTTCGGCTTCTCTGACTAGGTCTAAACTGGTTTTGGAATGAAATATCTTCCTGCATTGTCGATGTTTAGCTAATCTGGCGTACCTAAGTTTCATCACAGCTAGAAAATATGACTAAAGCAATATATTTGGAGAATGTCTCATCTATGCTGACAAATCACACACTCGGGCCTTACTAGACACACACTGTTGGTCTCACGAAGGAACAAGTACAAACTGTGAGTCTGTAGCGAGTTTCTGTGTCAGTGAACACTTCAGCTCTGTCAAGATATCGCACGTCTCTCAACTGACCCCAGTGACAGCTCTGGCACTCAGATCCCTAATGTGTGTGTCTGTATGTGTGTACCCAATGCTCACACACAGAATGTGTTTCTCTGCTGACTGTGCAGTGTTACCTCAGGTCCCGTGTCTCCTCTGTGTCTCTGGGGATGGTCTTTGTTCATTAGGGTTAGGGCTTGGTGACAGATGCCATACAAGCTGGCAAGGAAGCAGCAAATGAAAACAGGATCTGACAGAGACACACACATTTTAGGAATGTCATTTTGATTTTTTTTTTTTTTTAATATATAGATCACAAATTAGGATGTGACACAAAAATATCAAGATAAATTGAAGTAGACCAGTTTTCGATTCTTCATAGGTGATGATGAGTCAATAAGCATTACAGATATGGGAAAAAAGTGAATTTCAGATAATTTTCTAAAGGTTAATTTTCCAAACTCGTTTTCCCTATTTTGACGCAGATAAAACCAGTTAAAAGTATAAATTTAGGTAAGGGCTTTTGGTTGTTCACTGATGCTCATGAATGTCATCTTTAGGCTGAAAAACTAAATAGCCCACACCAATTAAAGAGACAGCAGAAACTTGAGGATCCACAAATAAATAATAAGGAATAATGAAATCCTCAAACAAATTTGTTAATAAGGGTGGTGAATCCAATAAAAAAAAACAAAAAAACGAAAATCTGGATATTTGCTTCACAATTTTAAAATGAATATTTTTGTTAAAATCATTTCTTGTCAAATTGGTAGAAATAATCAATTATAAAAAAATCGTTTTCATCTTTGTGATGGTCTGGCTGCTGTGTTGTTTTTTGTAACTGAAATTCTGAAAAATGACTCGCAAAAAAGTTTTGTACAATCGAATCGGCCCAAATAATTTCTCAGTTCTTTCTAGCTTATAAAAGCATGAAGTTAATTGGGAAATTATACCCTTTGTTACTTCAGGGTCATGATTATGAATCAAAAATCTGTTTGAATCGTGAATCAGTTTTGAATCGAATCGTCACCCCAAAAATCGGAGTCAACTTGAATCGTAAGTTGTTAAGATTCATATACCTATTTGTTAAGACTAAAATGCATGTGTTGCATTTGACATTGGGGATTACTGGAGTGCAACATGGGAATAACTCCCCCTCCCTTTCCCAAACAGGACCAGCATGACATAATTTTAGTCCTTCAAAAGAAGATTTTACATATGCAGTTGTAGAGTTTAAAGTGGAACTATTATGTGCATTTCAGGCTAATTTATTTTTTATTTCTGAGACCAGAAGGGCTGGGATTGATCGAGTTATTGTCACAAATTGCTTTATTTACTTTAGACTGACCCTCTCCGTAAGCTATCAGATCAGCCTGTGGGCAAAACGAGTGGATTGAGACTCTTCCGCATTAAGCCCCGCCTCCCGCCACCGCGCTACATCGGGAGCGCACACCGCAACTGCTTTCGCCGTCATTGTAACATCTCATTAACAGAAGGATTAGGCTAATATGAACTCAATAAAAAAACAAAATACAATGTCAACACATAGCATACAGCCCTACATGTTGGAACCTGAATCAGACCCTGAAAACGAAGTGGAAAACAGCAACCCACAGCAACGAATGCAGCAGGATGTCTCTCTTTGGTAAACTCACCAGCCATCGTTGGAAATAACTTTATCCCACGTTTTCCACCCGCCTGATGTATTTGTACATGCCCTTGTTAACCAGTAGAAGGTAACCAATCACCGAACCTTATCCCCCGGGACGTCACAAGGATTTCCAAGTAGAAAAAACTCTTTAAAACGACGCATTTTTCCTCACCATGGAAACCGAACGGAGAGCGTGCTGGAACTCAAACTCAAACATGCGTTTAGGTGATAAAAAACAGTGCCGTTCACATGTCTGATGAGGATTCAACACTGTAACATTGTAGAAAGCTCAGAAAACTTGAAATACCATAATAGGACCCCTTTAAAGTCAGGGTGAGCATGACCAAAAAGACAAGCAAAATAATCTGAAGCAGAGAAAAACAACTTTACTTGTCACAAAACAGAAATACATGGATCTTATCCAATCCAACTGCCTGAACATAAATGGAAGAAAATTGTTAAACAAAATGTTTTCTCACATGGACTGGTCTCCATACAGTTTTTTTTACAAGCTCAACGTGCTATATCAGCTCAAATCAAATCATCTTAATGCACCATAATTACATCATAAAAAAACCATCTTTTGCATCCTTAAAACACATCACACAACCCAATCAATGTTTGACACAACAAATCTTGGGAGACATGATTATACTTTCTCTCAGACACAAACTAAATGGACACAGGGCCCCACCCTTCACCCCACTCTAAATAAACTGCCTCTAACAAAAATGACTGTATAAACAAACATATGTCTTGGCACTTGTTGAGGAAATTACATCCTATGGGTCTATCCACACCAAGAGCCACATGGTGAGACAATCACCATGGTAACAACCTAGCAGTCAGAGCAGGCGTAGCTCCTGATGTGAAGAACATCCTGACTTTAGTAGAAAAAAAATGAAAAAGGCCACCTCATCACATTATTTTTACATAATACAGCAGCTCAATGATGCATGATTCATGGATAGGGATCTTTTTATTTAATAGTTGCGATTTTATACAGTGGCTTCTTATGATTTGCTTTATTAGGACATCAAGAACATGTCTTTGCCCCCTGCCTGGTAACACCACTGATGTTTCACCATCTCAATGTCTTCACACGGACTTTCAGTCTTTTGCTTAATATTGAAGAATCTCAACAAAGAAGTAAGTACATTTTTATAGATCACCACTTTTAGACTTTGGGTACAAAGTGCAGTACATAAAACTGGAAAAAAAAGAAACTATGTGAAACAACACAAAGCAGAATCCCAACCCGCATAAGTCGGATACAAAAGCTTGTTGAACAAAAATGGCACTTCTGTTGTGGTTTAATGCACAATGCCTAAGTCCCAAAGGACCAAGGACAACAAACCTGCAGTTTCCGCCTGTCAGTAGCATGGAATAATTAGTAAGAGTTTACAGTCTTACATGGGGATTCAGTGTTTTTAAGCAGAATTGACCTGACAGGGAGACGCCTTTCTTGGCTGGAGTTGAAGACCTGGATGCAAAGCATAAACATAGTGGAGCCTTGGACATTTAATCGCATGAACATTAGGGGTGGGAAATCAAATTTAAAAAATCAAACATCGGGATTTTATTTGCCTCACAATTTTAAAAATGATATTTTAAACAATCCATTATAAATGTTTTTTGTAATTTTTTCATGGTTTTATTGATCTTTTTAATTGTCTTCTTGGGTATTAAGCAGAATAATGGTCTGGCTACTGAGTTGTTTTTTCCTAATTGAAATGAAGGAAAATGATGGGTAGAAAAAAAGTTTTGTACATTTTTTTGTTTGCTTTTAGTCTACAAAAATCAGCAAAATTGAATAATTGTGAGAATCACAATTTAAATTGAATTGGCACCCAAAAAATCAGAATCAAATGGATTTGGGACAAAATCATATCATCACAGCCCTAATGAACATGATTCCTGTGTATGTAACGATACACAGACAGACAGACATACTGTCTGGTCAGTGCAGATTAAATGTGACAGAACTGACTGGGAAATACTTCCGTTTAAATGAGTAATGCTCCCAAAACCCTCTGAGAGCAACCCAAAGGACTTCTTAAGGCAACTCAAGAGCCCGTTAGTTGACCTTGACCCAACTACGCATGCTGTTTTCTTCCTGAAGCCAAAACTGAAAGGAACGAGAACCACAAAAAAGCAAAAAGAGAAGAAAAAGCCGGGCATGTTGAGAGAGAAGACTGTTTGATGTCCATGGGGTTCAGTTCAAAGGATTTTAGAAATAATAACCCCCCTTTTTTATGCTCATGTTTTTTTGTTTAGTTGGTTTTGAGCAAGTAAAAATAGACTTATGTTGTCCTTTTTTTTTTCAAAGCATTTTGGTTGGTGGATTTTTTTTCCTTTTCCCTTTTGGGCACAAAAGCCTATTACTGCTAAATTTGTGGGGTTTTTTTTTGTTTCTTTTTTGTTTTGTTTTTTTCTTTCAAAGATAGGGATCCAAAGTTTATTATTTTACCATCTTTCATTCACCTAATTTTCTCATTGATGTGCCAACAGTAAATGAATACAACAAAGTCTAATAAAAAGGTGTTGGTCAAAGGTGTTTTGGATTCCAGCAAGAAGCAAAGTGAGCTTTTAGATCACAGCATTTGAACAGAAATAATTTAATAATTGAGTGAAATGGACATTTGAAGTTCAAGAGGCTCTAAAAAGATCTTGTGAAGCTGGCTTTTATCAGCTGTGTGGATGCCGACCAGTTCTGTAAGCCATGGGAACTTTTCTTTGCATCTATTACATTTTGAACGTTTGCAGTTCCTTCCTCAGAAAAGAGTTGTGCTAGTTTTATGAATTATACTTCCATGATTATGATTCTGCACTGTTTCATACTGGTTGATCTTCTTGTTGGGAATGCAGTCTCTTGAAGATCTGGGTGGTCAGTGAAGTTGTACTGTGAAGTTGTGACTTTTAAGGACAATTTTCCAAGTAAGAGACAAGATAATAAGGAAAGTAAAGAACATGTGTATCAAAGAAACTGAAAAGTTCAGATTTTATTATCTCTTGTGATTATATCTGCCTGGATAAGAAGCCTGAATGTATTGCACTGTCAGATAAGCTTGTTTTCACTTTCTAAAACCTGTAAAAAACACAATCAGCTGCAAGAGAATCCTTTGAAAAAGGCAACAGTGGATGTTTCTCAGAACAATAATTGGTCTTTTAGGGTTCTACCTAAACATTTTCTCTACAATGATGCAAAAAGGATGTAATTACACACAGCAGCTGCAGTAATTGATGTGTGTGTCTGTTAATATTCATTAAGTCAGTGATTACTAGCTTTCTTAATCTATATTGGATCTGTTATTGATGTCTTCTGTTCCTTCATGAGATACTGAGCTGTGCCTTGTCAAACCCCTTTTTATGTTTCTGTTAGTCTGTATTTAAGGTCAGTCTTTTTGTTTGGTATGTCGGCCCTCTCATATTGCCTTAAATGTTAAGTCTTGTAATGTTAAACATATGCACACAAACACATTGCCTTTTCCAATTGAGCTGATTCTATATAGTACGAAATGACAATAACTAAATGAACAAAATAAGTAACTAAATTAAATTCAGTCTTAAGATCTTAATCAGAAGTGTTTTCAGATCTTAGATCAGCTCAAACCGAACTGGATTACAGGGTAAACGATACAGTTAAACGTGATTCCCACATTGCCTCCTATTATTCATCAATTTTTAAGTGTATGTAAGTCTGAGAAGGATTAAAGTGCTATGCTGTGTGAACTTTTTGTGAAACAAAGTTATTGTCTTTTCTAAGTACCTTTGTTTTTTCTGCACACCATGCATGATTTATACGACACATTTCAGCAAGTTATGCATATCTAATAGCATTTTGCATTATTTATATTGTGTTTCTGTATAGTTGCAATGTCTGTTTTCCAGTGGGAGGTCCAGTTTTGCATACCCATAATAGGCTAATATAATTGCCTCCTAATGTTTACTTTTCTCTGTTTAGTAGCCACAGTCTCTCCTTTATGGCATAAAGTATATGTAGTATATTCACAAAAGCAGTGCATTGTGTTTTACATCAAGAATAAGCAGAAAAATTACATTTAAAAAATATAAAAACGCTCTCTTACAAGTAGTGAATAACCAGCACAGGTAGTACAACTGGAAAATAGAAGGCTTGTCAATCTAACGACTTCCAACTTAATACTTTTAATTAATCAAATATCTTATTGACTCTGTTTCTTGCCTTTTTCCTGAGCTGGATGTTCCCGATGGAACAAATAGATCTTTCTTTAGGAGGGAACCCATTGGCCTAGAAGGTTTACAAGATGACTGTGGTCCTGTTTATTGTCACATTCCTCTTCTTGTATCTGGAGGAAGTCCTCTGCAGGCTGGAACTGCAGTAATATACTCACATGTTGCTTTATGGGAAAGATTGACAAACCCATAAAGCATTAAACGGCTCGCTTGAATTAGCTGAGATGGCAAATAGTTGCCTATCCTGCTTAAAGCATTAATGAAGTAGAAGAAAGCAGTCAAATGAACCTATAGATGCTTTGTTGGATTGTGTCACGATAAAATCAAGAGTTATAGATGAATCTATTTCAAGATGTCACTGCCACCTGACTTTATGTGTGAAACTTGTCAAAATACAGCAACATTTTTTTTTATAAATAGATTGATTTTTGTCTTGGTCAATTTTGGTACAATGGATTCTGGTAAAATGACTCCAAATGTTACAAAGTGTCAAAAACAAATCAATAATAAAAAAGAAATAAAAATGACTGAAAAAATCAGCTTCTGGAAAATCAACCTGCATAAGAGGCTTGAGGGAATGCTAAGGGGCGCAGTGAGAAGCTTGTGTGAATCACAAACGGACATGAACCAAAAGAAATGTGGCAATAAATAGAGTTTCATCAGTTTATGGGTCTCATTGTCGTTGTAGCTGAAGGCAGACCCTTGTAACGGCTGCTGCCTGCCATCCCTAAAAGGACCCAACGAGCCAGAAAATTTTTCCACGAGCAAAAAAGCTGCCACTTTTCTCTGTGTTACTCTTTGTATATGACATAGCATGTGTGTGTTTAAGTGGGTGGCTTTGTGTTGTTCAGTCTGGTCTCCTGATGGCTTAAATAAATGTTTTCCTTCGTTGCATTCATATGCACTCTCATCCTGCCTCAATCCATAGTGCTCTTTAACAGGCCGGAGGCGGACAGACCTTATTTCTTTGGTCGCTGCAGCTGTTTTTACACAGTGTACTTATATAAAGATATATACAGATGATTTTGACATGCCCTCTTCTGCTGTTTCCAAATGTATGTAAAAATGTAAATACAGAGATTTATTTGCAGTATTAGTCGGTTAACTTTATCAGAGACACACATGGGTCCATAGTGAAAAGAAAAGGAAAAAAAGGAAGAAAAATAGAAAATACAATGCACAGTGTCACAAGTTAACAACTAAAACGTCAATAATGCCACAACTTTAAGTAAGACCTAACTGAGCTTAATGCAGGAACAGTCAGAAGCTGTGTTTCCATTACGTTTTATCGCAAAATGAAAGCAAAATTTCTAAATTTTGACAAACAACAATTGCGATTTGAGGGTGATTCCATTGGACAGTGTTTAGCCTCATTCCATCTTTGGGTGCTACAATGACTTTCCACATGCTTCCTACTGTAGCTCCTCCACAATTGTGCAGTGTACGTTGGGGTGCAATCGAGTTTAAATTGACTAAATATTGCAATGAAAATGCCATTTTTTTCCCCAAAATATCTCCTTAAATATCACCAGATTTTCCTATATTATAAAAAGTGGATGAAGCCCATCCAGGCTGAAGGCTAGTTGTCGGTGTCTGAGGTTTTGTGCAGTCTGGCTGTAGATCGATGGGGTCCAAAATCATCAGAGACGGTTTTGTAACTTTTTCCAGCCTGATGAACAACAACAATTTGGAACCTTAATTCACAACCATATCTTTTAGTTTAAATTAATGGGAGCAGAAAAGATGAAAGGAAGGAGGAGAAAAAATAGAAAAAGATAAAATGTTGAACAAAGGAAATTGAAACTGAGTGGTTTGAGATTAAAGCTAGCTTAGATCTACAGACGGTTAATTACCTCAGCTGATAAGTGTGTGTATACATCTGTGATGTTTGCAGAACAGAATTACAGTCCTGAAAGGGAAGCACCTGCTTAAAAAGCATGGTTTGAGTCTCTCAGCATTGACATGATTGTAGAAGGAACATGTATTTGTGCTTTTAGGCTACTGTTTCCCATACTGCATGATTACAACCATTTTGTTTTGGGTCATAACCACAAAGTGAAGCTTCTATGTTTTCATGGTCATTATTATGATTTTTAAGGTTTTGTTTTCTTTTGATTAAAGCCTGCACATAGCTATAACACGAGAGGTAGACTCAACTCCTTCATTTCCAATCCTTTACCTGAGATCCACTAATGAACCTTTCAGCGGTTATGTTGGACAACATTGGTTGGCAAAAGCAATAGACGTATATGGTGTTCATTGCAAACTGAGACAAAGTTTCCTTTTTTTCTTTAAACAGACTTTCCCCATGTACTTATATAAAACAAATAAAACAATAAGGTTTATTATTTATTGATCATTAATTGGAGGATAAAAAGTCGTACCATCAACCTTTAGCAATATGTGACAGTGATTGTAAAATCTATTATGGATTATATAGGATGAAATTTTGCTGTGCTATATATGGCCATACTTAATAAGCATTTAAAATGATCATTTAAAAAGAAAAACATAGAAATAAGCAATGAATATTAGGGTTTTTATACATCGTGACCTGTTTTTTGTGCTTATTAGAGCAGATATAACTAACAGTCATGGGATTAGAAGAAAAAGTAGAATAAAAAGGCTGAAATGAACATAAACTTTTAAATTAAAGAAACACTATTTTAATATGTTTATGATGTCTTGAATGCAGAACACCTTTTGAAAAAGATAAATCTGATTACTTTTTACAGCTTTGCCAGATAAAGCAAACTAAATCAAACCAGGATGTTTTACCTGCGGTTAATGGGAGAGCTGGAAGCACTCTCACAGAGAATGTTTAGTCAAAGTGTTGAATAGACTTTCAGGAAGTAGTTTGTTCTCTACTCTGCCAACGTCATCGTCTCTGGCTTGCACATTTTCCACTGCCTCTGCCAACTTTCTTTCTGCCTCTCACAAGCACACTAATGCGTTCAACAGATTGGCCTCTGTAACACACATCAGCATACATGCAGAGTTTTTCAACTTACCATGTTAAACTATAACAGTCTCACTACACTGTTTAAAACACACATTTACACACACAAGAGTTGCAAACCTGCTGTTGGCTACAGTCAGAAGCTCTGTTTTGTTTCCCTGTGTGTGAGTAAGCCAAGCGTTTAGCCACTGGTGACGCTGGTGGCACCAAAACAATGTGGTTGTTATTGGACTCGACACAAAGGCAGAACATAGAAATAGATCTCACAGAATGTGCACCACAGTTCTTATCCTTTTCAGAAATAAATATTTCCATACCATACTCTTTAACACTGTAATATCAGTCAGTTCTACATTTTAGACATTGGTGCATTCTGCCTCCTTAGACTTTGTGTTTGGTCACAGCGGTGCCATTCTGTTCTTTTGACTTAATGTTCATCTTGCTTCTTGCCCATAAAACTACAGACATTTTCTACTCTTCAGTCAGTCCTCTCCTACTAAAAGGTTTTAGCAGACACATTTGTCCACATGTCCAAAAAACATAATTGTGCCCTGATTTATGGTTTGTGAGATGGCGATATTTATCAAGGATTTTTTTTTATTTTTATTTTTAATTTAATTTGATTTGGTTAACATACTATTTTATTCATTATCATGCAACATATTGTCTGTCATTATGTGAAATGATTAAGTTCTTGCTGCAGAGGTTGATAGCTGTACCTCTTTGTTTTTTAGTGTACTTGAAGAAGCCTTTCACTCAACACGCTGTTGTTTCCTCTTTCTGTTGTGCAGAGGATGTGAAAAATTGTCCAATCTGTTCAGCAACTTACACATTTCTCTCCCCAGCACAGAACCATCCTTCTTGATCAGTTTGCTGAACATGATAAAATGTTGGAGCAATAACTGAGCTGAAAGTGTCACAGGTAACATCTGTAGCTGTACAAAGTATAAACTACTACCAGAATACCATGCTTTTTCTGTTGTTAAGCATAGCAATACTCCTACCTTACCTTTTTCACTCTTGTTGCTGTCCCCATCAACAAGTGTATAGAGTATAGACCAGTGGTGGGCAACTTTGGTCCTCGGGGGCAGAAGCCCTGCAAATGTTGGGAATTTCCCTGCCACAACCAGACTTAGACATATGCAGAGCTTGACATCAAACTGCACAAGTCTGATAATTACCTATTGATTTGAGTCAGGTGTGTTGCAGAGGGAAACTCTCAACACTTGCAGGAAAGTGGTCCATGAGGACCGGACTTTCCCACCCCTGGTATAGACTAATGAAACAATTTATTGGACACATTTTCCATTAGGCCAGTTTGGGGTAAAAATGCTTTAATTTCCCCCATTTCATCTTGACTTTGCTTCTACACTGCATCCTCTTTGCGTTTTCTTCAACTCATGTGGGATTTGGTTTGTTAATATGACTATTATTTTGGTTCTGGTGAACTCAAATCAGCTGATTTAAACTGTAAATAACTCTTCACTGGCTACAGATATACATTGTAACAGATTTTGAAAAATGTCTCATTCAGTGTCTCAAATCACTCATTCAGCAAATTTTCCAAACCAACATAAAAATATCAAATTTAAGAATTCTTTGACAGTAAGTCATTTAGAAATACACACAATACAGTCAAAACAAATTTCTGCAACCTGGCATGACATGACATAATACTCTTGGAGTAAAAAAAAGACTTTGCAATGGACCTATCGACTTTTATTGTAACATTTTTTTACATTTAGACTTAACAGTGTACATTAATTCTAACTACCGTGACCTTTAACTCCTCACTGTAATCGTGTGAAGATGAGTGTGTCGTAGGAAAAAAAAAAGGAATTGCAAGTGGCAGGGAAATTGCATTGAAAATGTAAAATGTGCAGGAAGAAATGTCTTCACATGTCTTTTCGGACCTTTGCTCTGGTATAGTAAAAGTGTATTCTTAGCAGTGTATTTCTATGAGGGTGACTGGGTTCAGCATCAACAGGAGACTGTGTCATCCCAGATTCACTCTCTGTGCTTTTTCTCTGTCCTATTCTTACGCTTTTGTGCTGTGGGGTTCCCCCCAGTAATTACTGTGCTGATTGGCCCCAACAACAGTTCACTGTGGCTGCATGTCAGAGCAGGGAACGATCCTTTCTGCTCAGTGGAAGCCAAACACAAAGAAACTCTGTTAAATCAGCCATTTACTTCCCGGTGACCATTTTTGTTAGTGTTTACTCAGACAAATGTTGGAAATGGTGCAACTGTGTGTCATTTCTCCAAAAGTTACCTGAGTCAAGTGATGACACCTTAAAGTTAATAGACTGAACTTAGAGGCAATATTTTACAACTAAGCTTTTTTTTTTTTTTTTTTTCAGAAATACTTGTCTTCCAGCTTGTTGTGCAGTTTTTATGTATTCTTTCCACCTACCTATCCATTCATCCGTCTCTCCGTCCGTCCGTAAACCCACTTGTCATCCAGTGTGTGTGGTGAAATAAGATTTTAGAGGCATTTATAAAATTAGCCAATGATGCAAAGCCACATCAATCAATGATAACCCATCAGTTTAGAAATGCAGGACTTATGCATATTAAGTTTTTATTAATTCAGAACGACCAATTTCTTATGTTAGTTAATTGAAATATTCCACACTTGCATTTAGGAACATTTAATTGATATTGTGAATAATTTAGGCTGATTAAAGGACATTAGTTTGACATGAGTAACTTGCCTTTATACTATTGTTACTGAAATAAGAAAAAAAAAAAGTTCCAGCCAACATGGACACAAGTTGTGATTCTATTATAGATTATAATAGAATTGTGTACATGTTGGCTGTTATCAGTGTTGTGTTTGCAGCTGTTGTGCAGCTGGCTTTAGGGTTATGGTTCTATGGAAAGCCCTTCTTGTTCCTGGTAGTATGATGTTTAACTTGCTTAGAAGCCACCAGGGATTTAGAAAATAAGATTTAATGTCCATTTGAGTCAGGGTGAGCCCAGATGAAATGAGATTTGAGTGTCCTCTTCTTATCAACCCAGAGCCAAAGTAGATAACATATCAAAGATCGCTAATATAAATTCACTGAGATGATGATGGAGAGGGCCAGCAAGGATGCTCCGGTTCCCCCCCCCCATTAGATCCATGGGCTACAATGTCATGACTTGCTCTCTGCAGGTGCTTGTCAAAGTAAAGTTGTCTTCTTGGAGTGAAAACGTCTACCTTGCATTAAACACACGGCAGTGAATCATTGGATTGAGGTATTCCTGACAGCTGACCTGGGGTTTGGTGTGTCAGATGGGATGCAAGAATCATATCTGTGTTTTCATGTGTGAATATGTGAATGGCTACAGTTTAAAGGCCATAAAAGCTGCTGCTTGTTGTTCATTGAGTTTAATTCTCTTGTGAAAGGTCAAATTGAGGTTTAAAGCAGTTGACGAAAAGCCATCTGAAGAAACATTTTAGTGATTCATGTCAGCTGTAAAGTTTGAGCAAAGTGATGTTTTGGAATAAGGCCTAAAAATGTTTTGGTGAACAATAGTTTCTGCTTTTCAGGTACTGAAAAATACTGAATATTTTTGGAAGGCGTTTGGTTTTGATGTAGGAGGGGGGAACTAAGACTGAGACAAAAAAGCATAATTGCAATGTATGGGGGAATTGCTGACAAGACCAAGCCAAAGTTGCTGGAACTGGATGCTTAGACATGAAAGAATGAGTATCAAGATGTAGAATTGTCTTCCTGAGCTGCGAGAAACTATATCTTCCAGATGGGTGACAGTAATGGGGGATGGAGGAACCTGCAGGGCGGATGATGGGTAATTTCTCACAGCTGAAGATGGAAAAGACCAAAAACAAAAACAGATTTGGTGATACGATACCGCTGGAAAGCAGACTGACACCAGCTGAAGGCCAGGTCCAAGCGCTTACTTTAAGGTTGATCCTTTTATTTTGGAGTGGCAAGGATCCAACTTCTGGTGAAAGTCCTCCATTTTATTTTTTTTAAGTATCCTGTACAGAAGGAGTTCTAATGTCACCTTATGAACCACAGCAAAGACTAATAGGCCATAAACTCATTTCCCTTCACTAGAAAATAAGTTTACACCTCAGCATTTGTGCAGATGTACCCATTCACTGGGTGGGAGATCTTCCAGGGGTAATGGATCCGCAGGAATGAGTAATCTTGGCAAAAAGAGAATATCTCTCCGTGTAACCAATTCGATAAATTCAATTCTCAGTCTAAAGATCTTGGATTTTAGGATGCAGTCGGCTTGGTCAACTTCCCAGCCTGACATCTCCAGTGTTTAGGGACCATGCAGTAATCTGAATTTGGTGAGTCTTGTTCTAAGTTCCCAACACTTTTTAAAATGTTCTGCAGGACTATAGTATCTTCCCGATCCATAAAAGACATACAGTACTTGGTCAACTCATACATAAATCAAAATAACTTTAATTTAGGGCTAGGCGATGTGACCTTTTGGTAATATCCCAATATTTTTATGGCATGTCACAATATACGATATGTACCTCGATACTTACCTTAGCCTTTGCATACAATCACATCAGTGAGATGATTTTGTGTCGACTTTAAAACATAATTGTTCATACTGCATTAAGATATGCTTATTTTAAACATTCATGCCAAAAGGATGAAATTGTAACAAAGGAAATTGATCAAAACCGTATTTATTGAACAGTTAAAGCAGTGGCAGAAACATGTCATTTTAAATTTGTGGTACTACTACCTTTTGTGGCGACACTTTTGCGACATACTTTGTATACGACAGTTGTTTGGTCAACATCTTCTCTCCAGTATCCAAACCACCGCCAGATGATGGATGATGTACTATTTTTCTTTGGAACAAATTCTTCCTCCTCCATTTTTTGTAACTTGCGCTGCTACTGCTGCCGGAGTTCTCTGCTAGAAAAGCTGCTACATGTCGCCTCTCATGATGTAGCACGTAGCTCACGTTATGTACGTAACTAGGTGCGCTTGCTTTAACTCTCTGTGCAAAGCGGTGCAGAGTGTCAAGGAGGAGGGAGAAAACCCCGCCCACAGCTAAAAACAACTGCGTGACAACAGGATACTCGAGTATGACGAATATAGACATTTTCTATGTCCCACAGGGGACGAGCCACGATATCTCGAGTATATTCGATATATCGCCCAGCCCTACTTGAATTTATTTTAAAAATAATGCTGACATTTTGTGTTGCTGAACATGTCAGTGCAATGATTGACAATTTTTTTTTAAATTCATTAAATATTTGCTGATTAATTCTCTTCATATAATATTTAATGTAATATGTTTTCACTCAGAAAACTCAATATGGAGGCCATTTTTTTCAGGCATTAACATCTTTGGCACTAAGATGAATTATCTATCTGTTTAAAGTCCCATTTTTGCCACTTAATTTTTACCATTTCACATTAATTATGTAAATAAAAGTTGAATGTAATGGTGGTGCCTATTTACTATAATAGGGAAATTGATTTTATCACTGCTGTTTTGGGTGTTAATAATTTTTTGCCATTTATACAGAAGCACACAAATATCTCACAAAAGACCTTTTTCTTTGTGTGTGTGTGTGTGTGTGTGTGTGTGTGTGTGTGTGTGTGTGTGTGTGTGTGTGTGTGTGTGTGTGTGTGTGTGTGTGTGTGTGTGTGTGTGTGTGTGTGTCATATGAATTCATGTGATGTTTGCCAGGTGCTGCAGTGTGTGCATGAAATGTGTATATGTGTATTAAGATTAATGAGCTTTGATAAATGGAAAGTGTTATAGCACAGGATTTATTGGCTGGTCAGCTTGGTAAAACAAGCACCAAGGGAACACACACACACACACACACACACACACACACACACACACACACACACACACACACACACACACACACACACACACACACACACACACACACACACAGCCGAATTGCTGCCTTTTCCTTCCGGTTGAAAGTTGTGTTTTGCATGTTTGTATTTGGTAATGTGACATCTTTTTGACTTACACAGTCATGATTATTTATTTATGCTGTTATCACATGCAGCAGGAGGAAAAGATGGAATGGATTTAGAAGAGAATTGAGAAATAATGAAAACATGATGAGCTAGAGAGGCCTTAGAATTACCTTTGCAGCACTTTGGAGATGAATGGAAATCTGAATCAAATCTATTCAACCAAAAACACATTCGTCAATTCAAATATGTTCAGATCTACTCATAGAATCAATTAAGAAATAATATTTTCTTTAGGGATTGTGCGTTTCGCTCTGTGACAGCTTCATTGGAATCTGAGAGCAGAAGAGGGAACAGAGGAGACGAGGCATTATTTTTGCCTTAATTATGAAATATAGTCTCATTAATTGTTATCCAGCTTCGGGGTAGAAGATAAAGGTTGACAGCATGGGTGAAAAGAAGAATTGGAGGATACTTAAGCTACAGAGGAGAAAGGAAGGCAATGAAATTGGAGCAGGTGTGAATAATGTTTGGGAGCAGAGTCGCACCTTGAAGCTGCCAGGAGCCTTTATTTATGTCACAGTTATGATGTAGCATGTTTGTCAACTTGAGGCCAGAGACTAACGCGCTGGTTGATGAGGTATGTGTTAAAAATAGATGCTGGCATGTTGTATGTCAGGAATTGGAAAGATTTTTGGGATTGCAAATTTTGTGGTAAATGTTTAGTCTGTTTATAGTTTTGACAAATCAGATTGACGCAGGCTTTGATTACATGCAGATAGACTATAACGTGGGTGGTATTTGTTATTATACAATCTTAAACCCATCATCTGTCATCAAGCGCTGACTGGCACATAGAACAGGAAGTTGTAGCCTTGATGTCCATCATCTATCTTTTGGATATTTATTGCTATGCACAAAGCCAGAAATATCTGTAATCATTAAACCATGGCTGATGGCTTCCTGTGTTGTTGAATGATAAATGTGTTTTACATAGTGTTGCATAACATTTTTTTAAATATTCAGCTTGGCATAAGTACCAGCATATCAAAAACGGAATTCTTATAAATTGAGCAGAGCTACACAACTCGAAACATCTTTCACCAATAAAGCCACCTGTAACCCTCTAAGAAATATGACCATGAGGTAATTAAATGAGGATGTTTATCACTGTATAGGAAATAGGGGGAAAGAGGATGAGCACCTGCAGCTGGAAGAGAGGGAAGCCTAAAGGACAGAAAGAGGGCTTGAGAAAATGTATCATTCCGGTCTGTAATGAGGTGCAGGATTAAGCATTAAAACTGCATTTTGATCTGGATGTTTCATTTGCAACGAGAGCATTCATTAAAAATATCAGCATTGCAGGTGGTTTGGGTGTTCGGAGTTACTCATGCACTGTGATGATAAGAGGGATATAACATATCTCTAATTTGTAATTGGTGAAAACGTAGGTGTGTGTGTCAGAATGATCCCATTCCGTCAACCCCGATATGACTTCTGTGGAAATTATGCCTAAGAGATCTTTTTCCCTTTACAAGAGTTTTAAGACTATCAGAAGGTGCATATGTCCGATATGAACAGGGGAGTTTATTCCTTTACTGTTTAGTCCGTGTGGTAATTATCATATCCACCATCTGTTAGAGAGCAAATGATAAGTGGAAGGATCAGTGCTGCCAAGAGGAATGGAGAGAGCAGAATGGAGAGACATACAGAGTGAAAAGGAAGGACAAACGGAAAAGTGTGTCACTGTGGGTGTGTGCATATCTCCTTGTGTTTGAGAATGGCTGATTGCATGCATGTCACTGCATACACTCATGCAAGATTATGTGTTTGTGTGGGTGTGATGGTTACGAGAAAAGCTATTTATAACAGCTGCCTCACCTAGCTGTTAGCTGTGTGTGTTTTTTTTAAACCAAGATGTGAGTGGCAACATGGAAGTCCCAGCAGACATTGCTGTGCCGCACAGTATTATGTCACAACTCACCCCACCTCTCTCCTCCTGCTGACATCCCCAGTTACTCAGTACGATAAAAATTGTCTAAAATTGCTTCCCAACCTGTTCTTTGAGAGTCAAATTCTCTCTTTTAGTGCCAAACTAAAGAATGTGTCAGCGTTGGAAATGGCCACTTTCTCAGAGGATGTCTTTAAAGATGTTCACAAAAAAGATATTACTTCAAAATGTTTAAGGTTTTTAGGTGGGGAGGATTTCTTTAACAAAGATGATGGTGATCTGATATTCACAATGTTCTTATGTCTGTGTTGTATTTGTTGTGCGATTTGATGGCAGCCTGAGAGAAACTGGAGAAAATAAACATCACAGGAAATGACAAAAAAAATGCTAAAAGTTGTGAAACAAAAAATGATAACACTGTTCTGTGTGTACCAATACTACATTATGTTATCAGGAAGTAGCCACTTTTTACATCCTGTCCTCACAGCAGAGGAAAAACCTTTCCTCTTGTAACACTCGTGAGCATTTCGGTGTAAACCAGCGTGCTTAGTCATATATGCTAGCTTTGGCTTGCCCTTTAACAGTATTACGAATTTGAATTTAGTCATTATTTATTTATTTGTTTTAAGCAACTTATGGTTATTGTGGTGGTCAAAAAATGCGGGGCATCATTAGTTTAATGGTGCACTTCTAGGAAAACTGTTTAGTTTTCTCCTGATATCAGCTGACAGAGCAGCTTCGGTCTATAAGCTGTTACTGTAAACTGATATTCGATGAATAAAAAAGAAAATACAGATGTTGCCAAGCGTGGTCAGCACTTGTATAATCTGTAACTAATGCAGTCTGAAGAGTTAATTTGTATTTTAAATATGTTTCACCGATTCTTTAATAGGAAGTCGGAGAACAGGAAACAGAAGAGGAAGTAACACAAAACTCTGTAAGAATTTATTCTATGTCCAGTTTACAGGTAAAGTAACGCAGTGCTGGGCTCATGAATACAGAACATCTCAGTTGGCCTGAGCCTTGGGAAATGGATGCGGGTCACATTTTATTATCTTAGGTCAGAGTCTGCTTCGTACAATGGGTCGATTTGACACGCAACCGATTGTAACTGGCAAGTTACCACTGGCCAACACAGCTTGAGTGATAGATTGGAGAGTGCTGTTCAGTGTGTGTGTACATTGAGGTCTCTAACAGCTCTGAAAGATATTTTTCCAATTAAGAAAAAAGATGCAGAACGGGCATGAAAAAAATATTTTTTTCATTGTTTTTGTTCCTAATCAATGCTCCAATCATCCAGTTATGTTGTAACTTCGCCAAACTGTAATTTGTCTAAACAGGACTGGTTAGCAAACACACCTACAGTGTGGATTGTAGTTTGTTTCAGAGCTTCGGTCTTGCTGGTGTCATGACAGACACCCACTGAAAATGTATTTTTAGTAGGTTTTGGGTATTGAATAGCAGTTTCATGCATCTCTGAATGAATTGAATTCATAATGAGCGGTGACTCTTTGAAGCTGCTTTACACAGCTGCGAGAACGGACACAATACTTAAAAGCAAGGATAAAACAGGCGCTCCTCTTGTAAAATCAACAGGATGGTTGGGTGATTGGACCAATGTAATTATTATCTGCAGGTCCATTTCTAATTGGCTCTTGTTTTTTGTTTTGCTGAAGGGGATTTTTGATGTTGTTTTACTAATTCAATGGTCTGTCTCCATGTTACCTCCTTTACAAACAATTGAACTGCAAAATATAATTCAGAGCTGAATCGAAAAAGAATTGGTAAAATGACTGCTTCTGTGATTTAAATCGTAAATAGGTTTTAAATTTCAGGATTATTAGATGATGCACAGTGAGGAACAGATACTCCCATGTGTTTTTTCAGGTGGCAAACAGAAACATCCATCTTACACAAATGAAATCTCATAGCTAATGTTATACATTAGCAAACAGTAAGTTCTTGTCATAAAGCGTAAAAAATAAACAAATTTTACTGTTGAATGGACACTGCAAATATTTATAGTTATATTGATATATTTGCATTTTCTGACCAATTGAGTGAACCTGTTTGATAAATGTCACCATGTAAAATACTTGCAAACATCATAACAGTCTGCACAGTAATCAGAAATTTTTGAAGAAATGCTTCTACAAAGTGTTGAATTGATTTTAGATGTTTAATCTGCTGTCGTTTTGTCTCATATTGACTTAACGGGCAGTCATATGGGAAAATGGCTTGCTGCTTGATGAATGATTGTGAGTGAACTTAGTCATTGGACTCGTGAGTTAGCCTGCATTGGTAGACGTCAGTTTGCATTACAGAGGAAAGGATCAGCCTCGGGCACAGCAAGTTGTTGAATGTCGGTAAAATGAATGGTTTATTTAAAGGTATGTTAAGCAAAGGTTAATACTGAAAAAATGTCAAACACTGCGATGGACTGGCGAGGTATCCAGGATGTACCTCGCCTCTCGCCCACAGACTGCTGGGACAGGCTCCAGCTTCCCCACGACCCTTAATCGGACTAAGCAGTTCGGCTAATGAATGAATGAAAATGTCAAACAATCAATGGGAAATTTTGTTTGCTCTTTTAGTCATTAAATCCAGCCAGTGACATTTATATACATTTCATTGTATTTCGTTGTATTTTTGTGTCTGGCTTTAAAACTTATTCTTATAAAGTTGTTTAAAACAATTCACTTTTATTCTGTTTGCAGTAAAAGACATGTTAGTGAAGCTTTGCGTACTCTATGCTCCCAGTAAAACTGAAATTTCTGCAGTGTTTTACATGACTGCTGATCTAATTTGAATCGAATCTCAAAACATCCATCTATAGTTTTTATGAATTTGCATGAAATTGATCACTAACACAACAGCACAAGTCAAAAATCATCCTGGTTTACCTTTGATGTTAGCAGACGTGCATTTATACAAGCGAGTCTCTCTTTGTGTGAAGTTGAAGTGGGCTGCAGTAAACATTAACTGAACTGCGTTTTGAGATAACTCAAGTAGTTTTGCTTCCATTTGTCAATTTGATCAGGTAGAGAAATAATTATTAACGTAGAGTAGCATAATACTTTATAATATAGGAACATTTTGTGCTCTTTTTTTTTTTTTTTTTTTTTTTTTTTTTTTTACCTTTTGTATCTTTCTTAGTTTAACGGCTGACTTATTCAGCATATTTCTGCAGACAGTTATACCCTTTTTCTCTTGTTGAAATCCTTTTCAAATCATTGTTGTGCAAGATTAGCCTAGCAGCCTCAGCCAACATTTTTCTTTTACTTGAACAGAGAAAAATTTAACCAAGTACAGAGCAGTGAAATCAATCTAAAACTGCTTGACTGCACCATTACAGAACTGACAGTAGCCAAACACACACACACACACACTGCGAAAGGCTCCTCTTGATGCTGGAGTTGCATCTTATTTCTTTTTCTCTCTCTCTGAAAGGGGTTCATGAATAATAAATGACAATAGATGAGAGTTGGAAAGATAACATGTGATCTAGAGAGAGAGTGAGAGGATGAAAGAGATGCTCCTCCTCTTTCACAGAGAAAAGAGAGGATGGAAAAACATGGGGAGTAAGACTGCCAGTGACACTATGGAAAACTGGACCACTTGGGAAAGACAAGATGGTACAATTAAGAGAAATGAAAATGAAGGAAGAGGTAGTGGGGCATGGAAACAATAGCAATATGGGCTTGAGAAAAGCTAAGAAGTGTGACATAGTTAAAGAAATGGGTGCATTGGAGTGGGGGTGGACAGGAAGATGGAGGGAGAAATGGAAAAAGGGGGAAGAGAAGAAGAAAAAGCATCGCTGGGCTGTACTTCGGAGCAATGAAGCAGCATGAAATGAGCAAAGTCATTCAGCTGACGGCTGATTTTGGACTGAAATAGTGACCTGACAAAAAGCAGATTTTGATTTTTATAACCACCCTGACATAAAAAAAAAAACAAGCAAAAGACTATAAAAACAATAGATATCCTTGTAATTTTGGCAGCTGCTTCTGCCCTCATTCCATTTGTCACTGTGCCATGTGAAATAAAGCAGAGAAGAAAGAAACATAAAATAAAGTGCAAGAGTAAACTTCTGATAATTAATGAGATTTTTTTTCCTTGTGTACACAGAAACAGATCATTGTATTGAAAGAGTAAAGGTGGCAAACATTCGTAAACATGATACTCATTTAAAGGTATATCTTTTTCCCCCTACGGTTTGAAAATAAAGCGGAAACACTCATTGGGAAATATATCTTTGATTTTGTTTGTTGCTGTTGTCTCTTATTAAAAACAAAACAATGAAAAACCTGAAACACATTTCTCCTCACTGTGGTAATTAATTCTACCTCAATAACATCAAAATGTGCGAAATTGTAAACAAATAACACTATTATCTCCTGAATTACAAATTGAAATCCAGATTTTCACATGGTTTGTATTTTTTGGTTCTGTGTCTTTATTCTTTTGAAGGGAGGAGGGATGTTGTAGGCAATCTTTAAGTTGCATCATTTTACTTTACATTAGCAACCCCAGCTGAACATGTCCTGTTTTGTTTTGTTTTGTCATATCTAGCTGGCGTAAGAACAGTGGACTAACTATAGAACCTCAATCAAGTCACTTTGACTGTTTCTTAGCTAATGTTTCATTGGGTTCCCATTGCGCTCCTGCTTGTCTGTCTTTCATTAACATGCATGTCTTTGGACAGTGGGAGAAAGCTGGAGTATCTGGAGAGAACCCCACTCATACACAGGGAGAGTATGCAATCTCCACACAAAATGGACACTGCTTGAACCCCCCCAATTAAAGCCTTGAACCAACTTCTCGTTGCACGGCCACGGCGCTAACCACTACACCACCATGCAGCTAAAATTAGATAATTGCAGTGAATAAACCAAGAAATACAAACTCACAAATTTGGTTCAAGGAAGCGAACTTTGGCCCTTCTACAGATGCTGGTCACTGTTCACTGTAGAAACTATCACATTTATGTTGTACATGGCCTATTTATGCCAAGTGTTTACAGTGGCACCTAAAACCGTGTGCAAGAGAATTTGGGATAAATCTTATGACTGAGTTCAGTAAAATGAAAGAGAACTGTTTGGTTGTCGTTAACCCTCACCCTGCTCTGCTGTTTCATATGATATACACTTTTTTTGCATTTCCATAATTATCTGTATCCCTGCTGTTAGATTAGCAGTGTTGAATGAACCAAGAAGAAGCTTCCCTCCCCCAGCTGAGGAGGTATCTGGACGCATGTGGGCTGCATTATAGATGCATGAAAAATCTAATGACAAGTGAAGGATGCAGCTGAGACAAACACACAAACACACACCCATGTGCTAACACATTACACATGGTTGCATAAACAGTGGCATATTTTTTGCCCAAATGCATGCATCCAAAGCAAATCATTCTGAAAATAACTAATTTCTTACAAGCACTGGATATGCTGGAAGCTTGACTCCATGTGTGCACAGTGCAGGATGTGTCCAAAATTATTGGCCCAGAAGGATCCTGTGGGGAGATTGTTTGTTTGTTTTTGTGTGTGTGTGTGTGTGTGTGTGTGTGTGTGTGTGTGCGTGTGCGCGCGTGTGTGTGTGTGTTCTTGGTTATAAACATGGGCATTTCTTAGCACTGATCAATATGCTGTTGATTGATTCTCTGACAGATAAATCACCTGCCGCTGCAGCTCCAAGCACTTATAGATCATGCAGTGATGCAGATGCACACAGTTTAAAAACACCATACTTCCACTGAAATGGTCACGCTCACATCCACTCATATGCAAATGTTAGCATGTATGTAGCTAGCATGCTTGTCTATGTAGCAGACAGTTCTTATAGTGTCCTAATTTCAATGCAAGCTCTGTTCACATAATATGCATCTATTTGTTCTTATCCAGATTTCGTGTTTAAATTTCGTACAGTGACAAAGGATTTCAGATTTTTGATGTACAGATATAATCCTCTAATGCTGACTTTAAAGCCCCATCTGGTGGAACGCTATTTAAATTCAAACAACCAAATACTCTGGCGCCTCATTATTACCACTACCGAAGGTGTGGAGAGTCACAAACGTGAAAACGTCAACATCTTGCACAAGTCGGAGTGTCCTATCAGGTGATGAGGTGCAGAAACATACATAATTCCGATTTGTTATTGATGTAAGTTCCAAGTATGCCCCTTCATGTATTTGGTTCCAAGCTGCTGCTGCTAATACCTAATGTCATCATGTGAAATCTTGTGACTAGACAAAAGATGTCAACCCCCACCCCCCTTTTCACAAATCAGCTGAAATAAATTATGAAACACGAGGAAAAACTCTGGGAAAATAGGACTGGATGAAACGCATGGTAGCATGCTGGTACGACTTCTGTGAAGAGTAACAGCAACTGAAAACTGTTGCAAAATAACTTTTCCACTGGATGCTAGGAAACAAAATTGCGTCTGCCATTTTATACAGCAAGTTACAGTAAATGATCCGACTCCAAAGGGAGGATAAAGTACTTGCTGGACTACCTGTCCTGTTTCTAACAAAACACCAAAATAAACTTCACTGTTAAATTGGATGAACTTACCTGTCCAGCAGAAAGCTGCAACCTCCACCTCAGTTTTGGAGCCCCTTTCCTTCATGAATTGTCTCAATCTGGTAACCCATGTAGACTTATTTTGTCCCAGTTATCTCTTTGTCTTTTCATGGCTATTTTGTCCTCCATCTTGCAGGACAAAGAGTATGTATGGTCCTCCATTTCAGTGGAAGATAGCAAGTTGAATGAGCCACAGCAGAACTGTTGCATTTAGACTGTGTTGTTTGAATATTGTGTTATTTTTAGAGGGTGTTGTAATCGGCACCATGAGCACGAATGACAATACAGCGACCCAAACACTGTGCACGTCTCTGATCTTGCTGATGTAATTTTTACATCATCAATGAAATTAAGTGACTGTGTGTACTAGTGTGTACTAAGATGATCGACATGATTGTGGAAAACTGAAGGGGGATGACATGGGCCTTTTATGAAGACTGGCCTTGTATTACGGGGGCGCAGTAGGTGATTTCTGGGAGCCTATCCCAGCAGCCTTTGGGCGAGATGCAGGGTACACCTTAAATGGGTCACCAGTCCATCGCAGGCAGTGAAATCCAAGTTAAAGCAATCACAGCTGCTCCTGGAATGTACTTGTTTCTATGTCAGGCATCTCTGATTCGATCAACAGCTTGTTAAAATCCCGCTAACTACGTTGACAGTACAGATGCTGATTTGCAAATACAAGACTGTTGGAAGAAATGCAGAATTTTGATAAATCTATCCATATGAGTTTCTGTCAAACTTGTAAAATTGCTATCGTATTTTGATTTTTTTTTTCTTGGTGTCTTGGTGTCCTCTGAAGAGGACAATTGCCTTGCCCAAACGTAGCAGGGTATCTTGCAAAACTGAGATTTTTCCACAATTTGGCCCGTCGTCCACATAAAACAGCAGATTTATGCATTAAAAAAACAATTCTTCAAAAAATGTCTGACCAGTTAAGATTTGCAAATACTCTGTTTGCACGTCTGCATGTAGACCTATTTAACCGGGATTCAGGTCTTGTTACTGTCTGCGACAGAAAATAACATGACGTCACATGTGCGACCTTTGTTTTAAACAGCATTGACGTCCTCAAGACTGCTTTTTCGTTATCCATTGTCCAGGTGCTTTGTGTTATTACACTGCTGTCAGTATCGCTCAACATAGACGAGCAAAGGTGAAGGACCAGACTAAGGACAGTTACTCTCCCCCGAGGATGATTCTTCACTGCGGGCCAATCCCAAGGCCAGATAAATGTAGAGAGTTACGTCAGTAAGGGGATCCAGCGTAAAACATGCCAATTCACCTTAGCGGTGATTCGCTGTGGTGACCCCTTCAGAGAGACATGACAAAAGGGAACAACATTTCCCGCCATCTAACCATATCATGTTGGAGGCATGTTTTGTAGAAGTGATGTCTTGAGATGGAAGGTTATTCTGTTTGGATAGGATTAGGAGTGCTACTGCTCTCTAAAGGTTTGATATGCTTATGAATGTGCTTAACAACTTAGTAATGCTGACATGTGGATTTGTTTTTTTGAAAAATCAGATTGAGTGGTCTGGTAATTTTTTCCCGGTCAGAGGGGAAGAATTTTGGTTTTACAAAAACCCGGCTACATGTGTACATGGTCTTCCAACTACTGTGATGTGACTGGGTGGATTAGACCTCAGAAATTTAATTACCTGTGGCAGAGAGAGACCAAACACAGGTGTATGGAATTAACAGAGGAGGAAATCCTCAGAAGGTGATAAAAGCTGAGAGAAGTGGAAACAGTGAGAGTTTCCCATCAAAACTGTGTGGCATGTACCGGGAGGGAGGGTGTTGTTTGTGGTGGTTTAGAGATGCTGGTAATTAAGACAAAGATAAGTGGTTAGCTGTTCCTGTTAATGGCTCAAGCTCAGACCCTTGGGGAGTCTCACCCATCAGGCTAGTTAAGTGAACTTTTCTTCCCTTTTTAAACTGACTTCATATTTGTTGCAGTTCTGGTGGATTTTAACTTGCCTGGGGAGGGAAGTGTAAAAGGGATGATTTGAGCCAAAGTGGCGGGCAGTTTTATGAATTCCTTTAAAATTGCACGTGTCCATTAGCAGTGCCTCCCAAAAAGGGTGTTGATTTAAAATAACTAGTTTGGCAAATAGTTTGTGTGGGTGTGCAGTGATCATGCTGTAGGCATTAACTGTCCTGAGTCTGGATGGTTTACCTGGGTTGGATCCCATCTTAGATTTAATAAACTTTTGAATATGTTAATAAAACTGCCCATCTTCTTTGAGTAGTCTGGTGTGATCCAACATTTTTGAGGCAAGTATTTCTGCCTTTGGTGAACCTAAGCCTCGGTTGTTCT
This sequence comes from Telmatherina bonti, assembly GCF_933228915.1. NCBI lineage: Eukaryota > Metazoa > Chordata > Actinopteri > Atheriniformes > Telmatherinidae > Telmatherina > Telmatherina bonti. Next base: position 16,086,080 of record NC_136633.1, read on the forward strand.
GTTCTGTTCTGTCCTGTCCTGTCCTATTCTACAGTCATTTAGCAAACGCTTTTATCCAAAGCAACTTGCACATGGGTGAGACAGAAACAAGCACAAAATCAAACGGTAGAGGACTTAATAGGAAGGTGCTAGGGGATTGTCCAGTTGGACACAGGTCCTCATATGAAGTGCTACAGGCTTTTATTTTTCTCCCTTCCCACCCCACAATATTACCTATGTTAAAATACAAAGAATTAATACCATGATGTTTGTTGCAAAGAACTGGGCTACGTTCTCCAACTCCTCTGACAAATATAGCCAAACAAGTGCCGCTTGAAGAGCTGTATTCAGCTTGCTCTTAAAAGTAGGCAGGGACTCTGCAGAGTGGACAGAATTTGGGAGGTCATTCCACCATTGTGGCACAACAGAGGAAAAGAGTCTGGCTTGTGATTTAGTCCCACATATTGGTGGTAACACGAGGCATCTTTCACTGGTGGAATGTAGCTGTCGAGACAGTGTAGCTCTGGCTTAAGTACTGAAGGTAGACAGAAGCTGTTTGAGTTATTGTTTTGTAAGCCAGAACCAAAGCTTTAAATTTGATGCTTGCTGCGACCGGAAGCCAGTGAAGTGGGATTAGGAGCGGAGTGACATGAGCTCGTTTGGGTTGGTTGAAGACCAAACGTGCTGCGGCATTCTGGGTCATCTGCAGAGATTTAACAGAGCATGCAGGCAGATCTGCCAGTAGGGAATTGCAACAATCAATGCGTAAAATGACAATAGCCTGAACCAAAAGCTGAGTTGTGTGTTCTGTCAGGTACAGTCTGATTCTCTTGATGTTGTAGAGAAGAAATCAGTGGTCAACTGGTCATCCACCATGACACCAAGATTCTGCGCAGCAGATGTAGGAACAAGTGTGATAGTCAAGTTTCACACTTAATTGCGGATGTAAGGAAGGATAGGCTGTGAATCTGACAATGAACTCTGTCTTGGATAGATTGAGCTGAAGGTGGCGGGCCTTCATTCATGCTGAGATATCTGCAAGGCAAGCTGACATTCTCATTGAGACAGTTGTGTCGTCTGGAGGGAAGGAGAGGAAAAGCAGTGTCATTAGCGTAACAGTGGTGGGAGAAGCCGTGAGAGCTTATGACTGCACCTAGTGAGGAGGTGTAAAGTGATAAGAGAAGAGGGCTGAGCCCTTGAGGCACCCCTGTTTTCAACTAATGTGAGCTGGACACATCTCCTCGCCAGGATACTCTAAAGGATCTTCCTGAGAGGTAGGACAAGAACCATGAGAGAACAGATCCAGAGATGCCAAGCTCAGGGAGTTTGGAGAGGAGAATTTGATGGTTCATTGTGTCAAAAGCAGTAGACAGGTCCAGAAGTATCAGGACTGAGGATTGACCAATGGATCTGGCAAACCAGAGGGAATTGGTAACAGACAGGAGAGCAGTTTCAGTGGAATGGCCTTGCCTAAAGCCAGACTGACATGGATCAAAAAGATTTTAATCATGGAGGAACTGTGAGACTTGGCTGAAGACTGCACACTCTAGCAGTTTTGATAAGAACGGCACCAGTGAGACTGGCCGTTAGTTTTCAACCTGGGCTGGGTTGAGTGTGGGTTTCTTCAGCAGCGGGGTGACCCAAGCTTGCTAGAAGACAGAGAGAAAGACACCAGATTCAAGAGAGGAGTTGATAATATGGGTCAGTGCAGCTTTGATTGTAGGAGAAATGCTCTGCAGGATATCAGTAGGGACTGGATCAAGTGAACAGGTAGTGGGTTTAGAGTTTTGTAGAAGCTTTAGGACTTCATTCTCATTTAGAGTCTGGAAGGAGCCAAGTGAAGCATCACAAGCTCGATGCGGTGGGCTGAGTTGGTCAGGCTCAGAGAATTGATTACTGATGGTGGCAACCTTTCCAGTAAAGGGAGATGCAAATACTTCTGCAGTCAGCATGACGGGTGGCTGACTGGCAGGTCGCAAAATTAACCTAAATTATTGTGAAACAAATGCATGAATTTTTCAAAAATTTTGCAAATGCATATTAAAGAACATTTTAAAAAGCCTTCACACACCAGATTATAAGATAACAGCAATTAAAAAAAAAAGAAAAAAGAAAAAAAAACTCCTTTTTATTGTCTTTCACACACAATTACACACACACACACACACACACACACACAATGCACACACATGCTCACACACATAGTGCATGTATACTACCGCATTCTGCAGGAACCTAAAAATCCAATCTCTTGGTCGTGTCTATCAACTGAATGCAGGCATTAAAGTATCAATAAAATGACAACATGCAGCTTGATGCTGCTGTAAGAAAATATCTCTGGGATCCATCCGTACTCAAAGCCAGCCCACCCATGGCCACAGAGGGCTCCACCACAGGAACAAACCAGATCAAGAAAAGCTGAAGTCCACACCACAGTCACAGGGCTGCAGTGCAGGATCCCCAGCCACCCTGACAAAGGTGGTTACCATGGCAACAACCCAGCAGACTGAGGACGCAGAGCCACTGGTGGGAGGAATCCCAGGAGAAAATCACAGGAGTTAAAAGTAAAATAAAAACAGGAGGAAATAAACTTTAAGACAATAACAGGTCAAAGTGAGAATAAAAATACAATAAAAAGGATTTCATAAAACAGTCTGCTTGGGTAAAACAAAAAAACAACAACAAATGAATAAGTGGGCTTCAAATAAATAGACTATTATAAATCTATAAAAATGATATAAAATGAATAAGAGTTGAAAATAAATCAAATTCAGCATAAGGAAAGCTAAAAAGTAGGTTTTGAGTCTTTTTTTCCCCCTGGTGTTTCCTCGGAGGTCCACTGTCATAGTCAAACAACAAGCAATACATCAGGTTAATGGTAAATAAAAAAGCAAGGCAGACAGAAAACCTGAGCCAGCACAAACACAAATGACTGTTAATATGCAGTTATAATCCATACCATATGGACAATAAACTGGCATTAAGTCAAACAGAAAGAGTTTGGGTTTGTTGTTTTTTTTTTTTTTTGCTTTTTCTTTTTAAATGCACCTGCAACCCTGCATTGGACTGAGCAGAACGAATGAATGAATGAATGAATATATGAATGAATGAGCAAACGGTAATAAGTACTAATTATTTCCATTTGCAACATGATGTTACACATCTGGGCAAGCATTCAAAGACCCCAAATCCACATAATAAATCTGCTTTATTTACTGAAAACATTTTTTTAAAATTACAATCAACCTCATATTTCTCATTCCTCTGAGATAGCTCATGATCTATATATAAATATGCACATGAGTACTGTGTCACTGTGACTGTCATTCATATCACAGTATGTTTCAGTCACCCACCCCGATGCAGATCTCCCCTTTTACTGCAGGATATTATGTTGTATGGGTGTGTCTTTTCTCAATTCCAGTTTGTCTGCAGTGGAAGCAATCTCCCGTGAGGCTCACAGATGCAGAGACAGGCTGAAGCGGTGCAGTGCAGTAGCTGGAAGGCAAAGATCCATTAAGGAAGTTTCTATTGGCATTTTAAACGAAGGATGTTGCCAGTATGCTCATGTCCTCGTAGTCAGGCAGAAATACTCTTCATATAAAAATGTCCCAGAAGCTTAAGGTTCAGTAATGCCACAAAAGCAAGTTCTGGACAAAATACTTTGACTTTTGATTTTTTTTTTTTTTTTGAAAAGGATTTCAATTTTCTTATAATAGTATAACAGATAAATGTAGAATTATCCTTTTTGCCTGAGATGTTTTCATAAAGACATTGGAGGTGGTTGCAGTAGGAAACTGGATGAAAAAAACAAAACAATTAACTTTTCATCAGGAATGTGTGTGCTTTATAATTAACATATTGGTGACTTTAATGTATGAATTAATCCAGGATGCCCTCTTATAGCTTCTACAAATGTAATGGTGCACAATAATCTCTACAAACTAAAGAAAAAGTAAACACTAGTTACTTGATGCAGAAAAAACTACACATCAATTTAATACAAAGACTATTGCTCATTTGCATTAGTGCAATATTGCTCCTACAAGAGAAGACAAATCGGCTTTAGTCAGGTGCTGACATTTGAATGAAATTACAGAATTGCTGCAATTGAAATAGATGTGCAGGTGCCTGATAATGGCATGCACCATCTTACTTAAGGCAGTGGGTGTCAGCAGGTGGATGGAGTGCTTTAAATTGTGTGGCTAAAAAGCCATAATCAGTATTTACAGTAACTGTTTGAAGTTGTTATATTTTTAAATAAAAATACATTTGAATATATGCAGGTGCAGGCTGATTAAAAAACGAGATCTGCAGTGTGTGCAATATGGGTGTTTTGCACAGTATGTCTGTGGATGGCAATAGATGAAAATGGTTGAGAAACAAAGTGTGAGTGGATTAGTTGATGAGAAAAAGAAGAAAACTCCTTCATCAGCAAGAAAAATACCACACTGTTGCTTTCTCTGATGCTGCAGCGTGTGTGTGGTTGTGCTGGTGCATTGGGAAGCCCTCCCCAACAGAGCGGTCTGGTTGTAAAGTTGCCATCCAAGTGTGATCCATTTACTGAGAGCTAATGTCCTGCTGTAAATGGACAAGTTTCCTTCCAAAGGGAAACACCCACCATTAGAAACCGTATGGGCACTTGCTCTTACCAAGGTGGCATCAACGTGAGGAACATTATATGTTCAGGTTGAGGTTATGTTTTTTTCTGCTTATAGTGAGTTTGTTTTAACGGACTGAACCATATTTGTTCACAACAATTAAAATGCATCAACAGAACTACTGTGCAGAATTGTAAGGCTGAACTTTGATTTATTGTAACATTTGTTAAAGGGGTGCTATTATGGTATTTCAAGTTTTCTGAGCTTTCTACAGTGTTAGTGTTGAATCCTCATCAGACATGTGAATGACACTGTTTTTTATTACCTAAACGCATGTTTGAGTTTGAGTTTGAGTTCCAGCACGCTCTCCGTTCGGTTTCCATGGCGATGAAAAACTCATTGTTTTAGAGAGTTTTTTCTACTTGGAAATCCTTGTGACGTCCCAGGGGATAAGGTTTGGTGATTGGTTACCTTCTACTGGTTAACAAGGGCATGTACAAATACATCAGGCGGGTGGAAAACGTGGGATAAAGTTATTTCCAACGATGGCTGGTGAGTTTACCAAAGAGAGACATCCTGCTGCATTTGTTGCTGTGGGTTGCTGTTTTCCACTTCGTTTTCAGGGTCTGATTCAGGTTCCAACATGCAGGGCTGTATGCTATGTGTTGACATTGTATTTTGTTTTTTCCATTGAGTTCATATGAGCCTAATCCTTCTGTTAATGAGATGTTACAATGACGACGAAAGCAGCTGCGGTGCGTGCTCCCGATGTAGTGCAGTGGCGGGAGGCGGAGCTTAATGCAGAAGAGTCTCAATCCACTCGTTTTGCCCACAGGCTGATCTGACAGCCTACGGAGAGGGTCGGTCTGAAGTAAATAAAGCCATTTGTGACAATAACTCGATCAATCCCAGCCCTTCTGGTCTTAGAAATAAACATAAATTAGCCTGAAATGCACATAATAGTTCCACTTTAAGAATGTTTATGTGAATAGTTAGCTGTGGTTGATTGCAAGTTTTACCAGGTGTTACCAGCCGAGCCTACACGTTCAAAGAGGCTGCCACTAAGATGTGACGCAGTATTATTGTGTGTGAAACAGAAAAGAGCTGAAGCTATGATTACTATCTCAGAGTCACATTCACATATGGTCAATGCTTTTAATTTAAATCAGCTGCAACATTGGGTTTATATTTAATTACTGAAATAAACAGAATAACTGTAGCTGAGGCTTCTATCCTCCATCTGACAATCATTAATATTTCCGCTGTTTCTATCCACCACCATTTTGTTGAATGCAGAACTATTTGTGACTGCCTATAGCAAAACAAAAACTGTAGCTCTGAAGTTAAACCCTACCTAGTTGGTGGGGTCAAAGCTGTACAGCGATAAATGGGTCTGCAACATAATAGTGTGACATCTTAGTGGTGTGATGCCTTCCTTAAATTATAACTAAAAGAAATAGAAAGGGTGAGAATGGTGGTTATTGAGTAATTTTAGTTGTTTTTTTTTTCTCCTACACAAGGCTTTAAACACCAAGAAATCCAATGTATATTTAGACATGGCTAGGGGTAGAACAAAGCGGGATGTTGACAAAGACAATTGGGAAAAGCTATAGAAGCAGCTCTAACCAGTAGAAATGGATCACTTTAAAAATAGCCAAGCATGAGAATGAGGTAAAATTTCTGATATCTGTTCAACTTGACACTACTAGGTTTTGATGCAGCTCCATGTTTTGGATGTGATGGAAACAGAAGTTGCTCTGCAAAAACCACCAGATACAGAAAATGTATTCTCTTTGTCAGCAGCAAGATGAGAAACTACTTGCATATGATGGTCACACCGGGAAAGAGATGCATCAGTGGTTTTATAATCCCATCATTGCCATCATGAATTGTAATCAAATCACCATTCCCACCCTACAAGGCACTGTTTCTGCTTTTTTGTTATTGTGAGTAGCATGTGGAGTGACAAACAATTTCTCTTTTGACCAATCAATGGATTGTAGTGTGTCGAGCTCTACCCTCTAGGGTTTCAATGGAAAATTAGGAGTCCCAATAAAAGGGTCCCAAGAAAGTAGAATAGTCCAGCACCCTTCTCTGTTTTTTAAACATAAAAAAGTCCCATTATGAGCAGGACTGCTTGTGGAAACGGGGCTTTAAAAGACTTGCAGAATGTTTTGTAGTTTCTCTCTGGACAAACAGCAGAGTCTGTGGAGACAGTGTCTTAAGGTTAATTAAACATCATGTTTTATTCAAGCAAATAAACTCTCACAATGTGATATTCAAAACGCCTAAAAGTGTTTAAAAGTGAACCATTGCATTTAGATTTCCCTCAACCCCTGCAGGCCTGGGTTGTTCATATGAATTATTATTAAATTACATCTTGTGATAAAGTTAACCTTATAAAAATTATTCTATTATACGGTTCTTTATCCACTGTGCATTGATGCTTGAACAGTCAAATTATGTAAATACAATACTTTCTCAGGTGTGTATGAATGAAAAGAAAAGAACATGAACTGAATGATGAACAGTGTATAAATGGCTAAACATGTAACACAGTGATGAAACCAGTACAGATCTCATTAATGTTGCTTATAGTCTTTTTTGAAAAATTTTATTAAAAGATTAACAGCTTCTGTAAAAACAAGCTGGCTGACACGCTGTTTTTCCACCTAACAGTGATGCCAGGCATGGTAGGACCATCACTGTTTATGCTGACTTTTCCTTCAATGGATTTTAAGCTAATTAATATGAACAGCAGCATGTTTTTTGTTTTTTTTTTCTCTTGTCTGGGTGATGGTTTGCAGTCTCTCCATCTGCTGGCATATCTTATTTTACACTGGGAAACCACAAAGACTCTTTTACTGAGGACAGTTTTTGCATCAGTGTTGCAACATTTAGTTAAACTTCTGGCCATTTTGTTAGCAACCTACTGGTTTTTGTAAAGTAACTGTTTTATGACAAAACTCTGCAGTGCTTTAACTTTTTTGTCTTAGTTGCACTGGTGCACCGAATATTATACAGGTCTAGGTGATGGACTTTAATTCTGTCTCACATTTTCTGTATTCATTCCCTCCCTATCCAAGCTCGGAGAAGAATAACCTCATGATGAAAAGCCGAGTGAAGGGGAAGGTTTTCACCTTTGATCCACAGCTTTACACTATGCTGTGTGTTAATATGAGATTGAGAGAGTTGCACATTAGAAAACCCGCATGGCGAAGAACGACACTGACAAGAATATTGGAAATAGGAATTGAGTTTCTATTTTAGACTATGTATGAATTGGCTTGAAATGATGTGTATTTAAAGTGCCCTGTGACAACATTGTTGTGAAGTGGTGCTATACAAATAAAGCTGAATTGAATTGAATAATACTAGGGGTGGGAAAATCGAATTAAAAAAAAAAAAAAAATCAAAAATCTGTTTTGTTTTTTTTTTTTTGCTTCACAATTTTAAAGTAGATTTTTTTTGTAAAAAAAAAAAAAGTATTTTTTTTTTTTTAAATTTCAAATAAATAAAAATCTATTCCAAAATTTTTTGCAATTTTTTTTATTATTTTTATTGATCTTTTAACTTGTCTTCTTGGGCAATACAGCAGCAAATCGATGATCTGGCTACTGGGTTGTATTTCTCAATTGAAATCAAGAAAAACGATGAGCAAAAAAAAAGTTTTATACATTATTTTTTGGTTTTAATCTACAAAAAATAGCAATATGAAGAATTGTGAAAATCGCAATTTAAATGGAATCAGCGCCCAAAAATCGGAATCGAATCGGGACAAAAGCATTTCGTCACAGCCATAAATAATACCCGAAAAATTCAGAAATAAAGCTAATCAAATAAAAATATAGTTGTATAATTTTGTTTTCCTATTTATTGCTAAGTGAAAGTTGTGTAATTACATTATGTTCAGTTATATCACAGAAACCTTCCTTTAAGTGTCGCTAGTGCTGTTGCCATGTGATTCATCACACAGTATAAACTAGGTTAATTAACTACAAAATTGCTAAATATTGTGCATATGGCACTTTATCATATTTTTTTCCTCATATGTTAGTAGAGATCCATGTAATCACAGCTTTATGAAGCCTAATTAGCATCACTTTATGTCCAACAATGTTAGAAAATTTTCTTTTCTAAAACTCTGGAATTTGCTGTTTGCTCCACAGCCCACCGTTTTTACCAGAAATGAACTGATCATGACCCCCTACGTCACATCCGGGGACACGTAAATGCAAAAAAAGTGTTTCCATTACATTTTTGCGACGTATTTCAATATCGAAACGTCTCATAAAACCACCTTATGAGAGCCTTAAAACCTTTTAGCGACATTTGACATTTTTTTTCTAAATGTGGATGTTTTTGTTAGCTTTTTTTAAAAAAAATTTTTATTGTGATATTTAGTTTTTGTGCAATTCTAGGTGTAATGGAAGTTCACGCAGTGACGCCAGTGCAGAAGTCTGGAGCCCTACTCCAGAGGCTTTTACAGTCACCATTAGGCATATAATGGGTACGTTACGTCTCCTGCCTCACACCTTACCCTGATGCACCCATCACTCTGGAACAGGGTAAATCTGGACTCATCTCAACGTCCAATCTTCATGCTCCATAGCATTTTTTTAATCAATGCAGCTGCTCTTTAATTTCCATGATGCTCTGTGCAAGGACAGATTTAGCTTATGACAAATTAAAACTGAAAATTCAACTTTTTGCAGGCTAACTAGACTACTAATGAAGCCATCACATTGCAGAGCTGTCATTTTCCTTTCTGCTTTCCCACATTGTCTCTACTACAAAAGGGAAGTTTGTGAGGCCCTGAGAAAGCAAAGATATATAGAAGTTAATGCTGCTTTGCTGCAAGCAATGTCTCCGTCTTTCCGCTGAAACAGATTGATTAAATCGTAAATAAGAGCTCAGCCTTGGCCTGTCAGGCTTTATGGCTGCAGTAAAGCACAGAGCAGTTACTGCTGAGGCACAGAGAAAATGCGGTGAATTCTGACTGACACCCTGTTCCATGAAACAAAGCCATAGTCAGCGAGATTTCAAACCGTGTAGGCTTTGTCTGCATTGCAGCACCATAACAAGAGAAACTGAGATCTAACTAATTGCATATGTAATTATTTCACTTCATTTGCCACAGCAAGCGGGAGAAACGAGTTTGATATCTGTGCATTTTACTCCTAAATTAAGCGTCGCAGAATAGAGCACTGTTTGTACTTGAATATTATTTACAGTATGACAAATAGAAATAAATGTAAATATTTAGATATAAATATTGACCTGGGATTGTTGAATCCCAGGAAAGATTCTCATCTTCACATCTGTATTTGCAGTTTTCAAAACATGCTGCTTGAACCTTTGACTTAACCTCTTCCCTCTCTTTAAACTGGTTTCCCACATACTTTCTAAGTATTCCCTGTTTTCTGGGTGGGGAAGAAGCTAGAGTGAGCCAGATTAAGTACTTTTTCTTTAGATTTTTAAAAAAATACCAAAGAAAAGCATTGTGTTAACGCCGCTTTTGGAATATTGTAAACTTTACATGTTTGAAATGATGTACTTTAAATAAATGAAATGAATGAATAAATGAAAAATACTTTATTAATTCCCAAAGGGAAATTCAGTGTTTTAGTACGTAATTAATTTCAGGAAGTTTTGTTCTGGAGGCTGATGGCTGCTGGCAGGAATGATCTTCTGTATCTTTCAGTCTTACATCGGACTTGAGCTGAGTGAATTTCTTCAGTCTTGAAGGATAAAAAATTAATTGAATTAAATTAAACTCAGGCCAAGTTGGCATATAAGTTTTCATTTATATCCTTTAAATCTGCATTTCAAACCGCATTTTGTGTGTTGCCGGATGTAAATTTACAGTCATGAATGCACAACTTTTGAGACACCAGACACAGTTTTAGCTTTTATAAAATAACCTGAACGTTAACGTGAAATGTTTTCATCTAGTCACAGTTTCAGGCTGACTGTGCCGACTTCATCGCGAGCACTTATTGTTTCCTTCACATCAAGCCATTGTAGCTTGGTTTGCTTTACTAACAGTGGGTGGGACCAGATCCTCTTTCTTTTCTTACCCTCTGTGCAGTGCAGCTAAGTGGAGTGTGATGCATTGATATCTGGTGTTTTCAGTTTGTAGCCCCTCCTCCCAAAAAAAAGTATCATATCTCAAAAATAATTTCTCACTAGACTGGTCAATACAATAGATCACGATTGTTTTTTCTGTTTATTTTATTTCATTTTCAGTCTGTGGATTTTTATCTGGTGTAAAGAGACTCTGCTGTATGAGCTTGACAGAAAGGAGCACTTCAGAGTTGTTTTGGTCGAGTAGTTTTTAAATGTTTTTTCTTGTATAAATCTTTAATATAGCTTGTCTCATACTTGTTGTAGTCCTCCTTTCTTTTTCAGCTCTTCCTCTGCACTGCAGTGTAAGACTCCTGCTGTGTCCTGTACAGCTCTTAGCATCTCTGGTTATATTGGCCATTAAAGTTTAATTATTAATAGACAAAGGAGGTCTGATCCTGCTGCTTATAACCCAAGGCAACACACATCCACAAGCTTCAACATACAAGCACATACAACATTGGAAAATGAGATGATGCAGCTTTATATTTGTGTTTTTATTCATCTTCCATGTCTACTCCTACAGTTTGTCATTAAAGATGATAAAATCTAAAGATAAAGACGCTGTGCATAATTGATGCTTCAAGCGCTGTTGACTGTGCCAGTTAAGTTCAGCTGATGATTTCCAGTTTAATGTTGTTTTTGTGTCTTTCCTTAGCACTAAATTGTGATAAGACAATAGAATAGCATGCAAACATTTTGGATTTGCTGGTCAACGTTGAGATGAATGTCTATAACTAAAAATAACTGCAGATCAAGTCTAAAAGATTACTACATCCTAAATGACATAAAGACGGGATTTCCTGAGCATGAGTATCTTAGTTTGAAGGATTCAACCTGGTTTGAAGAACAGTTAAAACAGGGGTATCGATCTCAAAGAGCCACTTTCCGGCTGGTTTTTGTTGTTTAACTGGTTCAACACACACGATTGAAATTAATGGGTCATTGTGAAGAATGAAGAAGCTGACAAGAAGCTGTTTGATCCATTTGATTTAATTTAGGTGTGTATGACCAGAGAAACATCAAAAACTTGCTTAATAGCGGCGATCAAGGACTGGAGTTTGACTCTACTGACTTAGAGAAACAAGACTTTCCAAACACAAAACTGTGTACTTCTAACTTGTGTGTCGGTGGACTTGTATTTCCCGTAACTTCACAAAACTCCACTTGACAATATTTTTTCCCCAGCCCAGGGCATCCCAAATACAGCTGCACTTTTACTTTACAGCAGTGTGTCACATGCCAGTAAATGGAAATCAACACAATAACTGTTTAACGTGCACCATGTCTGATTATCACAGGAAGTGAGGAAAAGAGAGAAGAAAAGGGGCAGAACAAAAGACAAGAGTCCACACTGAACTGACTTTTACTGACTGGAGAGGGCTCAGATACGACTGGATGTAATGCAGATCCTAAATTATTCTTTGTTAGGGGTGCTGCAATGTGAAACTTGGCCAGGATTTAGTAGTGTGGCTTTAATGAACTATTATGCACTGTTCTTTTGGCATTGAAACTATATTTTCCAGATGTTCAGATGTAGTAAGAGTCACGGTGAAACCGCTGTCCACTGTAAAGTCTAAGCTGAATATCGGATCATTAATTCGTTGTAGATCCTTTTTTTTTTTTTTTTAACCCGGCTGAGATGTCAAGAAGACATAAACAAGATTTTCTGCATTAGCTATGTAAATGCTAATGTCAGCAGCATTTACTCTGGTCACTCTAAACCAGTACTATAATGAAATCTCTTACAGATCAGCAATGTATAAACAAAACTGAAATATTCTGGAGCATTGTCTGTCTGTGTTTCACTTAGCAGACATGCACTCCAGTAAAGATGGCTGCTTCATGTTCTTTTTTTGCTGAACTGTGAAGAGGTAATGTCAAATTCTGATGCAATCCATGCAGACGCAGGCCAAAAGTCTGATACTGCAAGCTGAAACATCACAGCAAGATTATTTGAATAATCTTCACCTTGATAGATATTTTTATAGTTCCAATGTAATTTTCACAGAGACAAAACTGCTTTTGTAGTCACAGGCGCAAATACATAAAAAAAGCATTCATTTTTCAAAATACCTGTGTTCACGTGGACATAGATGTACCCCTGCTCCAACAGGCCTGATGAAGAAAAAAAACCTTCCTCATGCCATGTTCTAAAGGTCTGAACAAGATTGTTAATGACCAATAAATTTAAAACCAGGTACGGAAACATTTAAGGGTGGATTCTGTAAAATTTTCAATATTTTCAAAACAAATTAACTAAAAAATAACTACAATCATAATTAGATAGTTTTTTGAACATGTAGGTTCCAGTCTGTTCAAATCTGATGCATTATTAAATTACAAGTTTAATTAATGACAAATGACAAGCACTTTTTTTTTTTTACTGGTAGTCAAACATTTAAGAAGGGTCTTTGTTATTAATTAAATTTGTAATTTAATAACACAACAAATATGGACAGACTGGAACCTACATGTTTAAAAAAAAATAGATGATTATGATTGTAGTTATTTTATTAGTTAATTTTTTTTTTAAATTTTGAAAATCTTACATACTCCACTTTTAAAACTGGCACAGAAGTTGTGTCAAAGTTAAAGAACCTAATGCCAAAGGTTTTGTAGAACCCTGCACACCCATCTCATCAATATACTGACTAAACAGCACATAACTTACAAGCTTCTTCAAATGTGCTGCAAAAATGACTATAAAAGAACATTAATACTAACCCTGGAATAAAAATAGAAGTTGGACATGTGCACATTCAGCCTGTTTATATGGATTACTGTGATTTGCAAAATAGTGGATTTAGCTTGACTTCTTTAAGTTGGATGATTTTGAACTGCCTGTGAACAGAAGTTAACATCTCCATCAGTCTTTAATTAACAAACTTCTTGCATCTTTGCAGTAAATAAGCTAGAAAACGTGAAGATATTTCAAATACAAATGGTATTTCTCAGGCCTCATGTAGTCATTCTTTGTGTCTGAACCCTGACTGGTCACATGATTTGAAACAGCTCTCCCTCACATGGTTGTGAACAGTAGGACTTGTTTCTCAGAATCCTGCCATCCAATCACGTTACGTAATCTTCCCCAAGCCACACTTGGTTAAACAGTGCAACACACATCTCTCTTTCTCTTTCTCACACTTTCAAGAATGAACTACTGACCAGGGAAACGTGAGACATTAGCTATGTAAATGCTAATGTCAGCAGCATTTACTCTGGTCACTCTAAACCAGTACTATAATGAAATCTCTTACAGATCAGCAATGTATAAACAAAACTGAAATATTCTGGAGCATTGTCTGTCTGTGTTTCACTTAGCAGACATGCACTCCAGTAAAGATGGCTGCTTCATGTTCTTTTTTTGCTGAACTGTGAAGAGGTAATGTCAAATTCTGATGCAATCCATGCAGACGCAGGCCAAAAGTCTGATACTGCAAGCTGAAACATCACAGCAAGATTATTTGAATAATCTTCACCTTGATAGATATTTTTATAGTTCCAATGCAAAAAAAAATGCAAAGCATCTCTGCATGTATGAGCTGCCAGAGTGAGAGAGGTATTTTGCTTCAAAGGCAAATAAAACAGCTGCACAGGCTGTGTCAATGCATTTAGACTGAGATAATCCTGGAATGTAGTTCCTTCATGTTTTCACAGATTATCTCATATTCAGCTGTTTTTTCTGTTGTTTATAAATAGGCATAAGTTAATATCTGGTTTGAAGACTCTTATATATCAGTGTCTGAACAAGTTTCTATTGGTTGTTTTGTCCAGTCCAGACAGTTACCAGAGGTAGACCATTTGCCGTTGATGCATTGGCGTTTCTGTGCATGTCAAAGCAGAAGAAAAGAGAATCTTACTGTTTTCTTGGCGGTGTCAAAGAAATCTGGAAGGGCCTCCAAAGTTCCTGGCTGTTTGAACAGTAGAGGAGAAAAGTGAATCTGAAACCACACACATGTTTACTTCATGAAGATTGTCAGACACAAGGGGTGGCAGCTGTTGGATGTTCTCTGTTAGTGTGTCTAGTGTGATGCAGAGAACAGAAGAAAAATGACATGCTGTCATGTAAATAAGATAAACACCATCAGGCTGCTTTTAGACGTTAGAAGGTGCATATCTGCAGATGACGTTTAAGATAAAGGAGGACCTGCAATCTGAAAATGAACACTTGTATTTCATGCCTAACATAAAAAAACAATGAAAACCTGGTGCAAGATTTGATACAAGAATAGCAACAGATTTATAAGGGTGCAACTGAAATGTTTTTTTTCAATTTTTTGATGAATCATTTAAAATGTAAAATATCAATCCAGCAAATTTTCACAAGTTTGAAACTGACATTGATTATGTAATTCCTGGAGCCATCATTGTCCTTCAAGGTCCACAAGATGAGCAAGTACACTTGATAGCTTTTTTTGTTCCAGTCTAGTGTGTCATGTAACAGCTGCATTTTGCTTTACGATACATCTTCACACCCCAGTGAGTGAATATCAACACGTTGCCCATTTTGGATGTGCACCATACTGCATGCATGATTCATCGATAAGGCCATCCTTGCAGGAAGAGCAGACAGGACGCAACACAGATGCTGAACTGCCCTTGGTTAGGAGGTGCCAAAGTGTGACAATCAGACAAAGATTAGTTGTGTTGCTTTAAACGACATAGAGCAAGGATCCTCAGTCCTGTTCCACGAGGACAAGTGTCCTACAGGCTTTCCAAGTATCCCTGCTGCAACACACCTGATTCAAATCAATATGTATTTAGCAGACATGTGCAGAGCGTGACTGAGTCTAAGACAGCCGTGTTCCAGCAGGAACACTTGGAAAGCCTGCGGCTCTTGAAGACCAGGACTGAGGATCCCTGACAGAGTATATTCTCCTGCCCTTTAATTGGCCGGCTGTGCCACAAGTTTCTCATTTGCTTTCACAAGAAGAAAACAAGGCTTACATTTACTCTATAGACATTTAACTAAATTCTTTTTTTTTTTTTTACATTTTAGCTTGAATAAAATTGACAAGGAATTGTTTTGTTTTCTATGGACTGATGAATCAGCTGATGGAGCTGTACTGCAGATAGGCAGTGAGCTTTACCATGACAGGTTAGCAATACCATTAAATTACTTTTAGCAGCATCTGAACTCGTCGCTGTAAGCAAGCTAAAATGTCTTCTGGATTTATAACCTGTCAGTTTCGGTGCCAGTGTGTGAAAATACAGACAACGTATCAGTTTCCATTTATCATCCAGAGTACTTCACTTAATGTGTCCCATCAGGAGCATCACACAGTTTAAGTTCATCTTGCACACTAATTCTGCCTCGTATTGTAAATTTACAGCATCTATATATCACTATGTAAATGTGTGTTGGCAGAAGGTTTGAGAATACTATTGGAACTGAAAAAATGGGATATTTGGTGAATCTGGGTCATACAGCAGATTAGAGATATAGAGCGGGATTTCTGTTGTGTAGTGTAAACTTGAGAAAGAATCAATGCAATGGCAACATATGGATGTGGGATCATATGTGGGATTAAACATAAACAATTCACTGTTTAGTTGAAATATAAGATATTTGGTTGTTAATGTAAATTTAGCTAATCTTTAATGTTAAATTTTTAAATCTGACTGCTTATTGCTTTCATTTGATCACATTTTAAATCTCTCAAATGAGAAATGACAGAGATGAATCCTTACAGAAAATTACCGCCTCACTGCACAGTCTAATTAATACAGAACTGTTATGTTTAATTTTTAATTATTTGAACTGATTAAACTGGAGTTTTTCCAAAGAGCACTTAGTATTGAAGTGACTCAGCCATGATCATTTCATTATGTATGTGGATGTCTAATGTGAGTTGTGGCTTTCCTTTTTCCTTATTTTTTAAGTTATTATTCTCAAAATATCTCTTTTCTCTTTTTTTTTTGTCTTGTCCCAGCATGCGTCCTTTCCACACAAGTATGTAGATGGAAGAAAAATCAAAGCAGAATTCATTTTGCAGGGTGAAAAATAGCACCATTCTAATGACCCATTAATCTGGGTTTACATTTTCATGTCCTGCAGTGGAGAATCATTTAAATGCTCGCAAAACAAACCGTAATAAATTGAGGGCAAGCGTGACAAACAGATGCTGTCAAAGGACCGCTAGCTGAGAGATTGTTGATTCAAATCCAAAGAAAAGGACAACTTTCCTTTCCTTGTTTTCCTTCACTCCAAGCCACACCATCTTGTTTGTGCACTCACTGCCTCCAGTGGTCCTGTAGAGTCAATTACATAAGCTTTTTGCAGCAGAATCTCTGCATGTAGGTCTCAGAATAACTGGTCCTGATAGGACAGAAAGCACTGACACTGGTGATGTGACAGTATTAGTCTGACCAGTGACTCTACAGGGCATCAGCCTGCCAATCTGTCTCTGAGTGAGGACTGAGCTTTCCCAATCTGTCACTCTCCCAAACCTCCTGATGTCCATTTTAATGTTGGAATTTCTTACTTTTCTCTGGCGAGATGTCGGATTGAATGGTTGCCCAAGGACAGCTTTTTACATTATGCAAAAGTAGAAAATAAATGATAAAGGAGAGCATAAACTGAATAGACAGGAACCAATAGTTACTCACTGATGTGCTTAATCAGAAGCTTTATGCATTTTTTCTTTTTTTTTATTTTCATGTCACTCAGTAATCCTCAGGAGTCAAAAAGCATTAATCAGCTGCCTGATTGTTCCAGTGGCCACTACCTGGAAACTGCTGCTGTCACTTTCCAAACAGGCTCTGAACATAGCTGGCGGGATTGCGTGTCAAAACGCAGAAATAGCTTTTGCATCCGATCACAGCTGATTGTGAATAACAGGACTGAGCTGTTTACTGACAGCCACAGAAAGTTATCACTGCAGATCACTGAGGGCCCCTGGTGGATCATTTTAGCCTACACCAACATTTTAGCACCAGATACAAAGACAGATTGGTGGAAGGATTATAAAAGATTGTTAGAGTGAGTTTGTATGTAGTATAGAAATCACATAATATTACACAGCAAGAATTTGTGATTACTAACAGTGAACATTTGATCACTTTTATCAATCTTTTGATATGCAAAAGATCCTGCTACGAGCTTTTTGTGGCCTAGCGGTACCTTCTATTGCATGTTGTGTTGTGGCAGCAGAACACAGGAAAGATTGTACGCACTGGTGAGGAAAGCCAGCTCTGTGCTTGGGTGCACTACGATGTGGTGGAGGAAGTGAGCAAGGGCCGAAAGATGGCCAAGCTATCATCTCTGATGGACAATGGTCTCCACCCTAAGCATGCTACAGTGACATCATTTATTGGCTCCTTCACTTACAGACTCCTATGTCTGGAAGAGAGAGACACCACTGGTTTTTCTTCGTGCTGTGTCGAGACGGTATAATCAGTTTTCTTACCAGTATTTGTTGCTAAACTATCGATTTCACCATTTTGTATTGAACCCAATTCTATGGAAATGAAACTTGGATATGACTTTAGAATAGTTTGTGTACAATTTCTATAGCGATGTAGATGGACTGCTGTCTGAAAATTACTCAACACTGCCATTTTTATATAAAGAAGTGGCAACACCAGTGAGTCCATTCCACAGTGGACTTTCCAGATTGTTGCTGTCAATACTTTGTGTCGACGCCACGATTATCTAGAACATGCTGCATCGTCTTGGGACTGGAGCTAACCAGACCACAGGTTGTTACAGGACTCCATCGTTACATCACAGAGCTGGTGAATGTTAAACACCTTGCACATCTCCACCTTTCACCTGAGGAGGCCCAACAGTTGAGTTCTGGGCCACTCTTATCACCTTCATCCTCAGCTTCCTTAGCAAGGAGGATGCCATCTTGGTGGTGTGTTTAGGGTCATTACAAAGTTGGAAGATGGTTGGGTTTCCAGTTTATGAAGGAAGGGGGTCAGATTCTGCTAAATGATATTGGAGTACATGTTGGAATTCATGTTTCCCTTAATGAGCCACAGTTCCCCAATGCTGGGAGCAATCATGCAGACCCACACTGTGATGCTTGACTGTATGCAAGGCATGCTTATCTTGCTGCTCCTCACCAGAGTGCCACTACACAAGCTGGACATCATACGAGCCAATCAAGTGAAAATGAGTCTCATTAGACTACAGAGCATGCTTTCAGTATTTCATGCTCTTGGACTGGTGGTCTTCAGCAAGCTGTTTAAATCCTGCTTCAGAACAAGCTTCTGATGAGCATGCAGACCAACTTCTGGATTTGACACCGAACTCGGGTTGCCACCTTTCACAAATTAAAATAAGGGACGCCCACCACAGCCCCACTTCACATTTAGTGGTGCACTAGTTATGTTGTGTCTTGTGTAAAGGAATGATCAAGTATTCAATTAATCAAACTTAAAATGCTTTAATGAATACATTCTTGTGCAACATTGTTGGATATAAAGTGATGCTAGTTAGGCTTCATAAAGCTGTGATTACATGGATCTCTACTAACATGAGGAAAAATATAATTAAGTGCCATATGCACAATATTTTGCTATTGTGTAATTAACCTAATTAATACTGTGTGATGAATCACATGGCAACAGCACTAGTGGCACTTACAGGAAGATTTCTTTGTGTAGAGTGTGCGACATTGAACTTTAACCCTTTCATGCATAGTGGCCCTATAGTGGACACCTATTTTCTTGCACATTCATGAATGAGGATGCCATTTTTGTAAATAAACCAATTCAGTGGATTTTAGTAAGTCATCCAATACGTTTCCACTCACTGGAAGGTAAATAAATATATGATAGAATTGAACAGAATTTAATAATGCAAGTTTGCATTTGCAATAAATAGGAAAAGAAAATGAGACAGCTGCTTTTCTTGAAGATTTTTCACAATATAATTCCAATTTTATTTTATAAATACTTTATAGAATACATTATAAATTCTGAATATCACTAATAAACAAAGTATCATCGCATATGTTTGTAGAGGTAAAATACTGTTTTGTTTTGTTTTTTTTGGGTTTTTTTAAAAAAAACAACAACATTGCATTGTTTTTATTAATATATGCATGAAAGGGTTAAAAAAAAAAAAAAAAAAAAAAAAAAAAAACAAACAAAAACCACTTGTCACTTCACCTGAGGTAACAGAGGGGAGGAGTGGGATGACAAAAGTTTCATATAATTTATACATACCATGGTCACTAATAATTCTGCAAGTTAAAATACTGTTACATCGTTCTATTGGGTGTTTCCATAGCAACGCATTGACAAAGCGTCATGCTGTGAAATACATAGCTCCTCATTGTTTAATATACATATTGAACTGTATTTGTTTGCTGCCTCTCATAATTTGAAGGGAAGTCATGTCATCACAACAGTTTAACAATACAAATAAAATAGTTCACTGAATAATCATTTAACACAGATTCCTTTAAAAAAGATGACATACAAAACACATACAGCTCTAAACATTTTAATGTAGGAAAAGCATAGCTAATAGGTTAATAATAAACGTTTCCCTATACATTTATTTATGTGTGTATTTATTAACTTTTGATTCATTAAGAATACGTTTGTAATGGCACATTGGCTAATACACCATATAAATAAGGGATCACACTCCTGAGTGCTGTGAGATTTCAGTCCACTGTGAACGTGACTGAACAGTCACTGAAATGTTTTACACTTGGCCTTGTAAACATCTTCACTGATGCTGCAGCCAAGAAGGCAACTCTTCTCAGTCACATGTGTTTAGCAGCGCTTTGATTTTGAGGACATAGTGTACCAGGTACAGTAAAGTACCAGATACAGTAGACATTTCAAAAGTCGCAGGCAGTGGTGTAGTGGTCCATCAAGAAGTGGGTATACTCTCAATTTTTTGTCCTTGTTTTAAAAACAGAAAAAAAGTAGCCAAGAAAAATGCTGTTTCAGAAAAAGTGACATGTAAGACTCGATTTAGTCTACTTAAAAAATCCATCAGTATATTTGCTCATTGTCACATAATTTCTGCCGTTCTGTTTCAGGGAGGAAGAGTTATGAAATGACTAAACCAATACTGGCACACAGACCAGTGAGAGACTGGTACATAGACATTTACACATATAGATTTATTTTGTCTATGTTCAGGCTGAAGTTAAGCTGTCGACTAACAGCACCAGTGTAGCAAAGGTAACCTTAGCTGAGCTGCTGGGCGACGTAGCTACATGTGTAGGGACGTAAAAGCAGCATCACAGGGGATTTAGTGGGTATACTCAATGCTGACTGAAAAAGAAGTGGGAATACTCCGTATATCTGCGTGTACCCTGGACTACACCACTGGCTGCAGGTCTTCTGAGGAGCGCAGATGAGTAAAATCTGGCGTGACTTCCCAAAACGCAGGCAGAGAGGAGTGGGCGGGGCCTGTGCCTATTTTGTCCTAAAAAACATTTTTTGCTGGCTGTTGTATTTTCTGTGTTTAAATTTGTTAATTATTTTTATCTTGAGTGTTGTGTGTGACTGACATGTGTAGGCTGTTGGAAAGTTATAAAAAATACAGAACAAAATGCGTCCCGTATTGGTTTAATTGCAACATTTGCCTGTGAATTAAAGGACCATTCTTTATTCTCTCGTATTGGCAGCTATTTATGTAAAAATGACTGTTGAGCATCTTTCAAAGAACCGAATCTACACCGCTCTACAAGTTTCACACAGACTACTTGGGTAGCTATAGCTGTAGGATGAGAAGTTATCTTCTAACCAGAAAGTCGATGTGTCGACTCCAGGCTTCCCCTGACTACGTGCCCAAGTGTCTTTGAACAAGACACAGAAACCTGCATTGCCCCCTGATGTGCCTTTTGGGGAATAAGCGAATGTGCTTTGTAGTTTAAAGTGCTTTGCGTGGTCAACATGACTGCAAAAGCACTAGATAAGTGCAAGTCCTTTTTACCAATTACTTCTAGTTATTTCCAGTACATTGTATCGGAGGAGGTGTCCTTTGAGGAGGTGTAATACATTTGTTCCTGGGATGTGAAGGATGTACTCACTTTTGAGTTACTGTATGTTTAGTTATTTGCTGCTGAAGATGTGACACAAGCAGTCTCACAAGAAAATGTGTTTTACTATGAACTCACAAATTCAAAAAGGAAACGAAGCAAATACTCAATAAAGATAAACATATCAGTCTCACTGGCAATTAAAATAAATTATTTTACCTGAACCAGCCTCTTCTTTTCTTGTACAAGCAGAACTTTCATAAATAATAATGTATTATACAGGAGTAAGTGTGCAAGAGTGAACTGTAAGTGTAGTATAATGTGGTTAAATTCAGTGGAACAAACACTGCAGCTGTGTTGTGCCTGGGAGTTTAAAATTGGTCTGTGAGGACATCTGATGGATACAATGGAAAGTGCAAACAAAAGTGCTGTGTCCTTTTTTTTAATAAACTCCAGCTGCAAGTAAACTCATTTATAGCTGCAGCTTTATGATAAAATCTTCATAGTACTTCTGGTAAAATTCCCTAGGCCTCATGGTGGTAAATGTTCAATGCTTTAAATTGGGACAAATTTTGACCTCTGCTTTTCTCGACCTTCCTATTGATATACTCTGCATCATCACCTTAAAACACTAAAATATGATACAGTTATGCTATTATGTAGGAATTAAATACAACTTACAGTAAAAATACTCTATTAAACCTCTGGTGACATTGAAAACTTTCAAAAGTTGGTTTGTTAGTGAGAGATGAGCACAAGTTGTACAAATTCTAACAAATTCATCATTCATATTCCAGATATTTAATGAGATGTCTTTCGATTTGTGCAATGAAAAGCCAGTTCAAAAGGCATCTTCAAGGGATGCAGTTTGAATGTTTTGGGTAACCTTGTGCTTTCCTTTTTTATAAGAAAAGATTTTATTAACAGGTGAATGTGTCGGAAAAATAAGATGGCATGCACATAATTGAAAACTTGTAGTCCTTGTTGTATAAAAATACTTATAGATAAAGCAGGAACTGTGGGGAAAAAAAATTATTAAAAAAAAAAAAAATCTTCTGAATGCTGAAGCACATTTGAAAAATGTTGTGACAGTGCCATGTTCACCAGTGTACTTCATCACCTTAGCGTAGACAGTGTGGAGTATTGTTTATGCCATAGACTGCACAAAGATGGTCTTTTTGAAGAGTGACTTGTGCCTCAAAAACATAACAAAAAGGCATGTTTGGAGTTTTTGAAAAAACATTGTAGAATCCTTTAAATACATTGAAAAAAAGTCGCGTGGTTGTAAAAAGCTAAGGGAACTTTAAATGCCATACACTCTAAGGACCCACATTGGGACAGAAATTCACCCATAAGTCTGTAATTGAATTAAATGTATACAAAGGGCAGCACTTGACTGGCAGAGAGGGACACATTTAAATATCCTGGAATGGCTTTGTTAGTGCCTTAAACCTAATCTGACAGAATTGGCTGTTCACTAGCAGCCCTCGCTGCGGTTGGAGAAACGACACTGAGAGGGGAAAAAAGTCCCACCTTGTAAGTAGGGCTGGGCGATATGGACAAAAAATAAAATCTCAGATTTTTTTTAAAAACAAATCCGATTTCTGATTTTAATTGATTTCTTTTCCGTTACGAAAAAAAAAGAAAAATTTTTTTTTTTACAAATGTCAAAAATGATTCTTTTTCAAAAATGCTTATTGCGATCATCCCAGAAGTTTGCCTTAATTTAAAGTGCAACTGAACAAGCTGTTAAAAAAGATTGTAAAAAGATGGCAGGCGCTGCCACTGTAAACATAAAAAAACATGTTTGTACTTAGTGTGTTTCCACTGTCAGATAGTTTTTAACTTTTGATTATACATTTAAGAATAGGCCTCACTTGTGTAACTTTATTCTAAAATAAAAAAAGACCTGATAAACAAAAATGCCTCCTCTTGGAAGAAAAATAGTTATTCCTTTTAAAGTATTTTGACATTAAATAACCAAAATAATTTCCCACATTGGCAATGAGGTAATAACAATGAATGTTTCTTTCCACTTAACATGCTTTTAGAGAAAATTGACGTCTTTGATACAAAATACTATTTTTTTAAAAAATCCCTGAATGTTATTAAAGCTATATTTCTAACATACATGTATTATTACATTCTTGCTATTTTTTGTTTGATTTACACATTTTTGGTAAGAAAACCGAGCCTGTCAGCTGCATCTGGCTTCAGACCGCTGTGGATGTGACAATGTCCCCTCCCACACTGAAAACGCTGCGTTTCCATCACACCTAGAACTGCACAAAAAACTACATATCGTCATAAAAACCGCTGCTATAAACGTTTTTATGATCTCAAGAGATGGTTTTTCAGACATTTCAATACAGAACTATTTTGCAGAAGTGTAATAGAAACACTTTTTTTGCGTTTACATGTCCCCCAGATATGACGTGGGGGTCATGACCAGTTAATTCCCGTTAAAGATGGCGCAGTGTGGAATAAACAACAGTGAATTTCAGAGTTTTGGAAAAGAAATTGAGAGAGAAAATCTTTGAAAATCTGAAGCATATTCTCCGCAGCAAGTAGAAAACCCAAAAATAACGCTACGTGCCTACTTTGCATTAACTGCAATTACAAAACATGATCCTAATGTGCTAAACACTGTTCAATGGAAACACCCGCGAATCACAACTGTTTGTCAAAATGTGCAAATATCATTTTTATTTTTAAAAAAAAAAATGTAGTGGAAAACACAGAGGGGGCACTTGTACGTTTCTTGCCAAGTTGTTGTTTTTGTTGTGTTTTGCGTTTCTGTGGGAAACCAGCGGGAGTGCGCTGACGTCACTATAAGGTACGGAAGCCCAAAAGGTGCTGACGGGGCAAAAAAATAAATCCAGATTTTCATAAAAATATATCTTCATAAACAGCAAATTGGAATTAATCGATTTAATCAATTAAATTACTGCTTTTTAAAAAAAGATTGTCTAGCTTTGAGCTAAACATAGCCACAAGGGGGCAGATTTTTACCAGATGCACAGGAGAGATGTGTTCACACTTTTTCTGTCCCAGTAGCGGGTCTAGTATTGACATTTAAAACCAGCAGGAGATGGAAGAAACCTTTACTGAAGCCAGGGTACAATGAATCACAAAGGATGAGAAACGAACGGATTAAAGTATAATTTTTTTCAAGTCACCAATTGAAAAAAATTACTTATGTTTCACATGAGCATGAGCAAGTTAAAATCAAATATTTGTCCTTGATTTAATTCGAGAGATTACTAAGAACCAAACAAAATGACCTCTGACTTATCATAATTAATTAAAAAACATGAACTATTCAGCATTTAATTTCAGAAAGATAATTTATTTTCCAATATAGTTATTTAATAAGGCTTTTTTTTTTTTTTTTTATCAGTGGGGAGATTTATCTTTGACAGTATTTGAGGATTATGGTTGCTAGTACACCAGTTGTCAAAATAAAGTTCATATTCTGTCCTTCATGCTTTCTGATCAGGTAATATTTAAAAAGGAAAAGCAAATGTTTGTCATTTAGTTTTATTTTCCTTCCACTCTTATTTATACAATATTTTGATCAAGTGTAATGATTGAAGCAGAGCTACTTGGTGTTTGGTCAAGGATTGAAGGATATAATTATATATTCACAAATAGATTTGTGCCTCTGCACTGAATGGTGGTTCATAGTTTATCAGGGTGCTGACGCTGTGTGTGCGAGTCCCACTAACACAGCAACCTGTCCATGTGCAAAAATGATAAATATACATGGTTAGCTCTGTTTTTAGCATGACAATAGCTACAAGAAAATTTAAGGCTCCACTATTAGTTTCATCCAGAATGCCAAAAGGACATTTTTCTTTAAGGAAAAAAAAAAAAAAAACAGTTCTGCAAATTATATTTGAGTTGTTTTTGGCACAAAAGTTGTCTCCATTGGCAACGGTAAACGGAAACGACAAAACTCATGTCCCATCTAGTGGTTGACATTGGGATTACATGAAGCTGTGTTCCATCAGGAAAGGACTTAGTGTGTTCAGACCAACGTGTTTTGAGTGTCAAGAGCGGCAGGTTTCCATGTAAAGTCCATGGGGAGGCGCGGCAAGGGGGTGTCGAGCTTTCTCGCGTCGCGCTTTGGGCGTCGGCATTCCGCGTGGAACGCGCTGAAAATTTAAGAATTTTTTTTAAGCTTGACGCGTGTTCCGCGCAGAACGCGCATCAAAAGCCAGATGGACAAAGCTGAACTTTGGTCGCTCGACGCGGGGCGTCAACCAATCAGAGCGATCAGCTCGCAGCTTCTGCAGGAATTCCTGTGGTGAACCCAGACACGGGGCTGAGATGCCATTACTCCGTCCAATATTTAGGATAACCATTCCTTGCTATAAAGCTGAATGTTACTGATTTGGCAACATAACAGGATACGTTGCCTAGCAACGCTTTGTTTGGGGGCGGCGGCGGCTCTCTGCTGAGTGCGGCTCTTGTTGCATTAACACTGACTATCACTGCCCTACAACAACGTCCTCTAGCTTTATCTATTAAATAAAACCATGCCATCTCTCTACTGAATCCGCCATCATTCAAACTGACTGGAAGGAAAGCGTCACCTCCCTCCTCTCTTTTCCGCCTTGTTTGCTACTCGCTCCAGACACTAGCGGCAGACGCGTCAGGAGCGTTTTTGGCGTCGGACACAAAAGTGGCAGTTTAGTGAGCAGCGTTGAGCGTTCAGCATTTTGAGCGTTTTCGACGCTTATAACACGTTTAGTCTGAACACACCGTTAGTTGAACTGCATGTGTCAGCTGCACTGTACATTACATGTATTGTTTTATATTTGACACCATAGTTATCACTTCTTCCAAATCTATTTACATGTAGCTGAATTTTTAAAGTTGTGAACTTCTGTTTTGTATAAAAATGACTTTGATTCAAAACTGATTAGTTGTTTAACTTTTCCAATTTTTTAATCATATTTGAACATTGAAATAATGTTTTTTAGCCATGACTTTAAAAATTAATAGAAATATTTTTCTTAATCAGTGAAGAGTTTTTATTTTCAATGTGTGATACATTCATCTATGTGCTTTATTTACATAAATAAAATCAGTTTAAACTGTTTGCATAGCATTGTTTTTCTGTCATTGTAATTTTTTGGCGTGGTCTGCTTTTTCTCTTTGCTTTTTGAAAAGCTGTAATGGATGCAGAGGTCTTTTACCATAATATGAAGGATTCGAAAGTCAAACAAGGAAATACTGGACAACAATAATGAATAATTAAAATCTTAGCCAAGAGACTTTTCTGTTGTGTTCAGTCCATTTCTACCTAGTTTTTAAAGATGAATTCATATGTAGAAGTATGCATCGACTTCTTTAGCCCCTAGATGGTGCCATTAGCTTGGACATGGGACTTAAATGGATTTAAAGCAGGGTCTGTGAAGTCAGCACTGAAAAATGGAAGACTGTGGAAAAGTCTTGAACTATTTCCAAGGAAATGGGAAATGGTTGCAGTGATAAAATGAAATGGGTAAAAAGATAAATGTGGACAATGTGGACTCCTAAGGAGTCTTTAGGAGCAGTTTTCCACACTTTGTAAAGGACTTTCTGAAGATAGTGTTGAATGTTTCGTTCCGTTCTCTGTTGTGATGATCACACCCTGCCTTGGTAATTTTGACTTGCAGGTTTGGGGGAAGATTCATCATTGTTCATGTAGTTTGGCATATGATAGCCTTTTCTCCCTGCTTCCCTTCCTTAACAATGGTTTATTGGCAGCCACTTTCCCTTGGAGACCATTTTTGGTGGCAAACGGTAGATGGATAAAGTGAAGATCAAGACTTGTCTTTCAAGTTTTGTGTCAGGCCTTTGCTAATCTTTTTCCTGTTTTTTCCCCCCATTGCTTAAGAACTTCACTATGTGATACTGTTAATCTTCTGTAAATATCCATTCTGTTCATTTAACTTAATTTATTTGAAGGACACACTGTAAACCACGCAGAGATATGCTGAGTTTTTAGTTCAGGCAGCCTGGAACACAATAGACCACTTTTAAAAGAAACTCTGGATCCATGGAGGAGTTGTTAAAACTTTTCAGTATGCTGCTGGACCTTTCATCCTTATTATGCAGCTAAATTGAATTAAATTCTTTAAATAAGCCCCTCTGAATTAAAAGTATTTCTTACTAGAGCAGAATTAAACTATTCTTACCTGAAAAACACATTTTACTAAACCATTTCTGTGAAGTCGACATTTGGTCAAAGTTCTTATTTGTTGAACTTCAGCACTTAGATATGCAATATTTATGAGGTTCTAAATTAATAGCAAGCATTCAGATGCTTTAAATCTTTTGTGCCTTTTCATCCTCTGATTGAAATGTCTGATTTACAGAACCACATTTTTAATTTAAGACAGTCCAAGGATGTTGCTTCACTCTTTTTGATCATCTCTAGATAAACTCGGCTGAACATATTGGAAATATCTCCTTCTTATATATTATATAAAACATGGATGAGCTTCAGTAACTTAAAGTTTGCAAAATGTTAAATGAAAAAAGCCTGTTTAGTTTTATTTATCGATTTTATTATGTTTTCTTTTAAGCTGAATAATTGAATCTTGTATTTTTATCTTTGGGTTTCATGGTGGAAGCCTACACAGATGTATGGATGTTAAGCTTCTTTGCCTTCTGTTGTGTGTCTCGATGCGTATGGAAAATGGCATCACTCTGTTAAAACAGGTTAAATCTACTTCAGTAGGTGATGTACAGCTAACCTGCAGCCTTCCGCTCTGTGTTTCACAGTCTGCTCAGGCTTAAACTGATTGCTGGATTGGAGATTGAAAGAAAAGCTGACCGGACTACGCAGGTGATGACCCCGACTTCTTATCTGTCCTCCCTCCCTTTATCCGGCTGCCCCGCTCCAGATATACCCTATTTCATTTTTCATCATTTTCACCCACGTCCCCCTCCCTCTGCTGCTTTGTCCGAGATGAAGATTTGGGTCTTGCTCATCCATTCGGCCCTGTGCGGCCTTCCTAATTCAATTTTTCCAATCTTTCTAATCTAAAGATTTCGTTTTCATTTTTCTAATACTATCAAGGCCAGAGGGAGTGGGTGGGGGAGAGGGTGTGCTGGTGGGGACACAGCTTGGGCACAATTTATGAATATTACAACCTTGTTTTATTCCTTATCTGACTGATATGAGACTTCTTTGAACTCCCCGTCTTTGCACTCATGTTGCCATTATCCTTTTGCAATATCACGTTTGCTATTATTCTTCTTATTTTATACATTCCCCATACTTCTCCCTCTCTTTTTCTTTGTTTTTCATCTCTCCTTCTTCTCTCTATCCCCCTTTGACTCAGACCTGAAGTCTTAAATCATTACAAGTATTTTTCTGTGGGAGGGGCAGCAGAGCGTATGGGGAAATTGTTAAATCCATGATGGATTACGACGTCCAGATTGTCGCTTTGAATTAAAGAAAATGATAAGGAATATATGAAAAAGAAATTTAAAAACAATCATAAGTAGATTTAGTTCTCAAGGAGAAACTGTGTTATAATGACAAGGGGGTGGGGGTTTGGGGTTCTCCGTTCAATCTCTGAATATGGGCTCGGCGTGTCACCTTAAAACCTTTGGCTGGTAAAATGCAGCCAGGCTTAACTGGGACCTGCATCCACTCAATTTAGGCTCTCATCAGGAAAGCACTGGGCAGCCATGCTGTTTGTCAGTTCGGGTTATTGTGCTCCTCCTTCAGCCGTCTGAAGAGAAAAGGCGCTTTATTACAGCTGACTGGTTGCGTGTCTGTGGGTGTGACAGCAAATGTTTGCCAGTTTCATCATCAGTACATATAATACCTGTATTAACTTGTTTAATACTTGAAGGTCTCTTTTTGTTTTTGTCTCCTTTTTTTTCCCTTTATAATGCAAACAAATTGTACTTTGTGACATGTTTGGACAGCAGGCAGGACAGTTCAGCACCTGGACTCTGGATAAGTAACCAAACCGTATTACTTGGAGAATGTTGTTGTTTTCTTGAAAAAAGATAAGACTTTATTAATCCCACATTTACGAACATTTACATGCAAAAGACATTGTCTGGATTGCCACATTATTGAGCTGCATCACTCTGTTGTAGTCCTTTGTCTGGCTTGTATGATGTCCATGTGATCCCCTGATTCCACAGCAGGGGTACACACTTCACATCAACACTTATTTCTTTTTCATGTTGCTAAACATGAAAAGAAAATGAGATTTTTTTTGTTCTGTTTTAAATTGTATTGGTCGTTCAGCTGGTTAAATGAGCTTAAGTAGAGAAATTAGGCAATGCATGGTTGCAAGGTAATGTTGTGGATTGACAGGAATTTTACTCACGTTTTAAGGTTTTTTGTCTGCACACTGATTTCAGGGAGGTGCTACCAAAGAGTTAAAAGATTAATTATTAAAGTTATTTCCTTTGAATTTGTTAAATGTTTAAATATCTAATACAATTTTATATAATCAAATATTCTTTACTTTGTGAATTATGTAATGTTCATATGTTTTTTTTAGATGTCTAATATCAGCATATCGACTGTTATCGTTATAGTTTTCCAGTTTTGTTTAGTTGTTTTTTGTGGCACAACTCACTTTAAAACTATTGGTATCGGTTGATATCTGTGTTGGAAATTAAAAGTTGGACAAAATTGGTATTTTGGATATTAGTTAAACAAAAAAAAAAAAAAAAAAAAAAAAAAAAAAGCAAATATCGAACATCCCTGTTTTTTTCTAAGCAGTCACCAAAGTGATGCACTGACCCTCCTGATTTCTAAAAATCCATCATAACGTCTGTTGCGAGTGAACCGGCGTAGCTGTTTGTCTTTAGTTGAACCTGTCCGAACATTTACAAAATGTTGTTTCCATCATATTCAATATATGTGTGTGCATGTGATCTGAAGATGGATGGGGAAGAGGGGGATGAGGAGGAGAAAAGGGTCAGATTACTGGAGAAGACTGTGTGGTCTGTAGGGAGATTATCTCCTCGGGCCACCAAATCCTTAAACTCAGATTATATTTATGAAACAATTTTGGATTTTGTAATTCCTGGCATGTGTTCTTTCTTTGAGTTCTGTGCTGGATGTCATCTTTTGAGTTTGGTCTTAAGCAGTAAGGATGTTGAACTAACATCTGTTTGCTTATCAATTTGTGGGAGAATTGTCTTTTTTTGTTTTTTTTTAATGAAGGATTTTTTTTTCCTATTATGCAGCACAAAAATATATTGTAGATTACATTCATGCTGAAACAAAGTTTGGGATTATTAGAATTATTTTTTTTACTTTTTCCATTTGTTTTGTTGAATGTTCTTCAAACAAGGGATTGAAGCAGTAACAAATAGTACAGAATGTCTTGAATGAAGCTTCAGCTGTTGTTTTAAAGGATAATATTGACTTTAAATTAAGGAGAGATGCTGTGTAAACATGTCCCCTGCTTTTTAATCCTTACATGCATTATGTCCACTATAGTGGACACCTATTTAAGGGCAGTTTTCCAGTATATTCATAATTAGGGATGATACATTTGCAATTTTGCCTTTTCAGTGGACATTAGGAGTCACCCAGTACGCTGCCGCTAATACAGTTCATTCAGTATAAAATTTTATATTTACATTTACAGGTAATGACCTCAGTGATAAGCAGAACAAGAAAATGATACTAGTCCATTTTTTTTTAGAATATTTTTATTATATAAATATGATAATATCTTAATTTATGAGCATTTCTACAGAATAGATAAATGAAACTAAATAAAAGTAAAATATTAAAGACAGAAAAGTGCCTCTGTAGAAGTAAAATATTGTATGGGAAAAATGTGGCGTTCATTATTTAATAATTCATGCATCAATAGGTTAAAAAGGTGCTTCTGTGACTTAGTTAAGGTGATAACTTAGTGGTCAGCTGAGGCTTTCTTACATTTCAGTTTATTAGAAAAAGAAATCTGACTCAATCTCAGGAATTGGTCATAAAGCTCAACAGTCTGCAGTGACCCGAAAAGCCACTATAATCTTTCATATATTTTCATTACATGTGATTGACTTCATATGGTTTTCAGTTTCCCTCGTCAAAGGCTTAGATTATCTGTCTGAAAAATGCCTTTTGTCTGTCCCATGTTCTGCTTTTTTTTTCTTCATCATATATTGACTGCCAAGAAAGGCAGGGGGCAGTGCAAGAGTATTAGATGCACTATAAGAGGCTTTTATTAGGGGGGAAAAAACCCTGAGACATCCATGAACAGTGGCAAACGAGTCTACTGAAAGACATTGAGCACCTTTTTTCAAACATTTAAAGTTTTTATTAAAAAGATTGAAAATGTTTGCCTGTAAACCAGACAAAAGCACATTATTTTAGAATGAATTGTGTGTTTTGCCAGTTTGTTTTCTCATGTGCAAAATACCTTCATGATTCATTCAGACACTACGAGGTGTATGGACAGTTAAATAAAACATGTAGGTATAAAGTAAAATGATTTTAGGATAAACCTGGTCTTTACCATTTGATACTAAGGTATTGAAATATTTTCTGCACACACTGAGAGTACAAAGTTACTTCTTGTTTTACTATTTTCACATAATTTGGATAAAAAATGTAAACTGTAATTAATTGAGGAAATTGCCCAGACCTGGAATTATCCTGCATCCCATGTGGTGCTAAATAAGCATCCAGTTAGGGGTATCAAACTCCAGTCCTCGAGGGCCGGTGTCCGTCAGGTTTTTGTTGGTTCCCTTTACCAACACAGATGATTCAAATCAAATAAATCAAGCAGCTTGTTGGCAACTTATTTATGAATTTTGATCAGGTGTGCTGGTGCATGGGCACAACAAAAACCTGCAGGATACTGGCCCTTGAGGTCTGGAGTTTGACACCTGTGGGTTAGATGAGCTTAGTTACCTGGTATTAAAGCAAATATGATCCCAATGCCAAACAAGCATCCAGTTAGAAATTATATCTTAGTAACTTGGTATTTATGCAAATCATTATGTAGTCTATGTCAGGGATCCCCAACCCTGGTCCTTGATGGCCGGTGTCCTGCAGTTTTTCCAAGTGTTCCGGCTGGAATACACCTAACTCAGACTAAGACAAGGTCTGCTCGTGTCTGCTTAATACACATTGATTTGAATCAGGAATGTTGCGGCAGGGACACTTGGAAAACCTGCGGGATACTGGTCCTCGAGGACCAGGGTTGGGGATTCTTGGCCTATATCAAAGTCAGCTGACCTCAGCAGTTCTGATTCTGCAAAATCACAAATACTGAGCTGTGTTCTATATGCAGATATTGAACATGATCTCAGGCAGGGGTGTCCAAAGTTGGTCCTTGAGGGCTACTGTCCTGTATGTTTTCACTCTGTCCCTGCTTCGACACATGACTTGTCCTAAATGGATCCAACAGCCTATGAAGTTCTACGAAATGACTCATTAAGTTGAGTAAGGTGTCTTGGAGCAGGGGTACCAAACCTCCAGGATCAGGGCCCTGTTGGACCAGAGCTGGACACCCCTGAGTTAAAGGATGTCATGGTTTTAGGTTTAAATGCACCTCTGCCCACAAAAGAAGGTGCAAAGTGAAGCTTAAAACTTTCACTGTGAACCAGTCTGTGAAAGAACTCCATGCACTGACCAGTAAAGTGTAATTATTCTTCTTCATCCATGAGCTATGTGTCTGGTAATACACAGCAACACATTCTCCACTTACACCTTATACCACTTAAATCTAGTTTTAACAGTTTCAAACAACACTGTTTGCGCAGCTCTGAGCTAAACGTTTAGGGCAACATCCAATAAAGGCTGAGGACCAGTTAGACAAATCTGCTGCTTTCTTCATGGCCGCTGCAGAAGTGTACTCAGAGGAGAAGCAGAGGGTTTCATGTCCCAACAATTCAAGTAATAATAATATATCCAAACGTTTCTGGTGAAGGTGCATAAGGGCATTTCAGTGAAGTTACAAATCAGGGAAGTAAAGGAAGGCTAAGGGGTGCAGAAACATTACTTTGGCTTGGTAACATCTTTGCATACTAATATAAGTTTGTTTTTTTTTAAGTTGTTTTCAGTTGAGAAGTAGTCCTTCTGGAGTATATATTTAATAATATAGTTATATCCATAATTTGGTGTTCAGCTCTGGAAAGGCAAACATCTCTCTATCATTTCTTAATTGCCTAAATTTCTTAAAATCTTTAAACCATCAAAGGTAACTAGTTCCTATGAGAATTGATCTGGAACAGTGAGGATTACATATTTTACTCTGTACTCAAGACTAAACTACACTTAATGCCTACAGTTCCAACATAGTGGAGCTGGTTGGATTTACTCTGGAACAATAACTAGTTTCATTTCCTTTTTAAAGGTATTTCAGTGATTGAAAGCAGCATTTTAAACATTTACCTTCAAAGTCCGAATTATCAAAAGGGGGAAGAACAACATCATTATTATTCACTTAATATATTGAATAAAAAAACTCTTAAGCATGGTATCATTCAGTGTCTGAAGTTTGTAGTAACTTGATTTTTAGAGTTTGAATATTATAAATATAGAACAACACAGTTTGGCCATGTCTGAAACCATAAAGATGAGCTTGTTTGAACCCACATAAAACCCCTCGCTGTGTCTTTGTTTCACTTTAGACTTGCTTAACTTCCAATTGGCAGCTGTCCATAAGTGTTTGTCAGTGTGCGTTTTATTTTCTGTGCTCAGTTCATGCAGTACCAGCTGACCCTATACTGAACCTTGACCACGGGATGTTCAAAGAAGTCGCACAGGCTTATTTGTAGGCTGTCACTGTGTGGACAGACAAGCAGAGGAGGCCCAATATTCTTCCCTCTTTATTACTTCTCTTTAAAGCTGGTTAGCAGTTGTTATAATTTTCTATATTTTTACACCTTTGTTGCAATTTATCTCATATGTTGTTACCAGTCCATAATTTTTGTTAATCTGACTTTACTCTACCATTTTATTTGTTGTTGAGCTTTCATAATGCACAGTGTGTTGCTCTGTTTTTAGTCTGTGTGTATATTACTGAAGAGGGATCTTAGAAAACCCTGTCCATCTCTTGATAAATGAAATTCCTCGCTCTGTTCTCTGGTTCCAAGAATGGTATTACAGAGATACTGAGCTCAAGAGACTTAGAATATTATTTCTCTAGTGGCATGCATTCTTTAAAACCACGTCTTTTCAATCAAACTTGTTTTCCAATCAAAATGAAAACATGTGGAAATAAATGAGAAACATGGGATGGAAAAGAATGGGGGCTTAGGGTGGGTTAGAGGGGCAGGGATTCTTGACTTTTTTCTCATTTTTTATCTTATCAATTTTTTTTCTTGCTTCCAAGATTTATCATTTGTCTAATCTTCTTAAATGAATTTATTGTATTTTTTTTTCTTTGTTTTTCTATTTTCCTTGATATCAGTAACTCATTTAAAGGGGTCATCACCCAGAAATTGCACTTTTTCATGTTAAAACGTGTGTATTTGCGTTGACCGGAGTGTTAACATCCCCGGAAGCCTTTCTTTCGAAGATGGTAGAGTTTTTCCGTCTGGGTGCTTTGTTCGCAGCAAAACTGTCCACCCTTGTTCTAGGCCTAAACATACCCCTCTTCTACATCTAAACACACCTGCTGGGCCCCTGCCTCAGTCGCCGTCATCAACAAGCTGTGAGAAGATGTGGAAACAGCGATCCCATGTCCACTGTTCGGTTGTCTGTTGCCAAAACCAACATCAGTATTTTTTTGCTCTCCCTTCATCAGTGGATCAAACTACCAGGAACAGATGGATTACATTATTTCTTTGTTAATAATGCACCTGCATCTCTGTGGCCTGCTTCTGCATTTTGCAAACATTTAGCAAAATACCAGGTGAAGACGACATAAAACCTGCTGCGGCTGGAAAGAGGGGCATTGACAACTTTACGCGGCTCACCATCAATGCAGTCGGTAAGTTTTGCTACTGATATAAAGTTATTTTTTGCTGTGACTGGCACGTGACTTAACTTATATCTATCTCATGCTTAGCCATGTAAATGTTTGTAGAAGACTTCTCTATTTCTTATTTTTCATGTCTGCTACCACACAGTAAGTACAGCATTCATGATTAGTTAGTTTGTCATGATGCTTGTGCCCGACCACGACATGGCAGTTGTCTTTTCTTTAAAAAGTGACATCTCACTGCCTCTTCATTTCCAATCACATCCGATTTTATCACTGAACCAGAATGCAAACTTTTTATTTCTGACATTTTCACATAATGTGTGTAAAACGGGAGTTGTGCAGGACATAAGCTTTACGGATAAATTTTACTGGTAACACTGGGCAGAAATGAGCCTCCTGGAAGCTGAAGCTGGTGAACTGTCTGTGTTCCAGAGGCTGAAGTGTGTGGTGGAGGGTTCTGCATGTTACCACTAAGGTGTGGACCCCCACCTGCTTTTATCTGCGTGGTTACTGTGGCAACAGCCTCTGTTGATATGGGGGTCTGACTTCTGGTGTGTATGGATCTGAAATATATGTTTCGTCACATTCGCATCAAGCCAGATATTTATTGCTTTTATTTTTATGTATTTTTATCTACATTAAGTTTGTGGGGGTGCAAAACATTGTCTGTGTATTGCAGTGTGCGAAATAAAATGAGTGTTATTAGTATTCTTTGTTGTATATTTTGGTGTGTGGCAACCTGTTTTATTTAATATGCTTTTTTTTTTTAAAAAGTATGCAGAAACTTTGCATTGCCTTTGGCATGAAAGCGCTTTATAAAGTTTGATTTCATCTATTAGTATAACAATATTTTGATGACTCATAAACTGCAGCTATTTACGTCTAAAATCTATTCATGAGATGATCTGATATTCTTCTTCTACTTGCAGATTTTAGTCCAGCACATCTCATGCCATGCGCAGCGCCAGTGGTCTACAGGTAGATGTTTGCTGATAGACTGACCCCCCAAATGCAGGCAACAACTGGAACACAGCTGTCATCAAGGACTTTCCACTCTCACTTTAGAAGTACAGATTTGTTGTTTGATTAATTTTACATACAGAAAATGGTAATTAAACAAACACATACATTCTTAATGGAGGCTAAGAGGCACTTTTATTGTTTGTTTTGACGTCAGTATCTGGTTCTGTGCAGAAAAGGAACCTAGAATACAGGAGTGAAGATGATGTAAGAGTCTGCACATCTCTTGATACCATGGCTCCAGCCTTTCCCAGTCCTCTACACCCGGGATCCCCAACCCTGGTCCTCAAGGACCGATGTCCTGCAGGTTTCCAAGTGTTCCTGCTGGAACACACCTGGCTCAGAGTCAGAAAAGCTCTGCACATGAATTGATTTTATTTCTTTACACTAACAATTAGCTGTTTTTTTCTTCTTACATTCAAAAGTCAGATGTAGAAATGTGTATGTGGTAAAGTTGTGTATTTTGTCATGTTTTTGCCACCCTGATCTCCTGGCGCTCATCATTGATTACTCGATCCACCTGCTGGCTTCCTAATTGCCTCTGCTACCTCATTCAGTTCACCTGGTTTACTTTTCTCTCACTGCCTACTTAAGCTCCCTCCAATCCCTCCTTTTCTGCCAGATAATAATCAGACCTATGTCTAGTTTTGTTCCAGCGTTCTACGGATTGTTCCTCAGTTGCCGACCCTCTGCTTCATGCCCCTGGATTACCCTCCTTGCCTTGCCCTCGACGGATACCGCTACCTTTCGGATCTTCTGGTTACCGACCCTGCCTGTCTTTGGATCTCTGAGCCTTGTCTTTGCCTGGATGAGTATTTTGCCATCCTGTTTACCTCCCAGCTGTTGCCTGGTTTCTTCTGCAGACCACTCCCCTGGACTGATCTTCTATTCATACTCCTCCACCAATAAACTGGTCATTTGTCCAGAACTCCCTGTGTGTGGCTGAATTACGGATCCTCAGGGTAACTCATTACAGTATTTACTTTAATTTAAGTACTTTTGTCCTAAGTGACTGCAGCAAAGTTACTATTTGTTATATAAAATCACAAGAACATATATAATCACATTTTACAGTGATTTGCCATCTGATTAGCTTTATTTCTGAATTATTGGGTCTAGAAGAGAAACTTCATTCTCATTTCCTCCAATAGTTAAATGCACACAATCCTGCTTATGTTTCTTGCATTTTGTAAGGAAAAAGCATTTCAATAGACAGGTTCCACGCCAGGATGTTGGATCAGACACGGGGGAGTTTGGAGCTTCATCCTTCCTTCCGAGCACCTGAAAAAGGGGCATTTTATTTTCTGACCACAGTAATAAGTAATATCTTGCTGTGTCCCTGTTCTTTTTCTATTACCAAAATGTCCACATGTGCAGCTTAACAGAGACAATAATTAGAATTAAATAAAAGATGGCAGGTGATACTACATATATAAAACACGGGTCTACATAGGTCAGCAGGAAGCCTCATCAGGATGTTGCAGCCAAACTGTGACGCTTTATTTATACAGGATATTTAACTTCATGTTGTTTATTTGTACAGTAACACGGCCGCACGGTGGCTAAATAAACCAGAGATCTGTGGAAATCACAACATTTTCCTGTTTAAAGCAACACATCTAAAAAGGCGAATTCATTAAGATAAACACTGACGGTAAATAAAACAAAGTAAACATGCTGCTATATGCAGTCCTGTGTTGTTAAAATGTGTGTGTGCCTATCTGGCTGCCGGTAAGTTCAGTGTGGCATGTGTATAAGTTTGGTAGGGAAATATGATGCAGAAGTCAACATTACTTCATTTTTTTTTTACATCTCTAACTTCGGATTTTTTAAAAAGTACATTCATAGTTTAAAAAATGGTCCAACACAGAATAAAACTGAGACATATTAACAGGAATTACATTTCTCGTTGTCAAATTGCTATCTGACTTTACAGCAGGAGTGGGCAACTCCGGTCCTCGAGGGCTGCAGTCCTACAAATGTTGGGAGTTTCCCTGCTGCAACACAGCTAACTCACATCAGTCTTAATTAGCAGACTGCTGCAGAGCTTGACATCCAACTGCACTAGTCTGCTAATTATCCACTGATTTGCTGCAGCTGAGTTGCAGCAGGCAAAGTCCCAACATTTGTAGGACTTGGAGTTGTAGGAGTTGGTAAATGGTAAATTTAGTCTGCATGCATTTTGCCATTACACAGTTACAAAATACACACCCTTCAAACAGTGCAGGAAGCGAATAATAATTATTGAGTAATAAAATAAATTGCAGCTTTGTGTACTTGAATAACACTGAATGTAGCATTTCTGTTAACTTGACTGGAACATGGCTCTTTGTATTTGTCACACATTACCTGTCTGTCTCTGAATCAGGGATTGTTGCAGTTGCAGCTGTTTATTATTGTGTATTATCCATGACTCATTGAGAAATAGCTCTGGTAATGCTTACCTTATTGAAATTCCAATTATCCACATGTTGATCGTTATACTGCACATTGTGGTGAACACCAGTGTTGTGTTTTATAAAAGTACAGAAATTAGGATACATATATATAAATACATACATGCAGCGTGTAAAAGTGGAAGTCAGTCGTGTGAAGTGGTTGCCAATCAGTGTCTGAACAAATAAAACAACAAACCAAGCTGCGGGAGGGAGAGGGAGAGAGAGGGAGAGAGAGGGAGAGAGAGAGAGAGAGAGAGAGAGACCACAGCTTTAATAGCGCAGGTGCACCACGGCCAGGTGCTCTGATGAAAGGGAACCGCCCATATCCCACTGACCTACCTATAGACAAAAAGAAAATCATAACCCTTTCATGCGTAGTGGCCATGTAGTGAACACCTATTTACAAGCAAGTTTGCATAATTACATAATTGCAAGTTTATAATAATCATAATATAATTATGATTATCTATTATAAATATTTTATAGAATGCATTAAGATAAATCATAAATCATTAGAAATTCTAAATATCACTGATAAAAAATTATCATTGCACATCTATTTAGAGGTAAAAAATGTTACATTGTTTTTTTTTTGTTTGTTTTATTTTTATTAATTCATGCATGGAAGATTGTAAAGCAAGGCCATCACAATGTTCAGATGCAACTCTTCTCCAACACATCTGAATCACATAAATGGCTTCCACCAGACCTCTGCAGAGCTAAAAGTCAGGCAGAAGAGGGAATTCAGCCTTTTGACTGGACTTGGGGAGTCCTGGTCGAAATCAAAAAGACCCAAGCTCATAAGGGATAGATGGATAATTAGAATTACAAAAACAAACATGAGCTTAAATTGTAAAAAAAAAAAATAAAGGAATAAAGCTGTTTTTCAGCTTTTTAAAAACCTTAAACGTGTCAAATTGCTTAAAATATATTACTGTTTTTGAGAAATAAACTTTTGTTGTCCATTCTGATTTGGACTAAAAACTTCGTGTTTGTCTGAATACAACAGAATCAGAAGAGCAATCGTGGCAATCATTAGTTTCAGCCTAAAGTCAAAACTGTGTCCTTTTAGGTGATAAACTGCTAATTTGAAAGGATGGAAAAATCTCTCCTCTAATCTCCTCCATTCACAAAAGTTATCAATAATTTGACATGCAACTTCAGAACAAACACAGAAATAATTGTTACGTGTTTCATCCCTGAGCCACAGAGGAAGAAAGAAAAATGATCCAGTAGATGTCAACCAGTTTTTTTAAAGGACAAACTGTGAGTGGGTTAAGTTGAGTGTGTGTAGAGATGAATCTTATTATCTGTGTGTCAGCTGATTGAACCCCTGGTATTCTTGAAAGGCTCTTATTGATGTACTCTATGCCCTTATTGGATGTGAGGCACGTGACCGACACACTCTACTGTGAGTGTGTGTGTTCTGGAAAATGATGGGAAAGTGTCCATCCATAAGCATGTATTAATGTGTATGCAAGTCCTCGTGTCGGCTCTGTGTGAGGTTCTATTGATTGCCTCACCAGATATCTTTGCTCGGTTGGATTTTGCCCTCACAGGGTGTCCAGTCACTGCTGTCAGGATGTTGAAGAGGGGGAAAAAAAAATCTTTCTTTGAATGGAAAGTTTGAAAGCTTTGATTTTTAATGGCTCATACAGTTGCTATCAAACTTTCATCACATTATAACCTCTAAAGTCTGAGTTCACTCCAGTTGTCCTGTCTTTGT
Source organism: Telmatherina bonti (assembly GCF_933228915.1). Lineage (NCBI taxonomy): Eukaryota > Metazoa > Chordata > Actinopteri > Atheriniformes > Telmatherinidae > Telmatherina > Telmatherina bonti. The sequence goes on from NC_136633.1 coordinate 16,126,847, forward strand.
AGTAGTTAAACAGGGAAAAAAATTAAACAGGCAAATATTGTTTTAGCAATTTTTTGTTGCTTTGGTGTTGTCTTTGACAATGTAACATTGTTTTAATGACTTTACACACCCACTGAGCAAAGCGTATAAAATGGCGTTAATTAAAAAGCACTTTCTGCAACAAAAGGTGCAGGTGTCCTAGAATCATTTTGATAAATCAATTGCTGACATATTCTAATAAGACAATTCTGGAGTTTTGGAATCAATCTAATTCTCTTCCATTTTGGTACGTTGCTGCAACAGATGGTAAATTATTATATCAGTTTGAAAAGAGTATTGAGAATTATAGTGTATTTGTTGGATTGATTTTTAAATAGTGCTCTTTATTTATGCTTTGGAGTTTTCAATGATTGTCATCCTAAAAAGATGGGATTTTAAATAAGAGAAAGTGATTGTAAAGACCAACTGTACTGTTCATACACAAAATGCAGATCTGAACAAGCATCCTTCAAAAACAAATTATCATATATTGTAACTAGGGGTGGGACTCTATAAAAAAAATTAATTACTTTGTAATTATTTCATCTTGATTAATCACATTTTAGTCACATAGCAAAATTTGCACCAAAAAGCAGCTTTTTTTTCTCCATTTAAATGAATTTCAAGGTATTATTAAATCAATTATAGTGAAAGAGATTAATATTGTAACTTACGGCTCTATAAATGTTCTATAAATCTATAAATGAAAAATTCATTTAACTTAACATCCCTGGCCAAAACTGAACAGATCCAAATTTAAAGGGTCATTTTAAGTACTTATAACAAGGCACGTGCCGTGAGTTCTAGGCTCTGGAAGGCCTTGCTGCTTATTTCAGCAGCAAGGCCTTCCAGAGTCTTAAGAAAGACTTTACAGTCAGGGATCACCTGTGCAGACTGCGAGAGGACGAGGTTCAGTTTGTGCCCGTAACGGTGAGTGAACAATGCCTCGGGTACTTTTTCTCTGATTTTTGCCTGCACTCTGTTTAGCTGCGATGCCATAACTGATGCGCCATCATATGTTTGTGCGACCAACTTGTGTTGTTGCTCTCCTGTCATCACTGACATCATCAAAGACCAGAAAAGCCTCCTTCACCTCACTGCCAGACACACATCTTAAAATAGTGGAGAGTTGTGCCTTATTCGTGATGTCTGTGGTTTTGTCTGCCTCCTCATCAACAAACGGTGCCACACCCACTTCTTCTTTTATGTTGTCCTTCAGAACATCTGGAATCGCCTCAATCAGGTCATTCTGCATCCTGTTAGAAGTGCCAGAAAACACCGTGGATGAAGCCAAGTGGGCGGCAAGACTAGCATCCTTGCTAGCTAGCAGGTGCAGCAGTTCAGTGTAATTTCCCCGGTTCGAGGAGTTTTCCGTTTCATCGTTCCCACGGAAAGCCAGCTCTTGTTCTCCGAGGAAACATACAACATCTATGAAACTTTTGAGGATTTCTCTGTTCTTCCTCAGTTTCATTATACAGCATTTTGGATCAGGGCATATTTGGGACAGCCCATGAATAAGGAATTCAATCTTGAAGTAACAAAGGCATGGATTAGTTTTTCTGCATCTTTCTGAGACAAGATGCCCCTAATTTTTGCGATATTATGCAGGTGGAAGAAGGCGGATTTAGAAACCTGTTTTAAATGCAAGATAAAGGACAAATCCTGGTGAAGAATTACTCCACGGTTCCTCACAGTAGCACTGTCTGAGTTGAAAAGGAGAAAATTCAGAGTTATCTAAGTCTTGATGTCTGTTAAGACATCTTTCTAATCTAAAAACGGATTGGTTTCATCTGGCTTCATGAAAAGGTAAATCTGAGTATCATCCTCATAGGAATGAAAGTTTATACTATGTTGTCTCATTATATTACTTAGAAGAACCATGTATAATGTAAAAAGTATTAGTCCAAGTACAGAACCCTAAGGAACTCCCTGACTTACTCTGGTGTGTGAGGAAGACTCATCATTAACATTAACAAATTGAAATCTATCAGCTAAATACGACTGAAACCAGTCTAGTGTGGTCCCAGACCCTTGTGGTCTAATGTTCAAGCCTCTGTAGCAGAATGTTGTGATCAGTGGTGTCAAATTTAGCACCGAGATCTAAAAGAATGAGTACAGACAGAAGTCCTTCATCTGAGTCCATGAGAAGATTATTAGTGACTTTCACCATTGCTGTGCTATGATGAGCTCCAAATCCTGACTCTTCAGATTGTTTCTGCTCAGATTTGGTGTATAGTTGAGTTGAAGCTGTTTCCTCAAGAAGTTTAGACAAGAAGGGAAGATTAGATATTGGTTTATAATCTATTATACCAGGCACATGCCGTGAGTTCTAGGCTTAGGTAGGCAGTGGCAAATTGCAAGGGACAATAAAAAAATTTTTAAAATTAATTTATAATTTATAAAAGTTCCCTACTTAATCTAACAAGACGTCAGACTCTCACAATAATTTTACGTCACGACAACGAGTAGGATAAATAACATTATGGTTATATGCCTTTGTGAAAATATTTTTGTGTGCACCATCCCTGCTCTAAACTCATGGACGTGTTCGTTCGCACAGCAGCGAGCACGCATGAGCTTTGACATACATACGCACAGCCATTTGTGGCTGGCATCCCAGTCATCAGGGTTTTCTTGAATGAGCCTGAACACCTCAAGAAGTTCTGCAAAGTGGAACAAGACGGTCTGAACGAGCCTGGAGGTCGCTGCTGCGCGTAGAATGCGTCTTCTGACCACTTCATCCAACAGATTGCTGCTGAAATAAGCAGCAAGGCCTTCCAGAGTCTTAAAAAAGACTTTACAGTCAGGGATCACCTGTGCAGACTGCGAGTGGATGATGTTCAGTTTGTGCCCGTAACGGTGAGTGAACAATGCCTCGGGTACTTTTTCTCTTATTATTGCCTGCACTCTGTTTAGCTGCGATGCCATAACTGATGTGCCATCATATGTTTGTGCGACAAACTTGTGTGTACAGTCCAGCTTGTCGAGGACACCCATGATATAGTTGGCGATTGCTATCACTCTCCTGTCATCACTGACATCATCAAAGACCAGAAAAGCCTCCTTCACCTCACTGCCGGACACGTATCTTAAAATAATGGAGAGTTGTGCCTTATTCGTGATGTCTGTGGTTTCATCTACCGCCACATCAACAAACGGTGCCACACCCACTTCTTCCCTCAGAACATCTGGAATCGCCTCAATCAGGTCATTCTGAATCCTGTTAGAAGTGCCAGAAAACACCGTGGATAAAGCCAAGTGGGCGACAAGACTAGCATCCTTGTTAGCTAGCAGGTGCAGCAGTTCAGTGTAATTTCCCCGGTTCGAGGAGTTTTCCGTTTCATCGTTCCCACGGAAAGCCAGCTCTTGTTCTCCGAGGAAACACACATCTATGAAACTTTTGAGGATTTCTCTGTTCTTCCTCACTGTTTCATTATGCATGCTAATGCCCAGCCGCCTTTGCTCATCCCAGGTCAATTCTGCTGTGACCAAATGTTTTCAGAGCAATCTGGCTCTGAATGTGGACCACCGATTTTTCATGTTTGGCTATGGAACAGGGCAAGTTGTTTAAATCACAATATCCAGCATTAGTCCAGACATTGTCAGAGGTGCCGCCAAAAAGCAAACATAGAAAACCAAACATCCCGTTCAACTTAGGACATCCACACAGCCAATCCTTCCTTTTGTACCATTCACTCTGGAAAGTACCAACAATTTTCTGACCCTTCCTTTGCTGAAGATCAGGTAGCTCAGGTGTTGGTCTCCGATCATTCAAAAGTTTACGTTTTTCCTCAAAAGAAAGACGTGAAAACTGTTTCAGCCTCTCAAGAGAAGTAATTTTGCCGGTGAACCCCCCCCCCAGCAAATTTCAGACCAGAGGATCAATTCACAAATTCTCTCAACGTACATGGATCATTTGCATAGTACAGTAATGTAAAAAGGCAGATCACTACGCTGCCTAATGTAAAAAGGCAGCGCAGTGATCTGCCTTTTTACATAAATAATCTTTATATTAGAAACTAACTGCGCATGCGCGAACACACACTGCTGCGATAATATGGGAGGTAAAGGCAGAGAAGCGCTGTGCCTTCAATAGAAGGCGTGGCCTGATCATATTAGTGTGCAATGATGAGTCACTTATGCAGCTTCATTTCATGGCCAGGAGGGGGCGCTGTTGAGGTTTTTATTTTTATTGAACTATGAGAAGCACTAAATGCCAGCACTTTCAAGCATTACAGGCATTAAGAAATTATAATTGGAAAACGTATATTAAAGATCAGTAATTATAAAATAAAAGCTTTTTTTAAAAAAAAATAAAATAAATCGAATCACTACAGTTAAATTTTTTCATTTGATCCCTTTTGTCTTGGGTAGGCACTGCCTACCCTGCCTACCCTGACTGCACACCACTGAAGATAACTAACGGCAGCAGCTCCAGTTATTCTCTAACCAAGAGTCTACAACATGTTACAGTAGTTTTTACATTTTAAATGTTTCATCTGCACTCCTCATTAGTAGACATTAATATCTGACCGGAAACCAGGACGGGATCACTCAGTAGCAGCTTCAGTCGGATCATACAGCAGAGGTGATCACCTCCTGCTCTGGCTGCAGTGTGAAGCTGCATGAGGACCGAGCTACATGTGTTCTTTAGGACGGGGGAAGGAGAAGAGGGAGTGTTGCTAACAGAGAAGAGAAATCCACTTGTTTTTTAAAGTTACTCACCAAAAGTCCCCGATACCTCCAGAAAAAAATGCTAGACTTGTTGATGCTCACGTTGTCTTGAAACACTCAGTTTGACACATCATCAATACAGTGCCAATGTCACCGAGAGTCCATCAGTGTACCAGTACCAGGAAATTGCTCTAATTGTTGTTGTTGTTAATTTTTTTTTTTTGTTTGTTTTTTTAAGACGTTATTGTTTCTTTAATTATTTAATCATAATTAATGCGTTAAAGTCCCACCCCTAATTGTAACATAACATAATCATGGTGGATAAAGTTCACTGCCAAGGATCAGTTTCTCTCGCCAAGATAATGCCAAATTCATGTTTTAATAATGTGGCAGAAATAACTTCTATGCTTTTTTAAAAATAACACATTATTTCCACCGATTTTTTTGCATTAACATTTTAATTTTGACAGCTCTCGTGAAAAATTCCATATGTTTTTTGTAACTTTTATTTCTACTTGTTGGTCACTGAGGTTTCCCTGATTGACAGGGATGACAAGTTTACAGCAACCCAGTCATAAACATATGACAACAAAATCATGAGCTAAAATTAAACAATGTTATGATGTAACCTGAATGGATTACCATTAACAATTAAAGATTTCAAAAACAATCGCATGTTTTAAATACAATTAAACAATTAACTAAAACAATTATACGGTGAATTAAAAAAATCAGACATTATACGTTTAAAATCAGTAAAGGGTGGGATAATCTCCAATCCCAAAGCTTGCCAAAGAAGTTTCTTGAATTTGGGGCGTCAAAAGAAAAGGCTGATTTGCCGAGCTTCAAATAAACAAACAGGACTTTACAAAAGGTCAACCTTCTATTTGAAAAATGTAAGCTATATTTATTTTACAGTGATCTAGCAACCTCCAGAAATTTATTGGGGCTACCATTGGGACTGGGTGGTCTATAATTTTAACAGTAAATGTACAGTACAGTTTAAAGTTGTTTGGCTACCTGGAGTTAGACCATAGACTGTATATAAAAAGATGGCCGGTATGACGTCACCATCTTGGCAGCATCACACGTGTTGACACTGAGAAGGTACAAAAATGTGCAAAGAGGTGGAGCTGAGAGTTGGGGCTGTGAGTGTGAGGGAGGATGATTGATCCCACTACATATTGCAGCAGACATCTTTGTCAAACCAATTGTTCAACCCTGACGCCTGGACCAAAACTATTGGGTCGATTTTTTCTTTTCTTTTTCTTTTAAACTAAAGTTTTTAGTTTGTTCTCCAACAAATGGTGAAAAAAGGAAACAAAACAAAACATTTTTGTACCATTAATTACTTGCAATCTATAAGAACGATTGTGTTACAAAAAATATCCACAGGGTGCACTAAACAAGTTTATTATTAGCTATATAGCAGGATTTTGAGTTATTAAAGTTTTGTTTTTAAGTTTTTCTATGGCACACACTTACAATGCTTACAAAGTCACCCAAAGTGCAGCACAGATTATTTTTAATGATTAGAAAATAATTTAGTAATAAATAATAAACAAAGTGATTCAACAGGTCTCAGAAACAGTATGTATTAAATAAGCTGCATAGGAGTTAAAGGGGTAGTGCTTTGTAAAATGTGTTTTTTTCAGCTGTAAACAGTTGGTTTTTTTTTTTTTTTTAAATCATAATTTTGTGATTAAAGGAATTACTCAAATGTTTCTTACAAGGTAAAACCATTTTTTTTGTTTTGTTTTTTTGTAATGTAAAGGTAAACTTTGTCTTTCGCTTGCCTTCGGGAAATTTAAAAACAAACAAAAAAACCCCCAAAAAACCTCAAAGTCCCCACCTTCCAAATACAAAAACTGCAGGTCTTCGCATTGCTCACATACAAACCATACCCACAAATGCTCATCTACAGAACAGATGAACAGATGTTGAAACACTAAGTTCAGATTTTTAAGAGCCTTTGAGAAAATATTGCTGCAGTGGGACAAATTTATGCTTTTGGGGGGTATGTAAAAGTAAAACTGGACTTTTTCTTCCAGTGTTGATGCTCATCTGACTACAGAGAGCAAGCTCATATCATAGCAGTGGCAACTTGCAGTGGCACTTTTGGCAGCTCCATAAGCCTGCTATGAGTCACCACAACTTGCCAGCTCCTGCCGGAGCTGTTACCACAGACCACAACAACACAACAGCTCAGACTGAAATGGTTAAGAACCACCTTTTTCTTCCTCCACTGAGGAGCTTCTTTCACCTTAAAGACTGCTTGGTGATTGTAGGTGCATGGAGACAACAAAAGCCTGCAGGGTACTGGCTCTCGAGGACTGGGGTTTGACACCTTAAGGCGTTTTGGAGACAAGAAATCCAGACAAGCACATATCCCGTCAGTGAAATGGTAAAATGGCAACACTGTACTAAAATAGAACAGGTATCTTCACGGTAACCTTCAGTATGTTCAACACTATAGAAAGATATCATGGTTAGACCTGAAATACTTTGCTCTTACCACATGACTGTCAGTGTTTCAGTCAAACACCTTGTGACCATTAGAGGTCACGTATTCATTGACTTAAACATAGTTGTGTGTGCCTGCATGTTTATGGACCAAAAAATGTTTTTGGGGAGGAAGACAGAGTTTGAGGGTGCATTCACATCAGGATAGTCTGCTAGGCTCAGTCCGATTGGGGACTCAGCTCAGTTGCGGGACTGTGTATCAATGCGGACTGAGACCACGTTCATGCTGCACTTTGGTTAAACAAGCCAAATCATTAGAAAATTATATCCCCATTCTCACCAAAGGTGGCGCTGCACTGGTATTTTGTAAAAGGAAAGACCTGCGTGAAGAAGAAAAACTCCCCTTTTCTCCACTTGCAAGCATGGAGATAAAACTATCACTGTTTTGGGTTTTTCATTTTGTTTTATGCAAGTATACTGCAGAAATACACTGTTACAATGCATGCAGTATGAACAACAGATTAGGCAGAGGATGATCACTGTGTTTTTACCCACAATGCAATGCTACGCCAAATGCAGGAAGTAATTTTTTGTAGTCTGCTTTCTGTATTTGGTCTGCTTGGAACAGGCTGAGATCTTTGTTTGTATACAAACCGGGTCCGCTTCTTTGGGCCAAGTCAGAATTTCATTTGGTGCATTCATTTTTCCTGAACAAAGCAGACTTTCCAAGCAAACAAACTTGGATTTGAATCAATAAGGCTGATGTGAATGTGCCCTGAAATGACTTTGAGATGGATGATCACAGATATTTCTCGTTAGCTCTCCTCTTCCTTAACACCACAAACCATCGTCTTTGTAAGATTTAAGGCGTGCAGACATCATCCATTATTATCTAATACCAACAATTGTCTTACTTCCTGCAAAGCCAGTGCTTCCCAGTCCCATTCTTCAACACACCTGATTCAGATTAGTGAACTTCTTCATCAAGTTATTTCCAAATGTTCAGAGGTGGAAAGTAACAAATTACATTTATTCAATTTACTGTAATTGAGTAGTTTTGTGATTAATTTGTCATTTTTAAGCAGAAATTGGTAATTTTACTTTTACTGAAGTAAACTTTGATGCAAGTATTTTATTTCATTACATTGGAAATCTCCCTGTAACAGAGTGAAGAATGAAATTCAGGAAAAAAAACATTTGCCTGAGGGGACATAATGCCAAACATCACAGATTGTCCATCTCTGCTGCTGATCTACTTTGGTCACGTTTGATGCCCACTGAAAGGAAAATTAAATGCACGGACGTGCAGGAGGGGAATTGTCACTGATGAACTGTTAAAAACAGTGTTGGATTGGATTCATCACTTGTCCTTTGTTTACGTCTGGTAATTTAAACTAACTTCTAATCAAAGTCCATTTTAATGTAATACTTTTTTACTTTTACTTAAGTAGATGGGTACTTTGCTTAAATTCTACTCAAGTAAAAGTAAAGTTATTTTTAGTTAATTACAATTTTTTTGTACTTTTTTCATCCCTGCAATCATCCTAATGAGCCATACATTTCATTCAAGTGTGTTAAAGTAGGGTTAACTCTTAAAATGCAGGTTAGTGGATTGACCTGGATTGAGAAACACTGCGTTATCCTACGCATCAATCCTTTTCTACCATCCTCACGATGTATTTCTCTACCTTCTGTTCTTCCATGGTGTCCTTTATTGCCCTCATCTCACCATTCTTTTTAAACCTTTGCATGAAGAAAACTGTGCAGTCTTAGCATTTCAGTTTCATAAAGCAAGCTAAATTTTGGGGAAGGGGTGGGACAGAGATGCCAGCCAGTGTTACAATGCACGCGTGTTTGCCAGGAGAAAATTCCACTGAAGCACCAATGAACATCTGGCCTATGTGCCAATGATTGGATGGGGAAGTTCCTCAGGATATAACACTTGAAAATGTCTTGGCATGTCCATGACAACAGCAGTGCAGTTTGTGCTGCCTGTGTGTGCAAAAACATGTATTATATTTGGGAAGCGTGCATGAGGGATGATTAAATTGATTGTGTGAGTGAGTTTATGTTAATAGCATTCTTATGTTAGTGTGTGAGTGGTGATTGTGCAAAACACTTGTCTGAAAAATTGTGTTCTTGTGTGCGAGTGTTGGGAGCTTTAACTTCCCACCATTAGCTCTGAACCCCCTTTTTTTGCAGGCTTCTGATTCTTCCCTTGATTACTATTTAGACTTCTGCTCGTTTACCGAGCGCCATCTCTCCATTGTTTTATCTGTCCATTATTCTTCTTTCTCCGTGATTTTATTTTCTTTGCCCGTGGCTCATGATAGGTTCATCCGGAGGCCAGATGACGTTTGTATTTTTGTCTACACTTACTTTTATGTTTTTTGTTTTTTTTTTCCCCATGTCAGATTTGATATTTCCAGTTACATCTATAGCATTTAATGGGCTGGATACATGGCTTTGTACACCACTGAATGCACATGTGTCTTTTGGGCTCATGTAAGCCCAGAAGACGAGGCAGTGGTCTACCAGTGACGTCCACCCAGTGGAGGAGGTGAGCAGCAAGCCGTGGAAGATGTAGCAGGGTTGTTAAAAGTGTTGTTAAGAGATTGTCTGGCAGCTGTTCCTGACAGGTTGGGGATAGAAGGACAGATGGTGTTTGATTAGCGAACAGACCGCTGATGGAAGTAGATATGGAAGCACGAATGAGGGAGGGGGAAATGGATTTCAGTTCAAAAGGAAGGTAAGAAGTGGATAGATGGATGGACTTAAAGATATATTTGTGGAAGAATCATGTCAGAAAATGACAATGAAAGATTAATCGATTACTGTAGAGACTTATTAAATAATGAAAGTAGAACTTTGATACTTTCAGCGAAGGAAACACAATTTTTTTTATAATTAGTCTAAAAATTAAATAAAATTCTCATGTTTATTTTAAAAAAAAGTCTAAAATGGAAAGGAGACTGAATTTGGGTGGAAATGGAAAACATCTTAATGTAGAAACAAATTCAGTTCATGATGGGAGAAGTGAAAGTGCTGTTAGGGCAGCTGTTCAAAATAACAATTAGCTTCATTCACCTGGGTGCAGTCTTAAAGAACTGATGCAAATAAACCTGCAGAGCTGGCTGATTAAAGTCTGTTCAACAAGCTAACAGTGATTGCTGCAGCCAGCAATAGTCTGATTCAGTCATTTGTTTTTATGAATAATTAGAGCTGAGTTTAGCTTTTTAACAGGTCAGTCGGAGGTCAAACAGCGTACTGAGGTTCTGCTCTGGCTCAACAAAAACACATTTATACAATATCAAGCAGTGATGGGAGCCTCTGTTCAGCAGGTGCTCCTGGATTTAGGGTTCAGGCATTTCTCAGCTGCATCCTGTTTACTGGCAAGTTTAGAGTTAGATAAATGTTAGATATGTGCTGAATACAGTGATAATTCTGATAATATGATAGAACATGATTTATATTGTTGAATAGAAAGGTTACTGCTCATGCTCAGGATACCAATAAATTATCTGTACTGTAACTGTGACAATTGGCTGGGAATATATTAACAACTTACAATAATTGTTTGGTTTAGAAACCCATACAACGTTTATGCTGTGGTATATCTTTAAAAGGCCTTGTAATTAGGTAGGTTGCGGTTGTGCTAAAATTTAATTCATTTTCAGTTATTTCTCAGCTGATTGTTTCAGCTTTGTTAAAATGTGTAAAGAAGCATTTTTTGTATTTAGAGAAATTTACCAAAACTGGTTTCTATGGCCCCAGTATAAATGAAGAGTGAGAAGTGAAGTTTAGAACACTGTTGGCCTACTAATCAGACAATCTTTAGCTGGTTTCTAAAATAATGAAACTCACGTCCATCTAGTTACAAACATGAAAAATTGTCAGACATATTTCCAACCAAATTATCTGAAGGATCAGTTTGATATCTGATGCTGTGCCAGTTTCCACCATCTATCCATCTATTTCATCTGTTTCTATTAGGAATTATATGCTGTCAGTCTTTCAAATGAATTAATCACGATTAATCGCATGAGTGTCTTGAGTTAAGTTGCGATTAACCGTACAGTAATCCTAGATTCTTTTTTTTTGTTTTGTTTTATCTCTTACTAAATGGACTATTTATCAGGTTTTTCATACTCCTCCAAGAAGTTTTGTACCAGCAGTGTAGAAGAAGGGACTTTGGTTTCTTCCTACATTTACCCACTTGAGGTTAAATGGCTTCATATACATAGATAGATGCACACACACGCATGCACACATACTGTCATTCCTTCTGTTTGCCTCACTATCATTTAGAAACAAACATATACAGATAAACAGAATAAATATCCAGCAATGCTGAAACACCATTTCCAACTTGTTTAGCTTCTTCAGATCAGCTGTTTAAACGTTGCTGCTTGTAGAATTATCAGGATGCCGCCGCTGGAAACTGTCCATCACTGTCTGTAGATGAGCAGGAGGCTCTTTAAAACTGTTTGCTCGCACAGCAAGTGGTATTTGAGAGGCGTCATACTATGATGGTAACATCGACAGTAGATTGAAACCTTAGATTTTTTCGAAGAACCATCTTTCAGAGCTTTGATGCTAAAGCTACTATTTAAAATGGCCATTTTGTATCTATTTCCGCTGCATAAACACAACGATATTTCTGCATCGCTTCCTGAAATTACACAGATGGTACTTCCATTAGAGCGTTCACTTTGACAGCCCTAGTTTCTACCTTCAGTTTCTCTTTGAGACATTCTTTCTCCATGTTGTTGGAAAGGTCTTTCTTTAAGGGAATGGTGGTACATGTGTCAATTTTAAAGTAGATTGGTGTTTTGGGAAAGAACTGAGAAGGATTGGACGCTAATTCTCTAAAGTACATTTAATTTGAGGTTTGTTTTCCACTTGTCACATCATAACTGATAACAACATAACTTGCAGCACTAGACATTTGGAATGAATGTATGAGATTCCAGTCTTTTAGTAGGTTATCAATAAAGTGAGAATCATGGCCCTTGTGTCGGCTGCTTTCTCTGGGCCATAAAAATAAAATGGATGAAGATGTGGATGAAATGAAGGATACATTTTTTAATTTGTAGTTTTGTGTTAATGCTTATACATTCATCATAGTTGACTGTAGTAGCCATTATCACTGAGAAGACCATTACAGCCATTAGAGTCATTGTGGAGGAGATTTTCTTCATAACTCTCTTCATACCTCATAACTACAGCAATTACCCAAGATGCATCACTGTCGTGGCATCTTTGCAGACAGTGAGTGTGTTTGTGTTTATGACGTGCTGATTGAGGATGAAGCAATCATCAGGCCAACACAAACACAGCTGTTTTATTGTTGCACTGCTCAGATGTGCTTTCGCAGCCAGAGTGTGTGTGTGTGTGTGTGTGTGTGTGTGTGTGTGTGTGTGTGATCATATAGATCAAAGTGTGACCTCACCTCCTGTTCAATATCCCTTCTCTTAATGAAAAGCTTTGGCAGTGTAAGATAATGCACAGCACTCCCTTTCATTCTTGCCACATATCTGTATTGCGTTATCTTACGATCAGCAGTTTTTAATGCTTCTTTATGATAACCAGTTGTGTTGCCATGTGCTGTGTAGCCATTAGGCAACTTCACAATATCAATAAGTTTTCATCCCTGCTGCAGTTTGAGTCTACTGAAGGTTATATATTTCATTCCCAATATTTCAAATGTTTTGGGTGTTTGACCTCGTGGCAAGAAGCTAAGCTCACCATATTTGTGTGATGTGGCACCTCCTGTGTACACTAAAACATTGTGTAAAATATAAAGAAAAACAGAATGCAACTTTGTCAGCTGCATGATGATGTGACCACATGGGGAAGGGGTGTTTAGTAACATTAGTGTTGGACTATTTGTGACTATTATATATTTAAAATGCAAATCTATCAAAGATTACTTGTTTTGACATCTGAAAAAGACGTGTCTGGTTTTTATTTTGGTTCATATGAGTCATCAGTTCATGGCAAAAAAAATGATGGAATAAAGAAAATTTTATTTAACATTAAAGGGCATCAGAGGGCTGCATAAATAATGTTTTTTGAGTAACTTATTATGTTGCTTACATAAAGCAAAAACCTTCGGTCTAAATGTAAAGATAAATCCATCAGTACAGCTGCTAGCCAGAGGTTTGATGCTTTGTTGCACGTTTTTGTACTTAAAAATTCTTCCCTGCTATAAAGTTAAGTAAAATGTTCAGGCTATAATTGATATTCTATTTGTTGTAAGTGTTAAGAGAGCCCCCAAATTATTATTTTACACCCTAGACAGGTTGCCAGTCCATCGCAGGGCCATTTATTCATTAATTATAATGTTTTAAATCAATTTTTAAATCAGTTTAAAATATCTTATTAACACCACCACATTCTATATTAAAATGATTCCTATCAATCTTATAGCTTTGTGTTAATATTGTTTTAATTTGTATTATCATTTACTGCTGTAGATGTTTAATGTTGTCAATTCGAAATGAATTAGTTTATTGTTGGGCAGTTTCAGCATTTGTCATATATTTCCATCACTAGTTTTTCCTGTGACATGCAATCTGTTTCATGATGCATTTTTCAACAGGGCCTAGATGATACTTAGCAGATGGCTGCAAAGCTGACTACACTCTCCACAACAGACTTAATGGAGATATGCAACATCTTGGTGCAGACGTTAAACCATCTCAGCTTCCTTAAGAAGTACAGTCTGCTCTGACCTTTCTTGTAGATGTATTCAGTGTTGCATTTCCAGTCCAGTTTGTTGTCCAGCTGAACTCCAAGACACTTGTATTCCTCCGCCACCTCCACCTCCTCTCCCAGGGTGGAAACAGTGCTTTGTTTATTCTTGTTCCTCCTGAAGTCAACAATCATCTCACTGCACCAAATAACAAACTGACTGACCAGTTCTCTGTACTCTGCTTTTTGTCCATCACTGATACACCCCAGAACTGCAGAGTCATCAGAGTATCTCTGCTGATGGCTGGACTCAGAGTTGTACTGGAAGACTGAGGTGTATAGTGTGAAGAGGAATGGTGAGAGTACAGTTCCTTGTGGTGCACCAGTGCTGCTGACCTCCATCTCAGACACACAACCTTTCAGTCTCACAAACTGGGGTCTGTTTGTGAGGTAGTCATAGATTCAGGTGGTTGTGGAGGTATCCACCTGGAATTTATGGAGCTTCTCACATAACAAAGCAGGCTGAATGGTATTAAAAGCACTTAAGAAATCAAAGAACATGACCCTCAGAGTGGTGCCTGAATGGTCCAGATGAGAGTGTGCTCTCTGGAGCAGGTATATGATGGCATCTTCAACCCCAAGTCCATTACGATATGCAAACTGTAATGGGTCCTGAAAGGTATTTACTTGCTTGTTGAGGTGAGCCAGTAAGAGTCTCTCTAGGACTTTTGTGATGTGAGATGTCTGGGCAGCTGGTCTGTAGTCACTTGGTTCAGCTGGTTGTGTTTTTTTTAGGCACTGGAACAAGGCAGATTTTCCACAGCACTGGGACACTATTTTGTCTCAGACTGGTGTTGAAAAGGTGCTGAAGAATCGGACATAGTTGAAAGGAAGGAAAGGAAGACTATTTCAGTGTATCACAAATATTACCATATATTATCATTACTTTGGGGACACTTGGTTTCCACTGAGCAGGAAGGGTTTGAAATATGTAACCAGCAATGCAAATGATGTACAGTAGTGGAGTAGAAAGTGCAATATTTATCATAGGACCCCATGCCTGCCTTTGCCTAGGGCCCCAAATTTCCTAAATCCACCACTGGGTTGCAGGTAATATCAATGTCATTGTCAACTTTATTTATGTCGCACATTTAAAAGCCAACGGCCACCCAAAGTGCTTTACAGGAGATGATACACATAAAAATGAGCAGCTTAAATTAAACATTAAAAACTAAAATAACTATAAGATAATCATTAACAATAAAAGAATGAAGGCAGAAAATAACAAACAGATAAAAACAACAGAAATAGTGAACTCTGTTTAGCCAAAGACCATTTGTAAATAAATGGGTCTTAATACGCTTTTAAAAATGAAAAGTCTATTTGAAGACCATGTTCCATGATCTAGGAGCCACAATGGCAAAAGCTCGATCTCCTGTAATCACGAGGGATCGAGGCATGTTAAAGACCATCCAGTCAGCTGACCTAAGGGCTCTCTGGAGGGTTAAACGACCTTAACAAGGTCAGATAAATATTGTGGTGCTAAACCATTCAAACCCTTAAAAACAAATAAAAGTATCTTAAAATCAGTTGCAAAGTGAGGACAGCACTGGCGTTATGTGTTCATGTTTATTCGTCCTGCTGAGGAGATGAGCCACTGGGTTCTGAACAGGCTGCAGACGGTGTTTGATATATGTCAAATTTTGAATTTCCGATTGTCATAATTTGTCTGTGTCACACAACTTTACCACCAGAGGTCACTGAACTCCATTAATGTTGATCAATAAAATACAATTCAGCCTTACTGATTAGGGGAAGGTAATGGATATTTATGCCTCTAGTCAATTATTTTTTTAAATGTCTCGCATTATTTGCTTTGACTATTCTCCTCAGAGAGCTTTAAAAGCATTATTACTGCAGGCGCTGTTTAACAGAATTACAAGCGTGTTTATTGTACTGTTATTACTGCTGGTGTTCTGGCAGTATTGTGTTTGTGCTTTTTTTTGTGAGCAGAGAAAAGAAGAAACACATTGAGTGCTGGCACTTTATTTCATGCTGGTGATTGTTGTTGGCATTGTGAGATGCCAGTTGGTGTTTGGCGCCAACACACAGAGGGCACAGTGTGTGTTGGTGTGTGTTGAGGTAATACACACAGTGAGCTAGGTGATGTCAGAAAAGGATAGATATAATATCTGAGACAGAAGGCAAAGAGGAAGCAGGAGAGGTAAGAAAGGGGAGGAGAAAGTAATATTAGTGATGGAGAGGAGGGATAGAGGAGAAGGATGGTAGGGCAATGAGGGCAGACAGGCCTCGTCTTTGTGTGTATGAGTGTGAACCTGTACCTATGTTTTTGTGTGTGTGTGTCTGTCCCTGAGTCTTTGTACTGGCTAATCTAGGCGTCAGCAGCTTTTTGAGGCTTTTGTGCTGACAATAATCACACAGCGCTCCTCTTTTCAATTCATCAGCAACAACAACAAGGGATCACATGTCCCCTATACAGAATCCAGAGAGGGAGAGGGCATGGATGGCGTTAAAGTGGCCATCATGTTGCTTAGTTACAGCTTGGGTGGATAATGTGTGTGGACCCAGACATTCAAATGGTCTACACCCTGTATACCCCTGGAGCATCAGCAGAAAGTACAACCACATACTTAAAAAATAACCCAACCTTTTCTTCAAAGAATAATTTATTTCATGTTGCAGTGTGATGGATAAACAATGAGTAAAACACTGGTCAAATCTGGAGCAAGCATGAATAATAATCATTATCAGAATAACATTAATGGGAATAATTATTTCTGTTATAAATAATAACATCAGAGTGATCCGAGTACTTATTACATCTATACAAGCTACAAATATCAGCATTTTGTTTTGTCAACTTTTTTTTTTTTTAATTATTTCTTTTCTTTTCAACTGTTATAACTTTAAACTTCACACACGACCTGGCTGTTCTAGCTTCCCCTCCCAGCCAATCAGAGCAGACACTTATTCAGAGAAACATTTCTGAACTGTTTCAGGTTTCATCTTCGGACCGTTCCAGTGAGAATCGACTCTTAGAGTGTTGATAGGGCTACTCAATACTTTGGCTGAGCAAACATCCGTTGTAGGTGCATTAACCTGTTAAGAAATCTGAAGCTGAAGTCTAAACAGCCTTTAAATTTAGTTATATATATATATATATATATATATATAAAAAATATGCACGGCTCAAAAAAATAAAGGGAACACTTAAACAACACAATGTAACTCCAAGTCAACCACACTTCTGTGAAATCAAACTGTCCACTTAAGAAGCGACTCTGATTGACATCAATTCCACATGCTGTTGTGCAAACGGAATAGACAACAGGTGGAAATTATCGGCAACTGGCAAGACACACCCAATAAAGGAGTGGTTCTGCAGGTGGTGACCACAGACCACTTCTCAGTTCCGATGCTTTCTGGCTGATGTTTTGGTCACTTTTGAATGTTGGCGGTGCTTTCACTCTAGTGGTAGCATGAGATGGAGTCTACAACCCACACAAGTGGCTCAGGTGGTCCAGCTCATCCAGGATGGAACATCAATGTGAGCTGTAGCAAGAAGGTTTGCTCTGTCTGTCAGTGTAGTGTCCAGAGCATGGAGGCGCTACCAGGAGACAGGACAGTACATCAGGTGACATGGAGGAGGCCGTTGGAGGGCAACAACCCAGCAGCAGGACCGCTACCTCCTTCTTTGTGCAAGGAGGAACAGGAGGAGCTCTGAAATTAGGAACAGAGATGAGATCCCCAGACCCCTTGTGGGACCATATGCTGGTGCAGTTGGCCCTGGGTTCCTCCTACTGCAAGACAATGCTAGACCTCATGTGGCTGGAGTGTGTCAGCAGTTCCTGCAACATGAAGGCATTGATGTTATGGACTGGCCCGCCCGTTCCCCAGACCTGAATCCAATTACGCACATCTGGGACATCATGTCTCGCTCCATCCACCAACGCCAAGTTGCACCACAGGCTGTCCAGAAGTTGGTGGATGCATTAGTCCAGATCTGGGAGGAGATCCCTCAGGAAAACATCCGCCGCCTCATCAGGATCATGCCCAGGCATTGTAGGGAGGTCATACAGGCATGAGGAGGCCACACACACTACTGAGCCTCATTTTGACTTGTTTGAAGGACATTACATCAAAGTTGGATCCGCCTGTAGTGTGTTTTTCCACTTTAATTTTGAGTATAACTCCAAATCCAGACCTCCATGGGTTGATACATTTGATTTTCATTGATCATTTTTGTGATTTTGTTGTCAGCACATTCAGCTATGGAAAGAACAAAGTATTTAATAAAAATATTTCATTCATTCAGATCTACAACGTGTTACTTTGGTGTTCCCTTTATTGAGCAGTGTACATTTATTTATATATATATATTTATTTATATATATATATATATATATATATGTGTGTGTGTATATATATATATATATATATATATATATATATATACACACATATATATGTATATATAAAGTTTGATGACAAAAAAAGTTGTTACTCATCTGCATATTATCTGTTAGCTTTTTATAATGGCTCATTAGGGTAATTTGAACCATTAATGAATATGCAGAGCAGAGAGGATCTTTTTTTTTTCTTTTTTTTAAAATATTGCTTTTACAATTTCTGGGCGGAAACATTTCAATTTAAATTTGGTAAACTTCTAAGGAAAATACCAATTTTGTAAAAACAAACCTTTGAGGAACAGCAGATTTTTTTGCACTGGCTTGGCGGTGTTCACTGCAACATCGGCTGCACTGTAGTTTCTGATGCACAACAGCTATGTTGTGCCAACCATTGTTGTCTTCTGCAAAGTTTCTTAAAAGCTGGAATGCTTTCAACATGATAGTGATTATAGACCGGTATTATTTCAGTCATGCATAATTGGACTACAAGGTGATATTTTGTCATTATCTATTACAGGCAAAATGGTCTCCTGCAGTGTTCTGACTTTGCTTGTAAAACTATTCAAGTATCCAAGATTTTTGTCCTCACCAATTTACAATTTTTATCATCATGTGTTAACAAAGATGGGGGCTGATTTTAACAATGCAAGACACCATGACTTTTTTTTAAGTCAATCTAATAATCCAGCACTTGACTAAAATGAGATGACTGATGTACTAATATATGACGAATTATAAAACAAAGTTCCATTGACAGACGACTCAAAATTTCAGAATGAGACGTATATATTAATTTGATATGGGAGAAGGTAAAACAATGAATTAGCAAAGATTTGTCTCTGCTGCTCTGAATGCGTGAGACCGGAGGGGCAGCCGGGGAGAGATGGGGCAGGAAGAGCCACACAGTAAAAACAAATACTCAATAAAGCCTCAGTACAGTAAAAGGAGAGTGAAGTAAAAAGTGAGGGGAAAATGAGTGGGATTCAACAACAAGTGTCTCTTTTGCCCAGCTTCTCTGGGTTCAGGTAAGGATGAGGGAATGCTACTGTGCTTTCCTATTCAAGCATATGTGTCTTTATGCACGTATGTGTATTTAGGGGTTCACAAAAGAGAGAACGTAAGCTTATACAAAGAAGAAAAAAATACAGAAACATCACTTTTTTTCTCCCCCAAAAACGTCCATGTAACTTAAAAACATCCACAATAAAAAGATTTTTTTTTAATATGTATATATGTGTACATATATATATATATATATATATATATATATATATATATATATATATATATATATAATCTTCTGTTTTGTTAGTTCACTCCTGACCTTAAGTCACAGGCTGAAGAATTGTCCTCCTTGCCCCTTTCTTCCTCTTAAGAAAGATGAAAAAAAAGTCAGGATGCTTTAGGAGAAAGAAACGACAGGGTTTGTCGGCAAGGAGGAGCTTTTCTGTAAGTGCAAAGAGGTTTCATTTCTCAATGTTTTGCTTTTCATTCATAAAAGTCTCAACATAATGAATGAACTTGAGCGTGTCAGACTGAGTCTGAGCCCTTTGTTTCATTCAAGAGGAATATCTTTTCATTATAAAACATCTTGAGGGCAGTGTTGACTTCAAGAGATGGAAACCTCTCCAGCATCTTCCAAACAGAACCACTTCAAAACTCTGCATCATGTTATCAAGGTTAAACGCCTTCAAACGCATTTCATCTCAGACCTCAATCTAGTCTACATCTGCACCTTTGGAGGCATTTTCTCACAGTCTTCTCATGGTCCTTGGAGGTTTGTCATTCTTGCTTTGTTTCCTCACACGTCCTAGTCAGTCATGAAGGAGCTCTTGGAGACAGTTGGGGGATTTGAACACCTCAGGAACCTCACTGTCCAGTTTGCAAATCACTTTGTAGATGGCCTTCTTCCATGACGGGTCTGCATCCTTTCCAGCCACTATGGCATTGAAGAACTCTCGAAGAGTTACCTGGGCCACCTCAAGAAATCGTTCGGGAACCTGAAAGAGAAAAGGGGAATGGACAAAGAGAAGAAATGTGAAAGTGGAAACGCCCTCCCTTTTTTGAGTTAAACTCATATACTCTTTTAAATCTTCATTAATTTTCTGTTTAAAATAATATTTGGCATTGTAGCATCTTATAGACTGCAGCTCAAAATGCCAAACGTTGCAGCAATTTCCGACTGTCATATCTAATTCCAAAAGCACGGACATCTGCTGTTATATCAGCTTTCACTGTGCTGAGATGGCTTTCCAAACATGAGTCAAGTCCAACACAAATGCTGTCAACGATGTAAGAGGCTTTTTCATCTGTCAACTGCACGGAAACTTTGTAAATAACATCTTCATATTCTTTATTGTCTGCAAGGTGGTACAGCTGCACGTAAATAAGGCTGGGGCTTGCCCAAGGTGTTACCACAATGTAAGAGGGACTGGGCTGTCGTGGCACGACGGCTTTTCCCATCCGAAACCCAAGAAAAATTTTCTGCCCAAAACTTCAGTACATGTGTATGAAACAGTTGTGACTGGGCAAATTCAGCCCCACATTTAGAAAAGTTGACACTGAATACTACAGATACAGATACTACAGATACTGCTGATAATCATGAAGTAAAACTTTACTAGAGGGAAAAATTTATATATATATATATATATATATATATATATATAATGTGCGTGTGTGTATAATTTTTTTTTTCCCCCTTTCTTTTGGATTTTAAAACTAAATGTCCTCCAAAGGAATCAGCTGAATGTAAATGCAATTAAAAATGATAACCTTACTGACGGATTTAATTTCTTTATCAGTAAAACCTGGATTGTACTACTTACACTTTGGTGGCTAAAGACAGCACTGTGTCAAAAAGGTCCCAACAAGAGAGCCAACACAGAACGGAATCATGTTAATGTAAAACCACGTAACAAGGTCAAATGTCGAAGTATTTTTTTCTTTAGAAAACTGTGTGACCGAAAGTGATTAGGAATTAACCGTGGGTGTGTTTCAGGTGTCCCTACATTACTATTCCTGTTACCAAGTTCTTCTTCAGAACTTCCCTTAAAGATACTTCCTATTTCTTCAGAGGCCCTGCCTGATTGTGTGTTTGGTGTGACAGTTTCTGACGCACACACAATGTCACATGAAGACAGATGACTTATTTAGTCAGTGACAACGGCAGGTGAACAGCTGTCGGTGAGCTGTCAGACTCTGCATTGACGTGTGCAAGAATGAGGGGTTTGCAAGGATCTGATTGTCTTTACTGATGCAAGCAAAAATATACTCCATTCCTTCACAAGGATTTGTGTGTTTATAAGTGAAGTGTGTGTGGGTTTTAATGATGTGTGTGTGTGTTTTTGACAGCAGAACAATGGCACACACATACATGCATACATTTTTCATTCTTTTTTTTGCCCTTTCTCCCGGGGGCAAGATCATCCAAAGACACCAAACAACCCGACTCTGACTCCCCCTCTTCCTCCTCCCTGTCGCATTTTTTTTTTTTTTTTTTTTTGTTCTTCTTTGGCTCTTTTTCTTGCATGCAGATGTGCAGACACACACTGCTGACTCCTCCCGTCTAAATACATCTGCCTTTACACCCAAACAAACTCACACACATGTAGAGGACAGCGAGGGCCGTCTGGGTGTAACCCCTTCATGCGTGGCAGGACGTGGCAAGGTTAGCTGCCACCAGAACGAATGAATCGCTCCGTGCACACATATACACATGCAGTCACACACAGACTTGCACACACAACTTAAATGATTCCCTGGACTCTCATATAGTCTGTCTATCCTTTCTCTCTTTTTAGCAGGCCCCCTGAGACAACTGTTATTTCAATGAGACCCTCTGTCATTGTCTTAGTTTCAACGCTACTGTACAAACACACTAAAGCAGGATTAAACTTTCTACACACTTCTACACAACTACTTAAAAATAAGTTTCTTACAGGAGGTTTTTACAGTGATGGCATTTTCTGTGGCCAAGTATGGACTCTCCACTTGTTCATTTAGGGGCAGACGCTGCTGGTGTGTTTCAGTCATTCTGGTATCTGGCAGGTTTTTGATGTTTCCCTGCAGCATCACACCTGATCCAAATCATATGGATCCAACAGCTTCTTGTCAACCTATTTATTAATTTTGGTCAGGTGTGTTGAAGCAAGGACAAAAAAAAAAAACCCTGCAGGATACCAGCCCTCAAAGACTGGAGTTTGACACCTGTGACATACATGAAGTGGTGCATTGTGGTAATTATAAACCCCATTTATTGTTACACACTAAATCAGAAGGATAATAGACAAAGTGGTTGATTTGGCATTTAACAAAGTAATCAAAATCTTTTTTCACACTGAAGTGTTAGAAACATAGAACCCATTAAAAGTTCTATGTGAATATTTATTAAATGACCTGCCGTTCAGCTTACAACAAGTATGTTTGCTGTTTAGATGAGTCTCACATATGGTTCCTAGCACATATAAATTCTCAAGCCCATGTATCACAAAGACAGAAATTTTCCATTTCAGCGTTAAGAAGTTAAAAGATTATTTTTTTGTATAGCAACCATTGTCTGCTGGTTAAAAAAACAAAACAAAAAAAAAGACTATAATGAGCTGTAACTTTTTGGTGCCGGGAGAGGATAAAGCAGTATCCTGCTTTATCATCTCCTGGCTGTTAGATGCACTGTGCTTGTATTCAGACGGCCTCTGTGCACTAATTTTTATGTATGGCATTAGTTTGTGGTGCGCTACACACTTGTAACTCAATTATTCTCCATTGCATTTTGGGTGTCAATCCTCTGGAAAAACAAGAACATTTTATGTATTTAATTTTTTGTTTTTTTAACTGGTAAGTTGCGCTTTTTTGTCCTAGTTAGGTTCATATACTGTATACAGAAAGACCCATAAGTTTCTGAAGAGCTGAATTGAAGCTCGGTGGGCGGTTCCTACTGTTGCTATCTTTGCAGGGTCGTGCTTGTTGTCTCGCCCGGAAAATATAAATATGGGAAAAGTGATAGAGCTGAGAGGGGGGCCGTAAGCGTGGGGATGGATCGAGCGAACTCCAAGCTGCCTATAGCTAAGAGCTAACCCGGAGATAACAGGAGCTAACCAGCTAACAAAGGTACGTGGGCGAAAGCTAAGTTACGTCAGCTAAAAACTGTGGTTATTCTAGGTTCTTCTCACTTAAAGCGGATATAGGATACCTGTCAATCAAAAAGACACGCCCCTAAATATGCTTAACTTTGAGATTGAATTACTTTTAAATGGGTGAGTTAGAAAAAAAATTCACTCCCCCCACAGTTGTCATGAAGGTAAACCTGACCTATCAAACCAAAAATGGATTTTTGTACTAGGCTGTAAACATGTTATTTTTTGCTGTGAAGTTGGTCTTTTTAACATGGGAGTCTTTGGGGATTTGCTCTGTTTTGGGGGCCCTAGTGCAGGGGTCGGCAACCCGCGGCTCTTTAGCGCTGCCCTAGTGGCTCCCTGGAGCTTTTTCAAAAATGTTTTTAAAAAAAATGGAAAAAGATCTATATTTTTGTTTTGATCTGGATCTGTAGGAGGACAAACATGACACAAACATTCTTAACGTTTTCCAATGCTGTAAAAATGTGTAGAATAAATATTAAATGTCAACATTTCTGTCAAGGAAGATTTGCGTCATAGCCTGCGACACACACAGCCAATCAGCAGGGCGGGAGGAGGCAGGTGCCACCACAACACACAGCGGCTGTGTGATGCGCCATGGATCCCAAAGGGAAAAAGAGAAAAATAATCGAGGAGAACAGAGGATTCAACGTTTCTTGGACCGAATCATTTGCATTTATTGCCAATGCGGAAGGATTGCCTAAATGTTTTCTCTGTAGCAAGAAGTTGTCAAATAAAGAGAGTAATGTGGAAAGACATTTCCAGGGAAAGATGCTACATTTGCAGCCAGTACCCAGTTGGGAGTGACACAAAAAGTGCAATTGCATTACTTCTGGAGAAATTAGAGAAGCGCAAAAGTAGATTTAAGTGGATTGCATCTTCAAACTCCACTACTGCTGCAAGTTTTGTTGCAGCTGGAGATAATAAAGCGTAGAAAACCGTTCAGAGATGGTGACTACATGAAGGACTCAGTCATCAGCATATTGGAACACGTATTTCCAGACTTCAAAAACAAAACCGAGATTATCCAGAAAATCAAAGACATGCCCCTCTCCGCTAAGACAGTGAAGGAAAGGGCCATTAAAATGGCCGGCAACATCACCAATCAACAAATTAAGGACATTAATTCAGCACAAGTTACATCTTACATGCCCGATGTTGAGAAGCTGACCAGTAATGTCCGAAAACAGAAGTCACATTAAACAGGTAAGAACATCATCCTTCATAGACACATATTAACAAAGTGGATGTTTTTATAAAATGATTTCTGATTTTTGTCAGTATATATTTGGAATGACACTTGGTAATATAATCGGGTTTTGGTGCTCAGGTTGGAGGATAGCTGCGCTGGTTGCGTGTCAAAAGAGAAGAGGATGCTGCTGCATTTTACCCTTGCACTGACTTCTTTGGCATTTGCACAGAAATCAAACTGTATTAATTTTATTTATTGGTTGTTTTTTTTTTTTTTATAAATGCAGGCAGCGTCTTATTGCGCTCTGTTTGTTGATAAGGGGCGCGTTATGCACATTCCATTTTGTTTTTCGAATCCTCAAAATAAAAATGACATAAAAAAAATCGGATTTCTATATTGCATTTTTTAATTTCATCAAAGCAACGAAACATAACTCATTAATGTAGTAATGAAGTTAAACATGAGACGGCATCGTACAACAGAGTAATCACGTGGTGCGTCATTCTCTACAGGATGCACTGCAGGGAAAATAAACATTTTATCATTAAGGCCCATTATGTATTTGTAGCCAACTTAGTCATTTTGATAGTAGGCTAATATAGCTAATATAGATACATAAAGCATGTGTTGCCTTCATGATAAGGCTTATATAAGGCTTTTATTTTTTTGCGGCTCCGGACATATTTGTTTTTTGTTTTTTTGGTCCAATATGGCTCTTTCAACATTTTGGGTTGCCGACCCCTGCCCTAGTGGATTAGGTTGGAACTGCAATTTTTTGCACTTTAACATAGGCTTCACTTTTTACTGCCGGAGGTTGCTGCTTGGTTTGGTTGGTCTGGCGATGTTTTTTTTTTTTTTTCCTTTTCATGATAAAATTTTTTGACTGCTGTTTTTCCTCTGGTGACAGCCAGGACTGTCGCATGAAGGGTGAAAGGCCCAGCTATTTGACATAGATATGCAATTGTGCATGTTTAACAGTCACACAGGCACAGTTAAGGTCAGATCTATTAAAATCTCAATTTGCATGTGCAATCTAGAATTTTGTGCATAGGGCCAAAACACATGGATGATTTATTACTATATTTATTATCTAGAAACGTTGTGTAAATAGGTAGCAGGTGAAACATGTTGTGCACTGTTAGTTAACCAGTTTGAACATATTTGTTTGTATGTGAAATTAGTTTGCACATGTCTTAGTACACACAAACCTTTCGTAGATCCAGCCCTAGAGGTTTTATTGCATGCATAAGTCCACTGCAATATGTTTTTATCAAGTAAAAAAATCAGCTTACTCAGTATCAGCTGTGACTTTTTACAACTTTAAAAAAAAAAAAAAAAAAGAAAGAATAGGGGCGGGAGTGATTTTCATTATAACTTTATAACTCTACATTTTTATTGCACTGCAACTAACAAATTACCAACAAACTTGCATAGTAGAATACTAATGTGTGAATTAAAAATGGGAATAAGCAGTGTTGTTGCCAGTGTGAGGCCCCCTAGTGGCCCTGTGCCGTGGCATGCACAGTCCATGCAACGGCTCTGTTGACAGCAACAATATGGCATTACGTGTGACAAGTATATGTAGCTTGTGTTCCAGTGAGAAAACTTAACTGAAGCAAAATATGCAGCTGAAAACGACGATAAAGCTGCAAAAAAAAAAAGAAAGGTTGGAGTGATTGATGGTGGGGATTAATATGTTCTTTCTGCTTTATGATGCATTTTTTGACTGATGTGACCAGAAAATGCGTAATGGTCCCACTAAGGAAAGATTGAATTGTTGGTGCTGGAGATCACGGAGTCCTGTGAGTTGGTGTTTTGGTTTCTGAATTCTTTACCTTCGTTGTAGCTGCACCATCACACCTCCGTGTTTCACAGTGTGTGTCACCTGTTTAATTCCACGTGAAAACTTCAAGATGAAACAGAAAATCTTAATATGGACAAAAGTAAAGTAATACACCTGTCTGGCAGTCCTCTTTTATGACTATCCCCTTAGCAGTGGTTTCTTTGCATCAGCATAACCATGGAGGCCTTCATACAGTCTCCTATTCATTTAGCAAATAAATTGCTTTAATTACTTAATTTAGCATCTGCCGTCTGCAGTTCTTGCACAGGTCTGGCTAACCTGGCAAACAGAAGGACATCTTCTGGCTTGTTAATATAACCACTATTTTATCATTGGAAATAGGAGGAATGGTCACAGCTTTAATGAAGAGAATATTTACTGTTTCTAAAAAAGGAGTAAAAAAAAGAAAATCATTAGACCTCAGCCGGTGCCTAAGACATATTCCTGTAATCTTTAAAAGGCTGCAGCACACAGAGAAAGCCCCAAAGTCAAGATCCTGGTTAATGGTTGCTGTGAAACTGCCCACTGGGACAAATAAAAGTTGAAACCCGAGCTTGATCTTGAAGATGAATGTGCCTTTGAGACATCCTCTCCCTTCTGGCAAAAACCCCTCATCTTTTTGTTGCTCAAATCTTAAAACAAGACAAAACCTCTCTTTCATTTTTTCCTTCTTAAAAATGTATGTTTTCACCGACATGAATAATCTTTAGATGTTTGACCTACTCTGACCTAGTGTTAAATCTAGCTTAATATATATTTCTTTACATATTTCCATTGAGCAAGTTTTCATCAGTCTCGTACTTGTGATTGATTATCTGAATCTGCACAGAGCTGCGAAATAAAAACTTGCACAGCTGGACAAAAACAGACTGAAAGACCTTGACCTAGAGTTGTCCCGGTTGGTGTCTTTGTGTCACTGCCTTGTTCAGGATGATGATTAGTGTGTTTTCAAAATGTTTCAGGGTGACGTGTGTCATCACTGCAGCAATGAGACGACTCAAAGTGCTGAAGCAAGACTGCAAAGAGGACACCGCTGACTGGCCCAGAGGTAGGGAAAACACAAGCAGGAAGGCTGAAGTAAAGCAGGGAGGATAATGTGGGTCCGGTTAAGTGTCATTTCAACTGAGCTAACACATTCAGATGCACACTTACTTCCAGATGCTCAGATTTTGTCTGGCCATTGTAAATCAGTCCAATAAAACCATCTAAATTAGGCCATCATCAATACAGATGGGCCTGTTTTCTGTGCGAGTGTGATTAACTCCTGGCCAGGATCTTGTTGGAGATGGATCTTGTTGCCAGGAGAGACGGAACGAGGGAGGAAGGCAAAAAGTGGGAAAGAAAAAGAAAGATAAAAGCGAGCAGACACTTTGTTTCCAGTAAACACAATTCGCATGATTGCTCAGTTTGGTGGGTAAATATTGGATGAAGGGAAGCTCAATTACTCCCTCTTCACACACACACATGCACACACACGCACACAAAGAGAAGGACAGCCGACTGTAAATCTCTAAATCGCTGCCTAACAAAGAGGCCAACTGGGATGTCCTCCCTCCTGTTTTTCCCTCCTCTCGTCCACTCACTCCCTTCATCATCATCATGATCTTTTCTTAGAAATTTTGTATTATAAGAAGCCATAAGACTGCCCCCCCCCCCCCCCCCCCCCCCATGTCACACGCAAAGTCATCACACTCACTTAAAGATATTTAAAGTGCAAAGTTTTTAGTGGACTAATGGAAATTGTCTTCTGGAAATGTCACCTGCATTAAAGCCCTTTTAACCACTTTTACTATAGCTGATGCTTCTACTGCTTGTCCTCAATCATATTTCACTATATGGCAAGGAATTTTCATTTACTGTATCTCTTTTTCTTGCTTTTGTCATCCGCATCGCTGTCTCACTGAAAGGAGCCTTTATCTCTTAAAGAGAAACACAAAGCAACATTAACTGGGCACGATGACAAATATTATAATGCATTTAAACGGTGGATATTTTCATTACTTTTTTGCCTATAATAATGTGTACAAGTCTTGAACCCCTTAATTCTTTAGACACCACCAGGAAAAAAGACACATGTGCAGCAATATGTTGAAATGAATGTATAAGGTAGAAATATTGTACATTACTAATAAGCTTTAAAAACGAGCATTTAGCATGAGAGACTTTATAGTTAAATACATTTTGGACCCTCTTAGACTAAATTTTCTTGTAATTTCTTTAGGAATAGTTCTCCAGGCTGGTCAAAGCTCCTTTTTTTTTGGATGTTGGCTGCTTTTTGTTTAGTTTCCTGTCAAAATAATCCCACACTGCTTTCCTAACAAGAGAGGATTCATCACTCCATCAGACCTGTCCTCCCAATTTACAGCCCAGTTCCTTAGGAATTACATCATAGCAACCTCTCTTCCACAGAGATAGTTCCTGATGAGACGTGAGTGCACAGGTCTGAAGGTCCAGATGCAATTATCAGTTCCTATGTCAGGTCTTTGCTGGATCTTTTTCCTTCTATTTATTCAGGACATCAGTTATAAATACTGTATACAATACTTGGGGTCTATTTTAAAAGCAGTCTGATGCAAAATAAGGGAAAATCTTTATTACAGGACTACTTTAGTACATCACAGGAGACTTATACGAAGAAAAAAGAAGTTTCCATATTTCACACTTTTTTAAAATGATTATTAATTTTACTATTTAATCTTCTACATTTGAATTACAAGCAACAGGAGAAGTTGATCCTTTGTGTAGCAGAAGTAAGTGTTTTGTTGGCATGAACACAGTTTCTAGAGCAAAGCCCACCTGCAGAGATTCGGACCTGGAAGTATACACATCTAGTTCCCAAGTTTAGTGGGTTTTTTTGTTGTTGTTTTTTTTTTTTAACAAAACAGGCCACACACAACGAAGGGCAGGGTTACACTAAAAATAATTTAAGGATAAAGAAGAGCCCTCAAAGTAGGTTATGTCTTTATGAACATAATTTATGAACACATTCAAAGTGTTAAAGTAGCCTCAAAGTGCTTACTGTTATACTGACAGCATCACTGCAGTCTCTTTCTTTATGTACACTTCTTTTTTAGTTATCATAGGGATTTTTTTTTTCTGAGACAGTTGTGTACAAAAGAAACCCTCAACGGGCATAAATGAGTCTGAATCCACACACTGCCATCACTTTGTTTACCATCTCTTTCAGTCCGCATTCTCTGGAGAGATGAAGGTCTTTGCCTATAGAGATATTTCACTTTTTAGACCTTTTTCTTCACTGAATCTGATGGGTTTTTTTTTCTTTAATTAAAATCACACAAACTTCAGAGACTGAATAACGTCCATACTGTCCGTGAGTTGGGCTTTTCCCTTTAAATTTTACACCCAAAACCATTCCAGCCACTCATCTTCCTCCCAACATGCAAAACAATTCCTGCTTTTTCCTCTTGGATCTGTCACTAAGAGACTGTTGGACACCTCTGCTGTTTCCCTTTCATGTTGTTGTCAGCGTCCTGACTCTTTTCTTCTCCGTCTTGCAGGGTAAGCACACACACAAACACAAGCCTCTTAAGAAACTGCTATGCAAACACCATATACTTAATTCTCAAGGTGCACAAACATTCAGATTGTTAGCAGGTTTCTGCTAACTATGCTCTTGCTGTTCACTCAGATTTGCTTTGGAAGTTATTTGTAGTGTTTTTATATTAATATGCTTTTATATAATTTTCTCTTTGAAACCTTTTTTTGCCTTTTTTGGTGTAACTCCTCTTAATTTCACATAAAACACCCTTAAATTTTTATTTCTTTTGATACATTCCCACTCATTTGCTGTGTGACCTTGAGGGCTGCTCTGCTGCTGGTCTGTATTTCTCAGTGACTGAGAGATAAGAACGGACGGATTTTTGTGCCGCTACTTCTGCAGGTTTTGCAAATGTGAGTGAGGGAGTAAAATGGACGTAGAATTTTTGTACCAACACACAAGCATCTGTTTCCTTTTTCCTTCTTCCTTCTATCACTAGCTGTCAGACCTGGCTTTAGTCAAACTACACTAGCATAAAAATACACTTGCCAGAGATGAGTTATTTGTTTTCATCTTTATATTGACACTTTACATCAGATAATAAAAGGAAACCACAATGTTTTGTCCTTCACAGGTTTTTGTTATTGTGACGGCTGTGTTTAGGCCTCTATATTATATTAAGATTCCTAAATATCCCTAAATTCTCCAAATTTACGCTAACAGTGAAAAATATTTCACATACCATACCGCACTGCTAGCTTTTCATTTCTTACTTCATTTCAACTGAATAAAGAAAAAAAAACCCTTTACAACTCTGATTGCTAGAACCTGTGTTTAACTCTGTGCCAGCCATGTATTCATGTTTGCTTCCTCTTTCTGAAAACAGAGACTTCATGTCTCCTGCCAGCACCGTCATGACAAAACGCATACCGTTGTAGATGCATAGAGTAAAGGTTGGGTACAACTACGTCTCCATATGCTGTCGCTTCATGCAGAGCAGCATCAACATGACACCAGGTGGATCAGCACCCGTTAGGATGTTTCACCTGTGGTTGTTGAAGCTTTCCTTCCACCATTTCCTAACTTCTCATAAGCAGCAAGATTTGGGGCTTTGTTACAATTACACACATGGGGATAAATATTGAAATACTTTTACCTTGACATTGACTGAATGAGTTTTAAACTACTTCTCCAGATGTAACTGCATAAAGAAAGTAAGTGTACTTTTTATCCCTTTCATGCATCGTGGCTATATAGTGGACACAAGCTTTTTTCTTGCATATTCATGAAAGAGGATGGTATTTTTGTAAATAAGCCACTTCAGTGGATGTTAATGAGTCATCCAATATGTTTCCACTCACTGGAGAATAAAGAAATGTATAATTAAACATAATGTAATGACATTATTTTTACAAAAAGTTTGTCTTTGCAATAAATGGGAAAATAAAATGATACAGCTATATTTTATAGATTTCCATAATATAATTATGAATTTTAAAATATATATAATATAATTTATAATTACGTATGTTATTTTATCAACTTAAAAAAAAAACATTAAAAAACATTAAAATAAATCAAATCATGATAAATTCTAAATATCACCAATTAACAAAAAAAGTATGATTGCATATGTCTGTAGAGGTAAAATACTGTATTTAAAAAATGTTTCATTGTTTTTTATGAATTCATGCATGAAAGGGAGAAAAACTTAACTTATTGGTTCTCGAGGATATTTTTTCTGCATCCTTCAGTTTAAACCCATTTCGTGGGGTATTTTAGGTTTATAAAGTGTTATGTGGACATTTAGAGGTGTCTCCTCCATCCTGTAGGTAAACAGAAACATTGAAGGCACCGTGTCCTAAATGACTACAAGTCTGAACCATCAATTTGATCCGATGTCAAACTGCAGATTTTAGTAGCTAAACACGTGAAGGTGTGCTCTTTTTCCCTGTCAACACTTGCCATGCTCGGTCTCATGTTGCCAACTGTCTATAGCTGTCCTCAGCTTGTTTAATATTAGCATGACAACCGTTTCAACAGTGAACCACAAGCCGCTTTACTGTATGTCATCCGCCTGGACAGCCAGGGAATTCAGTTCTGCTCCTCTGTTTTCCTGCTGCACCATACATACTGCACATAAATAACACAAGATAGTAGCCTTCTGGTAGGCTGCTCTTTGACACAGTCACCCATATTTACAGCAGGCAGATAGCAGCCATTCCAACATGAAGCAGGACATGCAGCGCTGGAAAGATCTGCCACCTTGACAGTTGTCTTTGGCAGCACAAACACCGTGTGTTAAATAATCAGCTGTTTGAGGAAGATGGATGCTTCTCATGCCTGTCTTAATATTATCTATGAATTTAGTGTGAAACGAAAGGCAGAAGTGAAGACTGGAAGGTTCCTCCAGGACATCGGCAATATGTTTCCTTTTCAGCTCCTCTTTTGTCAATCAGTCACTGATCTCACTGTCACCAGGACGCTGACAATCAAGTTTCTCTTTGTTCACACTGCATGTGACTAAGAGGAAGGGTCTGCGTCCTGAGATTGCGTCTGTGTTTCTCACTATCTCATCAGTGTGGGTGTCTTCATTCTGTGTGTCTCTGCATCTCAGCCTGCTGTACTTTACACGTTCCTGCTCACACACGTGCTGTGCTTCCTTGGATTTGTGTGTGCGCTCAGTGCTTCCTTCTGTATGTGCTTATGTGTGTCACCCATAGAGGACAATAGCCTGGGTCATCTGACTGAGAGGCTCCAGACCACTAGTATCACATGATAGAGGCTGAAGGCCACGTCTTTGTTACCAGGCCTATTGTTAAAGCTAAGGAGACAGCTGGGGCAGGGGAAGGGAATCACTGCATGCACAACACACTCACACTTACAGCAAGGCCATACACAGGCACACATGAACACACACATTCATACGCCGCCCCCTTGTGACTCCAATCAGGCTCGGTGACAAAGATGATGCCTTCGTCTTCTCAACTGGAATACTAAGACACACACAGAGGCGCGCACACACACACCCGCACTGCAAGCAGATAGCTATAATTATAGTGACAGAAACTGGCAGGTGGCATTGTCTGAAACATACCGCTCTCTGTCAAGCAGAAGCAAACAAGAAAAGACAGAGAAGAAGACTTGATTACTTAATGTTCATTCTTGATGTCACAGAGTGACAGCAGCTTCAGAAGTGTGTGTTCACATAGAAATATAGCCTGGTGAGTGTGTTTAACTTTGCTAAGAAAAAAAAACAAAAAACAAAAAAGCAACTTCTTCACTGAATATGTCGGCTAAGAAGAAGGAGACAGCTTTTTAGTCCATTCACTGGTCGGACTTAGGATCTGAGACAGATTTGGTCTTCATTAAGGATGAAAAATTAAACTTGTCGCTCACTTTATCTTCAGAGTGGACAGCTAACAATATGTTGCCATGCCAGTGTCAGGTGTCAGAGTCTTAAGCCGTGTGCTGCCTGTCCACCCGCCCCCACTGACTCAAAGATTTTGCAAAGTTTGCAGCAATCTCTGTGACGCTGTCGAATTTAACTGCAACTCAGGATATCACTTTTATACTAAATATGAATATTTATTATAAGACACATTTGGCGCCACACGATGCATTAAAATTTGGTTGCAATGTTTACTTTTTATATTTAATTCTAGGCAACACTTGGGGTATTTCTAAACTTGTGTTTTTAAGAAGCAATGGTTTTCTGAAAGGCTTGTAAAGTTTTTCTTTGCACATTTGCTACTTTTTTCACTCCTTTTTTTCCGTCCAGGCCTGGTAGCTGACCATTTGTTTGTTTGCTAAACTGCTCAATGTGGAAAATAATGACTAAGAAATTGGCAAAGAAACTTTTTGACCAACACCCTGTTTAGTTGCATTTACTAGTAATATAATTTTATTTTTACACCAATAAAGTAAGTTAATATCAGAAAACCAGTGTGTTGGATGATTGCTTCAGTTATTTCCTGCTTTCCTTGCAGTATAGAGAGAATGAAGGTTCATGACCTTTACACAGTGTTGTAGTTACAGTGACCTTAACCCTCAAACATTAAGGTTGAGAGATGTTCAGTCATGTAACACTGATTTTGAGTGGCTAATCATCCAACATTATTGTTCTAGGGCTAAAGATGTATTTATTGTCCAAACTCAAAATTCAGAAAAAGATAGACGATCAGAGCTGCAGTAAAGGGATGTAGAGGGAAAGAAAAGCAGGACAGCTGCAGTCTTTGAAGTTCACCTCCTCTCAAAAGGCTGATCCATTACTCCAAGTGAGTATACACATGTGAGTATGTGTGTGTGCCTTCTGGGTAGGTTGAGTAGAAGAGGTGAGGACAGCACAGTACCACAAGTTGTGGTAATTTAAGGAAGAAGAAACAAACATTACAAACGGAGCAAAACGGAACAATATTAAGACACACACACACACACACACACACACATCTTTGATAAAGAATAAAAAGATAAAGGCACTTCTTCTTTCGGTCTCCATGAGAAGAGAGAATCCGAAAGAAATCCCACTTTCAGAGCTGATTCCTGGGAGTCGTGTTCAGCCCCCGTTTGAGTGGGCTTGCATAAAGAGGAAGCGGAAAAGATGAGTGAATAGATGAATAAGGAGAGTGAAAGGATGACAAAGAATTTAAAATGGCGGAGAAAGACATGAGAAGTTCAGCCTTTCATGAAGAACACAGCTTATGAAACCAGATAGCCCTGAAATGTGAGTGTGTGACCACTCCATGGCCTCCAGGTGTGTCGATGTGTGTGTGTGTGTGTGTGTGTGTGTGTGTGTGTGTGTGTGTGTGTGTGTGTGTTTCTCAAAGTCAAAGGGCAGATTTTGGTGGCGGCCACACCTACCCTTCAAGAGAGGATATCTCTGCACTTTCAAATGAACACAAATGAGTATTTGTGTGTATGTGTGTGTTGACATATATGTGTGTGAATGCGTGAGGCACAGCTGTGCCGTCATTTGGTGCTGACAGAGCCAGCGAGGATCCTTGAACTGGAAAGATGAGAACGTCCTCTAGAAGGCTTTAAAAAAATGTCTCATTGTCCCTCCTCACCCAGTACACACACACACACACACACACACACACGCAACAAAATATGACAGCTTTGTCCCTCTGCACACTTCATTCTTCCTCCTTCACGTTTACTTTAAAGTGTGTTTAAGGTTTGAGCGTTTGAAATAATGCATGTGCTTCGGCATACTTAAGCCTCGCAGTTGTAAGTATCCTACAGCAACAGCTAAATGTGACACACACACACACATGCTGCTGGCATATGTAAGCAGCAACACATCAATCTGTTTGCAGTGTAAGAAATAAATAAAATGGAAGGAAGAAAGGTTCCTCTTCCTCTTGGCAAAAGCTGGAGCCTGACACCTTTCCCCGAGTGTCCTGGCACAGAAAATATCTGTCCCTTTTTGTTTCCCACTTTTTTTCTTTTTTTTTTTTTTAGAAGATGAGACTATTCCCAATTTTCTTCCCCTTTCTCCAGCCTCCTCTCTTTCTTTCCTTTCCTCATTAATTAGTGGGCAGAGCTGCAATTAGCACAAAATTGTTTCAGAGATGACTGAGAGGAGGAGAGAGGAGACTGTAAGGAGTGAGAGATGGAGAGACGGAGGTAAACAAGAAAGAAGAGTTGAAAGAATGTGGCTGGAGAGGCAGGAGGAGGAGGTAATTAATGAGGCTGCTATAATTATTGGAGCCTGTTTATGCCAACTTTGGAAGACAACACACACAAAGTCCCGACGATTACGCTCACCTTTCTACGACAACTGATTAAAATGCTGGCCATGTATGTTCACTAATGACACAAGCTTTTTTTTTCTCTCAACCCATCCGAAGCTAAGGACGATTCACTGGTGAAACAACAAAAAACAAAACGCGACAAACTCCAAATATTTCCAAATGTAGATGTTTAAAAGTTGGTTTAGCCATTGATTTATGAATCACTTTTTATTTAAGCAAAAACCCTCATCTGCC
The DNA here is from genome assembly GCF_933228915.1 of Telmatherina bonti. NCBI lineage: Eukaryota > Metazoa > Chordata > Actinopteri > Atheriniformes > Telmatherinidae > Telmatherina > Telmatherina bonti. The sequence goes on from NC_136633.1 coordinate 16,162,787, forward strand.
TGTCAAAGACTCTCAGGAGAATGGATCAGACTCTGCGTCATATGTTTGCAAATGAACATCTGAACAAGCCTGATGCATTTTGGAAACAAGTCCTATGAAGTAGACATTAAAGTCAAACTTTTATTGACTCAAAAAAGAAACATATGTTAGATATCTAATGGAAAGGAGATCTCCATCTTGTAAGGATGGAAGTTAATCGGTTATGCTTTGGACTGGTGTTGTGACCAGTAAAAGGATGAATGGAGTCATAATATATATATATATAATATGCAATGGACTGGCGAGCTGTCCAGGGTGTACCCTGCCTGTCGCCCAAAGCCAGCTGGGATAGGCTCCAGCTTCCCCGCGACCCTGAATTGGATTAAGCGGTTCAGAAAATGAATGAATGAATGAATGATAATATCTGGAAGCAAACATTAAACCGTTGTGCAAGGAGGGGTAAAGCTTGTTACATCCTCCATGAGAAGCGAGAACTCTCAGATCTGGAGGCCCTAAGAAGAAAATGACGTCATTTTGTTCCCACAGACGTGTTTGAAGACAGTTCTCGTCACGTCACGTCACGTCACGTCACGTCACGTCACGTCACGTCACGTCACGTCACGTCACGTCACGTCAGGCTGGCAGAAGTTTTTTCTTGCGGGGCTCCGAGAAGTATCGTGTGATTGGTTGGAAATTTGAGGTGGGCGTGGCTAACACGGAAAAGCATGAAGCGGAAAGATGCTGCTTTGGCATTTTTCTTGTTGCGGGTTAAACGAATTGTTTTGATAAAGCGGCTGATCAAGGTGGTAAAAAAAAAAAAAGTTCGAACATTTTTCCAACATGTGGCATTAAATCACACGGGCCCAGCTGCGTGCACAAACCGTCCTGCCGTGGACGAAGTTGCTTGTCAAAAATGAAATAACCGGGTTCATTACACATAAAAACAGACATCGCCACCCGCAGTGATCCCTCGCCACTACAAAGTTTCTCGTGGAATATAAATGAGTGGAATATAAAAATTCTTCTTTCTTGCGGAGGATGTAACAAGCTTAACTTGGGATAAAGAAAAAAGGGATGGCTTCTATGAGATGAAAACTATCCTAAAATAAATGTCCAATCCCCCCATGGACATTTAAGATTTTTCTATGACCCACAAAGTTCCAGAACATTCATCAAACTTTGAAGGACCTCAAAAAAGTAATGCCCGTAAACAAAGAACAAGAGACCTTTTGCAGACAGAATGCATGCAATTGTACGAGCTGTGATACTCCTCAAAGTACAAGTTGCCCAAACTTTTTTCCAAGCTCTCACAGTTTCAGAATGAATTAATTTTGGTTGGTACTTCAGAGGAACGCAGTGATGGGGTGCAATAGCAGAAGGACAGCTGAGGGTTGTAAAAGAATAAGCTAATAAGGAAGAAAAGAGAGAACAAAGATAAATAGAAGAAAACAGCGATAAAGAGTACGTATCAATAGAGGACACTTTGAGCATGAAGAGGGGGAGGAAGGATAGGGAAGAAGGAAAGAGCAAAGTGAGGAGGTAGGAGAAGAGAGGGGAGAGAGGTGTGATGGGGGACAAACCAAGGTGGAACTCTGATGATGCTAAATTTGGCAAAAGGAGGAGACTTAGGTGTGTGTATGTTAGGAGACTTGCTGAATCGGCCGTGGTTCCAGTTTCACGCCTCTGAGTTTGACGGAGGGGGGAGAGAGACGGAGAGAGGAAGGGAAGGAGAAGGAGAAAGGGTCCCTAGCCAGTAATGTTCCCTCAGGGCGGACGGATGAAAGGAAGGAGGGAGGTGAAGGGAGAGGAGAAAGCAAGATGGAAGGGGAACAAAAGGGGAGGAAAGGTGTATATATACCTTCAATTTATCAAACACACACAACCTTTCATATGTCCTTATTAGCATCTACTGATTACAATTATATGTTGTAGCAGTGCAAATTAGCCCTTTAGCTCCAAGTATTTGGATCGATTTCTACCTTTCAGCCAGTCTTTAGTTTGCATTCTGACAGGATTTATTGAGACGTCGATTTATTAGGGTATACTTCGTATAGCTTGGACACTGTTGTTATCCAAATGTTTATTCTTGTTCTCGTTCTTCTCCTTCTAAGCACAACTCTGTCAAATTGGACCCCTTAGCCCCCATGAACAGTTGTGAAAATTGGCACACACCACAAGCCCGGTAAAAATTTCTATATTCAATGGTCTGCATACACTTCAATGTATAAATAGCTCTACGGCGCCCCCTAGACAGGAAAAAATTGCCCTAATGAATTGGCTCTCAAAAGTCTACTTTGACGTAGGACAACGAAATTTGGCAGACAGGTGTAACACCCCGAGACATGAAAAAAAGTTAATCAAACACCTGTTGCCATGGCAATGGGGTGTCTGCCATCTTGGCATTTATGCCCATTTTTTCCACTTAATGCGCATTGTATATCTCCATCGTAATACATTGGATCTGAACCACAACATTCATATTTGTTAGGTTCTTAACACGCTGCATTGTGAAGAGGAGAAGGGGGGGGGGGGTTTGGCATGAGGCTCGGGCCGATGTAGCTTTCATTTCACATGAGGTTGCTTTCAACTTTGGAGAAATTAAGCACATGTATACAACATTTACTTCAAATTAATGTTGAAAAGGAGCAACTATGAAACTATGCAGTCCTAAATATTAAAGGCTTAATACAAGGTGCATTTTGACCATCACCATCGAGAACTTATTCACTTCAGCGCATTTTTTCAAGGGTTAAAGTAATAATACAGCCCTGGGTCTTTGTGTAACTCCACTCCAGTCTAAGGCTACGTTCACACTACAGGCTGAAGTACTTAAATCCGATGTTTTTGCCCATATGCGACCTGTAACCGATCTTCTCTTAACAGTCTGAACGACACAGATCTGATATTTTCGAATGCGACCCAGGCCGCTTGGATATGTGGTCCTAAATCCGATATGTATCTGATCTTTTGCCATGCGACTTCAGTCTGAACGGTCAGGTAGCATTGACACACGACAAACGTCATTATTTTGCGTTTGTTGTTTATGAACTCTTATCGGTAAATGCGCTCACATCACTCTCCCACCAATCCTGACTGCAACTCCGTACCCAAACGTTTCTCTCTGCAGTTGTTGCTGCCACAGCTCCACAAAGGCCTTGACCAAAACTTTTACTTTCCTCTTCCGTAAACGACTCCTTAAAACGAACCCATTTTACAATGTTGTGGCTACGGTTGGACAAACATTTTAAAATAGCAAATGCTCTGCTGCCATCCATATTTACTTCTGCAAACACAAAGACGTCACACGCACGCTCACTGCACGTCGCTGTGTCTTCTATGCATGCGGGACGCTTCCGTTGAGCATGAGGTTCATACAGGGGATCACATACAAGTCACATTTGATCGGAAATGTAAACGGACTTTCAAAAAATTCGGATTTCACAAAAACATCTGATATGAGCAGCAAGCCCTGCAGTCTGAACGTAGCCTATGTTACATGGATTATTCTGCAAATGAAGTGAGTTGAAGAGTGAAGTGTCTCAGCTGGAGGTCACTGGTCCCAGTGGTCTACATGGAGTGGTCAAACCAGGAAGTGCACTTCAACTGTATTTCCTCAGTTTCCTCAAGTTACTAATTTCTTTTGTTCTGCATTTGTGTTTTAACATAACTGCGGTGGAAAAAAAAGTCTTCTTCATGGAAGGAAGCTGCATAAACGTCTGAGTCCAAATGCTGCATTTAACTGTTAACTTTAGGTTGTTCCAGGGGAATAATGAAAACACATTTACAGAGATGAGGTGGAGTTTAAGTTTGAGATGACTGACATAAATTTCAGAAATGAAATGCTAGAAATAGTCCATCAACAAAAGTTCCCAACTGAATGTGCAACCAAGTTGTCGATCCCCTTTCAGCTTTCGGGTCAACACTGCGATTCATCGGCTGACTGTTGTGTTTTGGCACAAGTTTTATGACAGATTCCCTTCCTGACGCAAACCCCCGCATTTATCTGGGCTTGGGACTGGCCCTCAAAGAACACTTGTCCCACTCAGAGCTGCAAATGTACAACAAAGTAAGGCTTAAAAAGCGCATAAAGAGAAGTAATAGGTGACAGGTGTCTGGAAATACCTCACAGAAATGAAGTTGAACAAAAGTGTGAGAATTTTCATTGTTTAAAGGCTGCAGAGTGTGTGTAACTTTTACGGCACGTTTATTCCTAAACCCGATGGCACCCCTCAAAATAACCCGTCTGATCACTGGCCAAAATAAACACATCAATCATTTGCATGTGTGTGCACCCATTTCCTGTATATGCTTTTTACATACACACCTGTGAAAAGCTACCTGACTCTTAATATGCAAACTATGCAAAGCATTTGCGATCCATTCCTCCAAATAGGAAACCAAGATACCAAGATGTGTGTATCTGCAACTGTGTGGGTGTGTGGCGTCGGTGGATCTTACTCTTTGTGCATTTACGCTTTAACATTCATCTCCCTAAGCAAAAAAGACAAGTTTGTGTGTCAGCGAGAGGGTGTGCGTTAATCGCCATCTAAATGCTGCTGATGTTAGGCTGTGTAGTTTAGGGGCCCTCAGGTCCCCTTAGACCAATACTGGGAGGGGAAAAGTGAAGGAGGGAATGTGACTTCTGCAAATCGCTTTGACAAGGACACCCGTGCCTCCAGCAGCGTCCTCTTTCGCCTCATCGAACACACACACACACACGTGCACATGTACTGCGACATCCACACCTCAGCAGAATCATGAGGTGATTGTTGCGCTGCGAACAGCTGACTTAATAAAGGACATTTTTGTTAGTGTGTATGGGAGAGAGTTGTGTTTTAATTCAGACTCAGCTCAGCTAAGTGACAAACATTTGGGAATATAGATGTCCTAATTTAAATCTAAGTATTTACAATAATCTTTACTTTTATCTTAACCTTCTGAAAGGTCAACGTAAAAGACAAGCATGCAAGTGTTGAGTCAAACTTACAGTATGAAAATGAAGAAAAATGCTTTGAGAAGATTCAAAGAGGATAATTGACATTGCATACCCCAACTATAAGCTCCCTCTCTTGCCCAGCTTACCTCAAAGTCATTGGCCTTGTTGTAGTGCATGTTGAGGGCTCTGAAAAGTTCCGCGTCTCTTCCCACCGTCAGCTCCTCAGCAGCGGTCACCCCTTCGTTGATGGCCTGCCGTGCAAACTTCTCCATCTGAATGTAGTAGAACTCCCTGAAGTTGCTAAACCACTTGATCAGCTGGGAGGTGATGCACCGGTTAAACTGCAGAGGAACATCAGAAATACATGCACTGAAAACTGAGTTTTACTTATGTAATGGATGTACATGTGAATTTTTGCAGACACTGTCAGGGCTTGAAGAACTTCCTGAAGAGAACAGCTCAAATTCTCAAAACCATTAAAATGATTTCATACTGATTTGCTCCTGTGACTGTGATGTGATCGAGGATAGGAGTCATGAGAGACGGTCAATGTTACAATGTTTCATCTTAAATTAAATTGATGGGCATTACATGACTGAAAGTTTTTTTCCAGGATTATCAAAAGGCATCTCTTAGGAACAAATTCTAATGTCAGAGTAAGCCTGCTGAATGTTTCCTGCTGTATCATGTAACATGTCACAACCTGATGTTTGCTTTGGAGTTTATTTGCATGACAGCATGTCATCAGATTTGCCTTGAACTGGGCTCTGTATGACTGTTTATGGCACAGCTTCCATAAAGGAATTTGCTTTTTGTTTTGCAGCATGGATTTTACATGCAAATCATGTTCTTGTTTCCTTACGCAAAAACAAAAATCAGCTCTGCTCTGATAAAATGAAAAATTGCTGCACACATACATACTATTACTGGTTATGCTGTAGTGAAAGTAAATTATGTTAATTACTGTACTTTAATTCATAAGTGTTTGTTTCTGGGATGAAAAAAGACGCACAAAATCTAAACAGCATCTACTGGTTTGCACTTGGTATAACACATTTAGAGTACCAGGAACCACAGAAAATAAATCCACAGTTTAAATAATGTATATATGGTAAAAAAAACAAAAACATTTATCTACCTCATTACCCACTAAACATCATCTCCACTTTGATGGCTTCTTTAGAAAAGGAAAAGGTGGAGAAAAAATGTGTTATTAATTAAAAAGTATTTTAGTTAGCAGACCTTTTATTTTCTAAATGCATTATTTATTAAATTTACCTTTTTATTACTGCTTTAAAAACTCGTCTGAAGACATCAACACTCCAGAGATGTTTGAATATTGTAATGTACAACAATGAATACTTGAAAGTAAGTGTTTTGAATGAGCATCTTAATTCTTTCTTGTCATTTTTTTCTATAAAATTTTTAGGAATTGATTCAATTCAATTCAATTCAACTTTATTTATATAGCGTCAAATCACGGCAATGCCATCTCAAGACGCTTTACAGACAGCTTGAATTGATCTTCAAGCTTTTCAAAGGACACCCCACAGCTCTTTGGATGCCGGCTGCTTTTTGTTCAGTCCTCCATATCAAGATGATCCCACTCGGCTTTAATAATGTTGAGATCTGGGATCATCACTCCATCAGACCTGTTGCTACACATTTTTAGTCCATTTCTTGTGCCATTTGACATACCACCGTCCTTTAACCTTTAGACTTCCTTAGGAAACCATTTGAAAGTTGTACATTTTTAGGCTTGTAACTCCACAATAGTTTTCTAAAACTTTCTAAGAACACCCTTCATGACAAGCTCAGTTTTCTTCTTCTTTCTGTTTTTTTGTGTCGTATTTGGCATTTTTCATAAATACAACTCAATATTATCTCTGCAAATTGGTCACTGATAACATTTAAATGCGTTATTAACTGATACACAGCGTTTTATCCCTTAATTTCCTTTTGTGTTTAAAGGATCATAAGTGAGAGTGAAGCAGCTTTTATGAACACATTTCTCTTAAAGTAGAGAAATATAAGAACTGGACTGAAGACAAGTGAAAAGGCAGGTCAGAAAAATGCCCAAAGGAAAAAAAAGAATTTAAAAACTTTCTGGAAACCAGGAAATGCTACTCAAGACCACTTTCAAAGATTATAAACTATCATATATTGAGGAGTGTATTTTGAGTTGTAAGAACACAAACGAAGACGAAGCTTAGTGTTTAAAGGCATTTGATTGCTGCAGATTTTGAATAAATGATTAAAGGTTTTCATAACAACACAAAGGACTGTAAGTACGCTGTTTATGTATGACAACTCGATGGTCTTTTGGTTTTTTCAGTCCTCACTGAGAAGACACAAAACATCCAAAAAAAAACAACAAAAAAAAAAGTCCTCACTGCCAGCCCAGTGAAAGTGTATGTGTGTGTTTGTATGTGTGCTCAGCGAAGGGGAAAAACGGCTTTGACACGGAGATTAAGCTCGGTATTGTTACAAGACATTGTCTCACAGGAACAAGGGATGAGGAGGAGAGATGGGGAAAGAAAGGCAGACAGGGCTGCAGAAAGAGGACTGGACAGTGTGAAAGAGGAATGCACAGAGGGAGAGATGAGCGACAGAGAGGAAAACAGATATTTTTTCAGGAGCAGTCGGAAGGGGTGACATAATGGAGCATAAGTGCGGGGTCTGGAGGTGGGGGGGGGTATATGTGTGTCTGCTGGGGTTGGTTTTACAAAGAGGAGAGGCAGGAGAGGAAAGTGTTTGTGTGTGAGCTGGGGAGGGGGTGGCGACCCACAAAAGAGTTGCATGAAAGGGACATGATAACTCAGCATTTAACAAACGCAAGATGTCAGCTACGCATCAATGAAACAAACAGCAACTGTTACAAACCAAGTGCGTGTCGTGTGCTCATTTCACCTGCAGTAATTTGTAGAATGTATATGTAGAAAGTTAGTTGGTTCTAGCAAGAAGGTTAAAATTTTTTTTTTTCTTTTTTTACTTCTGATGTCCTGTGCTTTTCATTTCCGACTTCAACAAATCACATGACATCATATCTGAATAAGCATCTTGATCATATCAGGTCGGATCAATGAGACCTGATCTATTTATATGTTGTTGCTCAGTTGTTAATGTTAATGAAAAGTCAGGTGTGCCACCTCTAGAAGCCCTAATGTTGAAAATTGTAAAAAATCTAATGAGTATTGGATGCTGCGATGGACTGGCGAGCTGTCCAGGGTGTACCCTGCCTTTCGCCCAAAGACTTCTGGGATAGGCTTCAGCTTCCCCACAACCTTTAATCGGACTAAGCGGTTAGGATAATGAATGAATGCATGAATGAGTATTGGATGTTGCGTTTCCATTGATGCAGTATGGAGAAGGAGCTGATAAATACCCCACATCGTCTGTGGAACTGCTGATGAAACACTTTTCGTTAGCATTTAATACTGATCTTAGCAAGATTTAAATCACGTAAAGATGACTTCAGCGGGATTTTGGCAAACAGTAATTGTCATAAAGTGGCTAAACCACTGCATTGTGAAGCTTAGCAGCACTCCTAGGTTTTTTGCTTTTATCCCCCGTCAGATGGGACTCGGTGGGCACCAACAAACAAAAAGCAAAAGCAAAAAAGCCCCCACAAAACTCTATACTGAAATACAGTTGCAAGCCTTCACAGAGTCGTAGTTGTTGTAAATGGCATCATTATTTATTCAGCTTCTCCCACTGACAATGGAGAAGATCGACTAGAATGATGGACCTTCTGTGCAAAAAACCTTAAGGGTGCATTCACTTCAGGATAGTCCGCTACACTCGGTCGGACTGGAGACTCGGCTCAGTTGTAGGGGGGTGTATCCATGCATACCGAGATCGTATTCATGCTGCTCTTTGGTAAAACGAGCCAAACCAAAGGTGGCGCTGCACTAGTATTTAACAAAAGAGAAGACAAGACCTGCATGAAGAAGAAAACCGTTTCATCCACCTGTGACTTAAACATGGAGACGAAACTATTGTCATTTTGAGGTTTTTATTTAGTCTGATGCATGTATACTGCAGAAATACACTGCAAAAATAAACATAAAAGATAAATATAGAATCAGATTTTTACATAATAAGTTTAGTAGTTGAAAACTCAGTGTGTCCTTAGTGTAGTGATGAATTGTGTTTTTAAAAATTCGAGAAAACTGGACAAGTAGAGATCAAAAGAAAGACGTACTGGGTATAAAAGATAAAATAAAAGTACAACAGATGATGTCTTTAACCAATAGGAAAAATATATAGCAAAGTAATGACACAACACTTGAGAGGTCTCATCAGAAATGGTCTCTGTGGTGGGTAAACTGCCAAAAAGTCATTCTTAAGGAGGGAAAACAGTGAGAAAAGGCCGAGGAATGCCAAATGACACAAGATCTGGACAGAAAATCAGGGGCAATAGGTCTTATGGAGTGATGAATACCCCCCAGAGTCTGGACCTCAACATTACTGAAATAGTCTGGAATCATCTTGACAAAAGTACGGAACAAAAGCTGGCCAATATCTAAAGGAAAGCTTTCAAAAGTCCTTCAGGAAGCCTGGAGAGCTTCTCATAAAGACCACTTACAAATGACAGGAATGCTTATAATTGTGTTGACCACAAACCATCCCATTAGAAATGTACTTCCAGGCTCATTAGAATCGAACCATCATTGTTTTGCCTTGTGGCCCTGCCTCTGTGCTTGCACATTTAAATAAACAACTAAATCTATTTCCCATTGAAATTATAGCTGGCTCAAGACTTGCACAGCACTGCTGAAGAAAATGAGGCATTTTTCACTTTTATTAGCTGTCTATTTTAAAAACAGAGAAGGAAAATTAAAAACTCAGAAGGGGTATTAGCTAAAGACAGAACGTAGACATAAATGCCTACACCTACAACCTCCTGTCCCGTTTAGTCTCAAAGCGCTCATCACATCAGCACAAAACAAAAAGGGAAATAAAAGAAAAAAAGACAAAGATAATGGAAATGGCGAGGAGGCAAAATGCTGAGTTCAAGGAATGCCATTTTCTGTTTACAATGAAAAGGGGGAAAGAGAGAGTGTCAGAAGGTGTCAGGGTGGCCTGATTCCCCTCTCCTTCTCTTGTTGGTGGGTGTTGTCAGCCCCCTAGGCCACATCGGAAGGGCAAACCCTCGCATCCTTTAAGAATCTGCTCGCTTCAACTAAAATCGTCACAGCTCTGCAAATTTTCCAGAGGACAACTTAAAAGTGCAAAATCGACGGAAATCTAGGAATTGTTGTACAGTGTCTGAAAGTGTTTCTGTGGGTCCTGGAGGAATAGCTGCTCTAACTTCTACATTACAACGCTTTAGGGAATTTCTCTTACTTGATTGTGATGGCACACAGAATCCTTCATTTGCGGTCGCGCGGTATCTCCTCCTAATATGTGAAATTATGTATTTATACCAGGAGAAACCTTTTCCATCCTAAATGGTTTTTTGCTTAATATTCCTACAATAATATGACAGCAAAAATTAAGCGCAGTCATTGGGTTATATTGACTTTCTAATTCCTTTCATCCTGATTTAATCATGAAAGCTTAAGTAATAAAAAAAAAAAATTCTTTCTTTGTGCTTCCTCGCACGGGTGCACATTGAACATCCAAAGCCCTGAGAGAGATTTTAATACTTAAACCTGGTGATTCCTTCAGTCTCGTTAAACCAATATCGACAAGCTGTAACATGTTCATATCCTAACAACGCCAAATTGGCTTTGTAACTCATTGTGTAGCTAATTGAAAAGATAGGTGTGCGGCGGGTTGGACACTAATTGATTCCCGCTGAGATGGCTGCATAGAGATGTCATTTCAGCCTCTCAAGGCGGAAACCCCTCGCAGCTCCACGCTCAATGTGTGCTTGTGTCAGTGAGTGAGAGCAAAAACCGTCAGCTGGCAGAAAAACTTGCGAGCAAGTGTGTGTGTGCGAGTTAGAAGGAGCTCCCCGAGCCAGCAAGCATCTAATTAATCCTCCTCCAGTCTTAATGAGGTCTTAATTACTCTCACTGACTCTCTCAAGGCGAGACATCAGCAACCTCAGCGTCTCGTGCTAACGTGTACGATTGTCTGGTCAGAAGGCAAGAGGTTTCACCGCGCAATTAAGATGCCTTACATGTGTACGTGTGTGCTTGCTCATCTGTGCCTAAAACAGTTGTCAGCTCAACCCACTTCCCACACCGAGCGCGGAGACCATTGTGTGTAAGAGGCTCATCTTTAAGAACCAGTTTCCCATAGACCAAGTCCATTCAAGTCCAATTAGGGGAAGCCATTCAAGGGCCTAATTCCCTTACAGTGAATCTCCCTGATCCTGCTAACACATGCTACTTATTGTTCCCATGGAAGGAGGGGTAGGTGAGGTGGAGGGGGTAAGAGTAATAGAGAGGGTGAGAGAAAGAAAAAGAGAAAGAGACACTGACCCGGATTTTGGAAATATGGTAATGATGAGGTTAATGAATGCAGTGGGACAATGAAACAGGACACACATATAGACAGACAGCAAGAGGGTGCTCTACATCTCTAGTATTACACACACACAAACACACACATTAGCAAAGCCTTGAAAAGAACAACCTCATTCATCACAAATAGGATTATCCATGTTTCATCTTTTTTTTTTTTTTTTTTTGTATTAAGCAAAGTAATATCTGCAGACTTCCTCCCACTCATAAATATGCTGGATTAAATGGGATTATGACTCAATTAAAACTAAAATTTACTATAAACCATTATTTGCATAAAACATGAATTAAAAAGAAGCTTTAATTTCTTAAAGGGTGAAGCTGTGGATGTTCTTAATGAAGTGCTCCTCCTAACTATTGTCTGTTGTGTTGTCTAGAAAATGCTGAAAACAAACGAGTCAGTTATGCTGCCCAACATGTTTTTATAACCATAAACACACATATTGAGTTTGTTAAAAATCAGTCCAACATGTTGCAAAACTACTGTTCGTCATAATTCACTTCCATCCAAAATGAGTAATCCACTCCTGCTTGAGTAATATTCCACTATATTACATCTATAATGGCTCGTCGGGCTGCTGAATTGTTTAGTTCTCTATTAGTGTTGCTGCTCAAAGACTGAAATCTCAAAACTTCAGGATGTTAAAAAACTGCAAAAAGAAAAAAAAAAGACAAGCTGAAGTAATTAAATCTTTTTCTAAATTGTTTTTTCATTCAATGTGACAGTACATTTGATCACTACATTGCTTCAGGCATTTAACCTCAGACCATAAATTCCAGTAGAAAGATGTTTCCAGTCCAGTAAATCCCACCGTTTGTGGTTCTGGCTGCAGTTTACAGATCGAGGCTGCAACACCGTCCATCTGCTGAGCTAAGTGGCCTGCCAAAGCACTGCAAATGTCTCCTAATCTAAATCCATGTTTGTCGAGATTGAAGAGATTAATTGAATATCTGTTTGGGGATAAACCCACAGATTGGAGACAAGATTAATTTTTAAAGCTAATATCAATCTCCAAAACATAAACTCACCAACTGAGCCCATGCATTTACTCATTAGCTCTTATTTATTTACCAAACTAAACCTCAAAGCCAGGAACGACTTTGAAAACACTTACAATAACCAAAAGAAGCAAATCATTTTAATTATGACAAATTGATTTATCAAATATCTTCACAGTTTTACACTGTGTCATTTTTCCTTCTTTCTTCTTGTGTTTAAAGTTCACAGACCCTTAGCAAGTGAGAATATGGGAGTGAAAATGGGCCCTCACTGCTAACAGTGGCTTCTGAATTGAGTGGTTATCAGTAGCAATGTTGAGGTTCTGAGATTTAATTTGATAACTTTAACACATTCATAAAAAATGTAAATGAGTCATTTGTTGATAGCTGTTTAAGGCTGTTCAAAGTAATTGTATTTGTGCATATGCATCATAATGTTGAATTTATAAGACGTTACGGAGGAGCTTTACAAGAGCACAAATGTACACATCACTTGATCCTGAGTTTTCTAATGAAGTGGCTAAACAAAGTATTTCTGCTGGTAAGAACCAATTGAACTAGATTTCAGGGATATTTAACCAATTTGACATAAAAAAAATGGCTAATGTTTTGTTATAAATCAGAAATTGGCGGCACGTTTAATGATTCCTTTGTGGTTCACAGTGTCTCTTGATTTTACCCATTATGGCCTGATGTAACATTTCTTTTAAGCCATCAATTTTATTTATTTTTTTTTTGTTACAGAATATAATGTTTTATTGGATAGCATAAGGTTTCCAGAAAAAAAAAACAAGTTTTAAAATTCTTTTTGAAGCAAAGCCAAAAGACATGAGGCCAGTCGATTACAAGAAATGCCTGCGATTCTCATTTAGAAAGAATTGTATCAGTTTAGTGTGGTATAGACTGAAAAAAAAGTTTATAAAATTGTTTTAGAAACCTTTTTTGGACACAACTCCTCATTTCAGTTTCTTATTGCATATTTGGATTTTTTTTTAAATGACAATGGACTCTTAACAAATCAGATGCACACTCTCTCTCTCTCTCTCTCTCTCTCTCTCTCTCTCTCTCTCTCTCTCTCTCACTGGCAGCAGGTAGGCTTAGCAACCTTGTGTTTGCCTAGCAACCTGGTGTCCTGGCGACCCTAGTTACCATGGCAGCCAATGAGGATGTGGCACTGCCATGAGGAAGTGGTCGCCACAGATATGAGCCAAAGGGCAGCTGGTGTCTGCGTGTGTGTGTGTGTGTGTGTGTGTGTGTGTGTGTGTGTGTGTGTGTGTGTGTGTGTGTGTGTGTGTGTGTGTGTGTGTGTGTGTGTGTGTGTGTGTGTGTGTGTGTGTGTGTGGCTGCTCATTTAAATATAGCGTCCTGAATCTGTCGAGGAGCCGTATGCTCCTTTGCAAAACCCAAAGCAGCCTGTAAACACAAAACAATCAGTGCCTTTGTTTTAAAGCTGTTGTTCTGTTGTCATCCCCCCCACCACCACCACTTTATCCAAACATATTCACATGCACACACTTTGTCATCCTCTTTGTTTTAAACTTTTTCTGGCACTTCTTGACATTTTTTTTTTTTTCCTTCGTTTTTTCTTCTTCATACTTGTGTTTCCTGCCAGATGATTTGATTTTTAACAACTGTCTTCTGTCAAGTTAGTTCATATTACTGAGAGTGACAGTGAACGCATCAATGTACATGCATGTGCTCTGGGTGAAAAAAAAACAAAAAAAACACAAAGGTTCAGGTCATGGAGAGTGTGTGTGTCGAGGGAGAGTCTTACCGTATGTGATGTGAGAGGGAAAGTGGGCGTTATCCACCGCCTCACACACACACACCCCTTCCAACCCCATGCCGATTAAGGCCAGAAACTCTAATTATGCTAAAAAGACGTGACAGACTGGAGCACCCATCTGCGCTGTAGGGTTTCATCACACATACACACACAAACGCACACACACAAACTCTCACATCTACAGAATAATGAAGTAACAAAACTGAGTAATATCTGACAATGGAATGCATAAAAGTTGCAGATAAGCACGACACGACCTGGCAGCGAATGTTGGCCATAATTATAAGCGGTAAAATCCCAGCTGTAACCAAACGCTTCCCACAAAAGTGCATACCTGTTTGTTCATCTTTCCCATCTGCTGATGGAAATATACTGATGTGGTTTTAGAGAACTGATGCTAAAGAGGCCTTTGCTTTATGTTTGCACTCACTGTGACCATCATACGATTTTAAATTGCTGGACCTCTCAAGACAGGGTATGAGTTACTTTTTTTTTTTTTTCTTCCTTTTTCTGTGTTGTTTTCCTGTGTGTACATCCTTGTTGCAGATTTTACATTATGAGGGAGAATTGTGATTAAAATGCAAACTTGACCTTTTTTGTCTCTAATTTTCAGTAACTTCTTGTACATTACATCGTTTTCAGCCAGATTTACCTCTTACTCCGCTCTGGTGTCATTACACCTCCAGCTATATCGTTCATTATTTAAAAATCTTCCCAAATTCATGAGATGATTCAATTATATAAGAAAAGGGAATCTAAATAGAACAGGAAAAGACACAGGATTACAAGGAAACAGTTACTGCTAGGAGGGTAAAAGTGAAGCAGTCTTACCTTTACATCAGAGAAGTACATTTTCAGCATGTTGGAGGAAGGGTACCGAGTGTAGAAGAACATCAGCTTGGCTTTCTTCAGATGGTTTGGAGACAAGCCCTCCTGAATCTGAGTGATAACATGTTAAGGAGCCAAAACCTTCAGAGTGACGCAGGGAGGGGAACTTCTCCGAGTCAGCCCAGCTTATCAGCCTCTTTTTAACCCTGTATGTGTAGTAAAAAATGCTCTTGCTTCACCTCTTCAACAATCAGTAATTGCACATCAGTGCCTGTACATTTGCCATCTGAGTTCTACATTTAGATCTTATCAATTGGAAAATGTGGTTCCGACATTTCAAATGGATCACTTTACGATCTGCGTGCTTGCTTTTGTTGGAAAGTGAAGTGGGTCATCCCTCGCTTCGGTTTAGACGCAGCTTCCAGTGTTGTGCACTTTACTAATTGGTTAAATCTAAGCTTTAGGTTTCTTGCAAGACCAGAGAAAAAACTGACAGATAATAGATGAATTAAGTCTTATGGTGGGTGTGGCGCTTTTTACCCAAAGCGCAAACAAATACAAGCACCTGCTGGCTTTTGCTCAAATCGCACAATCCCTCCTGAATCACAGTGACCGTCCCACTGTCTCAGCAACGAAAATGATGATTGTGGAGGCCTCGGATGCAGGGGCGCCAAAAAGTGTGTGTGTCCAGCAGTGTGTGTGTGTGTCAACAGCTGTGCCCCACCACGCTGCCATTTCCCCACCACATTAACAGCCCTATAATCTATCAGAGAAGATGAGGCAATCAATGAAGCCCCCTGCAAGGTCAATTAGCACACAGAGTAACACACACACACACATGCACACAAGTAAACCCCAGGGGCCGTGTACGGCTGGAAAGAGGGAAAGACTAGCATCGGCAATTGGGTGTGAAGAAAAAGAAAGAAGGAGCAGCTTGAGGGCGTAGGGTGGAGAAGAAATGTAAAATGTTTGTTTAGCTTTTCTTCTCTCGATAATTGTTTCTTCACATTGGGATGAATTATTTAGACACATCAAGTCTGCAGCGCTTCACGTCCACCCTTGTCTCGATTTTAAATATAAGTGCTAAGAAGATTTTGGCTTCATGTGCTTAAACAGTACCCACCTTTTAACGTTTTTCAAATCATGTTTACTGTTGTCCAAAATGTAAATGCGTTCACAGCACAAAAAAAAAACATAATCAAACAATATGTACAAATTGTCTTGATGCAGCAGCATGTTTAAGCTCGATTAGTCTGTCATCCATCATTCATTTAGCAGCAGAAACATCAGGACACCAGACAATAACACCATCGCTTAGTTAACATTCATACCAACCTGTCACTACCTGTGTGTGTGTGTGTGTGTGTGTGTGTGTGTGTGTGTGTGTGTGTGTGTGTGTGTGTTTAGGTCAGATAAAACACTGTGTTCAGGATTTGCAGCCCGTCTTGTTTTCTGTGAGCACAAATGTACAAAACTGCACAAACGTGACTCAGTGTAAACACGTGCGACTTAATATCATTATGGATAAAAGGCAAATGATGTTTGTTTTTGTGTAAAAGTACCTCAAGTGAGTCAGTGAATAGATGATGCAGCTGCTGACGTTTTGTTCTTTTTCTTCCATTCCTCTTCCTTCACTTATTCCTATTGGCTCATGTTCTAACTAATGCATATCTGTCAAAGCGGCTGTGAATGTGTGGTGCAGGGCTCACTGTATCAGCTGTAACTTGACCTTGTTACCAGGTGTGTGTGTGTGTGTGTGTGTGTGTGTGTGTGTGTGTGTGTGTGTGTGTGTGTGTGTGTGTGTGTGTGTGTGTGTATGCTTGAGTGTGAAAGGGATGGGTGGATTGGGAGGGAAAGACGGGGATTGGAGGGATAAATTCATAAATGGAGGACATCTGCTCAGCTCAGTACAAAGGATTAAAGCTACACAGACCTGAGTGTATGTTTGTATGAAAGAGAGCAAACTATGTCAGGTGAACAATGAATGAAATCATCTGTAGTTGCCAGGTTTCTTTAAAGCCTTGGAGCCACTACTAACATCATCTCAGTAAAAGGTGCGTTTTAAAATAGAGATTCATAAAAAGCTAAGAAAATAGGAAAAATACATTAATTTAATGTGAAATTCATTCGGACCTGGCTCTTTTTAAGTTTTGGTGCAATTTAATGAATCATTTAAAATATTTACCAGCAAAACTACGATAAGTGGCTCCGTCTTTGTTCAACAAACCTGGATACGTGTAAAACTGCACCAAGTCCAGGAGGTTACAAAGTATTTTAGATTAAAAACAGATGGATCAAAAACCTAGTTTTATTTTAAGAAGTAGATTCAGTGACTGTGTTGTAGTTGAACAAATAAAACTCCTTTAACCTGCGGTAAACGTTGGGAAGCTGCACCGTGATGTTCTCTAATGTAGAAAAAACATAAAGGCCATTAAGTTGAGAGAAGACAAATAGTTAATTCTTTTAGTTTCGGGTTTTGGAGTACAAGTCAGGTGTTTAAAATTTGTTTTCTCTGACTAAGTGATGTTTTTTTCACTGAATTATTGGAAAAATTATTAAAAGCAGCACATATTTGCAATGGAGGATTTTTTTTTGGTCCATCTGCTCTTATTAATTGCAAGATTATTTAATAGATAATCGGGAATTCATAGATTTATTTATCTTAGTAATAATGGAACATTTATTCTTTAATTCCTACAAAAAAACAGGGTTCCATGTTTTGTTTTGTTTTTTATGGGTGGTCACTATCTTTGAAATACTAATGTCTGGTTTCAAAGATCTTTTTCTGTTTATATCAAATAAATGGCGGAGCATTGAGGAATTAAACAGCGGGATCAAGAGACGTGTCAAATATTTCTTGTTTTTTAAATAAAGCAACATCTAAATTGGCTTTGAAGATGACACTGTGATCAAATACTCATCGCAGCTGCAAGGAGTCCCTGTTTGTCAGGTTCAAAGTCTTATTTTTCTTTTCACTTTGTTGTTCAAACGTGCACATTTTGTGCACTCGTTTGTGTGCATGTGTGAGTCAAAGTCTAGTGGCCGGGAGAAACCCTCTCCATATGAAAGGAACGAAAAGATAAACAGCTACCTGCAAACACCTGTCTAAACGCACACACTGTGGAAAGAAGTGTGAGTTTTTGCGTGCTAGCATGAGTGTGTGTGCGTGCATCACGAACGGGAGCAAAACACACACAGCTGCCAAGCAACTGAGAGCAAAGGCCAACAAATGAAAGTGAGCAGTGTTCCAAAATGTGAGCAGAGAGAGAAGAGTTAAAAATGTTAAAGAGGAAACCATGTATGTTATAGATATGACACTTTGCTTCATGTTTGCCTGCAGCACTGATACACACACACATTTAGAAAGCTGCCATCAATGAAGCCAAACATTTGCCTGCTCCTCTACCGTTCGCTTTGAAATATGATTAGCTTTGAGCTCCTGTGAACAAGGTCTCACCTCACACACACATGCACACAGACAAAGTGAAATATGATTTGCTTTGAGCGTTTATGTACAAAGTCTTTGTGATGAAAGAGAACCTAACAGCACAAGAGTGTCTCAGACAGTGGGAGCAGTGTGTGTGTGTGTGTGTGTGTGTGTGTGTGTGTGTGTGTGTGTTAAAGAGGGAGCTCACGAGCCTTTCTCAGCACCTTTAAACGCCACAACCTGCTGCACCAACTTAAAAGAGCTTGAGAGAACAGCGTGCGACCTGTTTAATCTTCCCCCACTTGCAAGACCCGGCGCGCCCTTTTCATCTTCCCCACTTACCGAGGAAACAAGAGCCTTAGAGCAGGAACCAATTAATGCAGATTAATTGATATTAAAGACTTTCTGTCACTTTGCCTCCTGCTGCTGCCTCTCTGATGGCTCACTGTTTGACTGTATGAAAAATGTGACTTGTGGACCATGTAAAATAATCAGAATTGTAGCATAGATGTTCTATCCTTAAATTCGCTCACACGTGGTAATGTATTACTTACCATTACTACTTTTATTATCTTCAAAGTGAATATGAAACAGCGTGTTTTATAATTGACTAACTTTACATTATGCTTATTTTTGTTTTTCACCTGGGACGTCCATGGGACAACAGTACACATTCCAAAGTTGGTTTCTTCTGACTGGAAATAAGAAGCATTGAATAAGTGGAGTATTGTTGGTTTTGTTGCAATGATTAGTCAAAACCAGGTAAGAAGTAGCATCTATTTCAGACTTGGCTTGAATCTAATGGTAGTCACAACCTGATGCATCATCTTTTAGATAAATATTTAAGTGAGTACTTTTGTTTGATCTTTTAAGTGTTTGAATTTAAAAAAAAAAAAAAAAATTCATACACACTCCAACACACAAAAAGATGGTAAACATTACAGTATTAAGGATACGGTGGTGCCTGAGTAAGGCGATATGTCGGCCATGTCTTGCAGATCCCCACACTCAGACTTAATGAGGGACAGTGACAAGCCCTCTGGTCCATGTTGGCTTGGAGAACTCTGTCTGTGGTGATGGTGACCCATATGGCCGCCTCCTAGGGATGCCATTTTGGTTCTGATACTAACACTTTCCCGGGTTATGTCCATGGAATCTGGGGAGGACCGATGGTGGTCCTTTGGCCCCACAGGATAGCCTGCTCCCCCATGTGAACCCAAGGGGCTTTGAAAGGGATAACCCATGAGGGGAAGAGGGAATGGGTGGCGGAATGACGGAGGGCTAAACCCAAGTGAAGCTGTGAGGGGAGACGGATGGAGAGAAGGATGGTGAGGTGGTGGAGGTGGAGGAAGAGAAGGGTTGCCGTTTTCACCGCTGCTTCCTCCGCTCTTGCGCACCACCAGTGGCAACGCCTCTGTTTGATCGTTGGGTGTCGGCACACCGCTCAGTCTGCCACTTAAACCACCAAATGAATCCAGAGGGCTTGGGACAATGACATCTCCAAAGCAGTGCAGCCTCTGGTTGGAGGAGTGGTAGTTGGGGGTCGGACTAGCATCACCGTTCAGACTAAGTGCCAAGGTGCCACCACCGAAGCGTGAATCTGGGGTAAGAGGAGGTAGGGGGCCAAAAGGTGGTGGACAAGAAGTGGATGAGTTTGATGAAGAGGAGGGGGCAGCTGGTGTGCTGCTTTGGCAGCCATGATGGTGATTGGTAGTCTGCTTGGGGGAGGAGAATCCCTTGACAACGGTGTCGACGACCTGTGACACTGCACAGTTCAGTTCCTGCTTCAGAGTCTCAGCCAGCTGCCTTCCTCCTCCTGCTGCTCTCCTCTTTATCATCCTTTCTCCATTCCTATCATCTTCCTCCCTGCTGTCCACATCCTCTTCCATTTCTCCATCTATCAAGGCCTGCTCACGGAGGAGAGCTCTAGCCCGGTCCAGGAACAGACCTGGGTCTAGCTCAGATAGGTCATCATGGTTATGCCGCCCTCTGTCTCTGGGCCTCTCCTCCAGACCGTCAGAGCGGATACTGTCCTCTGACAAGTTCCCATCCTCCTCTCTCTCCCCACTTCGCTCAGCTTCTCCACACTCACCATTTTCTTCCTCTTCCTCTGTTTCTGAGTCGTAGATCTGGTAGAACTTTTCTTGAAGTTGCCGCAGTTGTTTCTGAACAAAGGAAAGAGACTCTTGAACCATTATGAAGAGTTGCATAAATTAACTTACACAATCAAAGGAACATTTGGGGAGAACTGGGGGGAGGGATGGTGAGGTGGTGAAGGAAGAGAAGGGTTGCTGTTCATTGATTATTTTTAACTTTCATGCTAGGCAGCACATTTCTGTTGTCCTATTCTGCTGTTTTGTAGCCCTGCTATTAAAGCTGGGGTAAGTATTGTTGGTGAGCTAGCAGGATTTAAAAGTGGCACCCTGTCTTGGCTCCTCCCCCTCCAATCAATAATCTATTTGAGACACACGATCCAAGGCTTTTTCTCAGCTATTTAGCTGGAGGAGGCAAATAAACCGAGCCAGGTCGGGGAAATCCTTCCTGCATTTTCTCAGTTATGTTTGCCTTCTTAGTTTCTTCTTCACTACTTTGTATTTTCAACCCAACCCGCTATTTATATGCAGGGTGTGGCTATCAGGTATGCACTGCAAGAGGGGAAGGAGGGGAGCCAGGAGAAGAAGCTTACGAAATATAAGAAATTAACAACTCCATTTCAGTCCGAACATTTTGACTGGTCCGAGTTTTTACAGATTTACAGTAAACTGAGGTGTCTAACTACATTTCTTTTTGTTCATTATTAAAAAATGTATCGACGACTATCAGGATGAGAAACCACAATGTCTGAGCAAGATTCCCAACTATAGCTTTCAAACACCTCAGTTCTGTATGAACTCCTTGTTTCTGGATAATCAAACAATCAGATTGCAAACATGCATTCTTGAAAGGTTTCTTCGTATCGACCTTCACATAAAAGGCTCTGTGGATTGTCAAAGTTTTAGGTTGCTAAAGAAGTTATCTTCAGAGTTCAGTTTTATCAACTCTCATATAAGTTGTTGAAATGTACTGAAGAGGATGATGTGGCTAATGCTTGTGGTCAAAAACTGCTCACTGCTACTGACCTGCATGTCTTCCAGCTGTAGTTTGAGCTGTCTTCTCTCTTCCTGCCTGTGCTCCTGCCTGGAACACACCAGTTGGGTGAAGCTTTGTTGCTGCTGTGGCAGACGCTGTTTTCTCTTGTTCTCCCTGTAAACCTCCCCAACACTGACCACCCCGCCCCGTGAACCTGGGGAGCTCAGCAGGGAAGAAGGGCAATCACTGCGGCTGCTGGCATTGTGGCTGCTGTTGTCTCCTCTGTGGTCCTTACTGTTGCTGCTGTTCTCATTCTCGCGGTTACTTTCTTGGCCGTGGTCACTTGCATTGGGTCGGACCAATGGAGAGTGACTCATGCCACGGATGATGTTTTCCACACGGGCTCGCTTGGCACGGAGATGCTCGTCCGACAGTCGGTCCATGTCAAAGGAGGAGAGGGGGAGGGGCTGAATAGGGCCTTGAGAGTTGTGGTTTGAAGGCGGCATGGGCCGCCCGAAGGAGGAGGAAGAGGTCGTAGGGGGCAGGGGAGGCCCAGGAGAAAGGCAGTCAGATGGGCTGTCTCTGTCACGAGAGGAGTTGCTACAGGCATCCTCGGCCTGGATCTCGGAGCCTCCACTCGACAAAGCTCCACTTCCCTGTGATGAAGTACAAAAGCACTGGATTTGTAAAGCATTAATTTATCAAATGAACTAGTTAATGGATCCTTTAATAAAGACTGAATACTCTTGGCTCAATTGTTGGTAAATTGGTGAAATAGCTTCTCAGTGTTGAATGAATTAGTTGATCATTGGTAATGAAATCTGCTTGTGATTAACTGACTACATTTGAACCGTTAACTGTATGTGTTGGTGTGTACCTGGAAACCTGAGTCAATCCCTCCGTGTTTTCCCATATTATTCTTCAGTAGCTGGGAGATGATTGTAGCGCCGGGGAAAGGCATCATGGCATCTTCGTAGGAGTTGGCCCTCTTTAGCAGTTTCCTCAGAACATTTGACTTCTCTCCATCACCGTTGGTCGCCCCATGGCTGTGACTGACCAAAGAGCAGTCTCCATCCTGATCGGGGCCGTGCGATTGGTTCATTCTGTCGAGCAGTGTCTCCCTGTTGCGGGTAAATAGTGCACTACCCACAGTCCTTTTCACCCCGATGTCAACACGTCGGCGCTTGGTCTGTCCGGTTAGGAGGGTGGTGCTGTCATGATCAGGCATCACGCAGGGCAGCTAAACAGGCATGACCAGGGGTCCTCACAGAGACACACAAGATGAGAAGAGCTGCCTGTTCAACAACAAAAAAGTAAAATAAAAATACAATTAGTAACCTAAATGACTTATTTATTAAACTATGGAGTTTTGGATTATAAAACACAGATTCAAATGAAAAAAATGACTTGCTGTCAGTTACTATAATCCTCCACAGTTTATCTGCATTTACAAACTGAGGTATTTGGAGTAGACGATAACTGGTGGACAAAACTCACCGCATTGGTCAACTCAAAAACAATACGCAACTTAGAAGTAAAACTTTTAATTGATCATACACAATAGAAAATACCAAAAAGAACTAACTGCTTTACTGCAAAAGCCAAGCGAACGGTGAGATAGAGCACACTCTTTAAAGTAGTTCAAGGAGATATTCCCATAGAGAAGTAACACCTGCATGTAATAACCAAAATCATTTTCCATTTCCTCTGAGTCTCCTGAGGTGTAACCTTGATTTTAGCATCTTGTGAGGAGCTGTAAAGAAGCGTCAGACTTTTTCATTGTCAGAAGCATTTCACTTCGCTCTGAAGACAAAAACCGTTTTCCCTTCCCTTTTGATTTTAATGACTTATTTATTTTGGCAAGAAAGCCTTTTTTTATATATCCTCTCTCTTGCCAAGTTTTCCACTCGTTGCATGTTTAAGCTTTCTTTTGCTGCCATCTTCGTAGAAAAGCCAAATTTGTTCTGAAATGCTTAAAAGTACCAAAATCCATCAGTTTTAAGCTACACTGTCAAAGCTTTGCATCTTCTGTAAGCCAACAGTTAAAATGACAACTTCAACAGTTCTCTAATTTACTTTATCATGTGTCTCTCTATCAAATTTTGAAGACCAGAGAAAAAAAAAAAAAAAGAAAATATTAAATTCTTAAGGAAGTGTGAATTAAAACACACACTGGTCATTTCCATTCAGATAAATACTGTGAGTTAAAACCTGCTTGCATTAATCTCTGCAAACACATGAAACACAGGCACCGTTTTACATGCTATACATGTTTGCATCTGTTTTGCAAGGGATTTAAAGGTCTAGCCTAGGAAAATAACTCACAAATTAAAGCTGCTCTTTGCAACAGTTTTGTAGTCCAATGACCAGAGGCTTTTTCAGTCGGGTTTAAAACCGAAAGACACAAAATGTCAACACACTCCCGCACATACACACATAGACTCTAAATGAGATACGTTTGCAGAAAAGAGCCAATAAAAGTTTTCTTGCGGCACAACTGTCATCAAGAAAAATACTTACAAGGATTACTTTGAATATGACGCAGAATTTCACTGTTGTAAATGAGAGGTGTTTAAAAAAAACACACTGTCCCTCAGCACGGGACTGGGCAGTGACCCAGATACACACACTCAAACGTACTATTCATACACACATTGTTCCTGTCTTTTTCCTAACATTATTCTGTCCAGAGGTCTGCCGCTCACACATGTAGAGTTTAGGTTTGTGAGGCCCAAAAAGCTTGATATTTTAGTTGTTTTTAAATAATTCATTTGTAAAAACAAAAAGCTGCATTAATGCAGAAGCAGTATGTCAAAATGCGCTCACCACTTCTCGAGAATTTAACTGTCGTTGGATGAAGTAATGAGCCTCTGTTAAAGATGAGTGTTAAAAGGAGATGCGATAGTGTGTGTGTGTGTGTGTGTGTGTGTGGTTTTTGGATCAAAACTGAAACTTTTGTTTTGAATTTAGTAAAGCAAGAATAACTTTCTCTGCAATACAGAACTGAAATGGGAAGTACCCGATTTATAGCTGGAAATAAAGTTTAAAATGAATGTCAGTGGGGTGAGTCGTGGCTGAATGGGCTTTTCTTTCTGAAATGACACTAGAACAACAATGGCAACAATGTGAGACTTTAAGAAATATTTGTTCTCTGTTAGTTTGTTTAACAAAAATGAACTTTTTTTTTTTTATTATTAATTTTCGATAAAAAGTTGTCTCTTTTTTCCTTTAGTTTGAATGTTGTTTATTTGGATTGCTTTCTTGTTTTATATCTTGGATATGTGAAGTGTTTGAAAGCTGATGACTACTTGTCGCTGTGTGCGCTCTGAGCGCGGAGCACCGCTGTCCCCGCGTGTTATTTCCACACTCTGCTTTCTTGACGGTTCATATCGTCGATAAATCTTTGGCATTTTCAAATCAACAAACTGCCTAGGCTCGAAACAAAACACCGACACCCTCGCCACAACTGGAGAACCCCTCTTACAGGCACAGTGAATATGCAGTTTATTCTATTTATGCGAAGTTTCACAGATTTCTTTAGAGTGGAACACAACCGGAGCGAAAGGAGCGAGAAACGGGGTTCTTTGTATGTTTTAAGTGGAAAAACAAACGGGTTTAGATACCCCCTCGATGTACTGGATGAGTTGTACTCTTTGGCTGATTTCAAAGCTGCCATAAAATCTGAAAGCCGAGCAGGTGCGCGCATCAGTCGGAGCGAAACCAAACACTGGCGATGTGACTTCATTTAAAGCACGGCACCACACAAAATGTAAAGTTTAGTCAGTCTAGTCCAGTTTGAAGACGGCAGAAGTAGTTTAGAACAAGTACAGATGAAGCCAACAAGAGCAGAGCTTGTTTGGAAATTAGTCCAAGATTCAACTAAACCATCTGGATCAGGGACGAGGATGGACCAAGTCCATAAACTGGAAACAGTGGAAGTTGACTTGGACCAACTACACACGATGCACGCAGTCAAATATTACCCCACGAGCAACAACAGTAATGGCCGTGGGATTAAAAAAAGAAGAAGACACAAACAGTTGTACTTACTTCACTCTCGAGCGTTTCCACAAGTCAGTTTGTCGAAGAAAGCTCGAACACGAGAGACAGATCCGCACTCGTCTTTGAGATCAGTGCCGTAGATACTACGGAGAAGTGGAGACGTATGCAAGGCGTGCGTGCGCGCGCGCGGGTGTGAGTGTATGAGTGGGAGGGAGAGGGAGACACACACACACACACACACACACACACACACACACAGAGGGAAGCTGTAGAGAAAGTGCGTATGAGAAAGAGAGAGAGAGCATTAGGAGAGGCGCGGAGATGAGGAGAGAGTGCTCTTGTGCGCCGCTCGGCTCCCGGGATGTGACGTGTTTAGTATCGAGCGCACCCGTTCTGTCCCGCACTCTCCACGCGTCGCGAGTCCCTCTTTTCTCCCTCTGACCGACTACAAGATATAAGAAACAAGAAGAGACGCACGTGAAGAATACGTGAAGACGCCGCGTCATCGGCCCCGGAGTGAGGTAACAGCTCCAGCTAACCAATAAGGAAGAGGAACTGGGAACGGTGGATTTTATTTATAAGGAGCCAACCAAAGACGGAGCTCTGCTTGAGCGAAAGAGGACCAGAGGAGGATGTAGACGGTAAACTGAGAGCCAGTTTAGCCGTAATCCTTTATTTGAGTAACAGCTGCAAAATTCATTACAGAATAAGTTTATTTTACTGGATCCGGAGTTTTAGGCTTATAATGGCCCCCTTACTGGTTTCTATTGGTTTCCTGAATCTAATGAGCAAAAAAAAAAAAAAAAAAAAAACAATTAGCCGACAACAGTGTTAAGAAAACGCAAACAGTTCCTCAATTTAAACAAATACTTAAATTGATGTTTTTGCCAACTTATATTAGGTATTAAAAGTTGTTTAAAATGACTGAGTAACGCAGTATAACTCTGTAACTCCTTTTTGAATAAACATTGTCGTTCATTTACTTTGCTTGCCGTCATTCATCCTCAGTTTTTTTGTTTTTTTTCGCATGTTCAACAGTTTTTTTTTTTGTTTTTTTTTAATATAATGTATTGATTTATTGTTAAAGGAAGGCTTTCGTGCAGTATGCATGTGTGGAAACGGGCACAACGCGCCCCGACACGGTGCCTGTCTGTTTTACTGATCCAATACCTATAGGCCTTTAGAAAAAATAACACGGTACTTGTCGTGTAAGAACGGGTCTGATATTCAGAGACAGGAGGTCAGACAACTCCACAAGTCCGGGAAGCTAAGCTTTGCTCAAGGACACTTCAACAGAACCGGGTTTCAGGCTGGAGGATTGCACCTGGCGGAGCAGATCACAGCCCATCCGTCTACAGACAGTGCTGTAAATAAAATAATAAATAGCTTAAATAGATAAGAAAACGGCATTTACGATTTGGATTGAAATCTAAAAACACAATTAAACGCCGTGAAGATCAAGCAACAATTTCTTCACCAAATCTGAAACTTTTCACCAAATCCTTCAGTTCCTTCCACACCTTATTAAACTTCTTAAATGAAGCTGAAAAAAAAAAGGTATGAAGTGTCTTGGGTCCACTGCTGTGTAGAGGAAATGTCACGTTCCGGCACTGTCGAACCCACTTGGCGATATGTTGCTTATTTTTATTTCTTTATTTTAATGAGGACCATAGGTCATCATATCCGAAAGGAATTCTACATAATCATATTTATAGCCTATATATTGGTTAATTGGTGTAAAAGAGACTGAAATTCGCGCAGCAAATTAGGAACTTCACGGAGCAGTAAAACACATTACTGGTTACAGAATCTTAACTCTGATAATCTCAACTCTTTTGGTGTTTTCAGTGGCAGCTTTAACGGAAATAAAACTCAACACATCAAACAAATCAGTGTGGAGGTATGCCATTGTGTCGTCGTGTGTTTAAGTGTGTGTGTGTGTGTGTGTGTGTGTGTGTGTGTGTGTTAATATTGGTGTATGATTTTAAAGTGTTTCTTTTCATCTTGCGCCAAATATGCAAAGTCAGCAAAGTCAGAAATCCCGACATAGTTTTTATTTCTCTTAATTTGCAACTAAATTTCACAGAAAACTAGATGTTCTGTAGTTTAGTTCTTAAACTAATCTGGAATTACTTCCTGTATACCTGTAACAACTTTTTCAGTCCTTTAAACTCTTGCTGTGGCTTCATTGTAAAACACAAACAACCTGCTGATATTTCCATCAAAATGACGAAGATGCGATCACTCCTATCGATTGCCACGCGTGGACAAACCCTGTTCTCTCTTTTATTTATTTATTTATTTTTTATTTCTATTTTTAATTATCCCTTCATGTTTTTGGCACCTCCACAATCCACGTCACACTCCCACTTTTCTCCATAACGCGCGATGTAAAACCTTGACCTGTTCAAGCGGTGGGACTTCCAATGATACACATCAGTAACTTTCAAATAAACACCGATGTTTTTCCACGCACGACAAATGGAAGAGACCGGAAAAGTGGGATATATTTAGAATTTATTAAACATGCATTGCCCATTTGAGCACACAACAGGAGGAGGAATAACCTCATAGAGGAGGGGACTTTGCTTTGTGGTGCTTCTGACACGGTTTTGCTGATGGAAATGATTTAGATGTGAGAAGAAAAATTGTTTAAATTAACTGGAGAGAAAACATAAAAAGAAATAATAAAATAAAAAAAAAAGAACACAACAGATGTTAAATGGAGCAGGGCCATAACTAAATATGCCATGGCCTGAAAATCTCCAGTGTGTGCTTGATGATATTAATCACATAATGATGTGTTTTCATATAAATCCTGGGGGAGATCCTGCAAATACCTGCAGTTTTAAATGAAAATTAAAGCTTTAATGTTTAACTTTGTGAGGCCGCTGTATTTACTTACCTGATGTGGCGATGACCCCTTTCAGTGTCTGGTCCGTGTGACGGTGTGTGAACACACACAAACACCTGCGCACGAAAAGTCAGTGTGTTTAAGTTGTGTCATCTGTAAAGGGCAAAGTGTGGGATTGCAAGTGTGTGTGTTTTAGTTAGAATCAGTGATCCAGAACAGGCCTACAATTTACTCGGTGCAACTCAACGCCAACGTACTGTGACCTTACAACCCAGATTACCACAAAACCCTTTTTTAATCGACTTCCCCCTGCTCATTTTAGCCAAAGAGAAAGTACAAACACGCTGTGGTCAAACTACACAATACACTTTTCCACTAGAGTACAGAAGGTAAAAGGGAAGAAAATGATGAAAATAACAGGCTTTTGACAAAGCTTTGAAGTTTTAAGCAACATTTTCAAGTCATTTTCTCTGGAGTTTTCACCTTTTACTGAAACAATATTAATATATAATCAGGTGGATGATGCAAATGTATCAGATTGTTGCTGCAGACTGGACTCATGCTTTTATTTGTGATTCGCAGCAACGATGCAGGGAAATCTCACAACAAGCTACATTTCAAACAGACTAGAGACAAATGAGAGTAAATGAAGGTGTTTTAAAAGGAGTAGTTTGGAGCGCTTCAAAGGGGAATCGTGTGTTCAAAACGAGTCACAGACACACAAGAAAAAGTCTGACAAGATCAGCTGGCTTATGGTGCGTGATCAGTCATTTACTTCAGGTGCAGATAAAACAGATTGCACGAAACAGGAACTAGCATATCTTGCATGTCTTGAGCAGTTTATTCCAGTTCCACTTTTCTGTTTCAACCATAGACTGAAAAGGACACACACATGGTGTATCAGAGCTCCTTTTTTTTATGTCTAACTCTTGGGTTACAGAAGGAAATATTGAACTTCTTGTTTTAAAGAAAACTCTGGGTGTGATTATGCCTTGGAAGGTTCCTGACTAAGTGAAATGACTCAAAAGAATCTGTCAGCCTTGAGGAGAACAAGTTCTCAAAATGTTTTAGGAAATGGTTCCTTTATCTCCTCATTTAGCAACTGAAACAATGGAGAGGAGATTAGTCTGAGCTACAGTTCAGAAACAAAATTTAAGTGTCACTTAATTATGAAAAGCATGACTGGCTTTCATGTAGTTCAATTTGAGGGCAAGATGAGGGGTGTGAGCAACCTGGCAACATTGCTCATAACAGCCTGGGGTGTCATAACAGCCATAAGATTTGGTGAGTAGTTTCAGCTAATTTAGCTAAAACATCATATTCTCTTTTCTTCCAAATAATGCTTCAGTGTCATCAAAAGTTCACATGGCTAAAAGGCTGGTGTCTCATGTGAGGACTCTTTCACATGGACAGAAACACGGAGATATGGGTTTTGCAAGAGCAGGTAAAAACTCTGGCTCATCATCCTGCTGAAAAAATACACAAAGAGGGAATAATGAAAATAGAAGGGCTGAGAGAGGGAATAATGGCAGGCCTGTCACTGATGGAGGTGAGGAGGTAAAGACACATGGATGCAGGTTTCTCATTCTGTCTTTTGCTCCGTCTGTCCCTTTCTCCCTCTTTTTCTTTTTCCTCATGTCTGCTCTGTCTCCATCAAGATGCCATTATTCAGGACATTAGCGAGGAAGAGCTAAAAGCTCTCACTGTTGAGGAGGTTCCCAGGGTCCTCTCTGAGAGCATAAGCACACATACATTTAGATGGCAGAAGTACATGATAAAAGTGAAGAGGTCAGAAGAAGTAAAAAAAAAAAAAGGTGAGGTGGGGGTGGTGGGCTTGCAGACATTACTAGATGCCGAGGCTCCTCTCTGACCTAAAACATGGACATTGGCTGGCACAGAGGAAAATAAACTTCACTCTACTGAGCATGCTCCGTGTCCTTGGATGTTTATTTATTTTTGTGACCTTTGATACTCGTGATCTTGCTTTTTATCCTCCTTCCTTCATAACATAGAAACATTGAGCATATTCTTTGAACGAATTAGAAAAGGCTGTTGACTGGTAGCCGTTCATTTAACGCAGAGCAAGAAATCTTCTTTGTCATTGTTCTGTTGAAGTTGCCAACTTAAGTCACTTCACACTGTAGATGCATTTTCATTGCACCGAGAATTGCGCAAAACCAAATATCGCAATAAAAGCCACTAATGGAAACATTTTTTTAAAAGGTCGCATATATCGTGAAAAAGTTTTTACGATCTTATCAAGGTGGTTTTTCAGACGTTTTGATCCAGAAATATATCGCAAAAGTGTAATGGAAACACTCTTTTTTGCATTTACGTGTCCCCGGACGTGTCGTAGGGGGGTCATGACCAGTTAATTTCCAGTAAAGATGGCACAGTATGGAACAAACAACAGCAAATTTCAGAGTTTAGAAAATAAAATGGGGGAGAAAAGCTTTGAAAAGCTGTAGGAAGTTCTCCACATCAACTAGAAAACCCCAAAATAACACTATGTTGCAACTTTGCATAAATCGCAATTCTCGTTAAATCTCGTGAGACGAGTGAGATTTTACGAGATCCGACGCTAATGCGCTAAACACTCTTCAATGGAAACACCTGCAAATTACAAATATCACTTTTATTTTGCGAAAAAATGCAATCGAAGCGCAGCTTGTGTAGCCGTTACGTTGATCCACTCAGCTCAATACGTCACAGAATAAAGAGCACTGTTGTTGCATAGCTCTGTGTTGCATTATATTTTTACATTTGCATAATTTTTGCCAGTTATTTTTGTAAATTGAGAATGGTTAGTGGTAATAATCTTGCGACATCCAAGTTTGAGCTTCATCCCAAACACCATTGGAAGTTCATGGTAACCTCCTGGTGGTTGTGTTAAAGTGAACATAACATAATCTTTCGCACCATTTCATGTTTTTTTTTCGTTGGCTAACTCACAATTAGCTTTGCACCAAACACAACTTCATATAAAACCTGCAGTTTTAATGAAAATGGAAAAGCTTTCCTCCAGGTTTGAGAATTTGGCCTAGATGTCCTCTAACTGGTTTAATTCTTGGCATGCTGGGGGCGACGTTATAGGCTCTGGTTGGGAAACGGCTAGACTGTGGTGGTGAAGTCAAGTGGTTTGGATATCTTTACCAGTAATAAAAGTACAAAGGCGATTTTAAAAGTTGTGGTTTTAAATTTGATTGCATTAGTTAAAAAGCTCACAAAGATGTTTCAGGGATGATAAAATATGTGGCAAAATAGGAGGTGGTTGTATTATTAAAGATTTAATCATTATTGCAGGTGTTTAAATGGACGTTTTCATTCCTCCTTTATATATATATATATATATATATATATATATATATATATATATATATATATATATATTATTCCAGTCTTGTTTTAATTTATTCTTTGTTTCATCTTTCATGGTGTTGAACAGTGACAATAAAGATTTGGTTTGAATTGGAAAAAGAAGCAAAGCATGTTGATATTACTAAAATTCAACCAGAGTGTGTCTATTGTGGAAACCTTGACACAGCTTTTACAAAAGCTCGTCAACCTGCAAGTTTTTTTTTTCCAATTGATTTCCACATTTGGCTCCTTCTAAACTATTCCTAATTATTCCAATTTCTGAGAAAAGAGAAATGGAGGATTTTCATAATTTACTCTCGTCCCAACCCCCCCACCATAATTACTGTAGTACAAAAACATCAAAATTATTCATCCGCTCCTTTTTTCAATTTACCATTCTTTCTTTCAGAAATTCATGTGGTTTTTTTTTTGTTTTGTTTTTTTTTTTTAATCAGACCTAAGCTCCACTTTGCTCATGTATTTATTCATGCTTTTCTGCCTCTGATGGACAACATGTATGAAGTTGAATAGAGGCAGTGTGTATGTGGCCCCTCCTGTGTGTGTTTATGCATGCAGCTTTGCTGTAGACCTTCTCCATTGTGCTGATTCTAAGAGAAGGTCTTAATCTAGCCATTGCCATTACCACTACTGAGACCTTTACATCCCCTCTTGCCCTGATGTTGTGCCCAGCCATGAAGGCCCTGCAGTGGGCAGGCTGGCAAGCCAGATCAGGGTCTTGGGTCTTGAGCTTGGCCTGGATCCCTGGTCCTCAACCTCCAGCACTGATGCTCCCTCCAGCCCACAACCGAGCCTCAATACGGGCCTGACTTGGCCCCAAAGTCGCCTTCCTGGCTCTGGGCCTTGGTGGATGGAACGATGGAAAGAGGGAAGAAAGCCTGTAGCTGGATGTGCAGTGGAGTGAGGAGAGGTGGAGAGGCTAACAATGCTATCAGAGAGTTGGCGTCCATCTCTCAAAAGAACACACAACACATACTGCCCTGTTTGTCTTTATTTATCACGGCTCTTCACACATAGATCACAACAAAAGGCAAAAGCTAAATAAGAGGGTCAGAGGAGAGGAGAAAACAGAGAAAAGTGGCAGAAAACAAAGAGAAATAGAGATGAAGGAAACCTTGAAAAGACAGATTGGGGAAAACAAATAGGAATGGCTAAGGCAAAATTGGTATGCAGCAGAGTTGGACAACATGAGAAGAAGTAACATGCAGAAGGAGTAGTTTAGTAGAATTGGCAGGATGGGATATGAATAAAAGAGGGGGAAAAGGCAACAGTGTTTCTCAGCAGTCTGTTGGCCGAAGCATCTGTGACATTGTCAGGCCTCATGATCCCCATGGAAACAAAAATCAACATGTTTGCTAGAAATGCTTCCATTAACGCCTTGTAGCCGAGCCAAAAAAGCACGATGAGGGACGAGGACATGCTGAATATATAAAAAAAGAAAAGCTCAACACAAATAATGCAAACAAACAAAGGATAAAAGACAAAAAAAAAAAAAGAAAAGAAAAAACACTAAATACAAACTTAGTAAAAGGAGTTTTTCCTCTTTTTTTTTCCCTCCATTTTTTCCAAATACTCACTGACCCGTGTCATTTTGTACACAAAATGACAGGCAGAATTTGGGGCAGCATGTATTTGAGTGGCCATCACTTTGGGGATCAAACTATACCCACTTTAATGTTGCCATATTTGCACGGGGCATTATAATGATAGCCTTTGGCACATTAGAATAAGCTTTGGACAGGGACAGTAGCTTAAACAAACAATTTGACTTTGTTGACATTTTTATTTAATGAAACTCACACAGGACAGAAATTAATTAAACTTGGGATTGTTTTCTTTAACTTTATATGCATAACCTTTACCCTTTTTTTTTTCCCCAAAAATTGGAAATAAAATCTGTAGATGTTATGAAGAGAACAGCCTAATTGTGGTTTTCTTGTATTTCTAAGAATATATATCGCTTTATTCTAAGCTGAATCTAATCAAATCAAATCAAATCAAACTTTATTTCTTGAGCACTTTTCATGCCTCAGGCAACACAAAGTGCTTTACAGGATAAAATCAAGTCATAAGGATTAAAACAGTGGATAAAAAGGCATTTAAAAAAAAAAAAATAGACACAAGCTATTTCCACGCACTCACACACACACACACACACACACACACACACACACACACACACACACACACACACACACACACAAGGACATAGAGCAAAGAACCCACCCACATTCCCCGAAAAACATCATTCCCTGAATACTGTCTCTTTAACTGAATTCTGGTTAATAAAACAACTAAAAACATTAAGTAAGTGATAAAAATTCTGACTTGGTGCTGATTTGAGGAGACAATACCTCAGGATCCATCCACACCAGGAGCCAGTCCCCCGCATGCTCATAGGGGCCGCTGCCACAGCAACCGCACAACTCCCAGGCAGCAACGGGGCCACCCCGCAGCCGTGAAGCTGCAGTGGTGGACCCCGCGCCACCCAAACAGCAGCGGTCATCATGACAACAGCCCCCAGACCAAACAGGCAGGGCCCCCAGCGTGCTGGATCCCCATAAGGAAAACACTGGAGTTAAAACCAGAAGATGAATAACCTTAAGAAGCAGTAAGAAATAAGAGCAACAATAAAAGAAAATATACATATATACATAGAAGGACTTCACAATAATGTATCAAAAATAAGAAATCTAATAAAACATTTTAAAAATAAATTAATAAATGAAGTAAATTAAGATAAGTAAATAAAGTAAAATAAAATTCAGTTAAATGCTAAGCTAAAAAGGTGTGTCTTGAGCCTCTTCTTAAAAACATCAACAGTCTCCGCGGCCCTGAGGCTCTCTGGCAGGCTGTTCCACGGTTGGGGACCATAACAATGGAAAGAGGTCTCACCGTATGTCTTAGTTCTGACTTTAGGAACCACTAAAAGGCCAGTACCAGAGGACCTCAGGGTCCACGAAGGCTCATAATTAAAAAGAAGGTCGGATAAATAAGAAGGCCCAAGACCATTAAGGCATTTATAAACAAGTAAAATAATCTTAAAATCAAGGTAGAAGAAAGTAGGGCATCTGTGCATGTCGTCCCTGCAGTAACCCAAAGTTAAACACACAAAGAGCTTTGGCATCACAACAATCAATTAAATCTTCGTCTTCTTCTTTCCTTTAATTAAATTAGAATTACAGAGGTTTGCCTCCCGTCCCTTAAACTGAGCATGTAAAGGAATGCCTGAGGCTGAATGAAGTACTTTTGGGTAAGTCATGGCAAGTAATAGGGTTGTTTGGGTTATTAAACACAATAACACACACACCCACACACACCAAGAGACATGCATGCACATATAAAATGCACATATAAGCTGAAGTAACATGGTAATTAAATGGTAAAGCTCACTCTTGCTGAAGTAAATATACTGACACTCAATATCATAATTGCAAGGATTGTCACTGTGACATTTTTGTGTGCATTTTTCTGAAGCATTAATACTTCTTTTAGTTTTCTGAATTTAATATTCAAAACGGTGTCACACATTCAATATTTTATTAAGCGCAATATAACATGTACAATAACATTACTCATAACTAAAGGCAGCACTGATTGTAAGGATGCTACTTTATTGAAGTTGCTTTATATATTTATATTTAATCTGTATTTTTTTTTTATCCTAGATACAAACAATATGAAGTAAGAACTTTTGTTCTGGCCAACATGGCAGCACAAGTAACAACAAAAAAATTGCAAAATGCAAACAATGACAGATGACAAAACAAATAATATGAAACAATAAAATGCATATCATATTCATTTATTTTTCTAAGTCTAGCTGCTTACTTGGAAGCTTTACTTAAGTTGTTTTTCATTTTAGTTTACTACACATTATGTCCATATATTGAAGCAGCTTTTAGTTGTTACATCTTTTTATTTGGTGCAAGAAATCTTGGCTACAAAATGCATTTCTATAATTTTCTCTGTTGGGTGCTTGGAGGAACAAGACAGATGATGTTTTAAATAACCTGTATTTATGATACACCTGTATTTCAAATAATCTACAACAGTT
The DNA here is from genome assembly GCF_933228915.1 of Telmatherina bonti. NCBI lineage: Eukaryota > Metazoa > Chordata > Actinopteri > Atheriniformes > Telmatherinidae > Telmatherina > Telmatherina bonti. The sequence goes on from NC_136633.1 coordinate 16,198,575, forward strand.
GTGCATTTTGATCAAAAATCATTTGGACCAAGTGGACAGTTTTACACATCCAGCTGCTGTCAGAGTTTCATTAAAAAAGAAGATTTTCTGGAAATATCGTTATGCAGCTCAATCCTCTCTTGCTTACTGTTGGCGACATGCAGCATATGAACAAAGGCTGATTCAGCTGGACATTGAGTGGTCTTCAGATCAAGACCAAGAACCATCTGAATTGTCAGTCATCTTTTCTGGTCGATCACTGATTAGTCAAATGCGACACATTTAAACACACCAACTAGTTACTTGATGTAATATCAAGTAACAAAGCATTCCTGTTCCTCCTTATATGTGAAGATCAAAGGTTCTGGAAGCAAGTAGAAGGAAGGAATATGAGATGATACAACATCACAAGACAATATGGTGCAATATGACATGATATGGAATATTACAATGAATTACAATATTATACAATACGATACTATAATAAATTGTACATACATCATGATACGACACTATATGATACGGCAGAATATGACACAACACAATATGATGCAGCACAATACATTATGACATGATGCAACACGAGATTCTGATGCCTTATTGTCCCCAGAAGAAATTTATTTTGAGCACAAGTGCTGATTCATTCACTGTCTTCACAAAGATAAAGCAACTATTGTCACAAAGATAAATATAAAGACGATAAAAACAATAAAAAAGAAACCTTAAGCAGCAGGAAAAAAAATAGAATGACAATTTATATGTAACTAAAAGCAGCATCATATGTAATACTCACAATAATAAAAAAAATTTAAAGAAAAAAAACAGCTTTTTTTTTACTACACACGTCACATTAAACTCAATCGGCCCGGAGACACTTTTTTATAATTTAGACTGAGGTTGGAACAAATAAACTTTAGGAAAAGCAAAGTTTTCATGATGGACCTACGGAGTAAAACATTATGAGTTCAGGTTGTCTATGAATGGACTGAAGGAAAGGTTTTCAGTCCTTTCAAGTACCTTCATGGCAAACCGTACCAGACACACACTGGGACAGACTGCTGTTAAACCTGGAAAATCTCTTAATTGTAGATTTAATGGTTCCAAACTGCACAACCACCAGCTCCTTGTAACCCACAGCCACAAGTTAGAGCATGCCAAGTGCAGTACTACAAGTGATTTTTTTGCAGTTTACAGCAATGTAGTTCAGGAGGGGTGGCAGTGAGCTGGTGGTCTGCGGTTCGAGTCCTGCTGCTGCTGGACTTGAACCTCTCTGAGGGCCGGTCCCAAGCCTGGGTAAATACATCCAGCATTAAACGTGTGCCAATTCCCCTGTGCATTTATTAGTGACCCCTTCAGAGGGACAAGCCAAAAGGGAACAACTGACACTGTTTTTTTTTATCTTAACAATGTGCCCTCTGTATTGTAATTTGACACAAAACCGCTTGAAATGTGTAAAAATACCATGCTCAAAGTGTTAAACTGTTCGCAAATGCAAATATTAGCAGATCACTGCATCTCCTTTTAAGTATTTTCTGTCCACTTTAAGACATTAGGCAACAATAAATGAAATAAAATAGCTAAAAATTTTAAATCTTAACTTTTTCCTCTTAATGCACCTGTTTTATCAGTGAGAACCAGTGCTAAATTTTTAGTTTTTCCACATATTTACTGTTCGTTTTGTTGTTGTTTTCAGTAACAAAAAGCACACATTTGAAATCATTCCATCCATCCATCCATGCATCCATCCGTACATACAAACATGCATGCATGGATACATGCATACATACATGTATGCATGCATACATGCATCCATCCATCTGTACATCCGTACATCCATACATCCATCCATCCATACATACATACATAAATACACTCATCCATACATAACCATGAACTGAAAATACCAGTTTCAGCTGTGTAATCCCTCAGATGCAATATTATTGTCATGATTTACCTTTAACCCCTGGAGTGGATACTACACGACTGCTTTAACTACATTCTGTTTTTAGTCTGTGTCAGCACATACTTTAAATGTAGGTATTAAAAGTTGGGTTTAAAAGATCAATGAGATCTGGTGCATCCCTAATAAGGATTGCTCGAACTTTAGCCATTTTCAGCAGGAGATGGAGACAGACAGATCAATGAGCAGGGTGGAATCGCAAAAAAGAAAAAAAATGGTGTGGCAGAAGGTATTTCTCTGTAATATGTGCATTTAATATAAAAACAGAGGGGACAAAGGTGTTGGATAGAGTATATGCTTTGAAAGTATGTTTAGCAGAACATACTAAATGTGTGTAGATTGAAAGGTAAAGCTAAAGTTAAAACAAGATGGGGACAAGTAGAGTTTTGAAGACAAAAGTGACAATGAGTTTGAAATAAATACAGGAAATGAGACGAAAGGAAACGTGAGAAAAAATGTTGGAAAAGTGACCAAAAATGGAAAAAAAAACCCCAAAAACTGAGTTCGAAACAAGAAGAAAGGCGGGACAAATGAAAGGCAGAGGCCTGCGCCAAGCTGTGATTCCCAGTGCGAGTTCGCTCTTCATCCCCCAGTGAACCCAGCCCTCCACTAGAACAAAGCCAACTCATGCTGTACTCGTTTTCCAGCCATTTTTCATCTCTTCTTTTTGTCTACATGCAAGAGAGCTTCCTGCCTACCTGTTTTTCTCTTTTTTCTCTGACACAGTGTGATAAACTTCACAACCTACAACTTCACACACATGCATGGATTATACACACGCGCACACAGTGACAAATATACTTAGTTGTCAGTATTACCACTCTGATACCCATATTTATCTCTTAGCAGCTACTCTGGCTATGTTTAGACATAAGTTTTACTATAACACACCAAACCGACTCCCTCCCATCAGCACCTCGGTCCACCTCTCCCTCCGGTACAAGTTGAGAGGTGGTGTGCTGACTTCGCCACCTGCTGTCTGATAGCATATAAACAAACTAAACACTTATTTCCTCCTGAGCCGTACCCCATAATCACAGCACCGGTAAAACCTCACACTCCATTTACCTTCAGTGCAGGTGACTGCCTGGGCACTAGGTGTGTGTTTGTGTGTGTGGATATGCTTATATGAGGATTAAAGAACTTCTGAGAGTATGAAGGAAGTGAAATTGTTGAAAAAAGGAAAATCAAGGGGAAGAGTAAAACAGAAGCAGCCGCTACTTCTCGTGGTTTTAAATATCTCAGACAAAGTAGACCGTTTAGATCGTGGAGTGTTTTGTGGCTTTAGTTTACTTTTTTAACACTGACGTTTAAGTTTAAACAAACATGATGGTTTTCAGGTATGGACGAGTTGGAAGCATAGTACAAAAACAGAGGTTTGTTACTTGGGCCAAACCTGGATGTCTAATGTTTAAGTTTATTTGTTTGTGATTATATTTGATTTTTAAGTTTATTTTTATTTACATTTCCCCTAAACAATCACACAACAACAACAAAAAAACAAACAAAAAAACCCTTCAGTTACCATATCTCTTTGACGTTAAGCACAATACACAAACACATACTAAGGCCGGTTACTTTACAGTTATAGCTTAAGTAAGGTTCCCAAATTTTAACGAAGGTTTTATATGACTCTTAGACAGTGTTATTTTTTTCCAAGGGCAGCCAACTGTTCATTTCTATAAACTACATGGTCAGAGACGGGAAGGAATCAGACTTCCATGGAACCGCAATACATCGTCTAGCCGCTACAATGGCTATCTCAAGAAATTTCTTTTTTTGTATTTATCTAGGGGGTCCTCAATTTTCATCAAATTTCCAATTAAACAAATTTTGGGCTCCTGCGGTATTAAATCATGACAATGTTAGCCAGAGTAACACATAGGTCGATTTTCACACAGGATATATGTGTTGTGCAAGAATGATCCAACTTCCATTCCACATCAAAAACATAAGTCAGATAATTTAGGTTAAACCTGTGGTTTAAGTTGACTTGCTCAATTTAAAAAAAAAAAAAACTGCGTTAGATTTGCACAATTTTAAATATTAAAAACAACAAATACATATACACTCACTGGCCTTTTTATTAGACTGTTTAACTCTTTGTTCATACAAATTGTTTATTGGTCATTCTATTTTGACATGTAGACATTGTGAAGCAACTTGCTGAAGTTCAAACTGAGCATCAGAACTGGGAAGAAAGGGGATTTATGTAAGGGAAAAAAAACAACTCAATATAATGTGTCTATGTGTAATACATGATTTCCAAACTGTATTTGTATGTAACTTTTGGTACCTAAAATTGTAAAAATTACACACCCAAAAATTACACATGCACAAAGTTAAAAAAAAAAAAAAAAAAAAAACTCAAATAATAATTTACATGCATATTATTTACATTCAGCCTTACAAATTTCAATGTTTGTGTTCAAAAAGGGTCTTGTGCATACAAATCATTAAATACATGTGCGCGAATCGCCTAGTGTGCACAGACAAAACTGCAATTATGCACAGATGAGTTTACATACAACTGCCAGGGGGGGGTGTGACACACTTTTAAAGTATCTTAGAGCTATATAGCTTTTCGGTAAATGGTGCATTTAGGTGCAGGTGGAAAGCTGAGTTGTCTGAATTTTCATCTGATTTTGTTCTCCAGATTTTTCAAAGTGTGACCTGACACATGTCAGGTACCCTAAGTTAAACACGAAATGATTTATAGCGCTTACAAACCGTGTAATACACGGACAACTACAAATTTACACACAAATTACACAAACTCTCACATATACAAATACAATTTTTGTGACATTGAATGTGGCATGGTTGTTGTTTCCAGACAGGCTGGTCTGAGCATTTCAGACCATCAGATGAAATCTAGTGGATTTTAACATACAGCCATCTCCAGAGTTTACAGCTAATGATCCAAAATAACCCTTCTCTTTCTGCTTGTTTGTGACCAAATTAACATTTTCAATAAACAATCAAATGTGGACTTTGTAAGATGGTGTATATTCCTGTCATATTGTAGCAAAAGTGACACATGAACTGTGACCATAGATGTGTTTCCATTACACCTAGAATTGCGCTGAAATTAAAAAAAAATGCTCATGAAAAAAAAAACAAAAAAGAAACACTAAAAAGTTTTTACGCTCCCGTTAGGTGGTTTTTCAGACGTTTTGATGTAGAAACGTATCACAAAAGTGTAATGGAAACACTAGTTTTAGAAAAAGAAAATGAGTAAAATGGGTTTGAAAAGCCGTAGCAAATTCTCCGCAGCAAGTACAAAACCCAAAATAATGCTACATGAGTACTTTCCATCAACAACGATTTTTGTAAAATCTCGTGAGATAAGAGTTTACGGGGCTTGAGGCTAATGCGCTAAATACTGTTCAATGGAAACACCCGCAAATTGCTCTTGTTGTTTATGGAAACTTACAAATATTGCTTTTATTTTGCAAAAAAAAAAATGTAATGGAAATGCAGCTAATGTTTATAAATAAAAGCTGGTCTTGAATAACTTGGCTTTTGTCCATTCTTGTGTGAAATTAGCTTGATTCAACCAACCAAGCTGAAAAGAAATATTAAAGACATTCCATCCTTCTGTTGATGCTGCTTGTACCTCGGAGCATATACTGACACTGTGTAGACCGATTCATTCATGAACCAGTCAATGGAAACAATTCTGATGAATATAATTTATAAAGAAACATTTCAGAAGTTTACTTCAAAGTTCAGCCTTTATCCTTCTAACACGCTTTGTTTGCTATTGAATGGCCATGCAAGTTGCTTCAAGGAATATGAATAAAGTGAGAGTATATATATATATATATATATATATATATATATATATATATATATATATATATATATATATATATATATAAAAAATTTTAAGAAATAAAAATGTCAATGATTTCTTATTGTATTGCAGCTGTATTTTCTCTGCAGATAAGTTGTGCCATGTTCTTAAAAGCTGTGCAGAAGAATGACTTGAAGGTCTCCAGATTCTGCAGTGAAATGAGCACATTAAGATAAGGAAGATGTTAGTGCATTACAGAGTTATGACAAATATCGCTTGACCTGCCGCTCACTTCTCCATCTTGTTTGTGTACTGGTTTATTTGTTGGAAACAACAACAACCGGCCTCTGTAATTATTCCTCAGTGCTGCTCACTGTAATTATACACCCATAACGGTGTGTGTGTTTCATGCATGTGATAGTAGATGCTGACACGTTTTGTGTTTATATGTGTGTGTGGTTGTGTTTTGTGGGTCTGGGCATGTCAGTAGCAATTAACACACCAAGACTGACCAGAAAGAGAGAGAGAAATAAATCCACACAGGTAAATAGAAAGTGGGATGAAGGGGGAACAAGCTCGGGCCTCTGTTGCTTAAATGACGATTCACCATCAGGTTGACTATTTAGCTTGTGTCTGTGTTTAGGTGCAGCTGTGTGTTGACACAAAATGAGGCAGTGAGTGTGTGAAAGAAAGATGAGATGATATAAAACACGCGAAGAGAAAGTAGGACAGTGTAATACAAGATATTTCTATAAGTAGCATCAAAAGTCGCAGAACACTCAAACTGTGTGGACTTTGTGTGTGTATATGTGTGTGTCTCTTTGTATGCCTGAACATATTTTTGCAAAAGCTTCCTTCATGCAAAAATGTTTGACTTGTGCGTTTGTCTAATTTCCAGGCTGTGATAACTACCCTCACTGGGAATGTTTCAGCTGCACCTCTGGCCTTTTTCAGGAAATGTTTTTCTGTAATTTTGCTTTACCTTGTTGGTTGCAGCGTAATCACACGTCTGTGAAAACACCTCATTTACAATCAGACTCGGTAAGAGATTCAGAATGATTATCATTTTAAGCATCTGATGGAAATGACTACCAGTCTTTCGATTTGATGTTTTTTTCTGAATGTTTGCAGCAGTGTAAACCCCCCAAACATGATATACGAGTGATATCATCAAGGCTTCATAATAAAAATATTGAAAAGCACTTCGAGAGTGCAGACCCCCGCCAAGCAACTCATTTCCACTTAAATTGTGAAGAATTCTCCGGAAAAATGTCCACAATTCCTTCCAGATCACTCCCAAAATTTACTGAAATCCAATTTAGAAATGGCAAAAATCTCTCTGGTAGTTTTGCGTATAGCTGCCCACAAAAAGACAGACAGATAAATACGGGCAAAAACATAACCTCTTTGGTGGATAAATTGACAGTCGTGTTAATCAAAAAACAGATTTTTTGACATCTTTTATCAATCAAGTACCCAACAAATATTTTCTTGTCAATCCTCTTTCTTCAGGTAAACTCTACTGAGGTGTTCCCCTGCCCCTTCCAGCTGAATCTGATCAATTATTAATGTCTGAACACAGTCTCCAAGGATCTGTCATCCATTATTAATGCCAGACAATCTCTATCTTTCTCTCCAAGGATCTCCTTCCGCGTTGCCCCTCGTACTTCGCATCATCCCTCCTCAGATCCATCCATCCCAGCGTCCATCTGATCAGCCGTCTGGAGAAAAGCTAATAACAGGTGTGTCTTCCTCCCTCCTCATGTCAACTCCTCCTCCTCCTTCTCTCCTGCTATCTTCAATCTGTCTCTGATTTCTTCTGGGTCATCAGGCCTTTTTATAAGGTGTTAAGTGTGTTTGTGTGTGTGAGTTTGTGTAACAGCATGTGTGGACCACCTGGAAAAGGTGGCAACCTGCTAAATATGTGCTTGAAGACATGTTTTACTTCCTGAAACAATTAACTTACATATGAACACACTTCCCTAAGATGTTGCCTGTAATGTATGTTTACTAGCATGACCTCAAGGCTGTTATTAGTGCTTATTATTAGACACAATTTTAAGGGTTATATTCCCAATTTAGCAGAGAAGATTAAGGTAACGTATATATAGAAATGTAATCTCTGAGCATTATGATTTTGCAGCAAATCTGGGTTGATTCAGGAACAAAATGGGACAAAAATATGCTAGCACCAGCTAAATGTGCAAAGTGAGATGTTTTATGTTAAAATAAATAAATTTTAACAAAGGCATGAGACATCAACAGTGAATTAGAACAAGTGGTAATTTGACCCTTCTTTGATTTATCTACCATTATTTATGGATTTGACCCTTTACTATTTTGATATGGCAACAAATCATTAAGTTTATTTGGTCATAAAATCTGTTTAATAGCCTTTGCATCCTAAATGAGTCACAAAGGGAAATGCATTTCATTGTAAACTTGAGACAATATAATTGATGCCGTGTTTCCTTAAAGCAACGCTATATAAAAATCGTACCTTAAAACTCTGTATTTTTTACTTAGTACATGGATATTCATTATGCACATTCCTGAAGCCATCACAAGGCTGAGTAACTGCACTTCATAACTTTTTTTCCCAGCCTGGACCACAAATGTGTCAGGCTAAATCCTGAATGTTTGAAGTAGCAGATGCCAGCAACTAGATATCAACACATCTAGAAGTGCACAATGTCAGAATTAGCAAAGAAATTCAAAGGCAAATCAGATGAAGTGAGAAAAGAAACAGAAAATGTCAGAGCAAGAGATAAGATGAGATTCAACATCAGATTGACTTTTATGGGCTTGAGATAGCTCAGAAAAGAGACAGGATGCAAGAAGGATGCTGAAAAAAACCTTAATTTAGTGAAGTGTGAAAATTTGCCAAAAGTTCAGTCATGTGGCTTTAAACACTTGACAGGAAAGGGGGATTGGTAGATTTAACTATGGTAAGAAGCGCTTTTGAAATGAGGGTGACAGGAGTTCAAAGCCAGCAATAGACACCAGTTTTATTTATTTACTTATTTAGGTAAATATGTTCTTATTTAAAATAAATAATTAAAAAAAAAACTTCACTGAAAGACCTTTGTCCCTTTTGATTAGACAAAACTGAAATATACTTGGGATTTTGTTACAACTTTTTGTAATACTACTGTCACCCTCATGAATGGCATTTTGTTGGTTACCTCGGTTACATGGAAATTCAACACATTACAATGAATTGGTTACTTTGAGCTGAAATCTGGTGTTGCAATGGAAAATTTTGGTTACAGTTAGAATAAATCTTTTTACATTACCTTTATTTACACATTTTTTACACTTAATCTGGAATTTTTCTTATGACCACTAGAGTTCGTATTATCTAAATGGAACTTTAAACTAGTTTGTCTTGCATGAACAGATTTCGCATGACTATTTATTTGGGAAATGGAGAGTCTTGATGAAGAGTGGTGCAGTTTTATTCCATTGGCAGAAAAAAATCACGATATACATATCCTGTATTTGGGTTTTAGAGCTCCAAAAAGAGGATATGGAGATCAACTCTGTAAGCTTGAAGAGCATTTTGAAAATATACTCTCATTAGTAACATCAAATAACTCACTTTTGGACTGTTGTTGCTACATTTCATATCATCAGGTTACTGCAGATGTTTATTTCACTGGAGGAATAGAGTTTCATGGAGTCTGTTTAAAACTATGAAAGTTTATAGTCATTAAGTAACTATATAAATTAAATATATATTTAACCCTGAAAGTACTGGAAGTTTGTGTTTGTAATGTAGATGAAACGGCTGTAGCAAAACATAAAATTCTAACTTGAAAAACTTTTAAATTACTTAAAATGAACCCGATAAGTTAACCTTGTCGTGACACTTAATCATTTTTGACATTGAGAACATTTTTAATTGCGAGGGGTTCAAGAGTTTCCATAATTGAAGACGATTATTGCAAATTATTTTACACAGTAATGATGAAGCACAAAACAAAAAGAAAAGTAGGAGGACAACCTAAGTGGTGTGTGTGTGTGTGTGTGTGTGTGTGTGTGTGTGTGTGTGCGTGTGTGTGTGTGTGTGTAGCAGGAACAGACGGCGATGTGGCCTTTTGCTGGCGCATCAGTGTACTCAGGTGCAAGGCTGTGCATATGTGTGTGTGGTGACAGTGATTTTCTCCTCAGGTTCATCAAGGAAGGGAGTCTTGGGTGTTGTTTTTTTGGCAGCAGCCTGTGTCTGTGTGTCTATGTGTGTGTGTATGCACAGGCTCTAGGATTGTTTTTCTGAGAGATTAGTCTGTAATTACTGTTCTAGGAAGTGTCTTTGGCAGCCACAGAAGAAGCAGACAATCATCCACACACACTGTCTGACATACATACGCATATGTTTCATTTTTAGATTACACTCTCCACTGTCAGGTAAACATGACACAAACTACTTGAAGATGGTGATCACGCGAAATAAGTCTTTCACTCATCATCTCCATTCATTGTTGCTATGGAACGTTCATGTCAAGGCGTAATGATTGTTTCATCTAGTAGTTTTTAGCTTTATTTCCACGTCCGACTATACGTTTCACGTGGAATAGTTTGAAGTCCATTAACATGGAAATAATTTAAATTCATCAAATCATTTTTGATTTTTAATCACACATGTGAACCTTCATAATGTGGATAATCTTCTTCTTGAAAGATTCTTATCAAATGAGAGCTTTCTTTGACTTTGATTAGTTTTCAGTTCGCTTTTATATCCTTGTGAACCTCATAAGTACGACATATTTAACAAATAGCAGTTACACTTAATTAAAATGATTAAAGACCTCCCATCTAATCCATCAACACATTCTGTTGATACACACACAAATGTTTGTGTGCTCCACAAATCAAGAAGGTAACTGTGTAATTGCATAGTAAGTGTGTCCTTAAGATACACGAGCACAAACACGCACTCACATATCCATATGACAAACAAACATGTCCTTAAGACGGGCAAAGCCTATCAATAGCAGTTAATTAAATTCTTGTGCATATTAATGAAAGACTTGCTGTTTATATTGCATTCAAAGTGTGTGGATGAATTTGTGTATGAGCATGCTCTTGTTGTTTACTTTCTTTAATGAAAAGATTCCATCTTGCAGCAGCAGTGGTTGTATGGGATGTTTGTTTGTGCAGGTGACATCTGCATTTACAGTATGTTCTGATTCATAGCTTCAGAGGACATGCAAATTTGACGAAAGAGTGACATTTTCTTGGTTAGTTTATTACAAATAACAGAAAGAATGAGTAAAAGCAGCACAATTTCACAAATAAAAGATTGTTTGAAAGTTGGTCTAAGTTATGAAACCTATATGTGGATGTGTATACATAAACATACTTTGGTGTACCTAAGTTTTTTCCCACCGCTCTTGCTTTGCAGTGAATATTCTTTTGTTAATATTTATATGAATAATTACGTTAATGATTTCCATTGACATCTAAATTTCACTAGTCCTGTTCCCCTGAAACAATAAAAAAAAAAAAAAAGAAAGTAAAGTCTTCTAACTACACATGTATTTAACGTCCTGTCAGAAACCCCTGAACTGAATGTTTCAACGCTGTTGCTGGAACAGAGGAGCAGAGGAGACATGGAGCATGAGCAGAGTCATCAGAACTGCAGATGTGTCCTGCTGTCTTCACTGTCGGACATCTACAACCTGATATTCACATGCAGAGGACGGAGCATTATCAGACTCCAGTCATCCTTCTCTCTGATGCAGTCAGGAAGGAAATACAGGGAACAGGGTTCAGATTACTAAATGGACAAAAGGTCATAGCTTCTCTCACAAGTGTTTCCATCATTTTAGTATTTACTATTTATTTTAATGACCACATGCCTAATGTTAACCTTGCCCATTGAAATACTCCGTTTAGTCCCAATTAAAATGTTTCACTATTTTTGAACTGGCTTTCAGGTGCTTACACATCACATTGTTTTTTAGAGAAGTTACCTTATGTACATAGAAAAAAACAACAAAAAACATCAAAATGCCAAAAACAATCTGAACTCAAGAAGTTTTCAAACCTGTCCTTTTGTTAATGTATAGTTATGCACAAACATTACACAGTGGTCCAAAATGATCGATTACTGTTTACAAGGATCGTTTTCACACCAAAAGTACTGTTGTTTGCTAGATTTATCAGTAATCTCAGCAGATTAAAGCCTTTCCCAGTGTGTAGCCACGTCAGTTTTATCTTTGATCTGTGGACGTCTTTTGACTGAACTCCAGCACAACACAAGGGAGCAGCTGTCTTAACAGCAGGTAAAACTAAAATGTAAATGAGAAAAAAAAATCAGTCTCAAATGTTTATTTCTTAGCCTGTGACTTAGGGCAGTTTCAGTCTTCATGGGAGATGCTCCAGTCGGGAGATGTGTGAGGATATGTGACTATTTCCATTGCACTCAAGAACCAGATGCTAGCATATGTTCATTCCTAATTAAGTCCATTTCCTCTTACCTTTAGGAGGCTCCACAAATATTCCAGTTTAGTTGCATGGATCCATACAAAATGAAATCATGACGATAAAACTGAATATTTTTAATAAGCTGGCGTGGTTTATTTTCAAAATTTCTTTATATTTTACATTCTCAAATTAAAAGAAGAGCCACAAAGGAGTCACTTAACTGCAGGGATCCTCAAGTCTGATCCTCGAGGGTTGGTGTCGTGCAGATTTTCCAAGTGTCCCTGGTGGATAACACCTGACTCAGACTCAGACAAGCTCTGCACATGTCTGCTTAGACACCTTGATTTGAATCAGGTGTGTTGCAGCTGGGACACTTGGAAAGCCTGCAAGACACCGGTCCTCACTAGAATGATTTTATTTTCCCACTGTAAATGTTAAACGTTGAGGTGAATAAAAAAGAAAAAGAAACCCCAGTTTAGCTTCTGGTTTTTCCTTAATGTCTTTTTTTTTTCTCATATAAAGGTGGAAATATCATGAAGATGATGAAAACGTGTCAGTATTTCCTCTCCGTCCATGTTATTTTCTCTCTCACTTGCTCCTTCCATTGTATTTCCTCATCTGTGGCTTAACACCATCTGTTCATCTTGAGCTGAGAAGGAGCTCACTTTCCTTTCTGGCTCTTTTCTGCTCTCTCTTTTTAACTCATCCTCTGATACTGTGACCTGGACTCGTGCCCTTGGCTCTGAGCTGTTAGAAAGTGAGAGTTTCTCTTTATCCTCCCTGGTCTTCAAACGGCTTTGATGTAATCAAGGAAAATTAGTCTTGTTTTTTCATGAAGTCATACTATGAGACAACTCTAAATAATTTCATTTTTACATTTAGCTTATACTGATATTCTCTTTTCACTATTCTTCCGTATCAACACCCTCCCCCTTCTCCTTCCCACCCCCCTTCTAATGTCTCCTGCCTTCCCCTCCATTTCCCTTCCACCATGCTCCATCTCAGGGGCATATGTCAAGAGGAAGCAAGCATCTGCTCCTTGAGAGGGGTTTTGTGTCCCGCACTCTGCTGGTCTGTGCCAGAAGTCCATCAGTTGCACGGCGGCAGTATGGCGATGTAGTGCCTGGCAAGAAAGTGGGACATGGACCTAGAGGGAAGCTCTGCTTGATTTCATTTGGGCGTCTGTATCTCGGTGAGATTTCCATGTAGCACAGCTACTGTGTATGACAGGTGCATCGGGCAGTGAAAGGATTTGTAATGCTAGGCTGAATGTTAAAAGGAAGGAATAAAAGCTGATCAGAAACAAAAGAATCTTACTAGTCAGCAGATGAAGGTAAACTCTTAACCCTTTAAACTCACTAGATCGCCAGCACCTTGGTGCCCAGGCTGACAGTATCAACAGTTCCTCAGGAAGTATAACGTAGAACTTTGTGGGGTTAATTGTGACAGATGGATTACCCTTTAGGTGATGATGTTTTTTCAGGCATTTATATCCCATACAGGAGGTTTACAATCATGCTGCAAAACATAATCTATATTTAGAGAATATATGGTAAACATGACCACATTTTCAAAAGGAAAAAAAGACAACCATCACTACAATGTTGCTAACAGTTCTTTATTTTGACCTAGAAATTATGATTAAGCCACTTTTTGTCAAACTTCCCACCCATTAAATAGCTGAAATTGATGGTAATGTTCAATCAGAAGCGGCTAAAGATCCACCAGTGACCATAAAGTTGTATAAAACTTTTAAAAAGAATAGAAATTATGGTCCTCTGTGGCTGGAATAAAGCCAAGAGGACGTTTTTGATACACAGAAAAAAGAGGAGTTGGAGGTTTTTTTTTGTGAAGATAATGGATAAATAGTGGCATCACTAACTGTAAATAGCAAATACACAAATAAAACACCAGGAAGGTGTCGTTAGTCGTAATATTCTTATCCTCGTAGCATATTTGCAGAGGTCATATTTTAAACCTATAAAGGCAAACATATCATATTTAATACGTACAGTTTCTGAGACAATTTGCATCATTTTATGGTAGAAACTTTACCCCAAAACCCTGTTGTATATGATACTGCCCCCTCATAGTAATAAATGATAAACATACCAGAAGTTAAATTCTTAAACTTCTGCCGTATATTTTGTTAAACGGACAAATAAAGACTTTCTCTCTACTTGTTCTTAGGTTGGGATTTAAACTGTTATAGTTTTCACAAATGATGATACATGATGAATCAGCAGTTTTGGGAAGGAACTGTTAGGTAAATGTCATAATTTGCTAAAAATGTATTTATTTGTTCATTTCATTTCATGTTCAGTTTGACTTTACATTGTTTTACATTGTGTAATCTGTCCCTAAATGCCCCTATGAAAAGCAATTACACCACGAGGCTAATGGTATGTGAATAATTTGTGTTGTGTGTCTGTTTCACTGTCAATATTTTTTATCCTGAAAGTCAAGATTTGGGACAACTATATGCAGATGAGAAAAGGTTTGGACAGTGTTGCTCTGTGTAACGTTAGTACTATAAGAGATAGTAATAATACTGCTTTGTCGCTTTGGCTGGCCTTTATGGTGCTGCATCTATTGATTAATTATTTATTACTTTGGCCTCATAATCCTAGAACTGGAGCTGCTTGAGCTCCTACATGGATTTGAACATAAAACAGGAAAGGCAAGGCAAAAGTAGTAAAAAAAAAAAAGACTGGCGTTTTAAGGGCTAAATATGAAGACCAAGTGAGGTATTGTGTTAAAGAGCGTGTGAAGCTGCTGAAACCTTGAGGAAAAGCTGATAGTTTAAGATTTTTTTTTTCAGCTTTTTGATATTTGATTAAAGTGGAGGAGGTATTTATTCAGGCAGATCTAACTATTCACCCACTCTGAGCACATCATCACCATGAGCAGTATTATTAAACTTCATGAATATGAGGTCTTAAAGTATAATACTTTGTAGGATCAGTTACTTGAAGCTCTATAGCAGAATTTCTCTGCACCTTATTTTGAAATTTGGCCATATTTGACAGCAAGTAAAAGTATAGATCTATTATTCTTATTCTCTTATTATTCCTCGCTGGCCTTAAAATCCTCCAAAAGGTTGAACAATAGTGTTTATTTTTTGTTTTGTTTTTTATTGTTTTGTTTTTTTTTTTTGTTTTTTTTTGCTTTTTAGGAAACAAAAAAATAAATACACGCCACGGTGACCAAATACATAAAAAAAACCAAAAAAACAGTTACATTGTTGTTATTTACATTACAGAACACATGTTTACATGTACAAAGCCACAATACTATGTTAAAACAACTTTGCATGTCAGAAAGAATCAACAGCACAAAACTGTGAAACGCATTTACAATCCTTGATGCAAACTTACATGTGCATCTGCAAAACAGTTTTACAAAGTTGTGTTTTCATGAAACTCTTTTACCATCAAAGCAACTTTACATTGACCACGTTAACATGGGACTTTTAATTCCGTTTTAATTCCGAATAAAAGTTAAATCCGCTTTAAACTGGTGAAAAATTGCCATGTAAACACCTAATTCCAAATGAGAAAGTTAATTCAGAATTAAGTTTAATTCCGAGGTAGGCGGCTGTTTTATTCACGTTTTAAATCTGAGCTGATTAATTACTCTGTCATGTAAACCTTTATTATGCTCTATGTTATTCTGATTATTCTGTGCATGCTCCTTACCTTGTCCCGTCCCGGTAACGCCGGTATTCCGAGCGTTGTTTCGCCTCCCATGTTTTTTCGTCTATTTTCCTTTTTCTCAGTTGTTCATAGAAGTGAAGTATAGTATGCTTGTGTCAAGCTGGTATTTCAAAGTTATAATCAAAATAATGGCAAAACTTGTACTTATTATGTAGTTTTCTGTGTTACGACTAAAAAGACGGGAAGCAGGAAGCAAACTTTGTTTACTTCTGGTAAACCCACTGATCTAAAGTTGAATTACGTAAAGACGTGTTTCATGTAAACCTCCATTCAGAATTATAATCTCCATGTAAAGTTGTAGGAGAATAATTCAGAATTATTTAAACCACAATTATTAATGCTGAATTTGAAAAACATCATGTGACCGTACCCACTGATGTAAAATAATTTTACAATCTTGGGAACAGTTTTACAACTTGTAAAAACACAATTCTAAAGATGTGACTCGGAAAAGACATCATGAGGTTGGGGTGTGGGGACAAAACAGTGCAAACAGACAAAGTCTCAGTTGCTGAATCCATCCAGCTGAACTGGCAGAGACGTTTCGCCTGTTTTGCAAAGCTTACTTCAAAGTTTTATGGCCGTTTTGTGAAAATTGTGGACGCAGCCTGGTTGTTTTGTCGATGTGCAGGGAGAAGAGGTTGTCTCTCTAGATGGTCTTGTCAAATGAAGGCAACACATACTGTGTGACTGATGCAGAAGATCATACATCTGCCTAAGCACCTGAATCAGACTCCTGTAGCCAAAACCACTGTTCTGGTTCACAGAGTTCCAATCTGATGGTGTTGCTGACCTCATCTGCAGCTGAGTAGTTTTTTCTGCAGAATCCAGCATCATTAAATGTAGCTTTCATGTCACGCAAAGACACTCAGGCACTGTGTCGTCTTTCTGGCATAGCTTAAGGAACATCTGTAGACTGCTAAATGGTACTCTCCAGCTGGAACAGCTTGTTCCTTTTCCTCGCCAGATGTGAAATCATCCATGCTAAAGCCCAAGATGTAAAAATTAAGTTGAACAGTGTTGTTATCAATAACAATAATGTTGATATTTAAACAGTATTGTCAATTATATGGACTGACTAAAAATGAATGATGTGCCTCTGCATGGATCAAATGATTTATGTTTTTCTAATGTCTTGAATGATAGTATGAGTGTTTTATATAGTATACATGAGATAAAGTTTCATCATACCACAGATCACTTTACATTGAACAAATGCCACATGTGATCACACATGTATAGAGATGAATGCATGTATGAAGACACTCAGTAGGCACTTCAGTCTCTCAAACTTATTCAAAGAAATAAATGCCTTGATTGTAAATTATATTTTAAAAATATCTGTTCCTCAAATTTGTGCCATTGTTTTGCTTTTATAACGTTTTAACCACTTTTACCAAATGTAAACACTGATGAATTTATAGGCTTTCTAAAAGTAAGAATAAAAAACGGCCTATTCAAATACAGCCGCACAGCTGCACTCACACAAAATGCACTTTAAGGCCTCTTTGCTCCCCAATTTAGTGCAAGAATAAGCAACAGCGAGGGAAAAGAAAAGAGTAAATGTGTCATTAATAAAAAGAAAGACGAGCTAATTGTGTTGCATGCTCTGTAAAAATCAAAAATCCATTAGTGAGACGGAAAAGGACGCTGAATATGGCTTTTTATAAAACAGATGATGTCTCACAAAAGAAGAAAACCAAGACCGCTTTTACCTTTAATTTGGTCCTATATCCTTGATTTAAGATGGTCTTCTTGTGCACCTCATTTTGTGTGCGTGTTTAGATGTATGTGTGTTGTTGTTGTACTTTGCTTAATGCATGCCAATGAGTCAGGCAACTTTATCTAATCTCCATAAATGGCCATACAGTTCAGAAAGGTCACCCACACACACATGCACACACACACACACACACAAAAGAGAGGGAGCATAAGGAGACAATAATTGAGAGAAATTAGAAGAAATGATGGAAGGGACTGGTCAAAGTAAAGAGGAATGAGGGAGACAGAATGGACTCTGGGGTGAAACAATTAGTTCTGTCATTTCGTGGTTGCGCTGCTTTTCAAGCTCAGAAAGGTCAGTGTGCTCCTACAAAGACGAAGTCATTTTCCTACGCAGTCTAATAAGGGACAACATTTCTTAAAAATCTCTTCTCAGAAAGCAGTGAAGAGGGAGTTCATACCAGGGTTTGATGTTTCATGCGTGCTAACAATATAAACAATGGCTCTTTTGTCCCAACAAGCCAGAAGAAGGTTGCAAAATATTCTGAAACTGAAGCAGCTTAATGGGATTCAGTCAGGTCTGATTTTACAATCGAGATGCTTTTACTAATATGTAGTCAAAATATTTTATAGATGTTAGTTTTTTCTAATGTTAATTTTGACAATATGTCCACAAATTGTTGATGAACAGCCATGAAGATGAGGGATTTACTTGGTTATTTATTCAAAGAAATAAATGTCAACCACATTGTTCTAGATGGGTATGGCCCATAGACTGTATATAAAGAGATGGACAGAGCCTCCGTGACGTCACTCATAGGTTTCTGAAGAGCTGAGTTGAAGCTCGGTGGGCGGTTCCTAACCATCGCCATCTTGGCAGTGTCATGCACATCGTGTCGCCCAGAAAATACAAATATGGGCAAAGGTGGAGCTGAGGTGGGGGCTGTGAGCGTCTTTCTGTAGCTAAGAGCTAACCGTGATAACTCAGAGCTAACAGGAGCTAACCAGCTAACGGAGGTAAGCAGGCTAAAGCTAAGTCACGTTGTTAACCGTCTAAAACCCGCGGTTGTTCTACGTTCTTCTGACTTGAAGCCGGAGATTGGTACCTGTCAATCAAAAGGACATGCCCCTAAATGTACTAAGTTTAGAGTTTAAATTACTTTTAAATGGGCGAGTTAGAAAAAAAAATTCACACCCCCCCCCCCCCCCCCCCCCCCCCCGGGTGTCATGAAGGTAAACCTGACCTATAAACCGAAAATGTATTTTTGAACCAGGTTGTAATCATGTTTTTTCTGCTGTGAAGTTGGTCTTTTTAACATGGGAGTCTATGGGGATTTGCTCTGTTTTGGAGCCCCTAGTGGATGAAGGGGGAACTGCCGTTTTATGCACTTCCGCATAGGTTTCACTTTTAACCGCTGGAGGTTGCCGCTTGGTATGGCCGTTATCTTTCTGTCATGTTTACTTGAAGAAGCCTCTGTCTGAACATGAACTGTGTTTTGTAGTGCGTGTGAGGAGTTGTCAGTTATGTTGAGGAGTGTGTGCAGCTTTCTTCAGTAGATATTCATCTCCAGAGCATTCAGGACAGAGCCAGCCTTCCTCATCTGGATGTTTAAAGTTACTAAGAACAAAACTTTGCTGCTAACAGTTTAGCTTTCTGTGAGCAGATCTTTTTCTGAACGCTGACATGCCCAGGTTAAAAGGACCTCCACTTATTTGCTTTCTGCTGTCTTAACACAGTATATAAACATGTGAGAGTTAAGGATATTCTCTTGCATCCTTGTCTCTACGAAACAAACTATACTACAATCTCTGTATCCCAGAAGAAGAAATAGTTGAAGCAGCTTTAAAGTACATTACCTGAGTATAATCTTTACTCACTGCCTGATTTAACGTTGAAAATCACTGATTGGAATGATTTTTGGTTAATCCAGTTTTTTACCCATCTTTCTAAAATAATCTTGTATGTGGCTTTATTAATGCATCATTTGCAAAGACTTGTGCACACACACAGTCATCCTCCGATGTCTTCATCCCCTTTCATTAAAGAAAAGGCTGAATTTACAGCAGTCACTCCCACAACTGGAGAAGAACAAAAGGATAACTAAAAAGTTGCTAAATTATATATTGGTGATATAAGACACTGTTTTTTCATTTAAATGAGTTGAGGAAAAACAATTGAGAGGCTCAGAAAAAACCTGACTGTAGTGGAAACATCACAGGATTGTTCAACAAAATATTAGTTTGAGTGATGTAACATATATACAGTATATGAAAAAAAAAAAAACTCCTGTCTCACCCACCCCTCCCATCTCCCCAGGATAGGGCGGGTAGCTGTTCATCCCTCAAGCTCAGGTTCTCTACCAGAGACCTGGGAGCTTGAGAATCCTATGAAGTATCTTAGCTGTTCCTAGGACTGCGCTTTCTGGACAGAAATGTCTGATGTTTCACCAGGTATCTGTTGGAGCCACTTCTCCTGTGTTGGAGGACACGGGCCCCAGTGCTCTGATCACGATGGGTACTACTGTTGCTTTCACTCTACAGGCCTTCTCCAGTTCTTCCTTGAGGCCTTGGTACTTCTCCAGTTTCTTATGCTCCTTTTTCCTGATACTTCCATGATTGGGGATGGATGCTTCGATCACTACGGCTTTCCTTTGCTGCTTCTCCATGATCACTATGTTCGGTTGGTTGGCCACCACCATTTTATCTGTCTGGATCTGGAAGTCCCAGAGGATCTTAGCCCTCTCATTCTCCACCACCTTGGGGGGGAGTTTCCCACTGGGACCTGTGGACAGGTCACCTGTCTATCACATGATCAACACTGAGAGACAGCAAAACTCACTTCTAGGAAGAATTTGCAGTTTGTTTTGTTCCATAGTTTATAATATGATATTTAGAATTTAGTTTTCTCTTCATTCATACTTTTTAACGATAATTTTTATGCATTCTGTTTTTAAGTTTTCTTTCAGTTTTCTGACAGACATGTTATGTTTATAAGCTTTGAAATCTTAACACACTTACCTACAATAGTAACCCCATACATTTTCTAAATATTTGGATTATCCAATTATAGTATGGTAATAGCCAAGCTTCAAATTAATTTTGGCCTGTCGTGCATATGCGAGTACAGCTTAGGTAGATGGATATGGAGTGCAATTAATTTATTTAAGAGTGCAGATGATAAAAGATGAACACAATAAAGAGAGGGAGAGACAACATGGCTGGAGGTTTATTTAGGTGTGAAGCGTGCTGCCAACTGGGGTGAATAATAGATGTGAGGGAACAGAGGATAAAAAGAGGAGAGGAGGTGGTGTTGGATAGATGGATGGCAGGCAGGAATGAAATGCCTCCCATGTTCTTTTTACCATTCAGGTCTCTATTTATCTAATTTTCCTTGTGATTAAGGATGAACAAAAAGGGCTTAATTAACTGATGTCAAGTTGTCAGGAACTTTACCATTTATATTTTACAACATTAAGCTACTGCTAAATCATTTTGGCAATGTCCTCTTTCATGATTTTTTCACAGCATTCAGAAGTTTATTACATTACACTTTTTTGCTGTTGGATATTTTAACCCATCTTGAGGAGTTTAAAGACTGGTGCAAAATCACTTTGATGGTATTTTGCACAATTCAGCCACAGTGAAAGAGGTTCAGCATCGGGCCGCTAAAGAGGGCTCGGTTGAGCCGCCACCCTTTCATCCAGCCCTACAGAGGAATAATAGAGAGCATCCTCTTGACAGGCACAACTGTCAGGTTAGGCAACGCCACGCAGGCAGAAAGGAGAAAAAGTTACAAACACTGCTGAGTGGACTATTGGGATTGCATTTCTACTTTTCTGTGGACAATCTATGTACACAATATCACAGGAAAGAGCAGAGAACACAGTCAGAGGGAGCTCTTTCCCTGCTCACACAACATGTAAGTCTAATTACGTCTTGCAGGATATGAGTCTATTAGTTATTCCATATTATAGGTTTTTTTTCCCCTGTTTTTTGCATCTTGTGTAAAGTATATTTATTTGTCAATTTCTACTGATTTTAACTTCTTCATCTGCCTCTGTATTTTGTTGAACACAGCATTCTTGTTCAATCTTTTAATCATATTCTCATGAAGTTGTATTTAGTGTCCAAACCAAGAACTCAGATTTAGTCTTTGGGTTTTTGCACTTTGTTTGAGCATTTAAAAGACTTCGGGCCAAACTTGTCAGGATTTCTACTCCAGGGAAGATAGACAACCATTTTCCCCTTAAACATTTTGTATTTCCTGTTAGCTGCACTGCAACAAAAAGGAATCCAAAATCTTTGGAGTATATACACACGTTTGCTGAGATTTAATCTATCAGAGCAGAGGGTGAAATGATATTTTAAATCTGCATGTTGGCTGCTTTACTGACACATCCAAGCAAAGTAAACACAGTAAAACACTGACCAAGAAATATAATCACTTATTACTTCCATCAAAGTTGGGTGTGCATCTGTTTAACACTGATTTAGTTAGTTTTTCATGTTAATACCAAACTTTAGATAAGTATTATTCTCCCAACTCTTGCTCAGATACAATTTTTATTTTATCTCACCTCCCTTATCATGTTGTTTTGGTTCTCTTCACTGCTACTAAGGTTTCCTTTTTCCCCTCTACTTTATTTGGCATGGTACAAATGTGGTGTTATCTAGTTGTCGGCATGTAATGTTGTATAAAGCAAAAGGGTGTGGTGCAAGACTGGACACCAACGTTTTACAACCCTACTGCTCTAGGGTAGTTTTAGTCCAAATTAATTTAACTTTAAATCAAAAAAAGTCACAAGCACGTTGTTGTCAGGTTCAACATTTGTGTCGAGTTACTTTCATAACACCACCTGTCAGATTCCTCTGAGCAGCTGATCAGAAGCCAGATTAAACCACTGATGCTACGTGCGTTTGATCTGAAAGTGACCACAGGAGTTCACTTGTGTGTCATCCAAAATTATATGTATGTATTCTTCAGTCCAACCTAATCAGATGTCCAAATGAAATTGTTATAAACCAGCAAACTGTTGAAATATCTGCTATTAAAGAGGAATTGCGCCTGCTGATGGTTGAATGAAGTACATGTAATTCGGGGTACCTTGCTGATAGTTACTGCCAAATGTTTTATGGAATCTGAAGAAAAAAAAAAAAAAAAAAAAAAATTCTTAAAAAACTTCTGCATTTTGACTTAATTCTTGTTAAAAATTTTAATAAAGCTGCCATTAGATACTGAGGTATTTTGTTTATCTGAAGCTATATTTCCATCATTTTAGTTGTTTATCTTTTATTCTACCCCTGTGTTGGACTGGCAACCTGTCCAGGGTGTATCAGGGTTGCAGGGATTTGCTCCATCTTCCAGCGCAACCCTAATTGGACCAATCAGTTGAAAATTAATGAAGGAGTTACTGAATTTATTCTACATTGGGCCACATCAATGCCTGAGCCATGTTTACAGATATGTCAGGCATGAGGATAAGGAACTTTTCTGTAAGAAAGACAGGTCTGATGGAATTAAAATAACTGCTATGTTGACCTAAACATCCATCCATTCGGAGCGATCATGGACACAAACAGCAGTACACAGTCAGGAAAACACGCAGCCTTCGGACTGTGATCAAGAGAACAATGTTCCCTTCTGCACAGTGATCCTTTCCGTCTTTCACCATTTCTATCGCAGTCTTTTATCTTTCTCTTTCATCCCAAACTGAATCCCATCGGTCCCTGCGCCTGAGCAGCTGAGCTCTTCCTCTCCTCCAATTGGAAACACACATTGCAATTTGCATTAGACACACATACCCTCAATTCCTCATGCACTGCCTCCAATTTTTTTTTTGTTTGTTTCATTTGCTTGAATCAAGATGCTTAAGAGTGCATTCAAATGCTGACCTTGAGACATAGAGGATGAACTACTTGAACTCAGGCTGAAGAGAGGTGCATCCACTCAAGTGAGGGAACCTTGTGGAGAAGCGACAACATACTTTTCTAGGAGATGGCAGGCAGGCACTTGAGGGAAAATTAAATCTTTCCAAGGATGCTGTTGGGGCATTCAGAAAAGACTGGAGTTTTGTGTCTAACACATGTACATAGACATGGCTGTGTTCACGCATCCTTGAATTTTTATTGTATGTTTTTTTTTTTTTATTTATGGTATATTCATTATTGTGCTTTGAATGCTAAATAAACATCATCTGGAAGCAATGTTACACGATTCTATTCATGTCTTCTAAGGAGGTTTACTTCCTTTTTTTCATGAAAGGATGAAGAGAGAAAAATAATAAATTGAATCATTTGGAGTCCAAAATCAAAACAAACTCCAGTCAGTGGTGCAAATTATATATTTTCTCACTTGATTCAGTAATTGTAATGGTCTTTTTCATCATCTTGTCTTGTATGTGCCATGAAAATGTGAACAGGCCTTATTTTCTCTTTAGTTGACTGACTTTGTAAAGGCAGTCTAAAACCTGTTTCAAACCATATTCCAATTGGTTAATAGATATTGCACATATATTCATCCATCTATTTTCTTGCTGCGTATCCAAGGTCCGGTCACGGGGGCAGCAGCCTAAGCAAGGAAGCAAGCGTTTTTGCCTCAGTAAAAGTCAAACTATAATTATCCAAAACCAGTCAACCCCATGCACCATATCGGGCTCCTTCCCAACCAGACAAGTGACATTTCAGCTACTGCAGCCGAGGATTGCCCCACCAGAGTCTTGCCTTTGGCTGCTGCTCAGCTCACCTTGCACCCGACCCTTATGGGTCCTCCTGCGTGCTGTAAGTTCACTGAAGAGGGGGCGTGTGTGACCATTAGAGGCTGAGCCTCAACGGACGCTTTGGGGAAAGGCCTGGCCACCAGAGACAAACAAACCAACAGCCAAGTACATGATCTCCTGGGGTAGGAAATAAGAAAGCCATGAAAGTTAAAAGTGATTATTATTCATCACTGATAAAAAGCAAGAACAACCTCAGGTTTCTTTTCAGCACTGTTACTACACTAAGAGTCATAGTTATGTTGAGCGTTATACTCTGATTTCTCAGTGGGTTTCTTTAGAAATGACATTGTTTCTATTAGAGAGAAAATCGATCACATTCTTCTGGTAGCTTTAAAGATTTCTGTAGAAACTAATTTATTCTAGACCATGCATTACTGTTCTGTCCCACAAATGTTCTGAAAAGCCACCAGTTGGTTAAAAATGATGCAGCAAACGGTCTGCTGACAGGATTCAATTGTCATTTAAGTATCTCTACATTTAATTTCTGTTAAATCAAGAATAAAATTTGAATTTCTTCTACTCGCATATAAAGCCTTAAAAATTCCATATTTTCCCAATAGAGCACTTCAAAATCACACTTTGAAGAGGTTTAATATTATTTTCTCGAGATTCTGAAAGAATGGGATGATTAGCCTTAAAATTTTTTGTCTTTAGACAATTTATCAGTAATAAGACACAAACTAAATTTCTGTCATTAATGTCAGACATGCTTGTTTAAACCACCAATTTTATTCCTAACTTATATGAACTGACTTTAGACACAGTCAAGAAGCTGGAGATTGCTATATTGTTGGGCATTTCCCAGAAAGAGGTGACTTCCATGCTGCCAATTTTGGCAGACATTGCCAGACATCTTTCTTTATCTGTAAAGTGACTCAGTCTATGAATTCTGTTTTGGGGAATACATGTCAACCAAGTGGCAACCTCCAGCGGTTAAAAGTGAAGTCTTTTTGGAGTGCCAAAAATTGCAGTTCACCCCTCATCCACTAGGGGCTCCAAAACAGAGCAAATCTCCATAGACTCCCATGTAAAAAAAAAAAAAAAAAGACCAGCTCAAATAAACATGCTTACAACCTGGTTCAAAAACATTTTAGGTTTAATAGGTCAGGTTTACCTTCATGTCAACTGTGGAGGGAGTGACTTCTTTTCTTTCTTTTTTTTTTTATTACTTCTCTATTTATAAATAATTTCATCTCAAAGTTCAGCATAATTAGGGGCGTGTCCTTTTGACTGAAAGGTACCCAATATACTGCCGCAAGAAGGCAGAATGTAGAACAACTGCCGTTTTTAGCCGGTTAACAGTGTGACTCAGCTTTAGCCTCCTTACCTTTGTTAGCTGGTTAGCTCCTGTTATCTCCAGGTTAGCTCTTAGCTACAGACAGTTTTAAATTTTATAGTGGTCAAACATCCACCCTCACACTCAAAACGCCCCTCTCAGCTTTACCTCTTTGCCCAATTTTATATTTTCTAGAGACGGCACGTGTGGGAACTGCCCAATGAACTTCATTTCAGCTCTTCAGAAGCCTACGGGTGACGTCACAGAGGTTTCATCTATCTTTTATATACGGTCTATAATGTCAGCTAACTATCATGGGTCATAATGTCTGTTAAATTATAGCTGTAAACTTCTTAACAGTTGTGTATAGTACACCTCACCTTCAGCAGGGTCGCAATGTTTTTGTAAAAAAACTATTTCATTCTCTGATGTCGCTTCTTGTTCCATTGGAATATTTTTGAATCAAAATTGTGGATATTTCATCTAAAAAAAAAAAAAAAAAAAAAAAAAAATTTAGCATTGACACTTGTCCCTGATTTCAAAAGTCAAGGGACTTCAGGCCCTCCCTTGACTTATTTAATGACAATAAAATAAAAGAAATCATAGCAACAAACTGGCAGAAATGCGACAGGGAGACACACACGGACACACGCCGGTAGAAAGATGAAAGAATCAATCATTCATAAATTTCTCAAAAACCACAGGTTGTGTCACAGAGGGAGTAAAAGGATGAAAGGCAAGGGAAAGTGCGAATGAAAGAGAGAGGCAGAGCGGCAGGGTGACTGAGTGGCAGTGCAGATTGCTTGCCAAGCAACTGTCTCTGGCACTTAAAGAGCAAACACACAGAAACACACTCTCAGAAACACACCTCTGCAACGTGATTACCAGAAGTTGTGATATATATGATAGATGCATTATTTTGAAGGAAAGACTCAAAGAAAAAACAAAAATTAATTGTCCTATGAAATGTTTTTAAGGAGCCATTTTTACTGGCCACGTGCACACTTACCGGATAAGGATGTGTTGTTAAAACTTTACTTTCTATGCACCGCACCCACTTGGTTACCATGACAGCGAGGGCTTGCCACTCAGACAACTGAGTGACATGCACACACAAAGTTGCACACACAGTAACACGCAGTGGGTGACGGTGTTCAAATGACTGCGGGTGCCCACATCAAAATGCAGGTTGGAGGTTTGACATTCCTGGAGGCTGTGTCCGTCTAGCCAGTTAGGCGGAGGACAGCCAATAACATACACACATACACACACACACACACACACACACACACACACACACACGCATGCATGCACAAGCACTGTCCGGACTATCTGATGAGGTTAATGCTGATTCAAGTCAATAGTGGAAAAAAAAAAGATTTTAAGTGTTCTCCCTCTCACCTGTGTGTGTGCGCTTGAAGTGTGCAGTGTAAACGTATGTGCTTTTCCTTGATGGTTGTCTCTCCTTGTATATGTGTGTGTGTGTGTGTGTGTGTGTGTCCTATAACGGTAATGAAGGCAGTCTGAGAGATTATCACAGTTGGGCGCTTACAGACCTCAAGGTTAAAGGAGCACAAAGGCACAGCTGAAACAGTGAGTTGGGTTGCATGTAACGCTCAATTGTCTTCATGCTTTGTGTTTGCAAAGATGAGGTTGTGTGTGTGCCAATCTGTGATTGAGGGGTGCGGGTTGTAAGATTCAAGTCTTAGGCTGAGAAATGAAGACACTTAATCGGATGTTCTTTATGACACAAAGTACATTTGACGTAAATAATTTATAGAGAATAAAACATTAAAGTATAAATCCACCTTTTTAGGGCTTTGCAATCATAAATATTCAAACTATTGAGTTCTATCATAGCTGGGTTTATCGTAGGGGTGGGAAAATCTAATCAAAAAATAAAAAATCTGGATTTCTTTGCTTCACAATTTTAAAATCTTTTTTTTTTTTTTTTTTTTTTTTTTCAAATAAATATAATCGATTACAAAATTTTTCTGTCATTTTTATTGTTTTTATTGATCTTTTAACTTGTCATCTTGGGCATTATAGCAGCAGAATGATGGTCTGGCTACTATGTTGTTTTTCCCAATTGAAATCAAGAAAAATGACAAGCAAATAAGTTTTATACATTTTTTTTTGCTTTTAATCTACAAAAATTAGCAATATCGAAGAATTGTGAGAATCGCAATTTAAATCGAATTGGCACCCAAAAAAATCAGAATCGAATCGGGACAAAAGCATATTGTGACAGCCCTAGTTTATAGCCTGTACAAGGGGAAAAAATAAATCTAAGATATACTGTCATGAAGCTGTGAAAGATTCAGAATTTCTTTACAAATGACAGTATTTTCTATAATTTTATTAAAAGCTAATGGAAACAGAAATCAGAAGGAGGAAGTTGGACATGAAGAAGTGAACGACTTGGATGATTTCTGACATGTACAGGATCACATACTGTATTAAAAGCTATCTATTAACTTAAACTAAAAAGCTTTTTGGAAAAATAATAAAAAGGAGAAACCACAGGATGCTTCCAGCAGGGGGAGGGTTAAGAATTACACAACTTGGGAAAAGCAAAGCAAAATTTGTTACAACATTTTGCCAAGGACTTGCACCTGTATTCAGGTACAGAACTGGGACTCCATACTGGACTGAACTTTGGAGCTGAGGAAAAACATTCAGTCTGAAAATATTTCATTAACTCTGATCCCCAAACTCTACAACAAGACCAGATTCAAAGTAATGAAATCATTAAACCAAGAAAATACTTCTAATGCACTGCTGCAAAACCTAATGCCACAAAAGCTCTGCAGTTTATGTTTATGATTTGCAGGTAGATTCTTTTAGGCCTCAAGGAATTAACTCATTATTTTGCTCTCTACACATTAAAAAAGGACGTTGGTTGGAATTCTGTTTTGTTTTGTTTTGTTTATAGTTAGTTAATTAATATTTTAATGATAATGGTTCTGGCTCAATTTTTTCCTGAAATATGTTGGCAAATGTAACGTCAAAGGGGCAGTAAGTACCAAAGGTCAATGATGTAAAGAATTTATAGAATTATGGTTGTGTAACTTCTATAAAATAATTAGCCCCTCCCCATCAAAAAGTGCTCACAGCTACAGTCAGAGCAGGATATGATCACCTCTGCTCCATCACCGGAGTGAAAATGAAAGAGGCTAGTTGCCACTTGCTGATGCCGCCCTGTTTTACCATCATATATTAATGCCTATTAATGAAGACTGTTGACAAAAACCTGTGCAAACTTGGAAGCACTGCAAGATTTTGTCGGCTAAACTCAATTAGCACTTTAAGTTTAGGTCCGTTCAGTTTTTTTTTTTTCTATAGTTTTGAATTGTCCATCCATCCATCCATTTTCCACTGCTTATCCGGGATAGGGTCGTGGGTGCAGCAGCCTAAGCAGGGAAGCCCAGATTTCCCTCTCCCCAGCCACATTTGCCAAATCTGTGGGGGGGGATCCCAAGGCGTTCTCAGGCCAGCTGAGAGAACACTCCAGCGTGGAACACCTCACCAGGGAGGCGTCCAGGAGGCATCCTGACCAGATGCCTGAGTCACCTCAACTGGTTACTCTCGATGCGGAGGAGCAGTGGCTCTACTCTGAGCCCCTCCCAGATGACTGAGCTCCTCACCCTATCTCTAAGGGAGAGCCGGGCCACCCTGCAGAGGAAACTCATTTTAGCCGCCTGTATACGAGATCTCGTTCTTTCGGTCATGATCCAAAGCTCATGACCATAGGTGAGGGTAGGAACGTAGATCGACTGGTAAATCGAGAGCTTTGTCCTGTTCTTTTTGAATCTTAATAGCAGTAAATGCATTCTTCCAGACATTACTGGAGCTTTAGTTTACAGTATGAACACCTGTGTCTCGTATTTGATTCAGCCATCCACTAAAGTCTATTTAAACTAAAACTGTTGCTTTTTGGGGCAACTTTTATTAATTGATGAAAACATGATCCCGTCCTTTAATTATTTTTTCTAAATAAACTCCTATCCCTAATATTTCTGTATAACTGATTGGTATTAGATTTCTGAATTGTGTTTTAACCAGGATCAATAGATGACTTGAAGTCTAAAATGAAGTGGCTGGAATTCAGGGTCAGACATATTATAGTTGTACAGCAGTAATCCAACAGCAAGACGGAAATAAAAGGCAATTCAAAACTACAAAGCCAATTAAGAGGGCAATGTCGGGGTCTAATTATATTAACAGCAGCTCATTTCCACGGTTGACAATGAGTCAGTATGCAGTGTCTTAATCTGAGTAAAGTTTTCAGACAGGCATGAAGTTACATATATCCTTTGCAAACAAGTAACTTGTGTTTCATCAAGAGCCTGAAGTGTGAAACTAAAACTTATTCAATTTATGTTCCGGCTTCCTTAAGGCTAAATTAGGCACTTTTTATGGTTATAGAGAAATCTCTTCTTCATGCTTAAAGTGTTTCCTTTGGTGTTTATGTCTGTTTAGTCAACCTTGCCAAATGGCCTCTGAAGTTTTTAATGTCGCTCATTCAATTAAAGTTCGAAAAGAGCCGGACCTGGGGGGGGCAATAAGTCACTTATTGGTATTATCCTGCTCTGCTAATTACTGAAGCAATGAACTTTAATTAATATTGCGGCTTGGTGTGTGTTAAAGCATGCAAATGTGCATCTGTGAGAGTGCATGTGTGTGCCTCTTTATGCACTTGTGGCTAACTCTCCTTTATCCCAAGCAATCTCTCTTGAACACACGTTCATATACACACATGCACACATGAGGCAATGCCTGACATTTTGCAGTGTCTCGGTTCACGTGAGAGAGGGTGACACTGTGAACCGACGAAGACTAGCAGTGCTGTTAGCATTAGCATAATTATCTCCCTTATCAGGAGCAGTGAAGACCAGATCCAACAACAGAAATGACAACGATGACAAAACACACAGCTCAGTTGTTTTCTGTTCCTCAAAGGACAAGCCTGAATTTAAATGTTAGTAAATTTCGATCTGCAGTATTTTTTGTTTTGTGTTTGTTTCTTTATCTTTTAAGCTTTTACAGAAAAGACGTGTTTCACTGGTTGCGCTCACAAGATTTCAAATACAATGCATTTACCAAAGAAGTTCAAAGTTAATTCTACTTTAGGCTGCGATGGCTGCTTATAATCAACTCTGGCCTAAAAAAGTCTGTTTCTTTGTCCAGACACGAGCAATTTTTGGGACACCAGTTAATGCGCTTTAAGTGGAACTAAAAGTAAAATAGCAATGAAGGTGCAATTAGTCTAAACGTTTGGCTGCCTCACGCCTCTGTGTATGTCATGCTACCTACTGGGCTTTGCCTTGAGCTAGTGGCGTCCTTCACTTCCCTTTGCCCAGAGCTTTACTACGGCCACGACTGCTGCGAGGCAGTCAGAGAAACTTGCATCGCTGACAGAGCCACCCTGATGGGAACAGTGGGTTCTGAGACGTGCAAAAATATTTTGATTTTCACCTGTCCTTGATGTGACAATTTTATCAGCAGTTTGAAATATTTAGTTTGGTCGTAGTCTTGAGTTTTTCTGTGCTTGACCTTTTCAAATTTGTCATTTGACCAAACAGTTGTTTAATTCTGGTCTTATTATGATTTAATACAACCACACAGCGCAGCAGTATCTAGTTTTTTATTCATTCTTTTTTGACAAATAGTATAATAATATACATTTTTTTCATTGCACCACAATAAATGAAACAAAGTGTTGGATGAATGATATACACATCCAGAAGGGAGTCATCTTTGCAGATCATGGATGGGACAATGCTGAGCTAGCACAGGCCTCAAACAGATTAAACTGATGTGAGAATGATGAAAAGAGCTTCCCTGCTGCGTTGCATCCTGCTATCGGAGTCCTGGTAAATTACATAGGACTTTAACACAAACTGCAGACAACTTCCACACTTTTCTTTGTAAAGACATAATTGTCCAGCCCAGAAAGGGGTGCTGGCAAAAACTCTATGCAACAAAGGAAACTGAAAGACTGAAAAACTAAACATAGTTTACAACATATTTATAAGTTGGTCTACAGTCTTTTTCACTCCATATGTTACTTGATTTGGGTACAAAACATTGTGTGAGTCATGCTAAGTTAACCATTTTCTTTCTATTGTTACTGCAGTCTCCTTTCATGCACAATTATTCACTAAATTTACTTGGTGAAACTGTGCACAATTATGTGGATCGACTTAAAAACTTAAATAAGCTCGATAACTGATTGTGCAAGAAACTTGATGTGACCAAATCCATGTGAATTACAGGTAATGCATGACAAAATCTAATCCTTAAAATCTCATTTTTTACATGCATGATTCAGCTTTACTAAGTGAATTCAAATTGTTCTTGCTTTGGGGCAGGAACCTGGTGTGTTAATGTCCTCTATGCTAAACATCACAGACCTCCCTGCTATGCTGAAGCAATTGAACATTTTTTTAAAAACACTGGCATACCTATGATGAACATAATATGTAGTTTAATGTATACAAGTAATAACATGACCTGAAAAGTGAAGGCATGGCAGAGGGCTATCACATGACTGCCAACGATAAATGCAAGTAATTAATTTTAATCACCAATCAGTATCATAATGGGTAAACTGTATTTTTATGCCTATGACTTATGCCTGTACACAAACTATGGTGAATTATTGCTAATAAATGTTTTAAAAAAAAAAAAAAAAGTGTTTTTAAAAACGTAGTTAAAAAACAATTAACAATAAAACTGTTAATTGGCTCCAAAACTGAAATTGCAAAGCTGCAGACAGGACATGAACGAGTTCCATTCCTACGCCGCGGCATGACCCGAAATTCTGCAAAATTCAGATTTTTACCCTTAAATACCCCTTTAATCACTAAATAATTATCTAAATACACATTTTATGCATAATATTAATGAAAAACTGTTCAGGCTATTTAAATAGACATTTCAATTAAAATAAAGTTAATATACACGCGCTAAGGCATCATCTCAGCCTCTGCGTAACATCGTAAGAGCTTATACGGAACATCGTAACTTCAAAATTTGCTCAATTCTTTTAATTTACATTTATTTAATGAGTGTTATTAGGTGAAAAAGACATAAGTCGAGGACCGCTTGTATAATGGTTTATCTCTCATTTGTTGGTGTATTGATATTTACTACTGCGAATACATTATTATCCTTTAACTATGAGTACTGACTATTGTAGCATCCACGGTCCAGAGTTACACTGCGGTTCTAACATCAATACTGAAACAACACTTTATAGTACAACTAAAATGGTCAACTACCCACAACTGTTACACTTTAATACCTCCAACTCCAACTTGCTACGAATATGAATTAAATCAGTACTTCTAGTGTTACGCATCTGCTTCTCTTGTTTCTCTTTGTGTTGATACAAATCTGTCACAGTTACCAACTGGAGTAGCTCAAATGGAGCTTGGGACCAGATTAGCTTGTCTACAACATTAAAATGTTGCTTTGACAGGTTTCAATGGCTCCCATAGTACTGTAACACAAAAACGTATTTCTGACTTGTGCATGTTTTAAAATCTATTAAACAATATAAATTTCTATATTTGTTGCTCATCTACAAAGATATTTGCTCCAATGAGATGTTAAGGATGTCATTACAAGTTCCTGAAGCCACAGGTTCATCAGACGTCATTCACTGATGAGCCTTGGGAATTAAATGAAGCTTATGTTCAATCAATAACACGTTGAAATGTTTCTTCAGTGCAAGAATTCTTGATCTGTAAGCAAAGTTCATAGTCCATAAACATCATTAACATTCACATTTTCCCTCCTCTTTCTATTTCCTCTCTTACCTCTCACTTCCCTCTTCCCACTCTTCACTTTCATCCTTTCCCTCTGATAGACTCCCTCTGATTCCCACCCACCTGTCTCTCTCTGTCCTCCCTCCCACCATCTTTTTGTCCCTCTCTGATCGTTTCATGTGTGCTGATCTCACCTTGTGCATTTGAAGCCTAAAGAGCAGGCGGAAGGCAGTCCTGGACCACGCCACTAAAGACCCCCGATACATCTGAGAGGGAGAAGATGGCTGAGAGACTGGTGGATAGATAAATGACCATAATAAATATCTGTAGCTGTAGGAAGACAAAGAAACAAGAGACAGGTATGTGGACTGCCTTTCATGTATGTCTTTAATGCCAATCATCTGCAGATGTCACCAGCTGTTCTTTCCAGCCAAACAAACACACAATGCTTGTTCAGTCACCTTGCCAAAGGCTGTGTCCTCTTGCTTCAAGCCTGCACTGTTTGAGCGTATTGAGTTGCTTCAATCAATGGTTAATTGTCTGTCTGTGTGTGTGTTTGTGTTGTTAGCATAGAAACTGTGAGTTCCTCTTCACTTCCCCCATGAGTTATGACAATATGCACACAGTAAAGTAAATGAATTCAGTCAGGGACAAGTCCAAACCCCAACACAGTTTTGTTTCCCCAAAATGAAAAACCCATGTAGAACCGACCAGCATCTAAATGAGCCGTACGGTTCTTTGTGTGTGTGCGACCGCCTAGTGTGTGTACTGTCTGAATCTCAAAATCAGAGGGAATTCCAAAACATACACACCCCACCCACACAGGCACATTTAGTTGTATCCTTGCGGATGCAGCTGCAATCTGATCCTACACCTGCCCCTGACATTTGACCCAGGAAGTAAAAGTTGTTTCACCTTCTGTCTGACCTGAATAGGAAGTGCTGCTCACAACTTTTGGTGCTCAACTTTTGTCTGAGCTTTTTACGTTGTGAATATCAAAAGTTTTTGGATGTGCAACTTGTTTTGTAGGCCACAATAAACCACCGCCCTGTGTTACCCGAGGGGGTCACCAACCTTTCTGTGGGTTTTAAGACGCCGCTCAAGTTTCCTTTGTTGAAATCACAATGCTTGACTTTCAGCCTGTAAGTGTTAGTGTAGTGCATTCATGTGAACACAAGAGCGTAGCGTAGGTGTGGTGTGTATCCTTGTACTTTGTTAAACATCAGGAAGGGTAAATCTGTCATCTCCCATTATACAGATCTTCTATGAGGAAATCACTGGGGGTTCAGCAATGTCCATGTGGAAACTGTCTTTAAGAAACGAATACGCAGCCAAAAAATTCTTGGTTTAAAGCGACAGTACTACCTAAATGTTTCATTTTAGTTTGCTTGTGAGAAGAAGCTGGATGTTATTTTGATTTTTTTTTAAATCGCTAAACTACTGAAGACTTTATTGTTGTAAGCCAGCAGGTCTGGTTTTCTGAGCAAACACACTGACCGTCAACCAGGAGTTTCCTGTATCCATTAAGCACTGATGTGCAAGATCCTGATACACCTCAACAGCTTTATCTCTATCTATCTATCTATCTATCTATCTATCTATCTATCTATCTATCTATCTATCTATCTATCTATCTATCCATCCATCCATCCATCCATCCATCCATCCATCCATCCATCCATCCATCCATCCATCCATCCATCCATCCATCCATCCATCCATCCATCCATCCATCCATCCATCCATCCATCCATCCATCCATCCATCCATAAGGGGTGACAGAAAAAAATTATTCTCTTGTTTAACAATTTTTAAATAGTTTTTTTTTTTTGTTCAGATATCTTTTTTTTTTTTTTTTTTTCTTGGTTTACATGTTTATATGTTTAGCTGCCAGATGGAGAAGAAGTTACCGCTTTTCTCCAGCAGAGTCTAGAAACATGACGTTATATTTGTTTTGGAAAACGCTTAAACAGAAGATGGAGAATGGCGAACTACCTGCAAAAATGTGCAGAGATAAACCCTCCACCATCACATTTTGAGTAGAACATGTGGATACATTTTGGATTTTTTGCTTCGAAGGGAAAAGCAGAGCTGGACATGTCGAAAGCTATTTGTAAACTCTGTAATGCACACTTCACGTACAGCAGTAACACGACTAACGTTATTACCTACTTAGCAAGACGCCATTCTGAGATAAAAGCAAAGCTAATATCCAAAATTCTTGGTTTAAAGCGACTGTACTACCTAAATGTTTCATTTTAGTTCGTTTGTGAGAAAGCTAATATCCAAATGTACCGCAGCAGCAATTCAATTCAATTCAACTTTATTTGTATAGCGCCACTTCACAATGTTGTCACAGGGCACTTTACATACACGAATCAACATACACATCAAGCAAGCCAACATACATTCAAACCAGCACTTTTATATGCAGTCCAAGTTTTTAAAACAGGAGTATAGGTTCAGACAGCTGGTTCAAATATATTGATGCGGAATCAATCTTAAAAACTGACACACAGTTGATTTTTTTATGTGGAAAACCTGGCTCATAGTATTGTCTGTAAACTTGGTCATCATGCAACTTTTCCACGTGGTCTGGTAACAAAGCAAACTAAACATCAGCAGTACTGAGGAATCGCAATTCAAATCTAATCGGCCCCCAAAAAAATCCTGAAATATCAAAATAAGAAAAAGCATATTGTTCCAGCCCTATATTCGCCTTTCAACTGGAAAGTTGGGAGATCAATGCCAGGCTCCCCCTGCCTACATGCCGAAGTGTCCTTGGGGAAGACACTGAACCCCAAGTTGTTTGTGATAAGCAGTGGAAAGTGCTTTTACTGGAAAAGAGCTATATAAGTACAAGTCCATTTACCCTATACATATATATATATATATATATATATATATATATATATATATATATAAAATCACGTTGTAGCTATATCTTCAGATTCATTAAGTGTTGTTCTTTCTTTTTTTTTTTTGTAGAGGAATAAACCCGCTATCTTAATTTTTTTTTTTTTTTCATGAAACTTTTGGATAAATGAAACTAAAAAAAACTGTGTTGTTTTAAAAAACACATAAATATAGCTATAAACTTTGGCCAGTTGTTTTTAAAACATGTGAGAACAAGAAAGGAATCAAGGTGGAAATGTTGTAAAGGTCAGAACATGATTGAAATAAAACCATCAAAACTAAAAGTGGTACCTTGGCAGTCTGGGAGCTTGGCTGTCATTCTTACTCTATTAAACTCATTATGTGAATCAAAGGTTACATTAAGATGAAGCAAGAATGAGCCAGAGGAGCTGGAGATCATTTAATGAGCATGTCAGGGAATCTGAATATTGCCCCAGGTTCTTAAAGAAACTAGATAGATTTTTCAGTTTTTATTAATAAATGTATGGTTCATTCAGAAACACTGAAGCACAAAGGCCCTTGTGCTATTTATGGTTTCAAATATTTTTATTTTACCACAATTTTTCTGTCATGTTTTGTAGCTTACAAGGAGATTTTGTTGTGTTTCTGCTAAAGCACCGCAGATCTGTCCCAGCTCACGTCGCTTTATTCCATTTCCTGTGGAAACCTCTCTACGCACTCTCTCTTTTAAACTACTGGTCCAAAAGGTGAAACGAGTCAGTGAGTAGAGGTGCACTGCTACTCGACCCTGTTCACGCCCTGGAAAAGAAGCTGGATTTTAGCTCTGGTCCTCCTGTGTTTCAGAAACAAAGCTTGGCATGCATTATGTTGGAGTGGAGAACTTCTACATTCAGGCTGAGGATCTTCTTGTCCCTGTTCTGTTTTCAGACACTGACATGTATAAAGTCTGAATGATCTGACAAGCTTTGTGGTAATGGTCACATGTACCTTTTGCATAAGGTAAACTCGTGTTTGTGATTAAGATGTTACTGAAGGTTAACAAAAAGTTTGTGTTTTGTCTGTCATAGACTGAAGAACACTTCATGTTGCTTACTTTGTCACAACAAACACAAAAAAATTGCAAAGGAACAATTTGTATCAAGAAATGAGGTAAGAATAAAATATTACAAAAAAGCAGACAGAGTATCTTCACTTTTCAGAGAATCTTTGTTTTTTTTCTATCAAGTACATGAGAAAATATTTGCGATATTCAACAAAAAACAACACTTAAAATGTTTTTCTATTTATGATATGCACAAAATAAATGAAACAATAAAAGAAATCTGGAGGAAATTTGGTGTTTAAAAGGCATAAATGCAAGAATGCAAGATGGACATCTTTTTCAAATTCTTCACAGCCTTAAAATGTGAAAACAGGAATGTCAGAACAAACGCATAACTACATTTATTTAGTTGCTTTGTAGATCTTAGTCTTATTAATGTGGCCTTCATCTTTTTAAACTCCCAATGAAAACATGTTTGGCCTTGTCTTGTCCTTTCTTCTAATCAGTTTTCTTTTTTTTATTTATTTATTTTATTTATAAATAAGAAATCAAGCAGCTGGGTTTTTGTCCGTTTTTAACCTCTACCGCTCCATGCAAGCACAACTACATGTGCACACGCAAGGCAGACACAAAGTGTCAACCAAAGCTTAAGTAGCATGGTCTACAAACTAAAACACATTAAAATGCATTTACACAATACACCCTTTTGGGTTAAAACTTTTCCAGAATAAACCAGAGTTTCTTTTAAAAGAAATATCTTGAACTTAAGGGAAACAAAAATCTGAGACCACGCGAAAGGAAAAGTCGCCGTCTCACTTTAAATTACTTTTAAATGTATTGAAACCATCAAGTATGAAAAGTCTCTCTTTATGTCTTTGGCACCCGCTCGCAGGAGAGGATCAGTGGCTGCTGCCGATGGAGCGGAAAAACACTGAGCTTCTCTTCTGCTTGTCTGATCAGCAGGGTGGCACTGAGACACCTGGAAAAGCTCCAGAGGAAACACACACTCGTGCACAGCGTCCACTGGAATGAGTGGCTAATGTGTAATGAAGAAGAAAACACACATCTGCATGTAGCTGCTGCAACATGAAGAGGACATAATGGGGATGGAAAGTGTGTCTCGGCTGCTGTAACCAAACTGATGAAGAGGAATAATCTGCTACGTGGCAGACTTTGACATGAGGAAAAGGAAGGATTTTTAGAGTTTTTCCCCAGGAATCTTACAGTATAATGCAAAATTTAAAGATAGAGGGATTGTTTTGAGGTTTACTTCCACTTGCTTGTCAGATGGGAAGGCCGAGCACATGACAAAAGGACGCAGAAGAAAAAGAAGATATATCATTTGGGAAATGAGAGATTGTTCCTCATATGGAGACTTGTCCCTAATATTGCAGTCCCTACTGCAGTGTGTGTGTGTGTGTGTGTGTGTGTGCGTGCGTGTGTGTGTGTGTGTGTGTGTGTGTGTGTGTGTGTGAGAATAGTTACATAAAAAGCATCGTAAAGCGCTTTATAGAACCACCGAGGTTTAAAGGCACATGCACAGAATGCAGACCATTTACCATTATCAATCAGGCATTAAAAAGACTAATGTTGCTTTTAGCAGCTCAAGTGCTGATAACGTTTTACTTTAACTTTTTTTCTTTAATGTATATAATAGTATTTATGTATGGGAAGAACATGCAGGTTCACTTAATTCCTGAAAAGCAGACTTTTTGCTTTTGAATTATGGAGTAAGACTTTCGACATTAACTGGAAGGAATTAGGAAAAAAAGACATAAGACAAAGACCAAAACAAATCCACCAAACATAATGTGAGATTATACTGTACCACTTTATGAGCTCAGAAAAAAAAAGAGCAGAAGATTATAAAGAGCAGATTTAGAAGATTTAGGAGAAAGATGTGAGGAGACGGAGAATGAGTGATAGAAAGAGAAAGAGGGG
Source organism: Telmatherina bonti (assembly GCF_933228915.1). NCBI lineage: Eukaryota > Metazoa > Chordata > Actinopteri > Atheriniformes > Telmatherinidae > Telmatherina > Telmatherina bonti. The sequence continues at coordinate 16,237,867 of NC_136633.1, forward strand.
ATAATAAAGAAAGACATCTGTAGCAGTTGTAAAGACATGGATTTGCTGTCTTAATACAGTTACGATTCTCCCAAGAGCACCAGAGGATTAGATATGGTCATTTCATCAGACAGGGGAGCGGACGGGCGGAGGATTAAGGCAAGGCTAAAAGACTAGTGGGAAAAAAAAATGATGATAAGAAAGTGAGATGGACGAGGGGATTGAGGGATAGACTGGAGGAGGAGGTTGGAAATCACTTGGGCTCTTAGCTTTTATGAAATTGGTCTAAGTCTTTACAATCAGGGACTTTTTAGGAGTTGATTTATATATGCTGTGTAATTTACTAACAGAATGGGCAGTCCCTAAGCGGCGCAGTTGCGGGGACACGTATGAAACTTGTGAGAACCTAAATGGTCCCAGAAGCTCTGGAAAGGGTGGCGTAGCGAGCCGTAAGGCTTCCTGATAGCCATGGTCATCGCCAAACCAGCTGTGCCTCCACAGAGAGCCAGGACACTTGATACACAGCCTACTTAAAACAAATAAACCCTCCTACATTTACATTTCTGTTAGATCATGTTGATTGTAAGGTTTGATTTTTTTTATTTTAAATGAGAAAAACAACCAGAGAGATCAGCAAATTCATCAGTCTTTGGATCTAATCTATTAAAGCTTTTTATTTCTTAGCTTTTTTCTTTTTTCCTCATTGATGTGAGCTATGGATTCATTTTAACCTCAAAGTGCAGGTTAAGAGCCAAACGCCGGCTTACCCGTCTGCTTTTTGCATTACTTGAAACCTACATTTATAAAATTAAGTGACAAAAGGAGAGTAATGACACAAACAGAAGGAGCGAAGTTGATGTTAGAACAAGCGAAAAAGAGCAGAAACTAAAGGCTGGAAGAGCGAGGGGAAGGCTCAGCACCCTCAGACATATGGCCGTCTCCTTCTTGATTACACTTCAGCTGGTTGGAAGATTACCAGCTCTGTGTGTGCATATGTGTGTGTATTGTATCTGTGTGTCCTGCATATGCTCAAGTGTGTGAGCGTCCAAGACCTCACACTGTATCCCGCTAAAGACTGCTTGATACCGTTTCTGTGTGTGTGTGAAACACGTACTTAAGATTACAAGGCTCTGCTTGAGTGTTTGCATGTGTCATCGTACTTAGTGTGCTTTAGAAGCAGGGAGTTTATGCTAGATTATGAGACGACACTTATGCGTGCGCTACTTCAGCTGGTCTTGGGTGGATTACGGACATATTGAGTGGAGTGCATGTGTGTGTGTGTGTTTCTTAACACCAAGATTACTCCAAGTGATCCCCTGGGTCAGGGAGAAGATGAGAAGTGGGATCAGATAGGTTTTCTTTAATCTCAAACACTCATGAGTGTGTGTGTTTGTTGTCTGTTTTCCTGCAATTTCTATTTTTCAGTGTGTGTGTGCGCCTGCCTGTTTGTTTCTTGATATGTGTGGTCTCATCTGGCCGCAGTTTTCTTGGAAGGAAGCGTGTCCATATGCTACAAGAAGGCTGCCTGTGACCTCACACCAGGACTCTGCTGTAGTCTGCCACAATCCAGAAGGAGGGAAAGAGACATACACTCACTGAAAAAGAGAGAGAGGGAAATTAAATGGGGTGGTGGGCAGAAGAATGGAGGAACGGAGATGACGGCGGAGAGAGAAGACTGTCGATACAACACACAGCGAATCACTTGTTTAGAGTGTTCATCAGGAAATCAAAGGGGATTTCTCGCCAGTAGCTGAAATCCCAGGATGCAACAGTGAAAGCAAAGTGAATAATTACCTACCAGTAATTTGGTTACCGTTGGGCTGGTTTAAAACCATCTCTAAATTTTGGGGGAATTTAAAGAATGTTTAGTGTTTGCTTTCGATTTTACAACTTCAGGACATTAATATAACCTGCCTTTTCTGTTGTTTATTTTTGTTTTCAACATATATTATTCTCTGATGGACCTAAATAAAAGGTCTTTAGTTTTAGAAATGGGTCCCATGAGACCGGTGGTGAATTTTCTCAACACGTGACATTAGTTATTGATGTTTCGCCATGGTAACCTAAAGGACTGAGGTGACGCTTGTTGCAGAAGGAGGAAAGTGTTAAAAGGGTGCATGTACTTTACTCCTCTCCTTTCCAAACTCTAACCAATTGGTTTTAATACCTAAATTTAACCAGAGTGCTACCAAAAAAAAAAAAGATGACTTTGGTGTGAGAAGAATTTCAGCAAAGAGGATTCTCCCAAAAAACAAAAGTGCCTGCATTAGTAGTTCAGTTTATATTTAATCATCATTCAGCACCTAATAAATGAGGTGCATTGCAGTGTTTTCCAGTTTGACCATTCTACCCCATTCATTCTTTTCAATGTTCTGTTTAATATCTCTTCTTTTGGGTGTAAAAGCAGCTCAGCCCATTCTTATGTGTGCACAAGCTTGGTCTGCTTACATTTGTGTGAGTACAGTGAGCCTTGAGAGAGAGAAAATTGCAGCGCAGAGGATACAAATGTTTAATTCAGAGAGACACTAATAGGTCAAGGTTTGTTTTTTGTGTTTTAAGCCTGCATCAACATCATTCACTCATTAAAACTGACGTCTAAGGAAAAGCGTCTTGTAGAAGACACAAATAGCCTGAGGGCGGTGAAAGAAGAATAATAAGCAAAAGTCTGCATATGTGTGTGTTTGTCTAACGATCCTAATGCAAGAACACCCACCCTCCCCCAAATCTAAATCTGTTCAATTATCCACATATTTAAAAATACTATTATGTCCACTGAACTGTATGGATGAGAGTGATAATCCATATCAGCGGTCAACATTGCCAGTGGCATTTTCTGACTGAGGACAGCACTGCTGTCTTCTTCTTTCTTTTTCACAGTGGCTGACACTTTTCTGTTTGAATATTTCATGTTTCAAGCAATACATTAAATTATTGTTTAACTGTTTAACTGTCAGCTGAGCCTGAGAATAAACGTAGCAGAAAATGTACTTTTAAATATATTTAGGGTGTTTCAAGAGTTCAAATAAAAGATCTATCTGTATATTCGGTGAGGGCAGATGTACTTTTCTGTGTCAAATAAATTAAAATTTTAAATATGCACACTAAATTATGAAGGGGTGAAAAATCACTTTTGTTGGGGAATAATTTCAGCTTCTTGTTGTTACAGTACTTTCTATATGATGAAAAGCTAAAAACAAGTACTAAACCACACAAAGGTCTATTTTGTAAATAACAATAAACACACAAACAAATACATTAAAGAGAAAACACATTTCAGTAAAAAAAAAACACTAAGCAACAACATATTTTTGACAAAACCTAAAAACTAAATACAAAACAAATAGAAGTAAAGAGAATATTGCAAAACATTTTAGAAAGCACAACCACATAATAAAGCAGCAAAAACAATGAAAAAATGCAACAGCAGACACAACTTTATACAGATTAAAACATAACGTTGGGATGTAACTGCATCGTAAGAAAGGACAGTAAAACAGAGCTCAACATCACATCCCAGAAAACAAAACAAAACAAAGAACGCAGTAACAACATTCATGCAACACAAAAGGATGAGATAGTGCAGCAAAACAATTATTAAAGAATTGCAAAAAGGATTTATGGAGAGCAACAAACAAAACACGAAAATGCAGCTGCACTACATTAAAAAAAAAAAAATGTACAAGACTACAACATTTTATAAAACAAAACAAGTAGAGAATACAGCAACAAAACATTTTGAAAACAGCACGAGACATGGTAAACAACATGCAAGAAAACATAATGCAACATATGTTAGAAAACCTACAATAATAAGAAAAATATACAACAAAATAGCTGGACATGACTGTGGATCAGACCCCGGCCTGTGATAGCACTCTCTGTGGCCGTGGGTGGGCTGGCTTCTGATGTGAATAGACCCCCAAAAACTTGTTTCCCCACAGTGTCAAGCCAGATAATTTTATACTATTGATACTTTTATACCTACATTCAGCCATGAGGCGGTAACGAGGGATGAGAGTTCATGCTGGTGCAGAAAGGAGTATTTCTGGATGAAGGGAGTGTGCATGTGAAATAGTGAAATGTGATTGTTCTGAAAGCAATTATAAAGAGGTGTGTGTTTTTAAATTGCTGGTATATATGCCATTGTGCGAAGATTTTTTAAAAAATTTTCTTCTAATTGTGTAAAAATGTTTTTTATGATGTAAAACATTGTGTTGCTTTGTGCATGTTTGTTGTCTTTGTTACCTTGTCCTGAGCGCACAGAGATTCCTTCCAATTCCCTTTCTAAAGTTTGATTGAATAGATGAGGAAAAAAAACAAAACAAAAAGAGGCAGGCTTTTTTGCCAAAATCAAACTCGAATCAAATCAAACTTTATTTCTAAAGCGCTTTTCATGCCAGAGGCAACACAAAGTGCTTTACATGATGAATCCAAGCCATGCAGGTTAGAAAGAAAGCACACATTCACACATAAAAACTGATAACATGAAATTTAAAAACAATTTAACAGCAGTCTTATGTCCTCTTTCACATGGTGATACACACAGAAGGACAAACAGCACCCCCCTCCTCACACACACACACACACACACACACACACTAACATGACTCCCTAACTATTGTCTCTTTAAAAGAAATAAACAAAATAAGACATAAAATTAATTAAAAAATATCTGACTTAATACTGATGTGAGGAAACAATATCTTTGGGATCCCTCCACACCAGGAGCCAAGGCAGGCCAGGGTTCACCCTACAGCCATAAAGCTGCAGTGTTGGACCACCTGCCACCCAGATAGGAGCTATCACCATGGCAACAACCCCCAGACCAAGCAGACAGGCGGCCCCCAGCATGAAGGACCCCTTAAACCTTAAAAAATGATAAGAACAATTAAGAGAAACAATATTAAATAGACACAGGGACTTAACAAAAAATAATGTGCTAAAAAGCAGAGATTAAATACCATAAAATGAAAATATATTTTTTTAAAAAACTAACAAACCCAAACCCGTTTCTGCAAACATCACTGCACCCACACTTTCCATCCTGCCAGCTACGGGACAGTGGTCTTGGCTGGGGACAGAAAAAAGTTCCAACAAAAGGGAACTGTGACATTAACTGGGTGGATGTACGGAGCGTGGAATATCCTGTTTGTGTTTGTGACAGTGTTGGTCAATAGTCTGGGAGAGCACGAGGAAAAACTCAAGCATGAGTGCACTGCCATGAAATCTTTAGTAAAATATTTGCACAGTGGCCACTGTGGATGAGCGAGATAACCTCTGAGCTTGAACTTGATCCCCCTGCGCTGAAAACGGCAACTAAGCTTTCTCATCATGCCACCATCTCCATGCCTTGCTCTTTTTATTCTAATATATTCAGATATGAGAAACCTGCACAGAGCCAGTTCCTGAACATGCAGGTGTGGGTGTGGGTGTTTTTGCGTGCTTATTAGTCTTGTGTGACTTGCAGTAAAACATTAGTTTTATATTGCACATGAGTGTGTGTTCCTGTCATGAAGAAAAGAAAGCAGCAAATGAAGCGTGGAGAGTCTAGGAACTTAAAAGGACAAAGAAGGAACTGAGAAATGAGATGAAGACAAAGAATGGAAAGATAAGTAAGTGTTTAGTGGAAAGGTGAAAAGCAAGGTGTCATAGGAGGGGTGGATGGAGGGATTGGATGGAGGAAGGGGAGTCTTGGCAGAGCACAGTGATAATCCAGTGCCTGTGTGAATGATTAGCATAAATGCTAAACACTTCAATTCTATCAGCTAACACTGAGAGACTGAGATAACTAACACAGGACACGCACCTCCCTCCAACTCTGTCGCTATCAATTTCTGTCTTCTGTTTCCTGCTTTTGCTGTTCTTTTTTCATTTTATCCTCTTCCATTTTTCTCCATCTAGTGCTCCCTGCGTCTTTCTGTTTCATTAGATACCCTCATATCTCCATCTTTATATACTTGTTCAGATTGTCTCTTATTTTTCACTTTTCTTTTTTTTTCAGTCTCAATACTGGGAAATGCACATTCTGTTTCAAAATGCACATGCTCTGATTCACAAATATAAGTTTGATGCACACAAATAATACAAATTTGGAAATGCACACAATCTGGTTGACAAATATAATTTGGAGGCACATTTGTAATATATATTCACAGATGATACAAATTGCTGAACGTGCATTTAAAACCTGCTTCTCATTTGTAAACATCTCTGCATTTGTGAGAGAAATCTGTGCGGTGGATTTTGAGACTCCTCTGACGTGGCAGGTCAACAAATGTCACCATTGGTTGATTAATCTGTCAATCAAATTTACAACTGTGATTGACACATTCATCAGTTAACCAGGTGTATTTGCTTTCAGCCAATCGTATGGATCCTTACATTTCCTCCACATTTTTAAAGCGGTTGCAGAGCTACAGCTATGAGAGACGCCGAGATCTAAAAACGGCTGATTCTGTAACGATACATGCTGCAGATATTGGCGTTTCTCCAGCGGCAAATGCCGTTTTATCAATGGCAAGCTGCTGCTGTAAACTTTGTACTTTGTACTTGTTGTCAGCTAACCTACCGAAACGGTAAAATTATATGTATCTTATGTACAATTGGGAATATCTTATGCTTTCATTAGATTTACACGGCATCCCAAATTTTTGGGAATTACAAAGTAACTACTATATTTGAAAGTCTAATTTTTAGTGGTTTACTTAAAGCCCAAACAGAAAAAGAGGAAGTCTTTAAGTCCGCTTTGCTGAAACCGTTGAAATCCACCAGTTTAGGAACCACCAGCTGGTTTCTCTGTGCCATGTGGCCCTTAGGGACCAAACAGTGCTGGGAACTCCCTGTAAGTAACTGGGGACTGTTCCCCTTGGGACAACGTACCTCTATACACTTTTTATCTGACTGCAGTCAGGCAGTTCTTTGAGGAAATTCACTTTGTAATTCCTTCATTATCAATAGATCCAATACAGCTTGGACTTCACTGTCAGCATGTTACTTTGTTTTTTCCATACTGTAAAGACCTTTGTTCAGATGTCTTGCATTTTAACATGGTTTTCCATAAAGACTAGTAGCTGTCCTATATTAAAGTGATGCGAAAGCACCAAAAGCTTTAAAGGAAACTTAACAGATCAGCTCAGAGGTGCAACTTCCCAGTCTGGCAGCATGCAAGTTGTAGTTATCCGCTGTTACGAATGCCAATACTTTGGACATCTCTCATAGTTATTATTATATATGGATGACGAGCAATAGGTTTCTGGGCCCAAATCTGAATGTTTGCTGTAATAACTAGAAGAGATGAAGATGTTAGATTGGTTCTACGACTTCTCACCTCCATGCAGCTGCAGCAAGCTGATACCTGATTTACAGGATTGATTGGTCAGCAAAGACATCTGTGGCAAAATGTTTTTGCAACAAACAAAACTCAAGGCACTAAGTGTGCATATTATTATAGTACATTTATTTAAAGACTTAATGAAACAAGTCACTTAGTACTGCTTCCTTGGATTTATCCATTGAGGCCACTTTTCTTATCAGCTTTACTGAGGTTGAAAATTTTGATGATGCTTTTAAATGGATTCACTTTGGTGATACAGTGCAGATCATGTCATGATTTGGGTTTTTCGGTGCTTTGTTTTTGGGCTTCCTGTTTTATTTTGTAGTTTTTCCTGTTTAGTTTCTCGGTTCTTGTTTAGCTTCATTGATTTCCCGTTATTGAGTTCACCTGGGTTCATTTAGTTAATTTGTTTCACCTGTGTCTCGTTTTGTTCTGTGTATTTATACTCCTCAGTTTTCATTCCTTGTTGCTGGATCATTGGTTGTAGTTAGTCCCTTGAGTGTCCTTTGTTGCGTGCCTTTGTAAAATAAAGCCACTAGCATCTACATCCCTGTTCCCCTCATCTCTGCGTTTGGGTCCACACCTCCGCTGCCACCTTAACAGAATGATCCAGCCAAACGAGGACCCAGCGGAGATGGGCACGCTGTTCGAATTTTTTCGAACAGCGTGCCTCGGGACCTACGAGCCTCTGGACCTGGACCCTTACCGGACCTCATCCAGGAGAAACAGGCGCAGACGGCATAAACGACTGGCTTGCCCGGTGGAGAGCCTGGGCCAGTCCCCTTTTCTGGGAACTAGGCTCGCGCTCCGCCCATCCGGACCACTACCACCGCCAGCGCCCAGGTCCACGTCTCCGGCGCTGCAGGCTCCCACGCCAGCGCCCAGGTCCACGTCTCCGGCGCTGCAGGCTCCCACGCCAGCGCCCAGGTCCACGTCTCCGGCGCTGCAGGCTCCCACGCCAGCGCCCAGGTCCCGTCCGGCGCTGCAGGCTCCCACGCCAGCGCCCAGAACCCGTCCGGCACTGCAGGCTCCCACGCCAGCGCCCAGAACCCGTCCGGCGCTGCAGGCTCCCACGCCAGCGCCCAGAACCCGTCCGGCGCTGCAGGCTCCCACGCCAGCGCCCAGAGCTCGTCCACATTCCTTGCTCCATATTCCCGAGGGGGTCCCGGGACGGGACGCTCCTCCCTTGCTCCATGTTCCCGAGGGGGTCCCGGGACGGGACGCTCCTCCCTTGCTCCATGTTCCCGAGGGGGTCCCAGGACGGGAGGCTCCTCCCTTGCTCCATGTTCCCGAGGGGGTCCCAGGACGGGAGGCTCCTCCCTTGCTCCATGTTCCCGAGGGGGTCCCAGGACGGGACGCTCCTCCCTTGCTCCATGTTCCCGAGGGGGTCCCAGGACGGGACGCTCCTCCCTTGCTCCATGTTCCCGAGGGGGTCCCAGGACGGGACGCTCCTCCCTTGCTCCATGTTCCCGAGGGGGTCCCAGGACGGGACGCTCCTCCCTTGCTCCATGTTCCCGAGGGGGTCCCAGGACGGGACGCTCCTCCCTTGCTCCATGTTCCCGAGGGGGTCCCAGGACGGGACGCTCCTCCCTTGCTCCATGTTCCCGAGGGGGTCCCAGGTCGGGACGCTCCTCCTCTGTCCCCAGTTCCCGAGGGGGTCCCAGGTCGGGACGCTCCCCCTCTGTCCCCAGTTCCCGAGGGGGTCCCAGGACGGGACGCTCCTCCCTTGCTCCATGTTCCCGAGGGGGTCCCAGGTCGGGACGCTCCTCCTCTGTCCCCAGTTCCCGAGGGGGTCCCAGGTCGGGACGCTCCCCCTCTGTCCCGAGTTCCCGAGGGGGTCCCAGGTTGGGACGCTCCTCCTCTGTCCCGAGTTCCCGAGGGGGTCCCAGGTTGGGACGCTCCTCCTCTGTCCCGAGTTCCCGAGGGGGTCCCAGGTTGGGATTCTCCCCACCTGGGACCCCCAGCCCCGGTGTCCGAGGAGGAGGTCGCTCCTTCTCCTCTGTCTCCAGTGTCCGGCGAGGAGGTCGCTCCTTCTCCTCTGTCTCCAGTGTCCGGCGAGGAGGTCGCTCCTTCTCCTCTGTCTCCAGTGTCCGGCGAGGAGGTCGCTCCTTCTCCTCTGTCTCCAGTGTCCGGCGAGGAGGTCGCTCCTTCTCCTCTGTCTCCAGTGTCCGGCGAGGAGGTCGCTCCTTCTCCCCCGTCTCCAGTGTCCGGCGAGGAGGTCGCTCCTTCTCCCCCGTCTCCAGTGTCCGGCGAGGAGGTCGCTCCTTCTCCCCCGTCTCCAGTGTCCGGCGAGGAGGTCGCTCCTTCTCCCCCGTCTCCAGTGTCCGGCGAGGAGGTCGCTCCTTCTCCCCCGTCTCCAGTGTCCGGCGAGGAGGTCGCTCCTTCTCCCCCGTCTCCAGTGTCCGGCGAGGAGGTCGCTCCTTCTCCCCCGTCTCCAGTGTCCGGCGAGGAGGTCGCTCCTTCTCCCCCGTCTCCAGTGTCCGGCGAGGAGGTCGCTCCTTCTCCCCCGTCTCCAGTGTCCGGCGAGGAGGTCGCTCCTTCTCCCCCGTCTCCAGTGTCCGGCGAGGAGGTCGCTCCTTCTCCCCCGTCTCCAGTGTCCGGCGAGGAGGTCGCTCCTTCTCCCCCGTCTCCAGTGTCCGGCGAGGAGGTCGCTCCTTCTCCCCCGTCTCCAGTGTCCGGCGAGGAGGTCGCTCCTTCTCCCCCGTCTCCAGTGTCCGGCGAGGAGGTCGCTCCTTCTCCCCCGTCTCCAGTGTCCGGCGAGGAGGTCGCTCCTTCTCCCCCGTCTCCAGTGTCCGGCGAGGAGGTCGCTCCTTCTCCCCCGTCTCCAGTGTCCGGCGAGGAGGTCGCTCCTTCTCCCCCGTCTCCAGTGTCCGGCGAGGAGGTCGCTCCTTCTCCCCCGTCTCCAGTGTCCGGCGAGGAGGTCGCTCCTTCTCCCCCGTCTCCAGTGTCCGGCGAGGAGGTCGCTCCTTCTCCCCCGTCTCCAGTGTCCGGCGAGGAGGTCGCTCCTTCTCTCCCGTCTCCAGTGTCCAACGTGAGGGATCCTAAGCCAGGCCTGCCCCCGTCGTCTGGGCCTCCCGGCCGTCCTCCAGAGCCGAGGCTGCCCCCGTCGTCTGGGCCTCCCGGCCGTCCTCCAGAGCCGAGGCTGCCCCCAGACTGTTTCCTGAGCTGGGCCGTTTGGATTCTTCCCCCGGCCCTGTGCCCCTGCACTTTGTTTTTTTTTCCCTTGGTCCCTCCTCCGGGCCCCCTCCTCCCACCCGTGTCTGGACTCTGATCTTTTTGGGCCCTCCGGTGGCCGGCCCTTGTGGGGGGGGTACTGTCATGATTTGGGTTTTTCGGTGCTTTGTTTTTGGGCTTCCTGTTTTATTTTGTAGTTTTTCCTGTTTAGTTCCTCGGTTCTTGTTTAGCTTCATTGATTTCCCGTTATTGAGTTCACCTGGGTTCATTTAGTTAATTTGTTTCACCTGTGTCTCGTTTTGTTCTGTGTATTTATACTCCTCAGTTTTCATTCCTTGTTGCTGGATCATTGGTTGTAGTTAGTCCCTTGAGTGTCCTTTGTTGCGTGCCTTTGTAAAATAAAGCCACTAGCATCTACATCCCTGTTCCCCTCATCTCTGCGTTTGGGTCCACACCTCCGCTGCCACCTTAACAGATCATCAACATTTAAAAAGTGTTTTCCAGTTCATTAAAAAAGGCTGAACTTTGGCTTCTTTTCCCTACTTCATCATGAGAAATATATTTGTGAATCAGAGGAATTTTCATGATAAATATTATAAAAACATAGAATTTTGTATTACAGTGTGATTTTTTTTTTTTTTTTTTTCCATTCAGGAAAAGTAAAAAATAAAGATAGATTTGTTTTTTCTTAGGGTCTCTGGTTTTCCTTTTTCTTGCTCTTTTCTTTGTGTCTTTTCTAACACAGCATCTGTTTGTCTGCGTCAGCTACAGTAGGTGTGGGGCCTCCCAGTGCTCCTGGCCTTCCAGACTGACACTTCCCTCCCATCTTTTATTCAGCTGCTGCCCAGCCAAGGGCTCTTCCAGACGGACTGTGCCTTCAGGCAAGCCCCGGGCCTCGCAGCCCAACAAGGCCTCTCGAGTGAAGTTCTGCGCTCAGCCGTTGCCCCTGGACACACACACTTCTGCACACATTGACAGAGTGATGTACAAAACCCACTCACATAAGCAATGCGGCACACGCTGGAGCAGTATCCGGAGGGCCGTCCACACTCGTCACATCACCTTTTGTTTTTATTCATACACACAATTATTCATTTATTGTTGCTCTTTTATTCATTCACACAGAGATGCTGAAGACATAAACTGACAGCCGTTTGAGGTGAGAAGTGGTAATTTCGTGAATTTTATCTTTGCAGATGACGCGTGTTCATCCTCAGAAGAATAATAGCTAATCAACATTTTAAGGGTTAAAGCAGGGTCAGGTGGTCGCAGCAAGGTTACCGTGGGCCGTATTTGTGCTGATGATTAGATACAAAAATTGTGTTTATGTGATACCATTTGACATGTTTTCCTTTGCCCATCTCTCTGAGGGTTTGCAGACAAAGGCAGATGCATCCGCGCAGTCATTTCTGCGTCCACATGTGAGACAGCCAGGCTGCTTAGACTTGGATGAGCTCCAAACAGGAAGACTTTAGCCGTGGTGTTGAGAAATACTTCCAGGTTACCACAAGGTCAGGTAGAGGGACGACGGGAAGTGTTAGGCTGACAGCTGTGTCCATCTATATTGCTGACACACACACACGTGTGTGAAGAGAAGCAACAACAAAAAAAGTACACACATTAGACACACTGGGGGTGCCCAGGGAAGCGTGGAGCCTCTTTACATGCGTCCTGTTTTCTCTGCGTGGCACAAAAATAGAGGAAAGAAAAAAAAACCAAAGAAGGGAAAGTCAAGCAGCTAATGTGAGACATTGTTGGTGTACCTGCCTCCTCCCCAGAAAATACTTGCTAGTTTTATATAATTTTATATATATATATATATATATATATATATATATATATATATATATATATATAGCTAGATAGATATAGTTTTATTCTAGTGTGTCATAAGAAAATGTTCTTCCCTTTACCTGATTATGTGTGTCTGTGTATGCGCGCCTGCGTCGTCTTGAGGATAGGTGCGACTACATGACGGCTATTGTGTTTAAGTGAGCATATGGTTTCTGACACGTCTCTTTCTAGTGCCATACCGTCTGTCTATACGGCACAATGGCAGCCAAGACAGCAGTCCTTTCTACTGTGACTGAAGGCTTGTTTGAAGGAAAACATGGAAGAGCATTAGTGGAAGTTTATTCCCTGGCTTATCTTTTTGGACTCCACGGATGAAGACGGATTTTAAAAAGTGGATATGCTTTAAAGGGGGGAAGTTTGTATCCTCCAACTTACTTTTTCTTGATTTCTATTTATACTTGCTGGAACGGAGTTATTCTCAGTGGGAATTTGAGATCAGGGGAATAATACCTTCCAAGTGACTCGGAAAGTCAAACAGAAGCGGAGGAGAATTTCCTTTCTTATTGTTTTATGTGGGAATTGGATGGAAAATCCTGGAAATGGATTGTTTTTACAGTGGTCCGAAGGGGATCTGAGATCCTGTTCATTCCTCCTCTTACTAAGAAATTACCTTCTTACCGTTCCCCAATTTTATTGTTTTAACACGAAGTATTACAAAAATATTTCTTGTAAAGCCGCACATGAAGAAACTAGATTTTTTTAATGTAATAATTTTATACAGCAATGAATATATATATATACATATATATTTCTTTCTTTTTTTTTTTTTTTTTTTTTTTTTTTTTTTTTTTTTTTTTAAATTTAGTAATTTTATGCAGCATGACTCAGTTTGTAATAATTGTACCTATAAATTTTGGCACAAGAAGCCGATAAAAATTGCATACTATGTTTGTATTTTGTTAAAGAAGAAAATTCATGAACAAAAATGATTACAAGAAAAACATTTTTTCCAACATTTAAAGTCCAAAAAGACAAATTATTATTAAAGGGCTGGGCGGTTCTGTTTACTCAGGAATGAAAAAAAGTTTTTTAGTATAATTTTCTAAAAGTTTGTAAGTAATGTTTTAATGAAATACACCTGGGTGTATGAGTTGTTAAAAACGTGAATTTTCTATCCATTACAATGATGCCTGTTCTCTGAAGTCCTACAGTCTTTGAAAAATGTGTAAAATGCTTTAGTCCACCCCCGCACCAGACATTCAATGAAGTCATACATGCAGTAATCTGACTGTTAGAGGAGCAGGAGGCAGGAAAAGTCATGTCAAGGTCATTTTAAGTTAATGAATAAACTAATAATCATCTGTAGCAAAGGATATTGGCAACATTTACAAAAAAATCTTTTTTCATTGAATGTTAAGCTATAAGTTTGTCAAGCTAATTCTGTATCTCTTGTATGGCTATTTTACTTTTATCATGCAAGTTAAACTAAGATCGTATTTATTATGGCAGTGTTTTAGTATGGAACCATATGCATGAGAGATATTGATCAAGTGAGCATGGTGGCCTAGCTAAAAGGTTTATTTCATGCTACACTCCTACTACAACCACCACTTTCAGTCTGCTCATCATAGATGTGGATAAAGATGCCATTCATCTTTCATTTAATTAGTTAAATGTTATTTTAAAAGAGCAAGGTGATTAATAACCATATTTGATAGGAAAAGGAACATTATGTGAGCAACATTTTAATTTGGATCTTGTGAAATCTAGTCAGGGTCAAAATTATCAGGATTTCCTAGGATATCCTAGGAGACCTAGGATACGACTGAACATCTCTGAAAGTTGTATTTTCACTGCTAAATTGGCAGTGTTCAGTTATTTATTTCAGATTTCTGGCACAAACAGTTTTTTAAGCACAGTAAAAATATTTGTGATTTAAGAGCAACCCTTTGAGAAGGCTGTTCCAAAGCTTAATGTTAGACTAAAACCAGCTCTGAAGTGTTGAATTCTGTCTTCATTACCGTGTGAGGTTATGTTAAAATGCTTGTCCTCTTTTATTACACAATCTACTAGCATAAGCAGTAAAACAGCTTGACATTATGATGCCATCACCACCATGCTAAACAGATGGTACATTGTTTTTGTGGTTACATGTCTAACCCACCTTTACTTCAGATACTGTACATCTCATTATTGTGGCTAAATGTCTCTGAATATGTCTCATCTCACCTAAAAAATATGGGTAAGGGCTTCTTTCTCAGTCCAGTCAGAGTTTAGTCCATGGTGCATAGGGCTGCATGATTATTACCAAAATAATAATCATGATTATTTTGATCATTATTGTAATTACGATTATTAATCACAATCATTCATTGTGAAAAACATGTATTTTTAATGCACCATTTGCAAACAACCTACGTGGAAACTCTACACACACACACACACACACACACACACACACACACACACACACACACACATATATATATAAATGTGTGTGTAGCGCTCCATCTCTAGTCCCTCGACTTATTTTATACAGTGCAGGCAACGCCCTTTGAAAAAACAATTACACGAATGGATCTCTTATTTCTTCCCCAGTGTTTTGATGCTGCTGCATTTTCCATGCTCGACATGACTTGCTCTTGTCAGTCTAAATCTTGTTACATCCACCACAAGAAGCTTTGTCTGAAGATGAGAGGGATCAGTGTGGGCGGCAATGTCCACTTTTTGTACGATGAAGCTGCTTATTTCATCTTTAACAAGCAACTTCGTCCGCAGCAGGGCAAGCTGTGCACGTGGCACGGTATGTGTATTTTAATGCCACATGTTGTAAAAATGTTCGTATTTTTTACCACCTCGATCAGCTGTTTAATCAAAACAATCCGTTTTACCTGCAACAGGAAAAATGTAAACCTCAAATGCCTACCACAAATGTCCAACCAATCCAACGGTACTTTCTGGGCAGCTGACTAAAGGTGTGCGCCCTTGGTATTTAGGCAGCTTAATGAAGCCTTAATCACATGTTCGCCCCCTGGTGGTTGGGAGACTACTGGTTGTGAACTTGAATGATCCGAGACGCATGCAGCAGAGCTCCCGTTTGAATATAAATATCGTTGACGATCAGGTTTATTTAATTGTGGCCACCAAAATCACCATCAAAATCCGAATAATTGTGCAGCCCTAATGGTGATGTGAAACCAGCATGACTGTAGGCCATGTTTCTGGTGATAGAGAAGTTTCCAGTTCATTGAGTTCTTGTTTTCTTTTGTTTGTGTTTTTGATTAGTTTTGTCTGCATGAATTTACTTCCTGACAAAGGGGACTGATTAGAATTTCTTCTAAATCAGGGTTTTATTTTATTTATTTATTTTATTTCATTTTATTTTAAGCCAGATGTATGTTGTACAGTCACAGTGGCTCAAAGACAACCTGCAGAGCTGTTTCCTTACACAAGTACTTGAGTAAACACTGTACAAGAACTGATAACTGTTGTACTAACAATGATTTGAAGTAAAATGACACAGCAGCTGGTTAGGCAGGAGAAAGGAAGGACATGAAAGAGAAGATAAAAGGTGAGGGAACAAGCACATGTCCCAGAGGATGGAATGAACAAACAAATGGCGTAATCCTCTGCAAAAGAGGAGAAAAGAGAGGGGGATGAGTGTGGAAGAAGAGAGAAACACTGTTTGATTGCAGTTCTTCTTAAAAGGTGACACTCCTGATGTGACACAGAATGTCCCTGTAGAGCAAATATGCACGTGTGCTGAAATGTAACTCTCCAGGGAGGCCTGAGGATGCAACAATGACCGAAAAACCAAGAAATGAAGCAGTAATGAATAAACCTGAGCCAGGATTATGAATGAAACTGTGAAATGAATATGTGCATAAATGATCGTAAGACAGGAAGGAAGAGAGAGCTCTTAGGATGTAGTGTGTGTCTTGGAGATGCTTAGGTTGGATGATTGTTTGGAGATGGTCACAAGGGAGGTGCATTAAACAGCTGAAGGAAAATAAATGAAGAGGGGATAAGGATGCTTTCCTCAAGATGCTTTCTAGATTGACTCATTAAATCTGACATGCTAGAAAAAAGGGGGAAAAAATCCCTTTTATTGTTCCCTCGAAGTTTAATCAAGCTTGAAGTCATTCCTGGATTTTCACAGGCGTTTATTGACAGACAGTGTCTTCAACTTGACTTTAAAAGATACTTAATTGTACCAATTATGGCATCAGAACTAAGAAAGAAAAAAGAACCTACAGCAAAACAGAGGCATTACATAAATAAAATGGGAATAGCAAAAGTGAACTTTATCAAAATATATCAAATTAAAGGCTTAATTGGCATTACAGTTACATGAGATTTACCCAACTACCAATGAAAGACAAAATTGTGCATTAGTGGCCGCATTAACTTCAAGGTGGTAAAGAAATCCATAGCTTTGTATGAGAATAAAGGACTTATTTCCATTATCTTGGCACATGCTTTTAACTTTTCTGTTGCAAACACTGCATATACAGCGCCTCATGTGGCTCTTGGAGTGCATCAGTTAACTATATCCCCGAGCATCAATGTGGATAAGCGGAACAAAAACAATGGTCCTCCCTTTATTTTATACATTTTTATCCAAATAAACAATCAAATATGACATGGATTTCCTGAAAAATAATTATTGAACATTTCATGAACTACTAATTGGACTTGTTACATTTCTAATTGAATGTGAAAATAATAAACTGAATTTATGACAGTTGCTTCTGACAGCAGCTACAATTATTATTTAGTTATTTACAATGAAAGATCGTCTTTATAAAATGTTAAGCTGATTATGGAGGGCAATGAGTCTTTAGAAAAACTAAAGCTATGTGACCTCTGGGATAACAGAACGATGATGTACAACTTTCATCACAACTCAGGGCTTAAATATGTGTCATTTTTGCAGAAAGAGCCATAAAACAAGTAAATTTTAACAAACAGTTGATTTTCAAATGAAAAAAAGAAGAACTATGTATTTTAAAAATGTTTTTCCCATAACAGCATCATAATGCTGTTCTGTAAATTCTTAGCTCTAATGCTCGCATCCTTCCTCTCTTTACTGGATGTAATAAACCTGGTCTCTCATCAGGCAGGCCTCCCCTGCCATTGTGCAAGATGCTCTTCCAGTAGGAGGCTGTGCCACCTCTTGACTTCATTTTTTAGCCCATTGTCAAAGAACAGGATCCTGCTGTGTAAAGGAGAAAGAGGAGCAGCCAGAGAAAGATGGAGATCATAGTGGGGAGAAGAGACGGGTGAGAGGAGGTTTTGTTGCTCCTGCTGTAAATCATAGAGCAGTTTATCATCAAAAGATACACATGTCAAGATAGACACCACCTTCACCCTTAAACACACTCACAAACACAGAGGCGTTTGGCTCTTTCACACGTCATATAACTCAAACCTGTCCCCACACCAGCCACACATTACACACACAGCATCCTTTGGCATTGTCTTTGCTTCATCACCTGCTGTTTCCTTCTGATCCTCCTCCCTTTCCATCAGTCACTCTGTCTCGTGCTCTCAGCACCATCTTCATCCATCACTCCTTCCTCTCTTCTCAACCTGCCTTCTTTTTGACTCAATCCTCATGTTTTAAGCTCAATCCATCAGTCGGTACAGTGGTGGTGTTTGGACAAGGGCATGGTCATAGGTTAGACCATACATCATTGCTAACAACTGCCACCCAGTGTATACCACCCAACACCATCCGATTACTTGGTGGTAAATTGGTTAGAGATGTGCAAATACAGTAAAGCAGTTAATACCTCAAGTACTAGATATGTTATTTTAGTGTTTGTTATTGATACATTACTTAAATGAATAAACAAAATAGACAATAGAATAAAAGAATTAATGAGGAAACACTTTTCATTTAGTCTCTTTTAATAAGAACCATACATGTCTATATGAGAAAAACAAAGCTACCTTTTTGTTGTCTTGTGATAAATATTATACTTCATACTAAACAATAAACATTATGCTAAGGCCAAATGGAAAAATTAGGATTTTTTGTTTTGAAATGAACAATTTGGGTAAGTTACGATTAAAGAAATTTGCTTTGAACAGCTTGGTAGGGGGGCAGACTTTATTCAGGCTATGTCCAGCTTATTACCAGCATAATGATTTGTGGGAAGGTCAGTAGGAGCATGGTCAAATCTGTCAGAAATATTGTAATTAAAAGAAATGAAAAATGCATCTCAGTTTTCAATATATATTTTTTAATTAAATGTATTATCTGGGAAATTCACCATTAAATGCTTCATTACCTGAAAAGAGGATTTCTGTGTAATGCAAAGTCATTATTCAGTGACAGGCTGTTCATGTTGGCCTATGTCTCCGTGTATTTCTTATCTTTGTTGTGCCATATCAAGACCTGCTTAGTGATCTGGTTCTGGATGTGGACTTAGTAGAGTCCCTTTGCAGTCACCTGGAAGTGACGCAGTCAGAGGTTCAGCAACCGCGAGCACAGGCTTTATTGTCGCATTTTGTTAAACCTCTTCTGGAATGTCCCCCTGATCAGTGGAAAAGTTACTTTCCCTAAAGATCATTTTTAAAAACCTCTTCAAGACATGCAGGTATCTTATTCATTATAAAATTTGAGGTTATTTTAGGTACATCTACTTTTATTGAGGTTGTCTGAAAATGTTTCATAATACTTAACAAAATAAAAAGCAAACAAAAACATGGAAGGTCAGTGAAGATTTATCTGACATGAAGGAACCCATTTCCACCAAACTTTGAGGCCAGAGGTGTGTTACTGTTAAAGAATAAATAAAGATGGCACATAAAGCAAGGTTGAACTGATCTTGGGTTCACCAAGGGACCTTTGCAGGATGAATGTGAATCACTCATTGAACGAAAGAGGTGACACTCTAAACCTGCATTAGACCATAGTTCAAGATCGACATAGTTGACAATCGTATTGTCAAACATTATATCTGAAAAAACCAACCCTGATAGAGCCAAGCAGAACAAAATTCCAGGTTTTAGCATAGACAGGTCGGCTGAGGTCTCCAAAGTGACCATTTAGGCACAATTTGGTTCTCTGTTCCACTTCCACTGTTTTTATTTGTTGACCACTTACTCCAGTTTCCTCAGATTTCTAAGGACATACTGTAGTCCATGCTAAAATAAACCAAGTTTTCTGCTTAGAAAATATGCGCAACGTGTTTTTCTAGAATAAAAAATACTATTGAATGACTCTCAAACTGTGTGTTTTGGTGTTTTTGTAGATGCAACTTCAGAAATAGAAACAAATTCTGTTTCTTTGTGCCAGGCCACTAAGATAAGAAAGTACTTGAAGAGACACGAAGGTAAATGGACATAGTTATATAGGATTTAAGAAGAAACTTGTGTAATCTAGTTGTTTTTGTTCTCTAGTTAATTGTCAAAGTTTTCACTTTCACATATAACTTGTTTCAATTCCAATCTCACAAAACTCATTCAAAGAGACAGACAGAGAAGGAGCTCAAGTAATTACCACCCTCTTCCTCTCAAGAGCTCTCTTTTCGTCGCTCTCTTCATCCCTCCTTCACGCCCCTAATTCACCCCAGTCTCCTTCTACCCTCGCTCCTCTCCTCTCCTCGGCCCGCTCCTTCACCTCCTTAATCTTCCCCTTTCTGTCGTCTCTCATTTCCTCCGTCACCCCTGTGGCCCCAGCTGTTTTCTGAGGATGCTCTTCTAACACACACACACGCACGCATACACGCAAACTTGCACCTGCAGTGTAGAAACACACATTATTCATGAGCGCATTTATGTATCTGCAGAGACAAGTGCAAACATGAAAGTGTGTTTGTAAAGAAGTTCTCTGAAAGAAAACACACCAAAACATCTAACAGAAAACTCATACCTGCACACGAACACAAACACACACACACACACACACACACACACACACACACACACACACACACACACACACACACACACACACACAAGCAAATAAGATAATGAAAGATGATTAGGGGCAAGAAGGGGATGGCAGTTAAGACATAACCTCATGACTCAAGTAACCACTCAGAGCACAGTGTTCGTACGAACTACTCCAACCTCTCTACAAGAGCTTGATTGCTTCCTGCAGGAGAGGTATATGTATATGTGCATGTGTGTGCGTGTGTGTGTGTATATGTGTAAGAGAGAGAGAGAGAGAGAGAGAGAAAAAGACAAGAGATGGGGAGTGAAGTTGTCTTGTACCAGATCCACCCCCTCCTCCTCTCAGCAGAGTACAGTACTTTGCAGAAATCCTTGATGGAAGCAATCCTTCTGAAGAGACCACTTCAAGAAGAATGCAGAAACTGATTAGAAGTTGAGTTCTGTTTGTGTGTGTAAGATGTTTGTGTGTCATCTTAGAGCCCTTGCCAAAGTATCTCTGGGACAAATTAGTGGGAGTTTGGCCATGTGTCATATTCTTAATCTGCGTTGCAAAGTTCAACCAGAGAAAATCAAGTACACCTCGGTTTTTGTAGTCGCTTGACTTCGATATCGTTATACAGCACAGGCTCAGACAAAGTACCTTCCCCTCTTTCAATTTCAGTTATTATCAACAGCACAACAAGAAGAATTATGCATAAGGTATAAGCAGCTCAGATGTTGCTCAAGGTTTTGCTAGAACACTGCCAGAAAATTACATGAAGGAAGGAGAAATGGAAATTAAGACCTTCAAGGCAACCATTAGTTCCATTCATTTCAGCAGAAGCTTAAATGAACAAAAAAAAACTAATTTATCACAGAAAATATTTAATCAAATTTATTTTTTGTCAAAGCAGTGAGATTGTTTTGAAAACTGCTATATGTCACCTCTGCACCAAATAAAATTTTAACAACTTTAAACAGACTGTAAAGTAATTCTGGGTTGGTTTTTTTTTTGGTTTTTTTTTTTTTTATCATAGATTGAACTCACAGAAATTATTTTAATAAGGAAATCAAACTTTTGGTGTCTGTGAAAAGGTGTAAATGGTTTTAGATTAGCGCAGTGCTAAAAAATTAACCTTTTCGTGACATCCTCTTATACACGGAACATCAGATTTACAAGATGTTTGTAGCACAGAAGATTCAATTAAATTCAATTCAACTTTAGTTATATAGTGTCAAATCATGGCAATGCCATCTCAAGATGCTTTACAAACAGAGAAGAAAACATAATGAAATCCAATTCATAATAGCCTATATAAGGAAACCAACAGATTGAGTTGGAGGATCCAACTCAATCTCCCATCCTGAGCAAGCACACTGGCGACAGTGGGAAGTAAAAAACTCCCTTTTAACAGGAAGGAAACCTCCGGCAGAACCTGGCTCAAGGACAGGCAGCCATCTCCCTCTGCTGTGTGGGGGGAAGAGGACAGAAAGACAACAGGAACTGCTACTTCGGGCAGAAGTGACAGGAGACATACATGTTAATGATACAACACTGGTATTTGGGGGGGGGGGGGGGGGGGGGGGTGTAAAAGAGAGAGATAAAGTAAAAGAAGCTCAGTGTATCAGGAAATGTCCCTCAGCAGTCTAAACCTATAGCAGCATAACTAAGGGAAGCTAGGTCTTTGTGCACACTTGGACGCACCAATCCTATAATGTAACCAACCAAATTGACAAGGAAAAAAACAGTTGAAAGACTCAACCGAACATTAGCAGCTAAACTAAAAGTCAGTTCAAAGTTAAACCAGTTATATTTGAATGTAACAAAGCCGGATGGCCAAAGGATGCCAAAAAATGCTGTCTGTCATGTGTCTGTGGGGCAAATACTCTCAGAGTTTGTAGCCAAAATAAAAAATTCTTGTCTTACTTTAGCAATTTTTTTTTCTAAATGATAAAGGAGTTTCAATGGTGATGTATTCACTCTTCTTCACATCCTATCTTGGCCCTCACTTCCTTCTGGATCTTCACTGTGTTTCTCAGGACAATTTGGGGTCTATCCCTTGTAGCTTCAGACTTTGGTCGTAAATAAAGGTGTCCATCAACATTAACCAAAAGGTTCTGAAATATTACCTTGTACCTTGATTCTGATGCTTCTGTGGTAATTTCACATCTCAGCTTTCTTTGAAGACCAAGATTATACATACAAGCCTTGTAGCTGTGAAGAGATACTTATTTTGGATACTTATTTTAAACAGTAGTCTGAAGTTCTGAAATTGGTCAAGATGTTTCATCACAGCAATTCTGATATAAGTTGTTTTTCCTGCACATTTTTGGTATAAAATGTTTACTTCATCTCTTGGCAATGTGTTTGGTCAAGATTGTCAAGCTTCAGTGACTCTGATGGTCACCAGACACGATTGTTTGAAGCAAAGTGCAAAATGACTTGTCATACAATAGTGAAGGCACTGTGAAACCAAAGAGTGGTAATTCAGAGCTTTAGTGATTCAAACGATGCCAGAATTGGCTGAAAATGCGTCTGAAACTTCAATGCCTGCAATGCAGTGTGAACATTACTGTGAAGTTGCCTCAAGGAGTCATGAAGGCGCCATATTGTGGATGCACTAACATTGCTCCACCATTTGGAAATTTGGGAGTGCAGAAAGCTTAATACAACAACTGGGCTCAATTGGGCCAACAATACAAGGTCTGATTTATTGTACAGTTCCAAATGATGCAAAGTGTTTAATATGAGAAAATAAGGCTAACATGAAAAAAAGTCAAACTTAAAGAGTCAAAAAAAAAAAAAAAAAACCTCAAGCGCAACATCTCAAATTGGAAACAGCAATTGAACAACTCAATTGTCACTGTTAGCACCTTGAACTTCAATCACAGCTTGACAGCACCTGTGCATGCTGGAGATCAGGTTGCAGATCGTCTGCTGAGGTATGGCATGCTATTGTTCCAGCTCTGTGCAGCTCAACTCAGGTTCTTGGAGGGGCCATAAGCACACAGAGTTGATTCTGCAGTTCAGCCCAAACATGCTCAATTGGGTTGAGGTAAGGGGACCGCACTGGCCACACCATTCTTGCAATGCCCTTAACTCCAAGAAATTCCTCAACCAACCTTGCCCGATGAGGCCAAGCATTGTCATCCATCAGCTGGAAATCTGGCCGCATTGCTCCTGCGTAAGGTTGAACAACAGGCCTTAAGATTTCGTCCATGTATCTCTGTCCAGTGAGGCTGCTGTTTTTTAATGACCACAAGATCTGTCCTGCCTCCCATAGAGATCCCACCCCACACCATGACTGAAGCTGTCATGCCGCACAATGTTCTGTTGCATATTGCGCTTTCCAGGGTGTCACCACACTCTCCTGCATCTGTCCAAGAAGTCCACACAGAAACAAAACTCATCAGTGAAGAGCACATTGCCCCAGTCATGCAGGGTCCACATGTGGTGCTCCCTGCCAAACTGCAGCCGTGCTTCCATTTGTGCTTCAGTCAGAGGT